>NC_140937.1:160780175-161380175 GCF_014529385.1 Adiantum capillus-veneris
TGTTGCTGAGAGGAAAAACAGGTCACTAACGGAAATGGCACGATGTATGGTCAAGAGTCAAGATTTGCCACATTCTTTTTGGCTTGAGGCCATCATGTGTGCCACTTATGTACTTAACAGGTGTCCTACGAAAGCTTTGCAGTCTATTACTCCATATGAAGCATGGCATGATAGAAAACCTTCTATTGAGCACATGCGTGTTTTTGGCTATTTGGCATATGCTTTGGTGCCACAAGTGCATCGCAGAAAATTGGATGATAAGGCTGTCAAATGTATTTTTGTTGGTTATAGTGCTGAAAGCAAAGGTTACAGGTTGTATCATCCGCAAACAAAACGTATTCTGGTTTCACGGGATGTAGTGTTTGTGGAAGACTCTGTTCAGCCCTTGCTGTCATGTACTAGAGACAGTAATGTAAGCTCACAGGACATTTATGACACTTTGTTGCCTCTTTTCAGTGGTGGAAATACGAATGTAAGTTCCAATGAGGCAAATGTACAGCCTATGGGGGTTTCTGAAAATGTTTTAGAACAGCCTATTACTGATGCAGATGTACATGATGTACTTGATGAGGAAAGGGCTGAAAATGAGCAGGCTAGAGGTATGCCAAAATGGCTGGTGCACACTTTGCGTGACAATAAATTGGATGCACCTTTATCTAGTCGTACTCGTTCAGGCTCTCGCCATGCATCTTATGCATCAGATTGTTATGCTTTGGCTGTGTCTAGTTTACATGATGTTGAGGAGCCTCTGTCTTTTGATGAAGCACAGAATTCAGAAAATTGGATTGCTGCCATGAAATCAGAATATGATGCACTTATAGAGAATGACACATGGACTTTATGTGATTTGCCTCCTGGCAAAAAGGCCATTGGTACGAAGTGGGTTTACAAGTTGAAACGCAAGCCGGATGGTGAGATCGATCGCCATAAGGCTCGACTTGTTGCAAAGGGTTATGCACAACAAAAAGGCATAGATTATGAAGAGACTTTTGCTCCCACTTTTCGTATGACTACTGTGCGTTTTCTATGTGCATTGGCAGCTCATTTTGGTTGGGATGTACATCAATCAGACATTGTTACTGCTTTCTTGAATGGTGACATATTTGAGGAAGTTTATGTAACGCAGCCTCGCGGTTTTGTCATAAAAGGACAAGAGGACAAAGTGTGCAAATGTAAGAAGGCTTTGTATGGGTTGAAGCAATCTCCTCGTGCTTGGTATGAGAAAGCTGACACTCATTTGGTTAAACGAGGCTTTCGTAACAGTCCAACAGAAAGCACATTGTATGTAAAGCGTGAGGATGATGTATTTCTCATTGTGGTTCTTTATGTTGATGATTTGCTGATCACTGGACCAAATGAGAGACATATTGCTGAATTTAAGGCTGATTTGAATGCTACTTTCAAGATGAAAGATTTGGGGCTGTTGCATCATTACTTGGGTATACAATTTAAGCAGTGTGATGGTGGTATTGCCTTGTGTCAGAAAAGTTACATAGAGACATTGCTATGTAAGTTTGGACTTGAGGATTGCAAACCTATTGCCACTCCCATGGAAACAGGTTTGAAGTTGAGTCTACATGATGCTGGCGATCCTGCTGATGTCACTCTTTACCAAACTGCTGTTGGCTGCCTCATTTATGTATGCAACACGAGGCCAGATATTCAGTTTGCAGTCTCGCAGGTCAGCATATTTATGCATAGCCCAGGGTCTAAGCATTGGCAGGCTGTCAAGAGGATTTTCCGCTACCTTAGTGTCACTTTACATCTTGGCTTGTTTTATCCCAAGGGGGGATCATTGCCGCCAGACTTACATGCTTTTTCGGACTCAGATTGGGCTGGTTGTTTTGACACGTGAGTGTCCACAAGTGGTTTTTGTTTCATGCTTGGCAGTTCATGTATATCATGGTTGAGCAAGAAGCAACCTACTGTGGCCACTTCGAGTTGTGAGGCTGAGTACAGGGCAGTCTTCATAGCTACGGTTGAGTGTGTATGGCTCAGACGCCTTATGGCTGACTTGGGTGTTGGACAGGACACTGCCAACACTATCTACACTGATAGTCAGAGCGCATTGGCAATTGCGAGGAACCCAGTTTTTCATGCTCGCACAAAGCACATTGAGGTGCATTACCACTATGTCACGGAGAGGCTCTCAGCAGGAGAGATCAGCTTGGCTTATGTGCCAACACAGGACAACCTTGCAGATCTTTTCACAAAGGCATTGTCTCGTGAGAAGCTTGAAGCTTTCCGCAAAGCTTTGGGCTTACTCCCCTTTGTGGACTGATCCTGTCCTTAGGGCATGGCACTTCCCTTTACTCATGTGCCAGCTCTCGTTCACCGCATCACTCCAGGGGGGATTTGTTACCATATACATGTGGTAGTGATGTGTGTGAACACACTAGGACCGCCGGGGCATTTTTTCCCTCTTTAGGAGGTTTTTTCTCCCGTGCATTGTATATACGCCCATCACTCTAGGGCTATCTATCTTTCCATTGCACACTAAGTAACACACTCTCTATTGTGTGCCTTGAGCTTCCTTCGTCTTCTCCAAGCGTGTGTGTTTCTCTGCAACCCTAATTCCAACATCTCTCTCTCTCTCTTTCTCTCTCTCTCTCTCTCTCTCTCTCTCTCTCTCTCTCTCTCTCTACCAAAGGCGCGCGTAGAGAGGCATACCCGTAGTGCATGTCTCTATGCGCGCCGTTAGTACTGTGCATTGACCAGAGAGAGAGAGAGAGAGAGAGAGAGAGAGAGAGAGAGAGAGAGAGAGAGAGAGAGAGAGAGAGAGAGTATGTGTGTATTTATTTTACCCTATACTAACGGCGCGCGGAGGTGTTTGTTGAGGTAAAAACGTGCTCCGCGCGCGCCTTTAGTAATGGGCTCTCTCTCTCTCTCTCTCTCTATTTAAATATGCTAAGCTATAGAAAGGAGAGAGAGAGAGAGAGAGAGAGAGAGAGAGAGAGAGAGAGAGAGAGAGAGAGAGAGAGAGAGAGTCATAGAAAGAGAGAAAGGGATTGAGACTCTTCTTTTGGTGTACAGTGAGATGGTTAGAACAAAAGCCACTGCAAGGAAGGCAGGCAAGGGACCAGGATTAGCATCTAAAGCAAGTAGCAGATCTGCAACCCCAAAGAAAGACCTGGAAAACCAAATAAAATTCTGAAAGGGCCAAGGATGAAGAAGCTGCAAACCTGCATGGGACTTTTCAGAGAAATTAGAAAGGCACAAAAATGTGTAGATTTATGCATACCAAAGCTGCCCTTCCAGAGGATGGTGAGGTCCATATGTGATGAAGCTACCTGGGGCACCAAAAGGTGGAAGGTGGTGGCATTAATGGCTCTACAGGAAGCAGCAGAGGACTTCCTACTGGAGTACTTCAGTGACATGACCATTGTTGCAGCCCATGCCCACAGGGTTACTATAATGGACAAAGATAGTGAGACACTGAAAAGAATAAGGTGGAGGTATGACAAACTACTGGTCCCCAATGTCTACAAGGATAAGAAAATGAGGGAAATTTTGTTATACCCCCCGGAGCTAGTGCCACAACTCACAGTTGTAGATGTCACACATGATGTGAATACAAGGGCAAGGGCAGAGACTATTGCTCGCCAAACAGAGGACATGAGGGAAGCAGAGCTTAAGGAGAAAGCAAAAGTAGCAGTGGAGTCCCAGAGGCAAACAAAGTGCAATGTGACCCTGTCCGTAGAGGCAAGCAATCAAGAAACTCTACTTTCAATGAAGGATGGTTTGCTTGCAGAGATACCATTTGTAGATGGAGCCAGAAAGCTAGCTCTGGAAAAAGTGGACATTAATTTATTGCAAAATCCAGATGCTCAGATTTCAGACACAATTATCTATGCTTGTCTTAAGTAAGTTTTACTATCTTGCTAGCTTTGAAAACTCAGATAATAGGTTTGCTAACTCAGGTAGAGTCTCTGCAGCCTGATCAAAAGTCAACTCCCACTGCACACTCACACAGAGGTGTTTCTTCTTGATCCACAAATGTCAGTGATTATTAGACAAAAGAACAGTCCATCTGGGACCTTTGAGAGTTGGTTTCTCCACTGTGCTATGCTGGAAGTTACTGTGATCATCTTTCCATATGAGAACAACCATCACTGGAGTCTCATATGCCTTGATGTTGACCAACCAGCAGTGTGGGTGTTCAATTCAATAAAAGGAACCCACCCTGAAATTAGGCTGTAAATGTTTTGTATCAGAAAGTGTTTCTTATAGATATCCATGTAAATTTGAAGCCTCATGCTAACATCTTGACATTGCTTTGTGCAGTTGTATAAAGAGGTTGTTGCTTGCCTATGGCAAGCTATGTGGAAGGTATGAACTATACAAGGCCCCAATCAAAGAAGTACCTGTCCCAAATCAAACCGATGGAAATTCTTGCGGCTGGAGATGTCTTCTCCATGCAGAATATGTCCTGCAAAGCTACTTTGCATTAAAACCTTTCATGACTAAGGTACCCATTTGGCAATGCATTCAGTTAGTTTTGGTTTGGTCTATAAAAGAATTCTCACCATGTGGTCTTTCAATTTTGCAGAGTGCTTTAAAAAACTACACATATGATTATTTGCAAAGATACCGGGTAAGTTTAATACAACACCTGCTTACTATGTCTAGCCCTAGAGAGCTTGAAGATAGCGGCTTGGATGAGCGCACTATTGATCTTACAAAACATGACGTGCCACCACGACAAACCCCTACATCCGATACAGTGGAATCACAACGGGCCGAGGGGGTCATATTAGCAGAAGATGAAAGAGCCGAGGATGAGGAAAGGTCAAATGAGCATATGGAAGGTGCTAAGGTACAACCGGAGGAGACAATGAAAGAGCCAAGTTAGCCAGTGGAGGAGCCAAAAGAGCCTATGGCTGAAACCCAAGATGAGGAAAGCAGGCCTATAGATGAGCAAAAGGATATGGATGAGGAAAGCAGGCCTAGGGATGAGCAAAATGATATGGATCAGGCAAGGATGTATGAGGTAAGCCGATCAACCGAGGGAGACGAAAAGACCTTGGAGGAAACCTTGAATGAGGCAGAAAGAGCCATGGGGGAGACCCCTGATAAAGATGTGAATGATGACTATGAAGATAAAGCGGAGGAGAGCAACAACGACATGAACACTACAGAGACCCAGTATGGACCCTTGCTACCTGTAGATACGGTTGTTCCGGTAATGTCTATTCAAGTATGGCAAAATATGTTCAGCTTCTAACTACTTATATGTACTTGTCAACTTTTACAGAGGTTGATTATCTTGGACGTCAATGGATTGCTGCTGATGCGGGTGCCTCTCGGTGACAGAGGACCCTTTGAGGATTTGCAAACGTTTCGGATGGGAACTTGTCGAGTCGTGGTTCGTCTAGGAACCAAGGAATTTATTCAGTTTCTTCTTCCGCGCTTCAGAGTTGCCATATGGTCTTCAATGCAAAGGCAAAACTTGTCACCACTAGTTGCAATAGTTTGCAGTGTATGCCACGCTCACACGTCAGATTTTGCCTTTTTGTATGATCAAAGAAAATGCGTTACCGTTGAGGGCCACTACCACCCTAAAAAACCACACTTACCTCTTTTGTACAAACCGTTTAGCCAAATCGGTGTACCCTTTGATGCAACTAATACACTACTAATTGATGATACTCCTGAAAAGGGAGAACTAAATCCGCCGGGAACAACTATCTCACCACCTTCTTTCGAGGGGCATTCCTTCGATTTTTACCTTGAAGACATTCTGATTCCATACTTACAGAAATTGTATCTCAGTCCATTGTTCACGGACGAGTTTGTACTTTCTAATGAATTAAGATGATTCTTCTATCATGTCTTTGTCTTGTCTAACATATATATATATATATATATATATATATATATATAGAGAGAGAGAGAGAGAGAGAGAGAGAGAGAGAGAGATTTGACGTGGTAAAGAAATGTATTTCAAGCACACTTTTTCACAGGGCACAATTGAAAAATGAGCTCAATAAACTTCATGTCTTGAAAGTCATTTGTATACACTTGGGTTCACAAGAATATCTGTTACATTGACACTACTTCAACCCGACCATCCAACTCTTTGCACAAAATATCTTTTTCCCTTCGCCGCATCACCTTACGGCCAGCTAGGAAAAAGGAAAAATCTGATAGATCCTTGTCCATTGACTCTTCAATGATGTCATTTCACAAATGCTGAAGACTGCATTGCTCCCTTATTGTAACCACCAATAGTAGGCCATGCTCTTTATCAATCACTTCCACATCCACAGTAGGATTATCTTCCAAACTTGCAGAAACCTGGTCCATAGGAATGTACTTACCGTTTAGCATTTGTGATCGCATATACCAAAACTAGAGTAACAGTGATTGGCTTGCAATCATGTACTTGACAACTAGAGTATCAAGCGCGACCTCGCACCGTAAACCAATCTCTTCCTTTGCATACCATCCTTTGTCAAGAAGTTTGTCATAGGATGACTGCTGAAATGACTTGCACATGAACATAGTTTTTGTAACTCGGATGTTGTAGCTATGAAACAGCTCTATGAAGAGTGCAACAGGACAGAAGTTTGTAATTCTAACCAGTTTGGTAGGAATAGAGCTACGTAGAGACCTTTGTATATCCTTGTAGAGCTTACTTCGCATTGCCTCCACCATTGTTTCCTCGGGAACTGGCCAGTCCACAGTGTTCCAATCGGTTGGTAGAGGCACTTTCACCAACATGCCATTCTTATTCCCTGAGCTGAGTTGGTAAAAGTGGTCATAAAAAAAGATTCCCTCATCAGCCAGTCTTTTGCTGCTCCTCTCTGAGTACTGTAGAGAACCAATGTGGGCATGAACAACATGGAAGAGGCCTATTATGCACTCCACAGGCTCCCATTGCTCATAAGAAGAGGGATAAACATCTGCAATATATATAAGAAGAGTTAAACTAAGAGTATCAATAAGTACAAATGACAAATCTAATGTAATTGAGCTGTGAAGAATGGAGACATTACTCATAACAAGCGGGAGAAACATTGCAAAATATATAAGAAAAGTTATAATGAGAGTATCAGTAAGTTCACATGTCAAGAGTACTTACAATTGCAACGTGGTTGATGTATATCTGATACATTTCCACCGTTTGCTATCACCTCAGGATGGGTAGACACATGCTGAACAAGAACTTCCTTTACAGATCTTTTGTCGATTTCAACTTTGAAATCCAACACTCTGGCCTTCCATGCTGAGCGGTAAACATTGATACCACTAGACCTCTTGGGTCTTCTTGGTTGCATGAGGACCCATGAACCTTTGTTTATCCTTTGTCCAACCCATTGGTTCTCTGCACTTATTGAAGCTGGTATTGTAATTGAGGATATGCTACTACTTGGCCTTCTAGGCAAAGTGCAGTTGTTGGTTGTTGGTGTGAGAGACAGTAAACACCTGGAGCCTCTTGGGCGAGAAGACGTGGACGCCATAGCTCTCAGAGAAAAGCTTTAGTGGAGGGAGATTCACTTTGAAAGCATTCTAATGGAGGGAAAGTGTTTTAGAATTCCAATATCTTGTGTGGGCTTAATGGTCACCCTCCAGTACGTTAATGACCATAAGAGAATATCAGAAGTGGGACCACATGCAAGCACCTAAAAGCTCGGTAAAAGGAAGGAAATTACTATGCTGCAATCCTAGATTCGTGAAAGTTTTATGCTATTTTGTTATTTTTTGAGTCTTTCCACGTACTTTCCTACGTAACGTAGCCTTCATGCTCATTGGACGCGCTCTATTTTTCTCTCTCTTCATATGGCCCTCCAAATGACCTCTGAAATTTCCTAATGTGGCTGACTAGTAATGTCTTTCATATCTGCACTTTCTTTTAAGCATGATGTGTGTGTTTCTACCGATATTGTCGGACAATTTGGTGCCTTGCTAAACTCTTGTATGTGGGTATCTCAACCATAATATATTTGTATTCTACCTTCTAAAGCACCTATCTTGAGCAAATGATGTTTGTACTTGTGACTCGTCACGTTTTTTGTGTCGTGTGAATGTCTCCAAATTTAGTTTAGTGTTGTGTTTTGATATTAAACTCTCTCCGATTTCAATCGTGCAGCTTGATTGCAAGAAGACAGAATTGGTCACAAGCAATATGCTCCTTGCCATGACTCTGTGTTGTGTATTGGTGGTAAACATCTGAGTAAATGAATCTTCTATACAGTGCCATGATTCTTGGGGGCCAAAATGATGAGGTTGTGCTTTGCACCTCCACCAACACATACACGATCAAATTTGTCACGAGCTCAAACACGGTTTTGGTCATGCCACTTCCCTTATCTAATGGGGAATCTACATCTTTAAAAGGCAATCATGCTAGTCACACGGGTGTTGGGAGTGTGTGTGCAATGGTGGCGGTGGTTGGCCAGCTCAAATCCCTCTTAAATCAAAGAGATCTTCCTAGCCACGTGCCGTACTTTCTGCTGCATCCATGCTGCTAGTATCTTCTTTGTAGCGGCATCGTAGGAAACTATCCCAAGAGACTTCTTGGCTCAAAGGAAGCTCAAGCTACCTGCTACTACATAATACGTTTGCTAGCGAGAGAGAGAGACAGGAAGAGTGTCGGCATGGTAGAGGCATCCAAAAATTGACGTCCAAAAGTTTAAAAAAACTTCTTGAAACAGTCCGCGCCAGTGCGGACTGTTTCAGGAGGGTTTTTTTAATATTTTTTTGTGAGAGAGAGGATCATCGACTCCACATCAGAAAAACGTCGTGGTGAAGCAAAGCAGGCATGGTTGCAGATTAGACAAACGTTGTGGTGAAGCAAAGCAAAGATGGAGAGCTTGAAAGTGGGGATATAAGCTTCCGTCCTACAGTTGAGAAAGTTGGATCCAAGCTATCTGCTTTGGTGCTCAATATGGTCTGCGAGGTGGTTCATGGAGCAACGTCATGCTCGACCACCTTGACAGGGCTGCCAATTACGTGATGGGGATGGCACCGCCATGGCGGCACTGGGGAGTGAATGTTGTCAGGTGCATGTGCAACAATATCCCGTCGGGCGTGCTGGGTAGCTCCTCAATTGCCCCGGCATCTTGCTCGTCATATCCAGCTTGGCCTCAACCTACCTCGCGACACTCGCTCTGCAAGTCTTCATCGAGTCCCAGAAACTATGCTCCTAGATACTAGATTTTCCAAGCTATTGTTACCTTCTCATGATTTCTTCACTATAATCAGTTTCAATTCATGTCAAAAAAAAAGAAAAGAGAGTGAGAAAGAGAGAAGAAGAGAGTTTTAACGTCGTAGGAAACTATCTTAAGAGACCTTAACGATCTAGCAGACGAGAAGAGAGAGAGAGAGAGAGAGAGAGAGAGAGAGAGAGAGAGAGTTGTGCTTGTGAGGTCATTTACTACCTGCAGCTTAGAAGAAACCCGAGAGCATGTCGTCTACTAAGCCAGGCAGGAATGGGATTAAAGACATGGTGGTGGAAAAAATGGCAAGCTTTGACGTTCTCTATGGCATTGCATGGAGCATCTACAATATATTGAAGCCATTTCTTTGCAAACCAAGACAAACCAAGTATACCACCTACGCACCACATCGAGAGAGGAGACATTCTCTACTCCATTGCACGATGTAATGGGGATTCAACATTCTAGTGATGATTCAAAAGCTGTAAATATATATGATGATGATGACATTTATATGGGTGATGTTATGAGCATACCCAAATAAGGCTTTGAATATATATCTCTCTCCCATTTGGTCTGCATACCTAGGTGCATTGGTCCATTCGTGTCAGGAACACCTGATTGTAACATTTATGTGGTTGGTTGTTAGCATCCATACTTGTAAGCATTTCCCAACATACTTGAAAACACAAGACTACTCAAGAAATTCATGTGTGAGAGAGAGAGAGAGAGAGAGGGGGGGAGGGGGGGGGGGGGGGGGGGGGGGGGGTCTAGGGAAAGCTAAACTATTATATATCTTTTGTTTTGCAAATTCCTTTTATAATTTTCATCTACATCAATTGTGTTTGGCTCTGCTCGGTTTTATGATTGCTCAAAAAGTTTTGCTCGGAGTTTGAATTTTTCCGTTCTACTCACAACTTCATATCAACGGAGTTGGCCCAAGGTGGGGCATTCAAGCTTTCAAGATGGGATATATTGTAACGGCTGACACAGTTTTCAAGGGACAACAAGCCTTTGTTACTCCCTTGATTGGGAAGTTAAGGCTTTATGTCCAAAGCTATGGTGACAAAGAAGACTTTTTCATTTCTCCTCTCCAACATGAGGATGTTATCCTAGGGGCACCATGGTTTGGAGTCTCTAAAAGATCCTAATGTTTCATCAAATATAAATAGTAGGAATCTAGAAGAGTTAGACTTGTCTAATTTTCTAAAAGGATTTCAAGATGTGTTCATCGATGATATCCCTATGGACTTATCTCCAAAACGAGGGGATGATGAACATCGCATTGAGCTCCTTCCAGGAAGCTCACCGCCTAACAAGACTCCTTATTGAGTTTCTCAAGCTCAACAAGGGGAGATCATGAGGTGTGGGACCAGTGTCTAACCTTACTCCTATCTTATTGCAGACATAGCTAGAACCACGAACATAATTGTCAATCCATGGGACGAAGATGACTTGGCTAGTGCATAGAGGCTGCAAGAGGTTGTCAATCTCTTGGAAAACAAATGACAACTCGCATCTAAGTCAAGCTACACTCAAATGACAGAAATCACCAAAAGCTAGTCGCTATAATCGGCAAACAAATCATAACCATTACAGCATCAAATGACATCCAAACGTTATGAAAATTCTAGGACATGTCTATAAGACCTAAGGCCACATGCTTATGGTATCAAATCTCACTTTGAGTCAAGTGAAAAAATCACGATTATTAACAACAGCAGTGAGTTTTTTACCTAGTCTTTTTTGACCCAAAATGCATCTAAATGCGTAGCAATGATGCCCCAATATCCCACCTATACTTATTTTATGATTTTTAAACTTAAATTCCTACTTATGATGAAATTAGGCCATGGGCCGGCGATGCCAAAAGCTACGGATTACCATGAAATGCTTACGTCAACGCGTAGAGCTCTTACCTGCGTTTGTAATGCAACAGATGGCACTGAAACGTGACAACGCAGAAGGGAGTAGGAAACGAAAGAAGGAGAGAAGTGTAGCATTGTTAGCTCATGCTGTGTTTCTATTGTCCAAAAACTTGCAAAATACTTACAAAAATTGACTTTTATACCTTAGCCAAGGTTTCTATGGTCAAAACTAATAATCTAGGACCTCTAACTAAAGATAGGTTGCTACAATCTAGCCCTGGATCATTAATTTATCTGGAAATTCGGAGTTACAACATTCTCGATTTATCAAAATAATAAGTGTTTTTACAATAAAAGCTTTGAAAAATGTTATCCAAGTTAGCTTGCTGCGAACATTCCCCCCTCCTTGAGTGTGTCGTCCCTTGACACAGCTTCATGGACTGAAGTAGTCTAAGTGCATGTAGGGCTTTTTCATATCTGATTCGTCTTTCTTTATCAGGAACTTGCAAAAACTGTACGGTGACTCTGTTTTTAAGTTTGATAGCTCAATAGCAAACAAACCTTGATGTAAGGTTGCTGATCACTGGCCCAAATATCTTCATCCTCCATGTGAAGAAACCTGTATAGAATTCCTCTTCAAATGCCAACATATTACTAGATAGCAAAAACATACATCTGGCATAGAAGCCATAGAGGACTTCTTCTGAAGGTTGTCCACTTAAATCATAGCATAGACCCTTGTTGCCTTCAAGGAAAGACATCCATGGTGCTCTTGCTTGATCAGGCTCATGAAAAGTTTGAATGCAGGTGAGCAACATTCAGTAGGTCTTACAAAGCATTGCACATGAGAGGTCAGGGAGGCTCTTGAAGAAGGTCATGGCGCCCGCTAGGGTTTTCACCATGTATTCTTCCATTGCTGGTCCCTGATCTGGAGTTGGTAGTCGTGGGTAATTTAGCCATGTTGACCTCTTCTTCTTCAGTGCATCGTGTGCCTGCCATGTCCTTACCCTTCGTACAGGATAGAATGTAGGATCCTTTTCTATGGTTGCATTTGCTCTTGTGAACAGTATCTAGAGTTTTTGTTCAACCAGTTCCTTCTCCATTTTGGATAGATATCATATGAGCCTTCTACCTGCATATCCTTGTAAAGTCTTTCCTTAACCTGTAGTAGCTCCACCTTTATCAATGGGTAGAGCAGTGATTGCTGATGCCATTGAGAATTGATTTGGCTGAGAGTGAGCTGAGTTACATTTACTGAGTGGAGAACTCTCAACTCCCAATCCATTGCTGCTTTCTGTTCAACATCTGCTTCTTGGGGCCTTTTCTCCTTTAATAATCTTCCTCAGCTTTAGAAAGATGGACAATTGGCACTTGCTTGGCTTCAGTGATTGGTACTTGAAAATTTGACTCTCTTGCTAGCCCTTCTCACGACTGTGTGCATGGGTTGAACAAGTGTGTCTATGCATAGCCTTGGTTGTCTCTAGCATGCTTTGAAGATCAATGCAATTCAAACCATAATGATGTGCAAGATTTGGGTCTTGAGCAATTAACTCAAGACTTTTTGTGGTTGAGGTTTCCTGTTGCTGTTTCCCAAAGAGAAAATCTTGTAGCTTGTGTGCTCTTTGCTTTGTTGTACCGCCAGGATAATTTGAGCTATCGGTATCAATGACGACGGTTGTTGAGCTTTAACTCTACAATGGTATCTTGGTTTCATTGATGAAATTTTGTGGTTGAGTGTTTTGAGACTTAACTCTCCATTGCTTCATTGATTGGGTTTTCTCCTCAAGATTAAATCACAAAAGCAATATTCCATCTTGATTTTTTTTGTATAGCCTTCAAGCTAGTATTTGGTACAAAGCCGATTACTCAATTTATTTGAGTGTAATACGAAATGGTATTTGCAAACCCACTTGAGCTATAGTCATCAATGATACCATATTTTCCGACCATCGCAGTATCATTTCCATAGAGAATAGATATGCATTTGGTAGATCATCGCATACCCCTTTTGGTGGTTCTCTTGAAATAATCCTTGACGAATGATCTGCCCTTTGGTGAATGCGGCCCTTTTTTAAAACCACAGTGAATCAAATTCCAAAAGAATTATGAACCATCTCACTATTCTGCATGGCTTGTTGACCAAGTACAATAAGGCTTGGTGGTCCACAAAGAACACAAATTTGTTGGCTAATAGGTAATGTCTATACTTTTTTACGGCATAGATCATTCCTAATCCTTCTCTTTTGGTGGTTGTATAGTTTTTCTTTGCCATATTCAATTGTCTACTATAATAATAAATGGGAAAATAAATTTTTACGTCTCCTGGTTGAGCTAGTATATACCCAATGGCAAAATTGGAAGCATCTACATGTATGTGGAATATCTTATTCCAATCTGGTGCTTTCAATATCAGAGCTGAAGTGAGATTTTTCTTAAGCTTCATGAAGGATTCTTCATACTCATTAGTCCATTCAAAGAGTGTGATCAAGATGTACATGGGTTTTGCAATTTTATCATACATGTAAATGAGTCGTCTGTAATATACACAATGTCCCATGAAAGCTTGAACCCCTTTGACTGTTGTTGGTCTAAGCAATTCAACAATACACAATGTCCCATGAAAGCTTGAACCCCTTTGACTGCTGTTGGTCTAAGCAATTCAACAATAGCATGAATTTTATCCATGTCAGTAGCTATGCCATTTTTAGACACTATATGTCCAAGAATTTTTCCTTGTCTGGCCATAAATGTACACTTTTTAGGATTTAAGCAAATCCTATAAAGTCTACAGTTTTTGAATACCTTTTTGAGGTGTTCAAAATGATTAGCCCGGATTGACGAATGTACACATAGATAAATCATATATACTTCCAAGAAATTTGAAAGATATTCTTTGAAAGCATGGCTCATCAATTTTTAAAAGGTGACAGGAGCATTAGTTAACCCAAAAGGCATAACCCAATAGGCAAAAATACCCCATTTAGTTGCAAAGGCAATTTTATGTTGATCTTTGGGATCAACCAAAAGTTGATTATATTCCGAAAAGCCATCTAAAAAGTTGTAATCTTATTTTTCTACAACTTGTTCTAAAACATGCTCGGTGATTGGAAGAGGAATTTTTTCTCTAATGGTAGCTGCATTCACTTTCTTGAGATTGACACACAGTCTTAACTTTTCATTTTTCTTGGGTACTACCACAATTGAAGACACCCAATCTGTGTGTTCAATTTCATAAATGAATTCGGCTTCCTTTAGCTTTTCTATCTCTTCTTTGATCTTTTTGGCAAATGTTTCATTATAAGTATATGGCCTCGGTCTGCTTGGTTTTGCATCATCTCTCATAGGTATTGGTATGTTGACAGATTTTTGGATCAACACCCTTGAGATCTTTATAAGAACAAGCAAAGATATCTCAGTATTCTTTCAGTAAGCTTAACAAAAGTTCTTCTTCTTCTTTCGTCAGGTCGTTTGCAATGTAGGTAGGTCTAGGCTCTTCTCCCCGGCTAGATCTATCTTCTTTGCATTTTCAGATCCTTCATAGGACGCCCTGTTTTCTTAGTTCCCTGGCAGGTTGTTAGACTATGATCTTTCGGTCTTGGAGAGTATATTTATTGTAATGAAATAAAAAACTCATTAGATCTTTACCTTCTTCTTCTGTCGTTTCCATTTCAGTGGTGTACATTTCCTTTAGAGCTTTTTTCAACTCTTGATATTTCTTTTTTCGTTCAACTCGTGTCATGGTTAGATCCTTGTCCTGGTATTTAGGATTAACTTGAGTTTCCTTTCTCATTTTTCTTGATGTTTTTGATATTTCTTGCTTTTCATTTGAAGGATATCTACCCGTGATTTTGTCTTTGACACGATCATGTGCATCTATTTGCATCAAAAACTGTGTTCTAGGCATGGGTTTGCTTTCAAGATTCTGGTGTCTCTTTTTCTTCTATACCATTTCTATCTTCTCAGTTTCTAGTTTGGAAAGTCAAAAAACTTTTCCTCCCCTCCTTTCATGAGTAGTTTAGCTCTCACATGCTCTTTTTCCGACCCTGAATCATCTGAGGTAGCTGAATGTTCTTCTAACTCATCTGTTGCATCATAGTAGAGGTCTGAAAAGACTTGTTGAGATTTCATTAAGTCCTTGGGTTCTTGAATTTTGTCTTCAGTGTGAAGGGTTGAGATCATTTGTATGGGAATTATGTCGTAGCCATCCTCATTGCAAAATTGAGGAGGCATAGATGTATTTGCACACACATCGATTGTTGCTAAAATTTGAGTCCACTCAAATGGCTCAAACAAATGCTCCGAAAAGGGTTCAACTACACAGGCTTCATTTGTGCAATCCCTTTCTAAGATACATTCTTCTCGTTTTAAATTCCCATTTTTTGAGGCTCCACACATCCAAATAGGTGTGTCTTTGTTCAACCAAGATGGAAGCTTTGTTTCAACCGAAGAGATTGAGTCAAATTCTTGTATGGGCGTTTTCATGACATCTCTATAAGTGTGATCTTTTAGATTAACCCTTGCTATTGATCCCACTTGCTTCAAGTACAAATAATTGTTTCCCCAATCCTAAATAAGTTGTACTTGTCGCATGAAAGGTCTTCCCAAGATGATTTCATAATTGATTTTCTTTTCAAAGTCCACTATTGCAAAAGTATGTTGATAATCAATTCCACAGGCACTAGCTATTACTTTTTCAAGCAGTCCTAAGTGTCCATCGACCAATTGCAATTACATTGGAGTTTCTCTAATGGCCGGTTTTCCCCATGATTCCCGTACTGCTTTTGTGGCTATAGCTATGCCTGCCCCTCTATCGAGTATTGCCATGGTTTTTATATTTTTATATCTCATTGGAAGGGTTGTGTTTCCTTCTTCCCCTTCATAGTTTTCTTTGATTTTGTTCATTGGGATGGATCTAATCTCTTTGTTATTTAGTTCGTGTTTCAATTTCCCTAAATTCTTCGCGTGATTAGCTTGTTATCCCCACCTTCTCTAGAGTTTTTTGTAGATCATTTCATAAATATGGTCTAATTTTTAATAGTTCTCCTAAAGTAAGAGTGCATTGAATGGGTGTAGACATGATTGAATGTATGTTGTCTACCTCAAGTGTCGTTTCGCTCTTTTTATCTGAGTGATTTTACACACTATGAATTCGTCTTCATTATCTCCCAATTAAGAGGGTAGCATTTTTAGAGTCATTGGTTTAGATATTCTTGAAGCTCAGAGTCGTAATCCCCATACAAGGATTGTACATCCATGTCCATATCAGGAGGTAGATTGTCTAACCAAACTCCCTCTACAGGAGCTGACTTCAAAGTTAGGCTCCCATCATTAATCTCTCTAACTTTTTTCCGTAAGTGTCTTGGCCAGTCTTCTTCCACAAACGGAATTTTGTCTAAGGCATCTTCACTGTTAGGCACTATGAGTTCTGGCTCGCTCTTTAGTTTCAAGGTGGGGTTCTACCACCACTTTGGATTTCTCTTTACTGGTTCCTACCACAAGCTCCTCAGGTTTTGCTATACTCTCGAGCTTGGGTTTTTGCTTTTCCAGCATCTCTTGAGTAATTCTTACCAGATTTTGATAAGCTTGAAGCTTAGCTGCTTCCATATCTAGAGAAGGATAGTTTTCCCATTTGTTTTCCATGTTCTGGCATGCTTTAAGTCCCGCTTGGTAAGCTTCCAAGGCTACATTGATTGGCTCAAAATTTTGTCTACCAAAATTGATCCTCCAGATTTCACCGTGGTTTCCTTGATTTCACTTCTAGTTTCTTTCACTTTTTCTTGAAATATTTTCTTGGCTTTCTCCTTGATTTCAGTCCTTTGTTTCTGTTTTCTTATCTCATACATCTGGCTTCTTCTTCTCTTGGTCTTTTGAGAGGAAATTTTAGTATTATCTAGGTCATCAGAGGAGTTATGTTTCTTTTTCTTAGCCTGGGCTCTGGTGATTACCTTGATTGAAACAATAGGTTCACTCTCCGATGAGCTACTAGGTATCACTTGGACTACGTCGTTCACTACTGTTTTTCCCTTGTTTAAAGGATTTTTTGGACAATCTTCAGGGAAGTGTCCTCCCTTTTTGCAACATTGTATACAAAAAGCTTCAAATGGCTTAATGTTTTTGTCAGGCTCTGGGCATTCATTTTTCCAGTGATCATATGAACTACAGTTGTGGTAGTTTCTAGTCCTTGGCTTAATCATGGGCCTTACCATAGTAGGTCTAACACCTTGATTAGCTACATAGTACATAAGTGTAAGTTGTGGTGTAGCATAAGTCACAGGTTCTTCCATTGGTGGTGGATGTGAATTATACCAATCTCCTTTTACCATTAATGTAGATGGAATAGGCTCAACATAGGGTGTAACAGGCACTAGTGCTTGTTCATCTATGATTCCCTCTTAATGCATGTACATTACAGGCACTGCATTATTTCTAGGATATGGAGGTTGTTGACCCAACACGGGTTGAGGTCTTTTCATACCCATTGGTGGTCCTTGAGCTGGGGCCATATTAGGCTCATATTTGTACATGGGTTGTCCTTGTGGCCTCATAGACACATATTGAACATTTCCATCATACTTTGGTCGGTAATAACACTCATTGGTCTCATGGTTGGTCCATTTACCCTCGATTGCACACCATTTCTATGGCCTAATTGGTTGTCTCTGTTGAGGTATCCCTTGCCCTAGTCCCCTCATAGGTGCTTTTTGCATGTTATTCATCATTTCATTCATCCGTTTGAGCATGTCTTCTATGGTTGTAAGTGGTGTTGCAGCAGTTGTTCCCACTTGTGTTGGTTTGGTGAATGTTTTTTTGTCACTTTGATTATCCTTAGAGACATCTTCTCATTGAAAATATCGCAATTGTCTCCCAAGTCAATGACAACTGACACACACATTTCTAGGGTCATATGTTTCTTGCTATACAATATAGCATGAAGTTCTTTGTTTAGAAGTCCCTCTAGAAACAATGATACTAATCTTTCTTCTGCAGGTATTTCTAGTTCTGGGCATCTTGCAATGTATTGCTTCATTCTAGTTGCACATTCCCTAACAAACTCACCTTATTTCTGTTTGAAGCTATAGATTTGAGCTACCGTGCTTTTCCTTCTAATGTCATTCCAAATCCCTCAAATTGAGTATGGAAATCAAATGTGCGTTTTGCTCTTAGAACTTGGTTGAAGCTTGCTAAGTGGTCATATGGATCCCCAGATCCACTATATTTTTTGACCTATTTCTGAAAATCAGCTGGTTTGACACGTCTATTTGGTTCAACTCCAGGTCTCCAGACAGTTGGTCCTGTCCCGAGTCCTTCAAACCAGTCTGTTGGAAATAGTGACTCATGTAGCTCTGGATTGGCTTTAGTGTCATGTGGTTTTCTTTGTGATGAGGTAGGTTCGGGTTTTCTAACATTGCTCCCAAAAGATCCCTCGCGGAGTTTCTCTCTTGGAATAGTTTATGGTCCTTGGCCTAATATCCAATCTCTTATGGAGTATCCTTGGTATTTGGTTTGTTTCACCTCCTTAGGACTCATCATAACAAAGCTATTGCTATAACAATCCCTAAATAGGTAGATTAGTAAACTTATTGAACCCCTTGTCTTTGATTTTGAAGATATAGATGATATTCATGGGTGTTAACTTCCCTGATTTGGCATGAGAAGTCCATAGAATATCTTTGACGTTTCTATCCTCCCAACAATAGACTCCAATCCTAAGATTATTTGTGCTAAGCCGTTTCAAAGGCTTCAAATCAACTTGATCGTATCCCTCAAATTCTAAATTCGGTGGTCCTTCTTTTGCTTCCATATTCGGAATTATGGTATTTACTTCTAACCCCTATTTGTCTATCACATAAGGGTTTTCAACTTTTAGATGCTGTGTTTTGTTTTTATCCATATACATTTTTGTGATCGCCTTGATTCACACTCTCTTCAGTGGATACTCTACGAGCGGTCTTTCCAAATATGCCTTGGTTTGCTAGTATATGACTAGATCTAAGGTTCATATAGACTTGTGAAGCCCTGGGTAGAGTACTTACCATAAGATTGACTTGTTATCAGTTTCTTTCACTTGACTCGAGCACAACTCTTGTCAAGCTTTCAATTCCTTGTATGCAACATGATTCATGTATCAGTTTTAAATTTTAATCAAGTTACCTATTCTTTCACAAAGATTGTACAATTTTTGCTAACTATTGTGATTGGTCTATGTATATCACTTGAATCTGAGCTAAGTGAGTCAGCAACAATTGAGACTTTCAGATTCTACCTTTGCAAAAATCAAAAGGACTAATCTGCAACCTGGAAACTGAGTGAACATGTACTAATTTGGATCCGATTGAACCCAAAATTGACAGGTGGCCTTGTACTATGTTGTTCTAACACTGTACAAGCTCAAAAGTTCAAAGTTATGTCTCTGTGTCTCAAAAGTAAATAATCGTAATTATTTAATTTTCTCAAACTTTTACACTTTTTGGCTGTTTTTGCCAAGTAATCAACTTGTTATGGTCCCTGGACAAGTCTCACTGAGCTTGAACAAAAATTGTCCAAGTTATCAACTGTTTCGTGTCCACAGACTCAATTTTTGAGAATCTGGCTTAAGTCTCACTTTTGTAATCCAAAGTCCACCAAATTTGATTCGTGTGGTCTAGTTCATATGCTTGACCTTGTGGTATACTCAAATGTGCAAAAATATCTAATTTTATAGTAGATGTAAATAATCGTAATTATTTACTCTAGGTATTTTTGTGCAGCTTTTTGCCACAATGTTGACACAGAATGGTTGAGCAGCTCAACTTAAGCCCCCTAGCCAAGTCTCATCAAGGTTGAATAATCCCTGTTCAATTGGTCAACAGTTTTGTGTTTGCAGAGACTGACTTTACAAATTTGGCAACAATTTTCACTTCAACGATCCAAATCTCACCAAATTTGATTATTAACAGTAGTGAGTTTTTGACCTACTCATTTTTGACCCAAAATGCATCTAAATTCTTAGCAATGATGCCCGAATACCCCGCCTATACTTATTTTGTGATTTTTAAGCTTAAATTCCTATTTATGATGAAATTAGGCTGTAGATAGGCGATGCCAAAAGCTACGGATTACCATGAAATGCTTACGTCAATGCGTAGAGCTCTTACTTGCGGTTGCAATGCAACAGACAACACTGCAATGTGAAAACCGAGAAGGGAGTAGGAAGCGCGAGAAGGAGGCAAGTACAGGAATTGGTAGACAAAGGGATGGTGAGGTCTAGCTCCTCTCCCTTTTCTTCTCCAGTCCTTTTAGTGCAAAAGAAAGATCGTACATATCGTATGTGTGTGGACTAGCGAGCACTAAACCATATAACTATCAAAAGCACATTTCTCGTGCCTCGGATACAAGATCTGTTTGACAAGCTACAAGGCTCTACCTACTTCAGTAGGATTGACCTTAAAAGTGGCTATCATCAAATAAGGATAGTGGAAGAAGATATCCTAAAGATCGCGTTTCGCACAACATTTGGTCTTTATGAATAGCTATTCATGCCTTTTGGCTTGACTAATGCACCTGCTACGTTCAATCGTCTAATAGAGAAAATTTTTAGACCTTACCGCAAATTCAGTGGAGTGTTCTTTGATGATATGATCATCTACTCCAAGTCTTTGGAGGAACATAAGCAACATCTCCAAGTGATTTTTCAAGCATTGAGGGAGAATAAGATTTTTCTTAACCAAAAGAAAAGCGAATTGTTCCTTCAAGAGATTCAATAACTAGGTCATATTATCTCTCAAGATGGTATCCGTAAGGATCCATCAAAGTTAGAGGTAATAAAAACATGGCCTAATCCAAGGAATCTACATGAGCTAAGAAGCTTCATTGGTATGTGCGCATACGATAGACGCTTCATATCAAAATTATCTCAAATAGCAGGACCACTACATAACTTGACTAAGAAGAACGTTAAGTATGTATGGACTGCTAAGGAGCAAACTAATTTTGATAAGCTCATAGAAAAGCTTACCTCCTAATTAGTCCTGATGCTTCCGGATCTCTCAAATCCATTTGAGGTCCAATGTGATGCTTGTGGTGATTTCCTTGGAGTAGTTTTGCTTCAAGAAGGGCATGCCATAGCATATGAGACCCGAAGGCTCAATATCGATGAACGAGTCTTGTGCATTTATGAGACATAGCGTTTTGTTCTTCTACATGCCCTAGACACATGGAAGCACTATTTATTGGGTACTCCATTTATTCTACAAACCGACTAGCAAAGTCTCAAGTATTTCATGACGCAAACCAAGCTTTCCGACAAACAAATGAGGTGGGTAAATTTTCTTTTGCAATTTAATTTCCATATTGCTCACATTGCTGGTAAGCGCAATCAAGTGGCCGATGCACTTTCACGACGACCAAAAGTTAATGTGGTGTCTATAGCTAGCTAGTCACAATGATCTATCCTCTATGAAGATGAGTATGCTACTGACCCTGACTTTAGAGACATATTGTCATCCCTTGATTTGGGGAAGAAAGAGAAACCATTCACCTTGTAGGATGGTTATCTTATCCACAAAAATAGGCTTTGTGTTACGCATTCCCTTCGTGAGAAAGTTATGTATGAATCCCATGCTCCTCCTGTCATAAAATCAATATCTAATTCTCCTAAATGATTTTCTCATATTAAACTGATCATTTAATATGGGGAAGTGCCTGGGGAGAAAAAGCTAGAATATTGGTTAAGCTAGCAGACCGGCCACAGTAGGGATCCAAAGGAGGGAAAATAGGGATCCAAAGGGGGGGCCATCTACAAAAGAGCCATGTGAAACAATGGGCTAAAAAGACCCTAAGGTTCAGCCCATTAAGACTTCCAAAATGCTAAGGTTCCAAAATTCAAAGGTTATGCCCAAAGGTCAACCTTAAGGAATTGGATGCTTAATGTGTGACCAAAATAGTCTTGCATATCCCTACATAGGAGGGGGCGAGCCTAGCAAGTAGGGGATGAGAGAGAAAGTCACAACACACACACACACACACACACACACACACACACACACACACACACACACAGAGGCTCCCTTTACAGAAAGGGAATTAGGGACACATGTCAGCTCCCTAGCCCAGATGCCCACAAGGTGTGCCCAATTCCTATTGGATGACCCTTGAAGTGGACCAATGAGAAATAGGCTAGAGTAAATTTAGGCTAATTAATTTTAAAACACTTAATAAAAAGAACCAATGAAAATTAAGTCTCTTGGATGATTATTGGACAGCCCGTGAAGGGGTCCAATAGGAATTGAGCAGCCCAATGGGCTACTTAATTCCTATTGGTCAGAATGGGGAAAGGTCCAATGCGGATTTAATTCATTTAAATCAATTAAGTTTAATTGATTAAGCTCTCACAAAAGGGGAAAGGGGGACACATGTCAGAAGGCTATCACTTATGCTGCTTAATTGTGATAGGTTAGCCTTGGGAGGTCCAATGGGGAGCCTACAAGAGCAAATAGCAAGAGGGCTCGCCCAAGAAAGAGAGGGGGCTGATTTTTGCAAGGCATTATCACACACACACTCTCACACAGCCTATGTGAGAAGTAAACAAGACTGTCTCTTCCCAAGCTTTAATGGAGAGCTCATCACCTACTCCAAGCTTGTGAGATAGAAGCCTACATCGACACACTCTTGGCATGTGGATGCAAATCCAACCAAGAGCCAAGCTTCAATGCATTCTCATCTCCTCTACCATGCTAATTTCTAAGCTAAGCTATGCTAATATGAGTGATTATGTGAGGAGATGTACATCTTTCTCGTAAGATACTCCTTCTTCCTCTCAATCTACTCTCATACCCTGCTAGCTCTTACCATCTTTGAAGGTGTGTGAGGTCTTGGGTCTGAGACCGGGGATAATTAAAGTTGTTTTTGCTAAGTATTTTGCTTCGTGCATGAAGCTTTCATCTTCATTGCACTAGCTAGTCTTGAAGGAACACAAAGAATTGTATTGTACAATGTCTCTCTTGATGGGAGAAACCATAATACAAAGCCTTTTGGAGGGGGGACCGGCTCCATGCAAATCCGGTCCTCAATTGTTGTCAATTGCTTAATTTCTCTCTTTTGAAAGTATTGTTGATGCTATCTAACTAGGTGTTATGCTTTTTGTTGCTCTCTCCACCCAAGAACTCTTGTAATTCTCATTAGGAATCTATGCTAATGAAATGCCCACTATGTTCATGCTAATTTCCTGCTACACACAAGTTATTAGGCCAATAAAATGTTACATTGGTATCAGAGCACAAGGTTTTTCTCTTTTCTTGCTCAAGAAGGAGGTCTCAAGCTAGCTATAAATGGTTGGTATTATTAATTGCCTGTGAGTAAGTAAATAGGGATTTTTTCAGCCTTGCAGTGCCGCTGCCCTTTGTGCAGTTAACGGGGCATCACCGTCGAGAGCTATGGTCTTAATAGTGAAGTCCTACGGGCTTCCTACGGCTTAACCACTATTGAGCTATTAGAAGCTTGACAGGACCAGTGCTGTTTTTGGTTTGAACGACCCTCTCTTCTATTCCTTGCAATTAATGGTATTCAAGCCGCGGGTACAGTAGCTTGAGTGCTTTTTTCTAAAGGGTAAAGAGGAGTAGCAACTAGGGCTTGAAGTGCCAAAGTACACCTAAAAAGTGTTTACACCTAAAGTGTTAGAATGGCTGACAATAGTAAAGAGAGTGAAATTAATGTTGATAACTTTGATTTTGCTCATGGGCAAGCTACTAATGAGCTTCAATGCTTGTTTAACAATCTTGTTTCTAGGCTTTAACAAGCCATGGGCAATCCATCTCTCCAAAGTGAAGTGCAACGGCAGATTCGGCTCACGGGATTCTCCAAGCTCATCACCATGACGAGAGAACACCTAGGAAGCCTCCTTGTGAGACTACCAAAAGAGGTCTCTCTCCGATTCGGGAAGAAGAAGAGAATCCGTACGAAGGGCTCAAGAATTTACTTCTTGATGATGCATCTCCTTCCCAAAGGAGAACTCAAGAGCCTCCACCGAAGGAACGAGAAAGAAGTGAGTCTCCGCCCTCCACCCCTCGGCGGAGATGGCTCCACGAAGACGGCGGGCTAAACGCTCTCCATCACCACCAAAGCGGAGAAGACCATCACACTCTTCTCCACGCCATAATTCAAAGAGGGATGATAAAAGGCAAGAGAAGAAAAAGGCGAGAAAGAGGACACCCTCTTTTGCATCTTCTTCATCCTCTTCCTCTTATGAAAGTGATGGTAAAGACAACGAAGATCAAGACAAGAAAAAGGCGAGAAAGAGGTCACCCTCTTCTCCACCTTCTTCAAATTCTTCACCTTCTGAAGAAAGTGATGGTGCAACCTTTGAACCATCAAAAAGAAGAGGCCATAGGAAATCCTATGCCGCATGGAAGAGGTCATCCAAGCTGAAGAAGTTCAAAGAGGGCGGGAAGAGCATCTCTTTCCTTACCTATGATGGTACCTTTGGTGCTACGGACAAAGTCTTGGCCCTTATCCAACAATTTGATGCGGCGTTTGGAGATGAGGCTTCACGGAGTCCTCTAAGCTAGGCTATGTAGCTATGCACTTTCAAAAGTACGCCAAGCAATGGTGGTCTAGCATACGAGCCAATGGTGAAGCTCCATGAACATGGAAAGCTTTAAGAGCTTCCATTATGAAGCAATTTTTAGCCACCGATGCCAAAGACAAAGTACTCACCGAATGGCGAAGCTTAAAGCTCTCTCCCTATGAATCCATCCACAAATATGTAGAAAAGTTTTGGGACCTACAACTCAAAGCCACTGTCTTCAAAAAGTTGGATTTTGGAGAGCAAAAGCAACAATTTTGTGCGGGCTTAACCGAAGAAATGACGGAGTATGTCAACTCCCAAAGGCCACGTACCATATCGGTGGTAATACACCATACTATGGTGGCCTCACGAATCAATTTCCAAACGGGGGCTAAAAGAAATAATAAGCCCCCGGAAAACAAGGGTTCCAATGAGCCTAAGGGGAAGGACAATGTCCAAAAGTCTCCTAAGAGCAAATCCAACAAAGCTTAAGAGAAGGGAGTTTACAAAGGTAAGAACAAACTCTCTCTTGAAGAGCTTGAGCGTTATCGCAAGGATAACCGGTGTTTCAAGTGCGGCAAACAAGGGCATGCGTACCGCGCTTGTCCCCAAAAGAACAACCGCCAAGATCTTCCTAGAGCTTCCTTGCTTGAAATCCAAGAGGAGGAGACTCACCAAACTCATCACAAAGGATCTCCTCTATGCCATGCTTGGGGAAAGGTAAGAGAACATGATGCTTTTATTCTCTTTGACCTTGGTTCTACTCACAATTTTATATCTATAGAGTTGGCCACTAAGCTAGGCATACAATCCTACGAGATGGGAGATGTCCTACGCGCAGACAGTGCCTTCAAGGGGCAAGAAGCTTCAGTCACTCCCTTAATCGGGAAATTGAGGCTATGTGGACAAAGAGGACTTCTTTATCTCTCCTCTCAAGCATGAGGATGTAATCCTAGGGGCACCATGGTTTGACCGCCAGGCTGCCCAATGTTAATTTCCTGAAAGGAGAATCTCCTTTAAGTTCATGGAAAAAAGACATGTATATAGATGCTAAGGAAATGGGTAACACTATCCCCATTGTACACACACACCACTTTCAACAAGTCAATAAAGAGCTCTATTTCCGTGTACATGATTTTTCTTAAAGATTCTCAAAATGAACCTAATGCTTTAGCAAAAGAAAATAAAAGCAACCAAAAGAATTAGAGTTATCCAATTTTCTCAAGGGGTTCAAGATGTTTTTATTGACGACATCCCTTGTGAGCTACCTCCTAAACGAGGTAATGACAACCATGCAATTGAACTTCTTCCGGGAAGCTCACTGCCTAACAAACCTCCTTATAGAGTTTCTCAAGCTCAACAAGAGGAGATTCTGCGGCAAGTGCATGAGTTAGTTGAGAAGGGCATGGTTAGGCCTACTCATCTCCATTTTGCTCACCTGTGCTATTAGTGCAAAAGAAAGACAACACATATCGTATGTTGTCGACTATAGAGCACTAAATAGGATCACTGTCAAAAATAGGTCCCGTTCCACGGGTAGACCTATTTGATAAGCTACAAGGATCGACCTACTTCAGTAGGATTGACCTAAAAAGTGTATCATCAAATAAAGATAGTTGATCAAGACATGTTTAAAGACCGCCTTTCGCACCACATTGGTCTTTATGAGTACATTGTCATGCCTTTTGGCTTGACCAATGCACCAGCCACATTCAACCGTTGATGGAGCAGCTGTTCAGGCCTCATCGAACCTTCACTGGAGTGTTCTTTGATGATATTATCATCTACTCTAATTCATTAGACGAACACAAGTAACACCTCCAGGTAATATTTCAAGTTTTAAGAGAGAATAAACTTTTTTAATCAAAAGAAAAGTGAATTTTTCCTTGCAAGAGATTAAGTATTTAGGTCACATTATCTCTCAAGATGGCATCCAAATGGATCCATCAAAGTTAGAGGTAATATAAAGGATGGCCTAAACCAAGGAATCTTCATGAACTAAGAAGATTTACAGGTATGTGTGGCATACTATAGACGCTTCATAGAAAAGTTCACACAAATTGCGGGACCATTACATGACCTAACAAAGAAAAGCGTTAGGTATACATGGTCTGCTAAGGAGAACAATGCTTTCGAAAAGCTTATCTCTCAACCTGTGCTTACACCTACCGGATCTCTCAACCATTTGAGGTCCAATGTGATGCTTGTGGTGATTGCCTTGGAGCTGTTTTGCTCCAAGAAGGGCACCGCCATAGGCTATGAGAGTCGAAGGCTCGACCCTGTTGAGCAAGCTCTAGGCATATAACGAAAAGGAACTCCTTGCAGTTCTACATGCCTAGACTCATGGAAGCACTATTTATTGGGGACTCCTTTCATTTTGCGAACGGATCACCAAAGTCTTAAGTACTTCACGACGCAGACCAACCTCTCCGACAAACAAATGAGGTGGGAAAATTTCCTTTCACAATTTCATTTTCATATTGCTCACATTGCTGGCAAGCATAATCAAGTAGCTGATGCACTCTCAAGACGGCCGAGAGTGAATGCGGTTTCCATAGAAACTCACAATGATCTATCTTTAATGATAGATGAGTACGCTATTGATCCCGATTTTAGAGATGTGATTTCAGCCCTTGCATTAGGGAAGAAAGAAGAACCATTTACTTTACAGGATGGTTATCTTCTCTGTGGCAATAGACTATGTGTTACTAACTCAGTACGTGAGAAAGTAATGTATGAATCTCATGCTCCACCTTATGCGGAGCATAGGGGGATTTAGTCTACCTTAAAGGGAATTGAAACATATTTCTATTGGCCTACCATGAAAGTGAACATACAAGAGTATGTTTCTAAATGTGTGGTATGCCAAAATACAAAATTTGATAGAGGGAAGCAACTTGGATTTCTTCAACCCTTGCCAATCCCTAATTCAGCATGGGAGAGCATATCCATGGATTTTATCTTTGGATTGCCTAAGTCTATCCATGGGAATATGGACGATAGTAGAGAGGTTCAGTAAACAAGCTCATTTTATACCTGTAAAAAAGACTATCAAAGCCCATCAAATGGAAACCCTCTTCATTTAACAAATTTTCAAGTACCATGGCTTGCCAATGTCCATAGTGTCGTATAGAGATCCTAGAATGACTAGTAATTTTTGGAAGGGTCTCTTTGAGAATTTAGGAACAAGGCTAAACTTCTCTTCGGCCTATCATCCACAAATGGATGGCCAAAGTGAAATAGCTAACCTAACCATTCTGGATCTACTAAGAGCCCATGTAACGGAAGTAGATCAAATATCCCAATGGGAGAAGTACTTACCCTTAGTGGAGTATGCTTACAATAACACTGTACATACTTCCACGGGAAAAGCACCTTCGAGGTAATTGAGGGAAGATCAAAAAGTCCCGTGCTACTTAAGGTACATGGGAAGATCTTCGCTGCAGATGAGTATAGCTGAGACCTACAAGAATCTTTTCAAAAGATTAAGGATGCTATCTCTATCTCACAGCAAAGGCAAAAGGCTGCTGACAAGCACAGAAGAGCCCAAACCTTTAAAGAAAATGATTGGGTCTTATTAAAGTTTCCCAAGGCTCGATTAAGGCACACAATGGGCAAGAATCCTACGGGCCACCAAAAGTACTATGCTAAGCTAGCAAAAAGGTACTATGGTCCCTTCCAGATTCTTAGGCCAATCAATGAGATGTCCTATCAACTCAAGTTGCCCAATCATTGGCTCATACACAATGTTTTCCATGTGAGCCTACTAAGGCCTTACAAAGGAGAGCCACCTCAAGAACCAACTATTGAAGACCCACCGGAGATCGAGGACCAAGAGGAGGTGCTGCAGCCCGCGAGTCCATTCTCCGACATGAAGATAAGGTACTAAGAGGCGGTAAGACTATCCGAGGATATCTTATTAAGTTTAAGAATTATCCTTTTGAAGATGCTAGATGGATGCAAGGCATACAATTAAAGGATAACCTAAACCTTGTCAATGCTTACAATGCTTCCCAACAGTAAGAAAATGTACAAAATGTTAAAAATGAACAAAGTTTTTGTCTTATAAGACTCTCTTTTTCTTTATTGTGCACAAAAATGAAGTGTCCATCTTGTAAAGCATATCAAATTCCCATTTTATGTCAAAGACGTCTTGTCATTTTGATCCATTCGTCTGGGTTATGTAAAGATTAATCAGTTAGTCAAGACTCAGATTTGTTCCCACTTTGTAATAATGAGTAAGAGAACCCCATGTAAATTTTTGAGCTAAGGTGGCTAAAGTATAAAAGTCACCTTAGAACCATTTTTCAAAAACACATTATTTTGAACATTAATCCTGTGTCGTACGAGTCTGAGGAGAGAGAGAGAGAGAGAGAGAGAGAGAGGAGAGAGAGAGAGAGAGAGAGAGAGAGAGAGAGAGAGTCTCTGATCCTCTTCGCTACGCGCTTCTCCCTCACCGGATTCACGATGTGACTACACCATCGCGGAAGTCTCTCTGAGAGCTACGCGCCCACGCCACGCATTCACATTTTCGAGCTGTTCACGATCGATCCTTCCTCGAGCTTGTTTTGCTTGTAAGTAGCACAAACAGTGTCTGTTTTCAACAATCAAGTGCTTTATGGAATGAGAAAGGGATTAGCTACACATAGATACTCATAAACTAAATTTTTGCCCACTTTTGGATTATGACCTGTTAGTCTATCGCAACTGTATTCGAGATAACTAGGGTTCAAACCTAGTGAGATTAAACTTATAGGTAAGTATATCCTAGTGAGAGGGTGGTGCCTAGTAAGTTTGATGCGATTCCGAGTTCATTGGAAGTGTAAATGGTGTTGTGAGCGTTTAGGGATAGAGTGGGTTGCATTCTACCAGGGTTAGTGATTGATGCATCATAAAAGTGCGTATGTGTAGATTGGTCTCAGCCTGACAAGCTAACAAGATTGCCTACGTGCACCTACGGGTTAGTCATGTCAGCGGATGATAAGTATGTTGTCTGTGTCGTGCTTTGGAGCATGAACAGGGGAGTAGTTTTGCCCTAAAACAGACGACGTCTCCCAAACACCAAGTAGAGCTTGTCACTCTACTATGGAAGATTGATAGGACTAATGTGCAGACATGCTTGCGGAAGCCTTAGGCTCTCAAGCGCCAAATGGACTAGTCATCCATTATGGAATGATGTCGTAGGGTAACATAGGGATCCTCTATCCGCTAAGAAAAGGACTCATGAATATGCTTTATCTTCTCTACACCAAAGTCGAGGACGACTATGATTTCAAGAGAGAGGTAATGTCATAACAATCAATATCTAATTCTCCTAAATTATTTTCTCATGTTAAACTGATCATTTAATATGGGGAAGTGCCAGGGGAGAAAAAGCTAGAATATTGGTTAAGCTAGTAGACTTGCCACAATAGGGATCCAAAGGAGGGAAAATAGAGATCCAAAGGGGGGGCCATCTACAAAAGAGCCATGTGAAACAATGGGCTAAAAAGACCCTAAGGTTCAGCCCATTAAGACTTCCAAAATGCTAAGGTTCCAAAATTCAAAGGTTATGTCCAAAGGTCAACCTTAAGGAATTGGATGCTTTGTGTGTGACCAAAAAAGTCTTCCATATCCCTACATAGGAGGGGGTGAGCCTAGCAAGTAGGGGATGAGAGAGAAAGTCACACACACACACACACAGGCTGCCTTTACACAAAGGGAATTAGGGACACATGGAAGCTCCCTAGCCCAGATGCCCACAAGGTGTGCCCAATTCCTATTGGATGACCCTTGAAGTGGACCAATGAGAATTAGGCTAGAGTAAATTTAGCCTAATTAATTTTAAAACACTTAATAAAAAGAACCAATGAAAATTAAGTCTCCTGGATGATTATTGGACATCCCGTGAAGGGGTCCAATAGGATTGAGCAGCCCAATGGCTACTTAATTCCTATTGGTCAGAATGGGGAAAGGTCCAATGGGGATTTAATTCATTTAAATCAATTAATTTTAATTGATTAAGCTCTCACAAAAGGGGAAAGGGGGACACATGTCAGAAGGCTATCACTTATGCTGCTTAATTGTGATAGGCTAGCCCTGGGGAGGTCCAATGGGGAGCCTGCAAGAGCAAATAGCAAGAGGGCTCGCCCAAGAAAGAGAGGGGGCTGATTTTTGCAAGGCATTATCACACACACACTCTCACACAACCTATGTGAGAAGTAAAGAAGACTATCTCTTCCCAAGCTTTAATGGAGAGCTCATCACCTACTCCAAGCTTGTGAGATAGAAGCCTACATCGACACACTCTTGGCATGTGGATGCAAATCCAACCAAGAGCCAAGATTCAATGCATGCTCATCTCCTCTACCATGCTAATTACTAAGCTAAGCTATGCTAATATGAGTGATTATGTGAGGAGATGTACATCTTTCTCGTAAGATACTCCTTCTTCCTCTCAATCTACTCTCATACCCTGCTAGCTCTCACCATCTTCGAAGGTGTGTGAGGTCTTGGGTCTGAGACTGGGGATAATTAAAGTTGTGTTTGCTTGGTGCATGAAGCTTTCATCTTCATTGCACTAGCTAGTCTTGAAGGAACACAAAGAATTGTATTGTACAATGTCTCTCTTGATGGGAGAAACCATAATACAAAGCCTTTTGGAGGGGGGATTGGCTCCCGGTCCTCAACTGTTGTCAATTGCTTAATTTCTCTCTCTTTTGAAAGTATTGTTCATGCTATCTAACTAGGTGTTATGCTTTTTGTTGCTCTCTCCACCCAAGCACTCTTGTAATTCTCATTAGGAATCTATGCTAATGAAATGCCCACTATGTTCATGCTAATTTCTGCTACACACAAGTTATTAGGCCATTAGATGTTACACCTCCCGATGCGGGGCATAGAGGTATTCAACATACTCTTCGAGGATTAGAAACCTACTTCTATTGGCCTACCATGAAAGTGGACATACAAGAGTGTTTCAAGATGTGTAGTATGCCAAAAGACTAAGTATGATAGAGGAAAGCAACATGGATTACTACAACCTTTGTCTATCCCAAATTCACCATGGGAGAGTATATCCATGGATATCATCTTTGGATTACCCAAGTCTATACATGGGAATACGGGAATATGGACAATAGTTGACATGTTTAGCAAGTAAGCACACTTTATTCTTGTGAAAAATACTATTAAGGCACACCAAATGGCAACTCTCTCTTTATCACACATTTTCAAACACCATGGATTACCAACATCCATCATGTCAGATAGAGATCCTAGAATGACCAGTAAGTTTTGGTGGAAAGGTCTCTTTGAAAATATAGGAACAAGATTGAATTTTGCTTTCGCCTATCACCCACAAACAGCTGGCAAAAGTGAGATATCCAATCTTATGATACTCGATCTACTCAAGACTTATGTTGCAGAAGTAGATCAACGCTCACAATGGAAAACATACTTACCTCTTGTAGAGTATGCTTACAATAATACTGTACATACTGCTATGGGCAAAGCACCTTTTGAGATCATTGAGGGAAGACCTAAAAGTCCCTTGCTACTCAAAGTACATGGGAAGATCTTCGCTGCCAATGAGTTTAGCCGTGACCTACAAGAATCTTTTCAAAAGATTAAGGAGGCTATATCTCTCAACAAAGGCAAAAAGTTGCTACTAGGAAGCACAGAAGGTCCTTAACGTTCAAACAAAATGATTGGGTCTTACTTAAGTTTTGTAAGGCTCGATTAAGGCAAACAATGGGCAAAAATCCTATTGGCCATCAAAAGTATTATGCTAAGCTAGCAAAAAGAGACTATGGTCGTTTCCAAATCTTGAAACTGAAGGAGTACGAGCGGAAGTGCAACGCGAGAGAGAGTGCGAGAAGAAGAGCACGACGATATGGTGAACTCGCTCTATTGTAATGTGTAGAGCATAGTGAGTTCTTATTAGGTTTTTACAAAAGAATATGTGTACATACCTGGCGGCCCGCCCACTTCCCTGGGCGATCACATTGGGCTTTATACCCCAAAAACCTCCCACTTAAAGTCCAATGTGGTACTTTAAGTGTGAGAGAAGCTACTATACAAGCTAATATACAAGAGATGTAGAGAAGTGATGTACTACCCTACACCTAACTGCTTGCGAAAATGCGCAAAGCTCTTTGAGGGAAGTCCTTTTGTAAGTAGATCAGCAGGATTTTCTGTGGTGTGAACTTTGACAAGCTGAAGTTTCTTATCCTCGAGCATTTCCCTGATGAAATGATACTTCACATCCACATGCTTTGTCTTTGAGTGATAAACTGGATTGCGAGCCAATTGTATAGCACTTTGACTATCACAATATAACACAGGCATCTCTTCTTTGATTCCCAAATCTGTTACTAGTCGATTAAGACAAATTGATTCTTTGCATGCCTCTGATGCTGCAACATATTCAGCCTCTGTAGTAGACTGAGTAACACAATCTTGTAATCTAGAACGCCATGATACTGCTCCACCAGCCAATGTAAAGACATACCCTGACGTAGACCTTCGGTTGTCTAAGTCACCTGCATAATCTGAGTCTGTAAAACCCTTTACACTTAGCTCCTGACTCCCATAGCTATACGCATACTCTTTGTAGCTTTCAAGTATCTCAATATTCCTTTCACTGCCTCCCAATGTTTCTTGCCTGGGTTTGACATGTATCGACTTACTACTCCCACTGCAAATTCAATGTCTGGGCGAGTAGCAATCATTGCATACATCAAACTACCCACTGCAGACGCATATGGAATCTTATCCATTTCAGCCTGTTCTTCCTCAGACACAGGACAATCTTGTTTGCTAAGTTTCACATATGGTGGCAATGGAACACTCAGTGCCTTTCCCTTCTCCATATTGAAACGTCGCAAAACCTTGTCAATACACTCTGTTTGAGATAACCAAATCAACTTCTTTGATCTGTCTCTCTCAATGCGCATACCAAGTATATAACTTGCCTCACCCATGTCTTTCATGTCAAACGATTTTGCCATCTTTGACTTCAAAGATGCAATTTCTTCCAAGTGCTTGCCAGCAATCAACATGTCATCCACATACAAAATAAGGATCAACCAACTACCATCCTTAGCCTTCTTTGTATATAGACAGTGATCGAACTCACTACGTTTGTAGCCTTGAGAAAGCATAAACTTGTGGAATTTATGGTACCATGCCCTCGGTGATTGTTTTAAGCCATAAAGACTCTTTAACAACTGGCATACCCAATCTCCCTTGCCTTTCTCAACAAACCCTTCTGGCTGCTGCATGTAAATTTCCACATCTAAATCACCATGCAAGAACGCTGTCTTGACATCCATTTGGTGCAACACCAAATCTAATATGGAAACCAATGCAAGAAAGCATCTCAATGTAGTCATCTTGACCACTGGAGAGAAGACTTCATCAAAGTCAATGCCTTGTTCTTGCTTAAAGCCCTTGGCAACAAGCCTTGATTTGTACTTTGGCTGACTATCATGAGCGGTGATCTTATGCCTGTAAACCCATTTACAAGGTAGAGCCTTTTTGACCTGTGGCAATTTAACTAGCTTCCATGTCTTGTTTTTATGCAGAGCTGTCATCTCTGACTGCATGGCCAATTGCCAATTCCCGGAGTCCTTCATTTGCACTAATTCCTTGTAACATGAAGGCTCATTGCAATCAGTCAACATGACATAGTTCATAGATGGAACAAACCTATCAGGAGGTCGCGTGACACGTCCAGATCTACGCACAATAGGTGGCTCAGGCTCAGTCACAACCTGTGGTTCCACTCTATCCTGTCCTTGCTCCTCTTGAGCCCTGACATTTTGTCTTGCACGTGCAGGTCCATATTCTTGGAAGACAACTCTTCTAATCTCCTCAACCCTCTCTGGTTTAGAATGATATTTGGATTCATTAAAGTGAACATCATTGCTGCGGACAACCTTTTTGGATTCGGGATCCCAAAGTCTGTACCCCATCTCACCAGAATTACCATAGCCTAGAAAGATGCACTTTCTACTCTTTGGCTCAAGTTTGCTCCTAAATTCCTTTGGAACGTGAGTATATGCCTCACAGCCAAAGACTCTGAGATGCTTGTATGAGGGAATTTTGCCTGACCATACCATCTCTGGCACTGAATCCTTCTGCAAAACCTTGCTAGGAGATCTATTTACAAGATGAACAGCTGTTGATACAGCTTCAGCCCAAAACCCATTTGGAAGCTGTGCATTAGACAACATACTTCTGACCTTCTCTTGTATGGTCCTATTCATCCTCTCAGCAACACCATTTTGAGGAGGATTGTAAGGAGCAGTAAGTTCACGTTTTATACCTTTTGACTCACAAAAGTTCTGAAAGGCCTTTGAAACATACTCTCCACCATTGTCAGTGCGTAAGCATTTAAGCTTCTTGCCACTCTGATTCTCCACAAGTGTGACAAACGTTTTGAAAACACTAAACGCTTCATCCTTGTTCTTGAGGAAGTAAACCCATACTTTCCTCGAGTAATCATCTATAAATGTCATAAAGTAAGAAGCTCCCCCTAGAGATAGGTTAGGCATAGGTCCACACAAATCACTATGAACAAGTGCCAACTGTGTATCTCTTCTACTGCTTCTATGCTTATGTGGCTGCTGTGTTTGCTTACCATACAGACAATGTTCACAGAATTCAAAATCATTAAATGAAAAGCCAGGCAAATAACCAGAACGAGGCAAGATTTCCATTCCCTTCTTGGACATATGTCCTAACCGTCTATGCCACAAAGAAACGTTCGGCTGCCCGGTTACATTGATTACATTTTTAGAGACATTTGATACATAAATCATGTAAAGTCCTCCAGACTTTACTCCATGTGCTACTGCCATAGAACCCTTGGATATCTTCCACATGTTCTGTCCAAAAGTGGTGACGTAGCCAGCATCATCAAGTAAACTTGTGTTGATCAAGCTCTTTGTAATTGTGGGAACATGTCTCACATTCTTCAGCGTGAAAGAAGAGCCATTCTGAAACTTCAATTGAACATCTCCAACACCTAAGATCTCACATGTCTGCCCATTGCCTAGCCGAACATGATCTTTAGTGGTCACATAAGAGGTAAACCACTCCTTGTTTGGAGACACATGAAGTGATGCCCCTGAGTCTATAATCCAGTCACTCATTGCATTTCCATCAGATGCTGTAAGAAGAGCTGAGTCCATTGTATTCTTCAAGAAGTAGATGTCTCCTGACACTAGACTGTCATCCTCTGCAACAGTGTTTGTCACATTTATTTCTTGAATCTTCACTGAGGACTTGTTCTTCTCACCATCGTCTTCAGCTTTCTCTTTGCCTTTTTCTGCTTTCCATTCTCTGCAGTCTCTTTTCATGTGACCCTTCTTGCCACAATGGTAGCATTCTATGTCACTCTTGCCTTTAGCACTGCGGGACTTGCTACGAGATCGATTCCTCTTTCCACCTTTGTACTTTTCTTTGGTCCTTCCCCTGACAACTAAGGCTGTTCCTTTGCCTTTGTCCATTGTCTTTCTATTGGTTTCTTCAGTAAGCAGACTTCCTTCTACACCTGCTATGTTCAAACCATCTAGAGGTGTAGAATTACTCAAAGCTGTGCGAAAAGTGTCCCAAGTTTCCGGCAATGTGATCAACAGGAACATAGCTCTAACAGGTTCATCAAAATTGACACCTTGAGTTGACAACTGACTATAGATTGTGTTGAATTCATTCAGATGATTGGACATAGGTGTCCCTTCTTTCATCTTCAAGTCAACAAGATTCTTAAGCCAGTATACCTGTGAAGCTGCACTCTGCTTCTCATAAAGATCACTCAGCTTTAACCATGCTTGATAAGCCGACATCTCGTCTGCTACATTGCAGTAAACGCTTTCTGCCAAAGTCAGCATAATGGTAGAAAGTGCCAATTCATCCATTTCGCTCCATTCATCTTCGTCCATATCTTCTGGTTTTATCCCCTTGAGCTTTATAGGTTTTATCTGCTTCTTTTGTACCAACACGTGCCAAATCTGCTTCTTTTACAATGGGAAATTGGTTTCATCCAGCTTCTTGATATTGTAAAGAGCAGTGTCCTGTGATCCAGCCATAGCTACGCTTCACAATGGTTTACTTTCCTGGGAAAAATTCGGCAGAGTTTCCCCTGTAAACTGACCTCTGAACCAATATCAACCTGTCAAATGAACCAAGAAAGCTTCAGATTCTGCATAAATTTCGGCAGAGTCTCCACAAATTTCCCACTGTATGTTGTAACCGCTGCGGCGGTTGTTTGCTGCGTGACTCACAGCCAGCAAACCCTCAACAGACATACATCATCTCTGACAATACATCCCATGTGGAAGTACCTGCAATGTCAGGATGAAATCTGGAATATCAAGCAGCAAACACAAGCTACCTGATGAGCTAGTGGATGTCGCCTACAGTCTGTGTGTAGATGCGCCCGTGTCGTATGTGACACGCCTCCAAGAACGGTGAGCCGTCCTTCGATGTGTAGACAGCCATAAATCAACACTCTGGGAGTGTCGATATCCTCAGCACCTGCAGTCGTAGGCCGAAAACCCCAAATTTGCAGAGTCGGATCTGCACCCGCCGAGACCACGTAGTCGAAAATGGCCTGCGCAGAACTTTGTCGAAGCCGAACGGTGACCGAGATGACCTCGAATGAAATTCTGAGCACACCAGGGCCTACGGGATCTCCCACAAGATTTGGGGCCGTGTCTTTGCATGTCGAATTTCACTCCAATCTGAGCTGGTGACTCTAGCCTCCTGCAGTGCTGCCCCGAGCCTCGATCTGAGCTCTGATACCAGTTGAAGGAGTACGAGCGGAAGTGCGACGCGAGAGAGAGTGCGAGAAGAAGAGCACGACGATATGGTGAACTCGCTCTACTGTAATGTGTAGAGCATAGTGAGTTCTTATTAGGTTTTTACAAAAGAATATGTGTACATACCTGGCGGCCCGCCCACTTACCTGGGCGACCACATTGGGCTTTATACCCCAACAAAAACATATCAATGAGACGGCTTACCAACTCAAGTTACCCAACCATTGGCTCACACAATGCTTTTCATGTGAGCCTAGTCAAGCCCTACAAAGGAGAGCCACCAAGTGAACCAATTATTGAAGACCCTCCCGAAGTTGAAGACCAAGAAGAGGTGCTACAACCCGAAGCTATTCTTTGGCATGAAGATAAGGTACTATGACATGGTAAGATTATCCGAGGGTATCTTATTAAGTTCAAAAATTATCCTTTTGAAGATGATAGATGGATACAAGGAATAATGCTTAAGGATAGTATGAACCTTGTCAATGCTTACAATGCTACATTAGAGTAAGCAAACATAACTTTTTTTATAATGACCCATGTTTTTGTCTAATAAGACTAGTTCTCTTTTTAATTGTGCACAAATTAAATAGTATGCATGCTTAGAATCATGTTTGTCATGACGACGTCTCTCAAACACCAAGTAGAATTTCTCACTCTACTTTAGGAGAATGAAATGGAATAAGGAGTAGACAAGCTTGCGACAGCTACGTCTCCCAAGCACCAAATGGATTAGTCATCCATCTGGGAAAGATGTCGTAGGGTAAAAAGGGATCCTCTATCTGCTAAGTAAGATTGACTAATGACTAAGGCTTTATCTCTTCTACCTCATAGTCAATGATGACTATGATTTCAAGAGAGAGGTAATGTCATAAAATCTAATATCTAACCAACCCAAATGATTTTCTCACATTAAACTGATCATTAATGTGGGAGAATAAACAAGACCAAGGGTTAAGATATAGACATGTGGTTATAGATCTATCTCAACACCGGGCCAATGGTAAAGGGGCTCAAATGAGAGATGTTCTATCAAAGAGCAAGGCTAACAAATGGATCATAAAGAACCTTAGGGTTAGCTTTATTGAAGACCTCCAATAGTTAGTGTTAAAAGTGCTTTGAACTTAGGTAAGCTAGGGATGTGCTTGAGGTGGGAACCCGCGGCCCAAGCTTGAGGTGCTTGTCATGCCTGATGACTGAGATGCTTGAGATGCTTGAGGTGCTTAATGATTAGATGCTTGAGGTGCTTGTCATGCTTGAGATGCTAGGGTTGCACTTGTGGTGAGAACCCATCCCAAGCGCTTGAGGGGCTTAAGGGCCAAGCTTGAGGTGAGAACTAGGCCCAAGGTTGAGGGGAGTGTGGTGGCACAAAAGTCAAACTAGATTCCTACAAGGAGGGGGCGAGCCATGCAAGAAGGGGGGGTGGTTTCTTGATTACTGTCTCTCCCAAAGGGCACCCCTTGTCCAAGAGGCAAGTAGGACACATGTCAAGGCCCTAGCTAGGTTACCCTCATGGTGTACCTAAATCCTATTGGTTGGCCACCCAAGGGGTCCAATTATAATTCAGGAGATCTCATTAATTGATTTTGTATTTATCAAGTCCTCTCTCTCAAAAGGGAAAGGGGGACACTTGCCCCAAGGCTAGTCTTGTTGTTTGGTATGACTCCTGTTTATGATTGGCTAGGCCTGGACGGGTCCAATGAGCTTCAAGCATGAGCTACAAGGGGGTCGACCAAAGCAAGTAGGGGGCCTGCTTAGGGGATATACACTCCCACACACACACACACACAGACAGACACACACACACACACACACACACACACACACACACACACACACACACACACACACACACACACACACACACACACACACACACACATACACATTCTCAGTGTGTATTGTGCAAAGTGCAAGAGGTCCCTCTCCTTTTCCAAGCAAGTAGAGGTTGAGAGCCTACACCAACACTCTTGGCTATGGAATGCAAATCCAACCAAGAGCCATGCTTTCAATGCTTAATCTTGCCATCTTCTCTATCTTTATTACTATGCTATTATGTATGCTAGCAAGAAGAGTGATGATAAGTGAGGAACTAATTCTTTCTCCTATAAAATGTTTCTTCTTCCTCTTCCCTACCCTCATTCCCTACTAGCTCTCTCCACCTTGGAAGGTGTTTGAGGTCTTGGGACTGAGGCTTGGCATAGTTGATGCTTTCCACAAAGTTTATGTTATGCTTGTGATGCATGAATCTTTCCATCTTAAAAGCATCACCTAAGTCATAAGGAACACAAATATTTTATTGTAACAAGTCTCTCTTGATGGGAGAAATCATAATACAAATGCCTATTGGAGGGGGACCACCGACTCCACATAAATCCGGTCCCTAGATGTTGTCATGTTCTCTAAGTTCTCTCTCTTGCAAAAGTATTGTTCATGCCAAGTTAATTAAATGCTATGTTTATGTTGCTGACTTCAATTATGTTCACCCGCTATGCTCACAAAGTAATTTCTCAAAAGTATTTTCTCTAATTTCTGCTACTCTCAAGTTAATATGCCAATTCCATTACATAAAATTTGGCATTATGGCTCATTAATATGTCTGATAAATGTTAAATTTTGCTAAAAAGAAATTTTTTAAAAAAATTATGCAATTGTACACTATACACATGATCTACATCATCTTGTAACCCTAGATCTTGCAATAAGTTGCTCCAGCTACTATTACTCCCTTCTTCCCATTTTGAGTCGTCCCGAACGAAGGTTTGTGCAATGTGCATGGGGGTGCAAACATCATGTCTATGAAATTACGTGTAATATGGCCCTATTATGCTTATAGAGGAGATGCAACTAGTAACAATATGATGTGTAAGATGTGGATACTGAATTGTTTGTTTAGTGGTGTTTATTGGCGAGGTTCTATCTATGTGTTTTTTGAACAAAAGCCTTTGAAGATGGTATGCGCATTCCTTGATGGTTGGTTTAGTGAGTACTATTAGTGGATTGTTGTTTTGGCTTGGTGTAGCTTTGGGTAACCACTTTTGTGTTGGCTATGGAGATGGTGAAGGTTGTCTCCGTGGTTGTTCTGGTCTTCATGCTAGATTGGTTTCTTGGTAGTTGTTGTATTTTCTTAGTTAGATTTGGGAATCCATTTATAGCTAGGTTGGTTTGCTTGATAGTTGAACCGATGTGTGGATTTCTTATGCCTAGTATAATTGGTATGAGTGGTTGTTGCTCCTCTTAAATTTGGGTGGATTGAGTTGGAAAACTAACATGAAGGGTTTATGTTGGGTAACCACATCTACTTTGGTTTGGTCGCCATTATTATGGATTCTTGACCCAAACTTGTCTAACTTGTTGCTCATGGATGTTTGTAGATGGTTTGGGATTGATTATAAGTTGTGGCTTGTGTTAATCTGGCTATACATTCCAAATATGATCTGTTTGTGCCAAGGATGTGACATACACGGTACCCTTAAGGTTGTACTTCAAAGTGTCATCTTGCCAATTTGGAATTTCTTTGTATCTTTGCGTCCATGAATCTCACAAGATGATTACTTCATTAAGATCAGCATCAGCCGTTACGTAAAACTAATGTGGACATTGGTTGCCATCAATGTTGATTGACACATTAGCTTGTCCTATGCTAACCATTGTCCCTTTGTTAGTTTCTCTCAGCTTGATTTTATTTGGCGTCATTATCTCATCCAACAACTTTAGGTATGTTGAATGCTTTATGGAGTTAACTCTTGCATCACTATCCACAAGTGCTCGTTTTGTCATAATCCATCGGCAAAGCTAGACATTGATTGGCACATCCATATCTCCAAGCCAATTGGGCATGATCTGAATTGCTTCAATAGGAGCTAGAAGGTGTGGAGCTATGTTATGTCATTCTTTGCATTTTAGAATCCGCAACTTTGCTTCTTCCTTTGCATGGTCAGCTTGAGCTTTTTCCTTCCGCTCCTTTGCTTGATGAACCTTATCCAACCTATTAGTAGCGAGAGGTAAATGATATTCCTTTAATTTGCATGGTTGGTGATGGTCCCACTCCCTTTGCTATTCCCTCTTTGAAATTCACACTCTTAATCCCGTCAGTCATGTATGTGTAAGATCTCTCTGCCAAAGTATCAGAAATACTTTCCTCTATGATGGGCTCTAAGGTCAGAAAAAGTCCTTGATTGATACTCTCCTCAGTCGAGAGATGACTAACCTGGTCTCTCATAGCAGGGTTTCTACGAATGTAAACACATCCAAAAAACACTCTTACAAATCTTGAATTGTTACCTTATGTGAAGCATCCAAATCCTCCAATTGAAATCACTTTGACTTGCACACTCTAGCTCTTGCAGTCTGTACAAAAAGCACTTGGTGGCTGTGAGTGTACAACCACTCTACTAGCCAAAATCTCAAACCAGTAAAAAAAATGATGCATCATTTTCTCAATTGTGAGCCAATCCCATCCTTCTACACATCTTCCCAACTTCTTAAACCTGCCTTGAAATATTTGTGAGCTTTCCTTGATAGGTGCCACCCATTTGACTATGAGAATCAATCATACCAAATGGAGTCTTGTAGCTACACTGCAGGGCAATGGGTTTAGTCTTGAGGGGGCCTTCAACCAGCTTTTTTATTAGCCCAGGCTTTCCAAAACCTACAGATTAGAACAAAACCCCTAGGGGAAAATTCAACATTAGAAATAAGAAGACCTTCAAGTGAAATACCTTGCCAAGATTTGTACTTCTTGAGGTAAAACCTGGAAGTGTTGATTTTGATGAGTAGAGCCCAATAGTCTATGGAAGAGACTGCTCTTAATACCCATTTACTGGCCAACTTGCATGAAAGTTCTTGTAGCTTGAGAATGCCCATGCCCCCTTTCTCTTTTCCACTGCAACAAATTTTCCATGAACCTTCTGAAGTTTGTTGCCATAATCAGAGCATCCCCATAAAAACCTTCTTGCCAGTGGAAAAAAATTGTTTAACTTGAGAAGGCATCTAGCATGTTAAAAGATACACAATAGAAGACAATACGTAATTGTTTAGCACAAAAACTTTGGTTGACAAACTTGGTTGACGGTTATCCCATAGAAAAAGTTTCCTCCTAAATTTGTCCAATACCCACTCCCACCTTTGATTGAAGGAGACTTTGAATCCCATGGAAATACCAAGTAGCTTGAAAATTTTGCTATCCTCAATAGGTTTATAGCCTGCTAATTGGATTAGATCCGGACAAGGACCTTTGAACACTTTGAACATAGTTTTACAGTGATTGATAACTAATCCATTGGCTAAGAATAGTCTCAAACTTTCCCAAAAGTTCTCAACGGACTAAGACTTGGTGTCATTTGCAAATCGTAGGCATAAATGATCTTCTGTCCCATCAATCTGTATCCCTTTTAGTTCTCCTTTGTCCATCAGACCTTTAACCAACGAGCCTAGAGCATCTGTAGATATGGCATAGAGCAAAGGAGACAAAGGAAATCCCTTTCTAATTGAATTACACATAGGAATAACATCAATCAAAGAACCATTAACTAAAATTTAGCTAAAGCATTCCCAAACAATAAATCCACAAAATTGATAAATTTCTACTCTACAGAATGCATTCCCATTTAATCATGTCATATGCTTTGTCAAAGTCAATCTTTAAAAAAATGAAGCTTTGACCAGTCTCCTCAACATAGTCCATATCTTCACAAATGGCAATGATTGCATCTAATATATACCTCTCTTTAATAAAACCTTTCTGCTTTTTCAATATGAACGGATCCATAAGAGGACTAAGTCTCCTAGCTAGAGAGAGAGAGAGAGAGAGAGAGAGAGAGAGAGAGAGAGAGAGAGAGAGAGAGAGAGAGAGAGAGAGAGAGAGAGAGAGAGAGAGAGAGAGAGAGAGAGAGAGAGAGAGAGGTGATGGGTCTCCAGTTTGACAACTCCTACGTTGGGCCTTTCTTGTGGATAAGTTTAACCACTCCAGAATTAATGGATGGGGACAGAGCTCCTTGAGCCAGGGGTTCTTGGCAGACCAGCATGAGATATGGAGTCAATAAATCTAATACAGAGAATTAAATTTATTAGGGATGCTATCCAATCCAAAGACTTTCCATCCTTTAATTTTCCAATAGTGTCTCTAAGCTCCCACTCTGTTATAGGTAGGTCCAAGAGCTTAGCCAGTTGTAGAGAAACAATTTGCTTTCTCACAAAGGCTATTTTAGCCCTAGCATTAGTAATCCTTGGGGGGTTCACTATATGTAAAACCTATATATCACGTGCGTTCAAGGACAATTTATAAAACCCCCAATAAAAGAAACCCTTTTCCAATTCAATCTATAAATTTTTTTCCAAGATCATTTTTTCAACACCCTTCTGTATGCAAATCTGTGAGAAAATCTAATGTTGAACCCACGTGATAGGCATTTTTTTAAATTATAATGACACCCCCCCCCCCCCCCCAACCCAAGTAGTAATCTCATTGTTTCTAAGAGGGGAAGAAGAGAAGATATTGGAAAAATAAATCCTAGAAATTTCTCCATTCTACTTCTGACCTTTGGCCAAATTGACATGTTTATCAAAACATCGGTGAACTGGGTGTGTCTTTCTTGCCAGCCCAAAACTCCTGGTCCAAGACAGGGCACCCTGGGCATCACTGAGCTGTGAGGTCCCCTCCCTGTCTCACCTTGACGGAATTGGAGGACACTTGATGGTCTCTAGATCCTATGCGGAAGCAAACAAAAAAAAAAGGCTAAGAAGAAAACTAGTGGGGATGGTCTCTCATCACTTAGTGAGTTGAGTCCAAGCCACCAGTGAAAGGAATCTAGCTCCGCCCCACAAGGGAAGCATAACTACGTACTATCGGTCCTAATCTCATCTTCCAAGAGGAGAAAAAACCTTGGTGCTTTTTCCCCATAGCTTTCAAAGGCACGTACACCGAGTTCCTACCACGCTGGCGTAATAAGATATCTAATTTCGTACTCTATCACACAAGGCAGAGAATTTACGATTGGGACCACCCGTCTCGTAGGCTTTGGCAACCCAAGCCAAGCCCCCACCTTTCACCCCGCACTCACACAGAGTCTTTATGTGGCCTAATTACTAACACATTGTTGTTCAATACTTAGGGTTCCTTTTTTATATTTCCTCGACACAAGTTCGAGACAATCCCTTCAATCAAGAAAAATCGGCACCAAAACATATCTTTCCTAGGAAAAAGTACTCAACAAACAATACTTCATAAAAAATTCCAATGTCCTGGAGTCATGAGGACCTCCAACGAGTTTTAACTCCACCCATTTTCAATTGGCCGCCCATAAAACCAAGTCCATGATCCACCCAATTCCTGGAGTAACTCTCCGGGTAAAATCATGTATCCACCGCATCAAAAGCAAGCCATGGACATATGCACCGCAAAAAAAGAAAGTCGTGGATTTAGCTCCTGCGATAACTTTGCAAGCTAACGCCATGTGATCAATAGGGAGTTCAGACTAAACTGACATTGGAATAATGAATGAAATTTGGTTGAGATAGTTTTTCCTAACAACCATTCTTTTCTACTTCCAAACAGTCTTTCCATAAAGCATCTCTTTCCTATTTAATTCAAACATAAATTTAGATAAAATCCATTTAAATACTAATGCCGTTGTCTAAGTTGGATTTCCAACATATTTTGGGGAGTTTAGACATTCCTAAAGTTATCGTAATGCAATGTTTATGTAAGATACAAAATAAAATCCATCCTACCTCATGAATTTTCTCCACCTCGCTTCGTGAGATGGCCGGATTTCCCTCTCTCATTGGCACCTTACCGTTGGTCACCATGTTGCTAGTTCCTGCTTGCGGTCGTTAGCACCACCAAACCGAGTCCTTTTGGAAGCCATTTCTCACTACTAGGGTTAGTTATTTCGGAAAAACGAAGAGACTAAGTGTAGTACAAAAATTCCCACAGCAACCAATGATAAAACTTAACAAGGATAACCTTAATCTTATACTTAATACTAAGCTAATTTACAAGCTTTCACAACTATAAGTGTGCAAGCTAACTCAAGAATACAACGATATGATTATACCCTTATTACTCATAAACTCACACTAAAATTATCATAACCAAGACTTATCCCATATGTAACATGAGATCAAGATTAATGCACTAATTAGATGCATCTATATAATACATAATGTCAGACTATAACTATGCAAATACCAACTGTAGTAAATGATTAACTTCCGCACTATCATCCATAGTTTATGCATAATTTACTAGTGCAAAGAAAAACTCTAACTAAGCATCTTTTATTCATGGAAAAATCAAGGTTTTTATCACCTTAATTAGATTTCAATTTGGGACATAACAAAGAGAAAAAGATTCACCATATCTTAGAGAATCATAGGTGAAAGAGCTTTACAACATAATTATGCACAACATACTTTAACTAGCAATGATAATAATGTGCATAAACTTATGCTCAATTAAGAAAAGTTATATATGTTTAAGAAGTAAGGTGCTCCTTAATCCAATAATGGAATTACAATCAATAGATGGAAACCATTGGCAATACTTCACATGGATTATAATAGGGAATATATTGCTTAATGTTGTAGCCAACTAGCATAATTAGGCTCAACATTGGAATCCTCTAGAGAAAAGTGGCTATGGAGCAATAGGATTAGCATAAACGTAATTTTATTACCCTTTGATAAGATCTCCTTTGTGTATTATGTGATGTAGAGAAGACTTCACAAAAATTCATTCTAGCAGCAGCACTTCCTTGCACTGTCTTGGGGATTGTGTGTGCCTAAAGAGGGTTGAAGCTACTCTTTTATAGGAATCCCCCTCAAGGAGGGTCGATTTGTCTTGCTAAAATTGGAACTGGAGAGCCCACACACACACACACACACACACCTCCAAGTGTCATGCTAGGTGTGGGGGTTCCCTTGTGAGGTGTCCTCACTTGCCCATCTCACTCCCTCTCTCTCTTTCTCACTCTCACACACTTGCAAAATCAATTTCCACAAGGGGAGGTAGCACTAGATTTTTGATAATCTGAGTGGGTGTGGTGGCCTAAGTCCATGCTTGATTGCCCATACTATGCCACAACTCACTCTTGATCCATGTGCCACCTTATCTAGGCCATGCTACACTCTCCATGCCTAACCTAACACTTGTCACAAGACTAGCCATGCTCATGACCCATGGCCATACATGATGGGAACACATGCCCATACATACCCATGACCATGCATGCACGTCCATGCTCATGCATACCCATGCATGCACATCCACATTCATGCCATATATACCTTAGAAAAATGCTAACATTAGGCTAACTAGACTTATACTAACCCAAATTCAATTTTGAAACTTGATAACTTGAGACAGACCTGCAGGTAAAAGATACGACTACGTGCCATAAATAGCAACCTCTAATGTTCGAATCCTATTTTTAAGGAAACTTGGGTCGGCGCACAGTTTGACGAGCCGGGCGACCCTAGACCATACCGGGGGTCAAAAACTTTCTTTTTTCTTGGAAAATTTTCACAAAAATTGAATTTGACCAGAATTAAAAATTCTACAAGGATCACAACACAAAAATGACATCTGATCATTGAAACTTGCTAAAATAGCATCTTTTGCCAAACTGATATTTAGGCTTAAAATTTTACATAGGTAGCCCTCTTCTAGGGCAGGTAGAGACTTTACATTATACCCAACGTGAAAGAATTGAGATGCCCTCATCTCAAGGGTAAGTCTGGGTAATCCATCTGAAGCGTTAGTTGATCTTCCCACATTGCGTCTTCTTCTAGGAAATCCTTCCACTTGACTAGATGTTCGATGATGTTTCTATTCCTTAGTTTTCTTTCCCGCGTCTCAAGGATGTTGTCATAATAATCAATATCTAATTCTCCTAAATGATTTTCGCATATTAAACTGATCATTTAATGTGGGGAAGTGCCAGGGGAGAAAAAGCTAGAATATTGGTTAAGCTAGCAGACCGGCCACAGTAGGGATCCAAAGGAGGGAAAATAGGGATCCAAAGGGGGGGCCATCTGCAAAAGAGCCATGTGCAACAATGGGCTAAAAAGACCCTAAGGTTCAGCCCATTAAGACTTCCAATATGCTAAGGTTCCAAAATTCAAAGGTTGTGTCCAAAGGTCAACCATAGGGGAAATTGGATGCTTTGTGTGTAACTAAAAAGTCTTTGCATATCCCTACATGGAAGGGGGCGAGCCCTTCTTCTAGGGGATGAGAGAGAAAGTCACACACACACACACACACACACACACACACACACACACACACACACACACACAAGCTCCCTTTACACAAAGGGAATTAGGGACACATGTCCAAGAGAGAGAGAGGGGGCTGCTATTTGCAAGGCATTATCACACACACACTCACACAATCTCATGTGTGAAGAAAGAGAAGACTATCTCTTCCCAATCTTTAACGGAGAGATCATCACCTACTCCAAGCTTGTGAGATAGAAGCTTACATCAACACACTGTTGGCATGTGGATGCAAATCCAACCAAGAGCCAAGCTTCAATGCATGCTTATCTCCTCTAGCAAGCTAATTACTAAGCTAAGCTATGATAATATGAGTGATTATGTGAGGAGATGTACATCCTTCTCGTAAGATACTCCTTCTTCCTCTCAATCTACTCTCATACCCTGCTAGCTCTCACCATCTTCGAAGGTGTGTGAGGTCTTGGGTCTGAGAATGGGGATAATTAAAGTTGTGTTTGCTAAGTGTTTTGCTTAGTGCATGAAGCTTTCATCTTCATTGCACTAGCTAGTCTTGAAGGAACACAACGAATTGTATTGTACAATGTCTCTCTTGATGGGAGAAACCATAATACAAAGCCTTTTGGAGGGGGGACCGGCTCCATGAAATCCGGTCCTCAACTGTTGTCAATAGCTTAATTTCTCTTTGTTTTGAAAGTATTGTTGATGCTATCTAACTAGGTGTTATGCTTTTTGTTGCTCTCTCCACCCAAGCACTTTTGTAATTCTCATTAGGAATCTATTCTAATGAAATGCCCACTATGTTCATGCTAATTTCCGCTACACACAAGTTTTTAGGCCATTAAATGTTACATTGGTATCAAAGCACAAGGTTTCTCTTTTCTTGGTCAAGAAGGGAGGTCCTCAAGATAGCTATAAATGGTTGGTATTATTAATTGCCTGTCTGTAAGTAGAATAGGGATTTTTCAGCCTTGCAGTGCGCCTGCCTTTGTGGAGTTAACGGGGCATCACCGTCGAGAACTATGGTCTTAATAGTGGAGTCCTACGGGGCTTGCCTACGGCTTAACCATTGCCTACGGCTTAACCACTATTGAGCTATTAGAAGCTTTCCGGTGCTGTTTTGGTTTTGAACGACCCTCTCTTCTATTCCTTGCAATTAATGGTATTCGAGCCATGGGTACAGTAGCTTGAGTGCTTTTTCTAAAGGGGTAAAGAGGAGTAGCAACTAGGGCTTGAAGTGCCAAAGTACACCTAAAAAGTTTACACCTAAAAGTTGTTAGAATGGCTGACAATAGTAAAGAGAGTGAAATTAAGGTTGATAACTTTGATTTTGCTCATGAGCAAGCTACTAATGATGCTTCAATGTTTGTTAACTACCTTGTTTCTAGGCTTCAACAAGCCATGGGCAATCCATCTCTCCAAAGGGAAGTGCAACGGCAGCTCCGTGCTCACGGGATTCTCCAAGCTCATCACCATGATGAGAGAACACCTAGGAAGCCTCCTTGTGAGACTACCAAAAGAGGTCTCTCTCCGATTCGGGAAGAAGAAGAGAATCCGTACGAAGGGCTCAAGAATTTACTTCTTGATGATGCATCTCCTTCCAAAAGGAGAACTCAAGAGCCTCCACCGAAGGAACGAGAAAGAAGTGAGTCTCCCGCCACCTCGGCGGAGATGGCTCCACAAAGACGGCGGGCTAAACGCTCTCCATCACCACCAAAGCGGAGAAGACCATCACACTCTTCTCCATGCCATAATTCAAAGAGGGATGATAAAAAGCAAGAGAAGAAAAAGGCGAGAAAGAGGAAACCCTCTTCTCCATATTCTTCATCCTCTTCCACTTATGAAAGTGATGGTGAAGACAACAAAGATCAAGACAAGAAAAAGGCGAGAAAGAGGTTACCCTCTTCTCCACCTTCTTCAAATTCTTCACCTTCTGAAGAAAGTGATGGTGCAACCTTTGAACCATCAAAAAGAAGAGGCCATAGGAAATCCTATGCCGCATGGAAGAGGTCGTCCAAGCTGAAGAAGTTCAAAGAGGGAGGGAAGAACATCTCTTTCCTTACCTATGATGGCACCTTTGGTGCTACGGACAAAGTCTTGGCCTTTATCCAGCAATTCGATGCGGCGTTTGGAGATGAGGGCTTCACGGAGTCATCTAAGCTACGCCATGTAGCTATTCACTTTAAAAAGTCCACCAGGCAATGGTGGTCTAGCCTACGAGCCAACGGTGAAGCTCCACGAACATGGAAAGCTTTAAGAGCTTCCATTATGAAGCAGTTTTTGGCCACCGATGCCAAAGACAAAGTACTCACCGAATGGCGAAGCTTAAAGATCTCTCCCAATGAATCCATCCACAAATATGCAGACAAGTTTTGGGACCTACAACTCAAAGCCACTGTCTTCAAAAAGTTGGATTTTGCAGAGTCACGAATCAATTTCCAAACGGGGGTTAAAAGAAATAATAAGCCCCCGAAAAACAAGGGTTCCAATGAGCCTAAGGGGAAGGACAAAGTCCAAAAGTCTCCTAAGGGCAATTCCAACAAAGCTAAAGAGAAGGGAGTTTACAAAGGTAAGAACAAACTCTCTCCTGAAGAGCTTGAGCGTTATCGCAAGGATAACCGGTGTTTCAAGTGCGGCAAACAAGGGCATGCGTACCACGCTTGTCCCCAAAAGAACAACCGCCAAGATCCTCCTAGAGCTTCCTTGGTTGAAATCCAAGAGGAGGAGGCTCACCAAACTCATCACAAAGGATCTCCTCTATGCCATGCTTGGGGAAAGGTAAGAGAACATGATGCTTTTATTCTCTTTGACCCTGGTTCTACTCACAATTTTATATCTATAGAGTTGGCCACCAAGCTAGGCATACAATCCTACGATATGGGAGATGTCCTACCCGTAGACAGTGCCTTCAAGGGGCAAGAAGCTTCAGTCACTCCCTTAATCGGGAAATTGAGGCTTCATGTCCAAGGCTATGTGGACAAAGAGGACTTCTTTATCTCTCCTCTCAAGCATGAGGATGTAATCCTAGGGGCACCATGGTTTGACCGCCTGGCTGCCGATGTTAAATTTCCTGAAAGGAGAATCTCCTTTAAGTTTAGGGAAAAAGACATGTATATAGATGCTAAGGAAATGGGTAACACTATCCCCATTGTACACACACCAGCTTTCAACAAGTCAATAAAGAGCTCTATTTCCGTGTACATGATTTTTGTTAAAGATTCTCAAAATGAACCTAATGCTTTAGCAAAAGAAAATAAAAGCAACCAAAAGGAATTAGAGTTATCCAATTTTCTCAAGGGGTTTCAAGATGTTTTTATTGACGACATCCCTTGTGAGCTACCTCCTAAACGAGGTAATGACAACCATGCAATTGAACTTCTTCCAGGAATCTCACTGCCTAACAAACCTCCTTATAGAGTTTCTCAAGCTCAACAAGAGGAGATTCTGCGGCAAGTGCATGAGTTAGTTGAGAAGGGCATGGTTAGGCCTAGCTCATCTCCATTTTGCTCACCTGTGCTATTAGTGCAAAAGAAAGACAGCACATATCGTATGTGTGTCGACTATAGAGCACTAAATAGGATCACTGTCAAAAATAGGTTTCCCGTTCCACGGGTAGAAGACCTATTTGATAAGCTACAAGGATCGACCTACTTCAGTAGGATTGACCTAAAAAGTGGCTATCATCAAATAAAGATAGTTGATCAAGACATTGTAAAGACCGCCTTTCGCACCACATTTGGTCTTTATGAGTACATTGTCATGCCTTTTGGCTTGACCAATGCACCAGCCACATTCAACCGCTTGATGGAGAAGCTGTTCAGGCCTCATCGAACCTTCACTGGAGTGTTCTTTGATGATATTATCATCTACTCTAATTCATTAGACGAACACAAGAAACACCTCCAGGTAACATTATCTCTCAAGATGGCATCCAAATGGATCCATCAAAGTTAGAGGTAATAAAAGGATGGCCTAAACCAAGGAATCTTCATGAAGTAAGAAGCTTTATAGGTATGTGTGCATACTATAGACGCTTCATAGATAAGTTCTCACAAATTGTGGGACCATTACATGACCTAACAAAGAAAAGCGTTAGGTATACATGGTCTGCTAAAGAGAACAATGCTTTCAAAAAGCTTAAAGAAAAGCTTATCTCTCAACCTGTGCTTACACTACCGGATCTCTCAAAACCATTTGAGGTCCAATGTGATGCTTGTGGTGATTGCCTTGGAGCTGTTTTGCTCCAAGAAGGCCATGCCATAGGCTATGAGAGTTGAAGGTCGACCCTATTGAGCAAGCTCTATGCATATACGAAAAGGAACTCCTTGCAGTTCTACATGCCTTACACTCATGGACGCACTATTTATTGGGGACTCCTTTCATTCTGCGAACGGATCACCAAAGTCTTAAGTACTTCATGACGCAGAACAAGCTCTCCGACAAACAAATGAGGTGGGCAAATTTCCTTTCGCAATTTCATTTTCATATTGCTCACATTGCTGGCAAGCATAATCAAGTAGCTGATGCACTCTCAAGACGATCGAGAGTGAATGCGGTTTCCATAGCCACTCACAATGATCTATCTTCAATGATAGATGAGTACGCTATTGATCCCGATTATAGAGATGTGATTTTAGCCCTTGCATTAGGGAAGAAAGAACCATTTACTTTACAAGATGGTTATCTTCTCTACGGCAATAGACTATGTGTTACTAACTCACTACGTGAGAAAGTAATGTATGAATCTCATGCTCCACCTTATGCGGAGCATAGGGGGATTCAGTCTACCTTAAAGGGAATTGAAACATATTTCTATTGGCCTACCATGAAAGTAAACATACAAGAGTATGTTTCTAAATGTGTGGTATGCAAAAAGACAAAATTTGATAGAGGGAAGCAACTTGGATTGCTTCAACCCTTGCCAATCCCTAATTCACCATGGGAGAGCATATCCATGGATTTTATCTTTGGATTGCCTAAGTCTATCCATGGGAATACGGGAATATGGACAATAGTAGACAGGTTCAGTAAACAAGCTCATTTTATACATGTAAAAAATACTATCAAAGCCCATCAAATGGCAACCCTCTTCATTTCACAAATTATCAAGTACCATGGCTTGCCAATGTCCATAGTGTCGGATAGAGATCCTAGAATGACCAATAATTTCTGGAAGGGTCTCTTTGAGAATTTAGGGACAAGGCTAAACTTCTCTTCGGCCTATCATCCACAAACGGATGGCCAAAGTGAAATAGCTAACCTAACTATTCTCGATCTACTAAAAGCCTATATAACGGAAGTAGATTAAAGATCCCAATGGGAGAAGTACTTACCCTTAGTGGAGTATGCTTACAATAACATTGTACATACTTCCACAGGAAAAACACCTTTCGAGGTAATTGAGGGAAGATAAAAAAGTCCCTTGCTACTTAAAGTACATGGGAAGATCTTCGTTGTAGATGAGTATAGCCGAGACCTACAAGAATCTTTTCAAAAGATTAAGGATGCTATATCTATCTCACAGCAAAGGCAAAAGGCTGCTGTTGACAAGCACAGAAGAGCCCAAGCCTTTAAAGAAAACGATTGGGTCTTGTTAAAGTTTCCCAAGGCTCGATTAAGGCACACGACAGGCAAGAATCCTACGGGCCACCAAAAGTACTATGCTAAACTAGCAAAAAGGTACTATGGTCCCTTCCAGATTCTTAGGCCAATCAATGAGATGGCCTATCAACTCAAGTTGCCCAATAATTGGCTCATACACAATGCTTTTCATGTGAGCCTATTAAAGCCTTACAAAGGAGAGCCACCTCAAGAACCAACTATTGAAGACCCACCGGAGATTGAGGACCAAGAGGAGGTGTTGCAGCCCGAGTCCATTCTCCGACATGAAGACAAGGACTAAGAGGCGGTAAGACTATCCGACGATATCTTATTAAGTTTAAGAATTATCCTTTTGAAGATGCTAGATGGATGCAAGGCATACAATTAAAGGATAACCTAAACCTTGCCAATGCTTCCCAACAGTAAGAAAATGTTAAAAATGTTAAAAATGAACAAAGTTTTTGTGTCTTATAAGACTCTCTGTTTCTTTATTGTGCACAAAAATGAAGTAGTATGCATGCTTAGATCAAGTTTGCGGAAACGACGTCTCCCAAACACCAAGTAGAGCTTGTCACTCTACTATGGAAGACTGATAGGACTAATGTGCAGACATGCTTGCGGCAGCCTTAGGCTCTCAAACGCCAAATGGACTAGTCATCCATTGTGGAATGATGTCGTAGGGTAACATAGGGATCCTCTACCCGCTAAGAAAAGGACTCATGAATATGCTTTATCTTCTCTACACCATAGTCGAGGACGACTATGATTTCAAGAGAGAGGTAATGTCATAATAATAAATATCTAATTCTCCTAAATGATTTTCTCATATTAAACTGATCATTTAATGTGGGGAAGTGCCAGGGGAGAAAAATCTAGAATATTGGTTAAGCTCGCAGACCGGCCACAGTAGGGATCCAAAGGAGGGAAAATAGGGATCCAAAGGGGGGGGCATCTGCAAAAGATCCATGTGCAACAATGGGCTAAAAAGACCCTAAGGTTCAACCCATTAAGACTTCCAAAATGCTAAGGTTCCAAAATTCAAAGGTTGTGTCCAAAGGTCAACCATAGGGGAAATTGGATGCTTTGTGTGTAACTAAAAAGTATTTGCATATCCCTACATGGGAGGGGGCGAGCCCTTCTTCTAGGGGATGAGAGAGAAAGTCACACACACACACACACACACACACACACAGGCTCCCTTTACACACAGGGAATTAGGGACACATGTCAGCTCCCTAGCCCAGATGCCCACAAGGTGTGCCCAATTCCTATTGGATTTCCTTGGAGGTGGACCAATGAGAATTAGGCTAGAGTAAATCTAGTTTAATTAATTTAAAAACACTTAATAAAAGAACCAATGAGAATTAAGTCTCCTAGAAGACTATTGGACAGTCTCCCAAGGGATCCAATGAGCATTCAGGAGCCCAATGGCTTGCCTGATTCCTATTGGCCAGGAGGCAAAGGGGTCCAATGAGAGTTTAGTTTAATTATTAAATTACCTAAAGCTCTCACAAAAGGGGAAAGGGGGACACATGTCAGAAGGCTATCACTTATGCTGCTTAATAGCCATTGGCTTGACTTGGGGAGGTCCAATGGGGAGCCTGCAAGAGCAATTAGCAAGAGGGCTCGCCCAAGAGAGAGAGGGGGCTGATTTTTGCAAGGCATTATCACACACACACTCACACAATCTCATGTGTGAAGAAAGAGAAGACTATCTCTTCCCAAGATTTAACGGAGAGCTCATCACCTACTCCAAGCTTGTGAGATAGAAGCCTACATCAACACACTCTTGGCATGTGGATGCAAATCCAACCAAGAGCCAAGCTTCAATGCATGCTCATCTCCTCTACCAAGCTAATTACTAAGCTAATCTATGATAATATGAGTGATTATGTGAGGAGATGTACATCTTTCTCGTAAGATACTCCTTCTTCCTTTCAATCTACTCTCATACCCTGCTAGCTCTCACCATCTTCGAAGGTGTGTGAGGTCTTAGGTCTGAGAATGGGGATAATTAAAGTTGTGTTTGCTAAGTGTTTTTCTTAGTGCATGAAGCTTTCATCTTCATTGCACTAGCTAGTCTTGAAGGAACACAAAGAATTGTATTGTACAATGTCTCTCTTGATGGGAGAAACCATAATACAAAGCCTTTTGGAGGGGGGACCGGCTCCATGCAAATCCGGTCCTCAACTGTTGTCAATAGCTTAATTTCTCTTTCTTTTGAAAGTATTAATGATGCTATCTAACTAGGTGTTATGCTTTTTGTTGCTCTCTCCACCCAAGCACTCTTGTAATTCTCATTAGGAATCTATTCTAATGAATTGCCCACTATGTTCATGCTAATTTCCGCTACACACAAGTTTTTAGGCCATTAAATGTTACAGATGTAATCAGGTTGTAGCTCGAGAATGCCTCGAGTAGGAATAACAACTTGTTTTTCATCTACAAGATGATCGAGTTGGAAAATATAGGGTTTAAGCAAACTCATGTGAAAAACGTCATGAACTTTAAGGTTTGAGGATAACTGCAACTTGTAAGCTTGGTCACTTACAACCTTTACAATCTCATAAGGTCCACAGTATCTTGGACTAAGGTTCTTGGATTTTCCCAAGGATAGATTACTCCGGGTTTAACCCTGAGAAATACCTTATCCCCTAACTTAAAGGTTATTTCAGATCTTTTCTTGTCTGCATAATGTTTCTGTCTGTCCTGAGCTGCTTGAATATCCTTGCGGATTTCTTTAGTCTGCGCTTCCATGTCTTCTAACATTTACTTTGAGGCCTCCACTTTAATAGTTGGATCAGAAAAGTTTAGTGGAGCTATACACTCTTGTCCATAGAGTGCCTTGAATGGTGACATTCCTATGCTTCTATGATCGAAAGAATTATAATCATATTCTACTAAAGGAAGATGTTGAATCCATTTCCTTGGCTCTTGTGAACAGTAAGCTCTTAGAATATCTTTGATTACTTGGTTTACCCTTTCAGTCTGCCCATCGGTTTGAGGATGATATGTTGTATTCAAGCATAGCTGAGTTCTAATTGATTGAAAAAGAGAAGTCCAAAACTTTGAAGTAAACTTCACATCTCTATCACTGACGATTCTCCTTGGTAACCCGTGAAGTCTAAAGGTTTCCTTGATGGAAACCCTACTGATGTCAAAAGCACCGTAGGTTGTCTTGACAGGTATCAAGTGAGCCACCTTAGTGAGCATATTGACAACCACAAATACAGAATTGTAGCCTCCAGCAAAAGGTAATCTGGTGACAAAATCCATACTGATACACTCCCATTTCATTTGAGGTATATCAAGAGGTTTGAGTTTCCCGGGAAGCTTGATTAGTTTGGCTTTAATTTGCTGACAAGAAAACATTGTTTTACGTAACAAAGAACATCACCTTTCATTTTTCTTGGCTAAAAATAATTTCGTCTGACTGTGTTCAAGGTCTTTGCATACCCTGGATGTCTAGAAGTCGGGCTATCATAAGCCTAAAATAAAATTTCTTTCTTTAGTGCTAGAACCTTAGGTACATAAAGTCTTTGACCAAGATAAAGAAATTCCCCTTGAAGAGAATAGTCTTTAGCCGATCTAGAAGTTACTTTAGATCCTCTGCCTTGTTGAATCTGCAGTAACAGTTGTTGATACTCTGGGTCATTTGAAGAAGCTTCTCTAATCCTTTCCAGAATAGGATTATTGGGTATACAAATAGCATTGAGGAAAGACTTACGGCTGAGTCCATCTGCAACTACATTGTCCTTTCCAGGTCGGTACTTGATATCAAATCGTACTCTTGAAGAAGTTCAATCCACCCCCTCTATCTCACGTTGAGGTTGGGTTGCGTAAAGATCCACTTTAAGCTCTTGCGGTCAGTAACTAGCTGAAATTTGCGACTCAAAAGATAGTGTTTCCATAGCTTCAATGCCTGGATGACAGCGAGAAGTTCTAGATTGTGAGTCGGATAATTCTTCTCATGATCTCTGAGCTTGCGAGAGGTAAAAGCTACTGGTCTCCCTTCTTGAGTAAGAACTCCTAAGGCAAGACTACTAGCATTGGTCACAACTTCAAAATCCTTACTAAAATTTGGAAGCTTTAAAACAGGAGGAGACACTAAATATCTCTAACTCTGGAAAACTAGCTTCGTGCTTTGCTTTCCAATCGATTCGCATTCCTTTATTCAGAAGTCATGTCAAAGGTGCTGCAATAAGAGCATAATCTCTGACAAAATCTTGTACCACCCTATAATTCCATGAAATCTGAGCAGGAAATAAAACCGCAGGCTTTGGTAATGAGTGGAATGGCCCAACCTTAGCAGTTCTCTATGGAGAAATCTTAGGAAATTGTTGTACATTATTCAAAGTAGCGTGAGCTATTCTGAAGCACATGGGCATAGGATCCAGGACTTTTGGAGATGGATCTGGGTGCTTGCAACTAGGCGAGATGAGAAAAATGCTGGTTGTTCAAATTAGGGTTACCTTTTGAGGCAAATTAGGGACCCTTCCTCGTTGCATCCGTTGGTGTTTGTTAAGTATTCCTCATTGCTCCATTTAGAAGAGCATCTTACAGAGCCATCGTGCCTCCCCCACATGGGAGAGGCACCCGTCAAGCTCAATAGAAAGAGACTTTAGGTGGAAAACAAGGCGAGGGGGAAATTGCAAGGAGCACCTTCATGTGCATGGCCTCGGGGGATGCTCACAGTACGGAGCTCAGAGCTCCTCCTTATCCTTCACCTCCTCTTTTTCTCCGAGACTAATTTCTTGATTTTAAATGTGTTTTTAGTGTCCATTTTAGTTGTTGGGAACCACCCTTGACCCACTGGTATTAGTCTTTGGTCAAAATGTCAAAGAGGTACATGGATTGTTATCCATGTTCCTCCACCAAAAAAGATAAAACTCTCCAAATTGCTTCTTATGGGCTTTAATTAGCTTTCAAGCTCTGAACAATCAAATTTCCAATCCTTCAGAGTTATGGGTTCACTTACCAAAATATGGTTTTGTGTGGTTTTTGTCCTGAACTTTTCAACCCAATTTGATGGTAATAGATGTTACTTAACCTACTCCTAAGTACTGAAATGAATCTAGGAACAAAAACAAACAAACAATGCAAATTGGAGAGTGAAATGGATAATGGAACAATACTTTTAAAGCATTGAGAAAAATGCAGAATACAATGCCTATCGTGTCTCACTCACAACTCTCTATGCCTATCAAGAGTAGATCTAGCAAGTCCCCGACTTTTATCCTCTACCAAGCTCTAAAACCCGCTTCTAGTTGCTTGACTGCTAAGGTGTAAACGGAATGGATATCAAAAACTAAAGACAAGAAGGCTATGACTACGACTAGGTCACTCACCACCTAATAATCACTATTCCTAGCAACAACACCAATGTCAGTGAGTCATCGTAACGAACGTCTGTAGAATAGTTTTTTGGTACTAACATATTGTCAATACTCAGGGAAGCGATCCGGATGGGGCATGGAGACTCCTCTTTGAGGGTGTCAACCTCAAGAAGTGCTAAGGTGTAAATGGAATGGATATCAGAATCTAAAGACAAGAAGGCTATGACTATGACTTGGTCACTGACCACCTAAGGATCACTATCCCTAACAACAACGCCAATGTTAGCTAGTCATCGTGACGGACGTCTGTAGCATAGCTATATGGCGCTAACATATTGTCAATACTCAGGGAAGCGATTTGGATGGGGCACGGAGACTCTTTGAGGGTGTCAACATCAAGAACTGAACTACAGAGCTGAGCTATCTTAAGGAGTAGCAAATCTATCACTCTCTACTCATGCAATTTCTCCATGTCCAGTCTCACCGCTCTAGGTCGTCATGCCATATTGGCACTCGAACGGACTCAAAATGCAACCAAACTTTAAGAGGATGTCTAAGAGGCCTAAGGACACTATCCTACCAAGTTTGGTCACAATCCGGCAAGGTACCAAAATAACAATCCATCATGATCAAGGTCCTCAAAATTGCAATAGAACTATTTATAATGGTTACCCTATGATCTAGGAACACTCTCACGTCAATTTGTTTTTTTATTTTTGCACTCAAAATAGTAGATTTAGCTCACAGATAGGCTGTCATGATCCACAATAAAGTTGATAATGATTACACTTAACTTAACGAGCAAGAGACAAGGAACACAATGCACTTGTCAAAATTGAGAGTAGCCGCTCTCAGTCGTATGCTTTAGAGCTCTCCAAAACTTTAGATAATGAAAAAAAGGATGTGTTCAAACTTAAAATATTGAACTTTACACTTAATTCTCTTTTGGCTAGTGGCCAGCTTACAAGAATAAACTCAAGACAAAGAGACGACAACTCAAATTTTACAAGAATATGATTCATTGATCATCTGGCTCATTAATCCTAGTTTTTCTTTTTTTTAAAGGCTTTCTATAAAATAAAAGGATTACAAAAAATGATGGCTTGGTTAGGTGTGGTCGTCTAGGGGTACCCGTTGGGTCCATCTACTAATATAGTTTTTCCATCTACTAATATAGTTTTTGTACTCTTTCATTGAACTCTCGACTGTTTTGATTTTAAGGTTTGTATACTGCACAAATTCTTTTCTTTTTGTGTAGACCTAGTGATGTCCACTTTGTTCTCAATGCACAATCTTTTTCTCCAAATATTTGATTTTTCTTAGTTTTTTATATAAAGCTTTTATGCGTACATCTTCTTTAGTTTTCCCATTTCCATGTTCTCTTTTCATACAAGATCCTTTAATTAGTCTACAAGCACAACTCTCATCTCCAACTATAAGCATGCAAACCTTGTCTACTATCACTGATGACATGTAGAAACCTAGAAATTCTAAAAAGTTGATGTGGTGCATTGAAGTTTGTACAGTCACCCCTATGATACATCATTCCATTGGTCCCCAAGTCCACAAAGTGGCACGTTATTCCTCCTCTTTGTTCTCATGAGATAAATGGAAACTCTTATTGTGTTTCTTTAAGAGCTCATATTTTTACTCATAATTTATAGGGATATGGTATTTTTGTGCTAATTTATGGGCATTTCTAGAGGGAGGATTAATAGGAGTCCTTATATGAGGATTGTTATTGTCCTCTACAAAAAGCATGTTTCTGGTTGTCATCGATTTTGAAAGCTAGGGAGAAAACTAAGAGGAACTATTTATGGAAGTTAATTCAAGGTTTGTCTTTCTGTCTCACGATTTCCACAATCATGAGCAATGACTCTATGTTTTAGATATTTACTAAAAAAGAGACCTAATTTAACTATTTGAAATCTTCAAAATAAAACATTATGTGTTCAAAAGAAGATTGTGACATGATGAAAGGCCATATTATTTTATGCTTCTTGAAAACAATGAACAAAAAATTAGCCTCGTTGAAAGTTTTGTAGCTAGTTTATATGTTTTCTAACCTAGTGTGGCGCTTCTTATAAACCCCAAAATTGAAGGCAATGGGTGCATTTGAAGTCAAAAGATCAATCAAGCGGGGATGCTCGCTAGCCCCATAGCTTTTTTCCATCGAATCACGTCGGCTGGTTATCATACTTGAAGCCAGTGCTGCGAGAAGGGAGATCCAAGGTTTTTCCCTGCCTAACAATGACCAACTCCTAGCGAAACTCTTTGCCGATGACTCACTTCTCTTCCTCAAAGCTTGTCCTCAAATGGTTAGAAAGTCTCTGGAGATTGTGCAAACATTCGTCATAGCCTCTGGGTTGAAATGCAATTTTGAATAATCTAGGTTGATCTCATTATCAAAAAAGGACTCCTTCGATCGATAGTTTCAAAAGGAAAGGTCTTTCTTCACCTTGGTGCTTCGTTGGGGGTTGCCTAATGCACAAGCAAAGATTCCAATGGGTCATGGACAAGATAAGAAGGTGGGAATATGTGCTACTCCCTTTGTTGAGCATGTGTAAAAGTGATCAATTTGTTTATGCTCCTGTACATAACCTTTACTAATCGGCTCCTCAAACTAGCGAAGTGAAACTAGAAGGATTTTCTTGAAATCAGTGAAAAAGATTCTTATGGAAAAATAACACCAAAGACTCGACACCTTGGCAATGGGCCAAATGGGGGTCCCTCACGAGGCATCAAGATGCTCAACCCTGTAAAGGCCCAATGTGCCAAAGAACATAAATCACTATGCAAGAACATGCATGGGCTATTATGAAAAGGACATGATTTGACAAGGCAAAACTCTACTCTCAAGATAACCAATGGAAAGGCTTAGAGGTGCATGACAAGTTGTTTGTCCCTTGGTGGTCCAACCTTAGATTGGGAGGCACTACGGGCGAGATAGTGATGGAAGTGTACTAGAGCATTGAAGACACTATAGTGGGGAGAGGTAACACGGTATTTTCAAAACTCTATTGCTCACTAGCATCCCTTGAACACTTTTTGGAGAGAAAATTCCAGAAAGATAAATTTCCCTCTTTCACCTCAAGGGGACTGAAAGACTATTGGTCAGTAAAGTTTTTGAAGGGCTTGACATCTTCTGTATGTTGGTGTGTGAGTCCATATTCGAGTGGAAAGCTTGGTGATGATGTAGGAGCAGCCATTTCTATAAAACAAAAAGCGAGGATACCGACCACACTCTAATGATATTGATTGATTGGTTTTTCCACCTCAATAAGCTTTGGGAAAGCAACTCGTTGGAGGCAAGATGGGTGGCAATAGCAAGCAACATTTGGAACTTGCAGTTGCCATTGACAATGAAGATCTTTCTTTGGAAGGTGTTATGTGAGGCTCTAATGGTAGGAGTAAATGTACTTTCTAGAGAGATTGGATCTGACAGATGCTCGAGTTGCAAAATGGCTCATGAGGACCTCCCTCACCTATTCAAGGAGTGACAGGCTATAAGTGGCTTGGCAAGGAAGACTTGCAAATGGATACAAAAGACCTAGAAAACAAGGTTCTTAAGGAACGACCTATGCATGGGAGGGATGGTGATGAAAATCCAAGGGCTACTTGTAAGCATGCAACTTATCAGATTTTTCCACTTTCAAGCAAATTTGGAAGGTTGGGAACTATTGAATCTTTTGACAATGATATGCAATGTATTCACGACAAGGATTAGGGCTAGCTAGAATATGGGTAGGTTCTCGCCTCTTGGTGAGACTTGGTAGTAGATTATCGATGTATTGCAAAATCCCTCAAGGCTCGACACGAGCTTGAGGCCACTTTGTATATTTATTTATGGAGAATACAATACATCCACTCACAATTGTGAGTTTGGAAAAAAATAAAAGAAATCCCAAGATTGAGGCCATGTTTCTCCTAATGGTGGGGGTGAGCTTAGGGAAGCTTGAGTGCTCTAACCAAGCCTTATGTGCTAAAATGGGGGTCCTTTTACAAGAGAAGGATGTGGGGTATGTGTCATAAAATATAATATCTAACTTTACCAAATGATTTTCTCATATTAAACTGATCATTTAATGTGGGAGAATAAATGGGAACAAGAGTTAAAATAGAGACATGTGCTTCTAGACCTACCTCAACACGGGACCAAAAGGAGAGATGGTTGCATCTCAATAGGGGTCCAACAGGCGATGGTCTATCAAAGAGCAATGTGAAATGAGTGCTTCTAAACTTACCTTAGCAGGGGACCAAGAGGAGAGATGGTTACATCTCAATAGGGGTCCAAAAGGAGGTAGTCTATCAAAGAGAAATGTGCATCTAATGGAGCTTAAAAGACCTTAGCGTTAGCTTCATTAAAGACCTCCAAAAGTTAGTGTTAAAAAGTCCTTTGACCTTAGGCACCGAGCTTGAGGTGGGAACCCAACCTAAACTTACCTTTGACCTTAGGCAAGCTAGGGAGCTTGAGGTGGGAACCCGACCTAAACTTGCCTTTGACCTTAGGCACGCTAGGGTTGAGCTTTAGGTGGGAACTCCACCCAAGGTTCTTCTCATGCTTGATGACTATGGTATTGGAGGTACTTGTCATACTTAATGAGGAAGGTGCTTGAGGATCTTCCTATGCATGGGGGGTAAGATGCTTGAGTCAAAAAGAGACCCTACACACTTAATGAGGAAGTTGCCTGAGAAGCTTCCTATGCATGGGGGGTAAGATGCTTGAGTCAAAAAGAAACCCTACACACTTAATGAGGAAGCTGCTTGAGAAGCTTCCTATGCATGGGGGGTAAGATGCTTGAGTCAAAAAGAGACCCTACACACTTAATGAGGAAGTTGCTTGAGAAGCTTCCTATGCATAAAAGTCCCAAACATAGGGGAATCTTTGACATAACCTTCCACTCACCCAAGGGGCACCCATTTTCTAAAAGGGCACATGGGACACATGTCAAACTCTCACTAAGCTTAACCACATGGTGTGCTTGAATGCTATTGGTTGGGCTAAAGAGGGGTCCAATGAGCTTCTACTTCCATCCAACAAATATCTAGATATTTTCAAGCTCTCTCTCTCTAAGGGGTAAGGAGGACACTTGTCAAAAGACTACCCATGTACTTGAATGCATGCACATGTGATTGGCTAGAGGGAGAGGGGTCCAATGAGCTTGCAGCATGTGGAAAAGTTAGCCCCAAGCAAGAAAGGGGGGTGCTAGGGGGATATACACCACACACACACACACTCATTTTGTGGATTCATTCTCACTTAGTGAAAGTTGAGGAACTCCACCTTCTTCTCCAAGCTTGTGAGAAGTAAGAGCCTACACCAACACTCTTGGCTATGGAATGCAAATCCAACCAAGAGCCATGCTTCAATGCGTAAGCTTTCCATCTTCTCCATCTTCCTTATTATGCTATTATGTATGCTAGCAAGAAGAGTGATGATAAGTGAGGAACTATTTCTGTCTCCTATGGAATGTTTCTTCTTCCTCTTCCCTGCTCTCATTCCCCGCTAGCTCTCTCCACCTAGAAAGGTGTTTGAGGCCTTGGGACTGAGACTTGGGATAGCTAATTGTTTCTACAATTTTATGTTATGCTTGTGATGCATGAAGATTTCCATCTTCATTACATCACGTAGGTCACAAGGAACACAAAGATTGTATTGTACCAAGTCTCTCTTGATGGGGGAAACTATAATACAAATGCCTATTGGAGGGGGGACCATCTCCATATGAATCCGGTCCTCAACTATTGTCATGTTCTCTAAACTCTCTCTCTCTCTCTCTTGCAAAATTATTGTTCATGCCAAGTTAACTAAGTACTATGTTTATGTTGCTACCATCAATTAAGTTCACCTGCTATGCTCACAAAGTAATCTCTCAAAAATGCTTCACCTAATTTCCTAATTCCACTACTCTCAAAGTTCATAGGCCATTTTCATTACATTGGTATCAGAGCATTTGGTTTCTCTTTTCTTGCCTAAGAAGAGGGGTCCTTAAGTAGCCTATTAACGGTTGATTTTGTTAATTATATTAGGATAAGTGGGTCTGAAATCTATTATCGGTTTTGTTGAGCCCACTATGTGGAATATGGTGCACACCTTGAGAGCTTTGATCTTAATAATGGAGTCTTTTTAGACTTGCCCACGAATTTACCATTATTGAGCCATAAGAAGTCCGAAAGGAGCTATCCCTTGGCAAATCTGCTATGTTAGACCCACTCCACTACTCTCTTTACTTAACCAAATCGAGCCGTGAGTGTAGATACTTAAGTGCCTATTTTTCAAAGGGTAGGAGGAGTAGCAACTAAGGTGTTGAATTGCCAAAGCATACACTAAGTAAACACCTAAGTTTAATTAACATGGATGGCAATAATCAAGAGAGTAGAATGAACATTGATAACTTTGATTTTGCACATGAAGGTGTTAATGACGATGCCCCCATGTTTGTTAATTATCTTGTTACTAGGTTGCAACAAGCCATGGGAAATCCCTCTTTGCAAGACGAAGTTACTCAACAACTTCGTGCTTATGGGATTTCCTTTCTTCTCAAAGAGGAGAGAGAGAGCTTAGGAGGCCTCTTGGTGAGACCCCCAAAAGAAGACTCTCTCCCATATGAGAGGAGGAATCCAAAAAACGAGAAATTAATGACTCCCTAAGTTCCTCAAAAGATGTGGCTCCATGAAGATGGCAGTCTAGACGATTGTCAACTCCTCCCAAGAGGAAATAGTTAACCCATAGATCTTCTCCTTGTCACTCCAAAAGGGAAGAGAGGAAACAAAGGAAGAAAAGGGCAAGAAAGAGGTCACCCTCTTCTCCTTCTTCTTCACCTTCCTCCTCTATCGATGAAAGCTATGTCTATTATCCTAGAGAATACAAGAGGGTAGGACATCGTAAATCTTACCCTGCATGGCGAATGTCACAAAAGCTAAAGAATTTTAAAGAGGGAGGAAAGAGTATCTCTTTTCTCACCTATGATGGCACCTTTGGTGCTACTGACAAAGTATTTTGATGCGGCCTTTGGAGACAAGGGCTTCATGGAGTCCTCCAAGCTACGCCATGTAGCTATGCACTTCCAAAAATCAGCTCTTCAATGGTGGGCTACCCTTCGTGGCAACAACGAATCCCCAAAGACATGGAAAACTCTATGAGTTTCCATCATGAAGCAATTCCTTGCAAGTGATACAAAGGACAAAGTGCTTACCAAGTGGTGAAGTTTAAAGCTTCTCTCATATCAGTCTATCCACAAATACATGGACAAGTTTTGGATTTACATCTCAAGGCTACTATCATTCAAAAGATAGACTTTGTCGAGCAAAAGCAACAATTCTGTGCGGGATTACCCAAAGAGATGGACGAGTATGTCAACTCTCAACAGCCTGGTTCTATCATCAAAGTAATCCACCACACCATGGTTGCTTCGCGCATCAGTTTCCAACAAGGGGCTAGACGGAATTCAAGACCATGGAAAATAAATACAAAAGTGATTCCAAGGGGAAAACCAATGCCCAAAATTCTTACCAAGGCTATTCCAACAACAACAACAATCGGTCCAAGGAGAAGGGAGTTTACAAAGGTAAATATAAACTCTCTCCTAAAGATATAGAATCTTTTCATAAGGACCAGAAATGTTTTAAGTGTGGGGAGCAAGGCCATGGTTATCGTCCTTGCCCCAACAGAATTACCCGCAATAAGACTCCTAGAGCTTCTATGTTTGAAGCTCCAAAAGAGGATGCTCATTGCCAAGGATTTCTCCTTTCCTATGCTTAGGGAAAGATGCAAGAGCATGATGCCTTTATTTTGTTTGACCCTGTTTCAACTCACAACTTCATATCCACGGAGTTGACCACCAAGCTAGGCATACAAACCCACAAGATGGGAGATACATTGAAATCTGATGGAGCTATCAAGGGACAAGACCTCTCAATTACTCCCTTAATTGGAAAATTGAGGCTTCATGTCCAAAACTATGTGGACAAAAAGGATTTCTTCATCGCCCCTCTCAAACATGAGAATGTTAATCGTTGGGGCACCATGGTTTAACTGCATGGCTTCTAACATGAATTTCCTTGAAAGGAGAATCTACTTCACCTACAGGGAAAAGAGCATGTACATAGATGCTAATGAGTTGGGGAACACCATACCCTTGCAATAAAGGAAATCAAGAGGAATTAGAGTTGCCTAATTTCCTTAATGGATCCCAAGATGTTTTCATTGATGACATCCCTAGTGTACCTCTAAAATGGGATGATGACCATTCAATTGAGCTCCTACTAGGAAACTCACTGCCTAGCAAGCCTCCTTATCGAGTTTCACAAGCTCAACAAGAGGAGATCATGAGGCAAGTGCATGAATTGCTGGAAAAAGGGATGGTGAGGTCTAGCTCCTCTCCATTTTGTTCACCATTGCTTTTAGTGCAAAATAAAGACGACGCATATCACATGTGTGTCGACTATAGAGCACTAAATAAGATCACTATGAAAAATAGATTTCCCGTGCCGCGGGTAGAAGATCTATTTGATAATTTACAAGTTTTGGCCTGACAAATGCTCCAGACGCATTCAAACTCATGATGGACAAAAATCTTCAGGCCATCCAAATTCTCTTGAAGAGTACAAGCGACACCTCCAGGTAACCTTTCAAGTTATGAGAGAGAATAAGCTTTTCATTAATCAAAAGAAAAGTGAATTTTTCCTACAAGAGATAGGTCACATTATCTCTAATGATGGCACCCGTATGGATCCAACAAAGTTAGAGATAATAAAAGGATGGCCTAATCCAAGGAATCTACATGATGTACGAAGCTTCATAGGTATGTGTGCATACTATAGATGCTTCATAGAAAAATTCTCACTAATAGCACGCCCGTTACATGACTTAAAAAAAAGAAACGCTAAGTTTTCATGGACTGCAAAAGTGCAAGAAGCTTTTGAGAAGCTTAAGGAGAATCTTATCTCTCAACATGTGCTCACACTATTATATCTCTGAAAGCTATTTGAGGTCCAATGTGATGCTTGTGGTAATTGCCTTGGAATTATTTTGCTTCAAGAAGGGCATGCCATAGCATATGAAAAATCAAAGACTCAACTTCAATAAGTGATTATGGGGAAAATACGAAAAAGAGCTACTCGCTATTCTATATGCCATAAACACGTGGAAACACTATCTCTTGGGGACTCCATTCATCCTACGAATGGATCACAAAGCCTCAAGAAACTTCATGACGCAAACCAAGCTCTCCAACAAACAAATGAGGTGGGAAAGTTTTCTTTTGCAATTTAAATTTCATATTGCTCACATTGTTGGCAAGCACAACCAAGTGGTCGATGCACTTTCACAACGACCAAGGGTAAATGTGGTGTCTATAGCAACTCACAATGATTTATCTTTTATGATAGATGAGTATGCTACTGACCAAGACTTTAAGTATGTAATTAAAGCCTTTGCAATAGGGAAGAAAAAAGAACCATTCACCGTTATCTTCCAAATGGCAATAGGCTATGTGTTAATCACCCATACAAAACAAAAGTCATATATGAATCCCATACTTCTCCTTATGCGGGGCACAAAGGGATTCCATAGTCTACTCTTCAAGGAGTAGAAATGTATTTATGTTGGTCTACCATGAAAAGTAAACATACAAGAGTATGTTTCAAAATGCGTGGTATACCAAAAGTTGAAAATTGATCAAGGGAAGCAACTTGGATTGTTTCAGTTGTTGACAGGCTTAACAAGAAAACACGCTATATGCCTGTCAAAAAGACTATTAAGGCACATCAAATGGAAACCCTCTTTAGATCTCAAATTTTCACGCATCATGGATTTCCAACATCCATAGTGTCGGACAAAGATCTTAGAATGACCAGTAATTTCTAGAAGGGTCTCTTTTGGAATCTAAGAAGTAGATTAAATATGAAGAAAGTGAAATAACTAACCTAATGATTCTTGAATCTACTAAAAGCCTATGTCATGGAAGTAGATCAACGTTCTCGATGATAGAAGTACCTACCTCTTATAGAGTATGAGTACAATGACATTATACATACTTCTATGGGGAAAGCACCTTTCGAGGTTAAAGAGGCAAGATCCAAAAGTCCCTTACTACTTCAAGTACATGGGAAGAACTTCATTGTTGCTTATGAATATAGCTGAGACCTACAAGAATCTTTTCCAAAGATTAAAGGGGTTATATCCATCTCACAGGAAAGGAAAAAAGGGATGCTCCGCACAAAAGAGCCTTAGCATGTAAGGAAAATGATTGGGTCTTGCTAAAGTTTCTCAAGGCTCATCTGAGGCATACTACGGGCAAGAGTCCTATGGACCACCAAGAGTATGATGCTAAACTAGCAAAAAGATACTATGGTCCTTAAAATTCTTAAGCCAGTCAATGAGATGGCTTATCAATTGAAGTTCCCCAACCATTGGCTCATGCACAATGTTTTCCATGAGAAACTACATAAGCCTTACAAAGGAGCGCCATCAAAAGAAGCAATAGCTGCAGACCCTCCAAAAATTGAAGAGGAAGAAGAAGTACTTCAATCTAAGTCCATCCTATGACATGAAGACAAGTTATTAAGAAATGGTAAGATTATCTGACGATGTCTTATTAACTTAACTAATTATCCTTTTAAAGATGCTAAATGGATGCAAGGAACCTAGCTTAGGGATGATATGAACCTTGTCAATGCTTATAATGCTGCACTAGAGTAACCATATGAAAGTGCATTTTAAATGAAAAATGTTTTAGTCTTATAAGACTAGTTCTCTTTTATTGTGCACAAATTTAAATAGTATGCATGCTTAGAATCATGTTTGTGGTGACGACGTTTCCCAAACACCAAGTAGAATTTGTCACTCTACTTTGGAAGTATGATATGAACTAAAGAGCAGACATGCTTGCGGTAGCTACGTCTCCCAAGCATCAAATAGATTAGTCATCCATCTTGGAATGATGTCGAAGGGTAAAAAGGGATCCTCTACCCGCTAAGTAACATGGACTAATGACTAGGCTTTATCTTCTCTACCTCATAGTTGAGGACGACTATGATTTCAAGAGAGAGGTAATTTCATAAAATATAATATCTAACTTTACCAAATGATTTTCTCATATTAAACTGATCATTTAATGTGGGAGAATAAACACGAACAAGAGTTAGAATAGATACATGTGCTTCTAGACCTGTCTCAACAGGGGACCAAAAGGAGAGATGGTTGCATCTCAATAGGGGTCCAAAAGGAGGTAGTCTATCAAAGAGCAATGTGCATCTAATGGAGCTTAAAAGACCTTAGGGTTAGCTTCATTAAAGACCTCCAATGGTTAGTGTTAAAAGTCCTTTGACCTTAGGCAAGCTAGGGCTGAGCTTGAGGTGGAAACCCAACCTAAACTTACCTTTGACCTTAGGCAAGCTAGGGCTGAGCTTGAGGTGGGAACTCGACCTAAACTTGCCTTTGACCTTAGGTAAGCTAGGGTTGAGCTTGAGGTGGGAAATCCACCTAAGGTGCTTGTCAGGCTTGATGACTAAGGTACTTGAGGTACTTCTCATACTTGATGAGGAAGGTCCTTGAGAAGCTTCTTATGCATGGGGGGTAAGATTCTTGAGTAGAAAAGAGACCCTACACACTTAATGAGGAAGTTTCTTGAGAAGATTCCTATGCATGGGAGGTAAGATGCTTGAGTAAAAAAGAAACCCTACACACTTCATGAGGAAGTTGCTTGAGAAGCTTCCTATGCATGGGGAGTAAGATGCTTGAGTCAAAAAGAGATCCTACACACTTAATGAGGAAGTTGCTTGAGAAGCTTCCTATGCATAAAAGTCCCAAAGATAGGGGAATCTTTGACCTAACCTTCCACTCACCAAAGGGGCACCCCTTTTCTAAAAGGGCACATGGGACACATGTCAAACTCTCACTAAGCTTAACCACATGATGTGCTTGAATGCTATTGGTTGGGCTAAAGAGGGGTCCAATGAGCTTCTACTTCCATCCAAAAAATATCTAGATATTTTTCAAGCTTTCTCTCTCTAAGGGGTAAGGAGGACACTTGTCAAAAGACTACCCATGTACTTGAATGCGTGCATCATGTGATTGGCTAGAGGTAGAGGGGTCCAATGAGCTTGCGACATGTGGAAAAGTTAGCCCAAGCAAGCAAGGGGGGTGGGGATATACACCACACACACACACTCATTTTGTGGATTCATTCTCACTTAGTGAAAGTTGAGGAACTCCACCTCCTTCTCCAAGCTTGTGAGAAGTAAGAGCCTACACCAACACTCTTGGCTATGGAATGCAAATCCAACCAAGAGCCATGCTTCAATGCGTAAGCTTGCCATATTCTCCATCTTCATTACTATGCTATAATGTATGCTAGCAAGAAGAGTGATGATAAGTGAAGAACTATTTCTTTCTCCTATGGAATGTTTCTTCTTCCTCTTCCCTACTTTCATTCCCCGCTAGCTCTCTCCACCTTCAAAGGTGTTTGAGGCCTTGGGATAGTTAATGCTTTCTACAATTTTATGTTATGCTTGTGATGCATGAAGCTTTCCATCTTCATTGCATCACGTAGGTCCAAGGAACACAAAGATTGTATTGTACCAAGTCTCTCTTGATGGGGGAAACTATAATACAAATGCCTATTGGAGGAGGGATCGGCTCTAGATGAATCCCGTCCTCAACTATTGTCATGTTCTCTAAACTCTCTCTCTCTCTCTCTTGCAAAAGTATTATCCATGCCAAGTTAACTAAGTACCATGTTTATGTTGCTACCATCAATTAAGTTCACCCGCTATGCTCACAAAGTAATCTCTCAAAAGTGCTTCACCTAATTTCATAATTTCGCTACTCTCAAACTTCATAGGCCATTTTCATTACAGTCTGAGCTAAGGGGGCAGTGTGAACAGAGAGCTTAGTTTCTCTGCTACATGTGAGATAAAAGAGTGGACTTGTGTAATGGAAATGGCCTATGAACTTTGAGAATAGCAGAATAAAGAAATTACGTGAAGCACTTTTGAGAGATTACTTTGTGAGCATAGCGCGTGAACTTAATTGATGGTAGCAACATAAACATGGTACCTAGTTAAATTGGCATGAACAATACTTTTGGAAGAGAAAGAGTTAAGAGAACATGACAATAGTTGAGGACCGGATTCATATGGAGCCGGTCCCCCCTCCAATAGGCATTTGTATCATAGTTTCTCCCATCAAGAGAGACTTGGTACAATACGATCTTTGTTTTCCTTGTAACCTAGGTGATGCAATGAAGATGGAAAGACTCATGCATCACAAGCATAACATAAACTTGAAGAAAGCATTAACTATCCCAAGCCTCAGTCCCAAGGCCTCAAACACCTTCAAAGGTGGAGAGAGCTAGGAATGAGGATAGGGAAGAGGAAGAAGAAACATTCCATAGGAGAAAGAAATAGTTCCTCACTTATCATTACTCTTCTTGCTAGCATATATAATAGCATAGTAATGAAGATGGAGAAGCTGGCACGCTTAAGCATTAAAGCATAGCTCTTCATTGGATTTGCATTCCATAGCCAAGAGTGTTGGTGTTGGCTTTCACTCTCACAAGCTTGGAGAAGTAGGTGGTGTTCCTCAACTTTCACCAAGTGAAAATAGCCTTGCAAATGAGTGTGTGTGTGTGGAGTATATCCCCCTAGAACCCCCCTTTCTTTCTTTGGGCGAAAATTCTACTTGCTACAAGCTCATCGGACCCCTCTCCCCTTAGCCAATCACATCCAGCATGCAGTCAAGCATATGGGTAGTCTTTCGACAAGTGTCCTCCTTACCCCTTAGAGAGAGAGAGCTTGAAAATATCTAGATATTTGTTAAATGGAAGTAGAATCTCATTGGACCCCTCTTTAGACCAACCAATAGCATTCAAGCACACCATGTGGTTAAACTTAGTGAGAGTCTGACATGTGTCCCATGTGCTCTTTTAGAATTCTCCTAACTTTGAGATTTTTATGCATAGGAAGTTTCTCAAGCAACTTCCTCATTAAGTGAGTAGGTTCTCTTTTTGACTCAAGCATCTTACCCCCCATGCATAGGAAGCTTCTCAAGAAACTTCCTCATTAAATGTGACAAGTATCTTAGTCATCAAGCATGACAAGAACCTTAGGTGGGGTTCCCACCTCAAGCACAACCTTAGCTTGCTTAAGTTTAGGTCGGGTTCCCACATCAAGAACAGCCCTAGCTTGTTTAAGTTTAGGTCGAGTTCCCACCTCAAGCACAACCCTAGATTGCTTAAGGTTCCCACGTCAAGCACAACCCTAGCTTGCTTAAGTTTAGGTCGGGTTCCCACCTCAAGCTCAGCCCTAGCTTGCTTAATGTCAAAGGACTTTTAACACTAACCATTGGAGATCTTTAATGAAGCTAACCCTAAGATCTTTGAAGCTTCATTAGTTGCACATTGCTCTTTGATGGATTGCCTCCTTTTGGACCCCTATTGAGATGTAACCATCTGTCCTCTTGGTCCCATGTTGAGGTAAGTTTAGAAGCACTTATTGCACATTGCTCTTTGATAGACCATCTCCCTTTGGACCCCTATTGAGATGCAACCATCTCTCCTTTTGGTCCCCTGTTGAGACAGGTCTAGAAGCACATGTATCTATTCTAACTCTTGTTCGTGTTTATTCTCCCACATTAAATGATCAGTTTAATTTGAGAAAATCATTTGGTAAAGTTAGATATTATATTTTATGAAATTACCTCTCTCTTGAAATCATAGTCGTCCTCAACTATGAGGTAGAGAAGATAAAGCCTAGTCATTAGTCGATGTTTCTTAGCGGGTAGAGGATCTCTTTTTACCCTACAACATCATTCCAAGATGGATGACTAGTCCATTTGGTGCTTGAGAGACGTAGCTGCCGCAAGCATGTCTGCTCTTTAGTCCACATCATACTTCCAAAGTAGAGTGACAAATTCTACTTGGTGTTTGGGAGACGGCATCACCACAAACATGATTCTAAGCATGCATACTTTTAAATTTGTGCACAATAAAAAGAGAACTAGTCTTATAAGATAAAAACATTTTCCATTTAAAATGCACTTTCATATGCTTACTCTAGTGCAGCATTGTAAGCATTGACAAGGTTCATATTATCCTTAAGCTAGGTTCTTTGCATTCATCTAGCATCTTTAAAAGAATAATTCTTTAACTTAATAAGATATCGTCAGATAATCTTACCGTTTCTTAATACCTTGTCTTCATGTCATAGGATGGACTCAGGTTGAAGTAATTCTTCTTGATCTTTGATTTTTGGAGGGTCTGTAACAACTATTGCTTCTTTTGATGGAGCTCCTTCGTAAGATGTTGGTTATCATGGAAAACATGGTGCATGAGCCAATGGTTGGGCAACTTCAATTGATAAGACATATCATCGACTGACTTAAGAATTTTAAGGACCATAGTATCTTTTTGCTATTTTAGCATCATACTCTTGTTGGTCCGTAGGACTCTTGCCCGTAGTACATCTCAAATGAGCCTTGAGAAACTTTAGCAAGAACTAGTCATTTTCCTTAAAGGTTAAGGCTCTTTTGTGCTTATTAGCAGCAACCCTTTTTGCCTTTCCTGTTTGATGGATATAACTCCTTTAATCTTTGGAAATGATTCTTGTAGGTCTCAGCTATATTCATCAACAGCAAAGATCTTCCCCTGTAATTGAAGTAGTAAGGGACTTTTGGATCTTCCCTCTTTAACCTCGAAAGGTGCTTTCCCCATAGAAGTGTCTACATTGTCATTGTACGCATACTCTATAAGAGGTAGGTACTTCTATCATTGAGAACATTGATCTACTTCCATGACATAGGCTTTTAGTAGATTCAAGGATCATTAGATTAGTTATTTCACTTTGGTCATCCGTTTGTGGATGATAGGCCAAAAGATAAATTTAATCTACTTCTTAGATTCCAAAAGAGACCCTTCTAGAAATTATTGGTCATTCTAGGATCTTTGTCCGACACTATAGATTTTGGAAATCCATGATTCTTGAAAATTTGAGATCTGAAGAGGGTTTCCATTTGATGTGCCTTAATAGTCTTTTTGACAAGCATAGAGTGTGTTTTCTTGTTAATCCTGTCAAACTGAAAGAATCCAAGTTGCTTCCCTCGATCAATTTTCAACTTTTGGTATACCACACCTTTTGAAACATACTCTTGTGTGTTTACTTTTCACGGTAGACCAACAAAAATTCATTTCTACTCCTCGAAGAGTAGACTATGGAATCCCTCTTTGCCCCGCATAAGGAGAAGTATGGGGTTCATACATGACTTTTGTATTATATGGGTGATTAACACATAGCCTATTACTGTTTGGAAGATAACCATCTTTCAAGGTGAATGGTTCTTGTTTCTTTCCTATTGCAAAGGCTATAATTACATACTTAAAGTCTTGGTTAGTAGCATACTCATCTATCATAAAAGATAGATCATTGTGAGTTGCTATAGACACCACATTTACCCTTGGTCGTTGTGTGAAAGTGCATTGACCACTTGATTGTGCTTGCCAACAATGTGAGCAATATGAAATTCAAATTAAAAAAGAAAATTTTCCCACCTCATTTGTTTGTCGGAGAGCTTGGTTTGCGTCATGAAGTTCTTGAGGTTTTGTGATCCATTCGTAGGATGAATGGAGTCCCCAAGAGATAGTGTTTCCTAGTGTTTAGGGCATATAGAATAGCTAATAGCTTTTTTTTGTATTTGCCCAATACTCACTTATTGAAGTTCAGTCTTTGACTCTCATATGCTATGGCATGCCCTCCTTGAAGCAAAATAGCTCCAAGGCAATCACCACAAGCATCAGATTGGACCTCAAATGGCTTTGAGAGATCTAGTAGTGTGAACACACGTTGAGAGATAAATTTCTCAAAAGCTTCTTGCACTTTTGTAGTCCATGAATACTTAACGTTCTTTTTTTGTTAAGTCATGTAATGGGCACACATACCTACAAAGCTTCGTACCTCTTGTAGATTCCTTGGATTTGGCCATCTTTTTATTACCTCTAACTTTGTTGCATCCATACGGGTGCCATCTTTAGAGATAATGTGACCTAAGTATTGAATCTCTTGTAGAAAAAAATCACTTTTCTTTTGATTAATGAAAAGCTTATTCTCTCTCACAACTTGAAAGGTTACCTGGAGGTGTTGCTTGTACCCTTCAAGAGAATTTGGATGGCCTGAAGATTTTTGTCCATCATGAGTTTGAATGCGTCTGGAGCATTTGTCATGCGAAAACTTGTAAATTATGAAATAGATTTTCTACCCGTGGCATAGGAAATCTATTTTTGATAGTGATCTTATTTAGTGCTCTATAGTCGACACACATGTGATATGTGTTGTCTTTCTTTTGCACTAAAAGAAATGGTGAACAAAATGGAGAGGAGCAGGACCTCACCATCCCCCTTTTTTTTTATATATAAACGAATTCATGCACTTGCTCATGATCTCCTCTTGTTGAGCTTGTGAAACTCGATAAGGAGGCTTATTAGGCGGTGAGCTTCTTGATAGAGCAGCTCAATTGCATGGTCATCATCCCTCATTTTAGAGATAGCTCACTAGGGATGCCATCAATGAAAACATCTTGGAATCCTTTTAGAAAATTAGACAACTCTAATTCCTCTTGATTCCCTTTATTTGCAGGGATATGGTGTTCCCCAACTCATTAGCATCTATGTACATGCTCTTTTCCCTGTAGTGAAGTAGATTCTCCTTTCAAGGAACTTCATGTTGGAAGCCATGTGCTTAAACCATGGTGCCCCAACGATAACATTCTCGTGTTTGAGAGGGAAGATGAAGAAATCCTCTTTGTCCAAATAGCTTTGGACATGAAGCCTTAATTTTCCAATGAAAGAAGTAACTGAGACGTCTTGCCCCTTGATAGCTCCATTGGCTTTCAATGCATCTCCCATCTTGTGGGCTTGTATGCCTAGCTTAGTGGTCAACTCCGTGGATATGAAGTTGTGAGTTGAACTAGGGTCAAACAAAATAAAGGCATCATGCTCTTGCATCTTTCCCCAAGCATAGGAAAGGAGAAATCTTTGGCAATGAGCATCCTCTTTTGGAGCTTCAAACATAGAGACTCTAGGAGTCTCATTGCGGGCAATTCTCTTGGGGCAAGGACGATAACCATGGCCTTGCTCCCCACACTTAAAACATTTGTGGTCCTTACTATAAGATTCTAGCTCTTTAGGAGAGAGTTTATATTTACCTTTGTAAACTCCCTTCTCCTTGGACCAATTGTTGTTGTTATTGGAATAGCCTTGTAAGAATTTTGGGCATTGGTTTTCCCCTTGCCATCATTTTTGTCTTTATTTTCCATGGGCCTGACATTCCGTCTAGACCCTTGTTAGAAATTGATGCACGAAGCAACCATGGTGTGGTGGATTAATTTGGTGATAGAACTAGGCCGTTGAGAGTTGACATACTCGGCCATCTCTTTGGGTAATCTCGCACAAAAATTTTTTCTTTTGCACGGCAAAGTATATCTTTTGAAAGATAGTAGTCTTGAGATGTAAATCCCAAACGTGTCCACATATTTGTGGATAGACTCATGAGAGAGAAGCTTTAAACTTCACCATTTGGTAGGCACTTTGTTCTTTGCATCATTTGCAAGGAATTTCTTCCTGATGGAAACTCGTAGAGTTTTCCATGTCTTTGGGGCTTTGCCGTTTCCACAAAGGCTAGCCCACCATTGATGAGCCGATTTTTGGAAGCGCATAGCTACACGGTGTAGCTTGGAGGACTCCGTGAAGCCCTCATCTCCAAAGGCCGCATCAAATTTTTGGATGAAGGTCAATACTTTGTCGGTAGCACCAAAGGTGCCATCATAGGTGAGAAAAGAGATACTCTTTCCTCCCTCTTTGAACTTCTTTACCTTTTGTGACCTTCGCCATGCACGGTAAGATTTGCGATGTCCTCCCCTCTTGTATTCTCTAGGAGAATAGCCATAGCTTTCATCGGTAGAGGAGGAAGGTGAAGAAGAAGGAGAAGAGGGTGACCTCTTTCTTACCCTTTTCTTCCTTTGTTTCCTCTCTTCCCTTTTAGAGTGACGAGGAGAAGGACTATGGGCTAACCATTTCCTCTTGGAAGAAGTTGGAGATCGTCTAGACCGCAATCTTCATGGAGCCACATCTTTTGAGGAACCTAGGGAGTCATTACTTTCTCGTTCTTTGGATTCCTCCTCTCGTATGGGAGAGAGTCTTCTTTTGGGGGTCTCACCAAGAGACCTTCTAAGCTCTCTCTCATCTTTGAGAGGAAAGAAAATCCCATAAGCACGAAGTTGTTGAGTAACTTCGGCTTGCAAAGAGGGGTTGCCCATAGCTTATTGCAACCTAGTAACAAGATAATTAACAAACATGGGGGCATCATCATTTGCACCTTCATATGAAAAATCAAAGTTATCAATGTTCATTCTACTCTCTTGGTTATTGTCAACCATGTTAATTGATCTTATGTGTTTACTTAGTGCATACTTTGGCAATTCAAAACCTTAGTTGCTACTCCTCTTAGACTTTGAAAATAGGGACTTAAGTATCTACACCCACGGCTCGAATTGGTTAATTATAGAGAGTAGTGGAGTGAGTCTAACATAGCGGAGTTGCCGAGGGATAGCTCCTTTCAGACTTCTTATGGCTCAATAATGGTAAAGCCGTAGGCAAGTCTAAAAAGACTCCATTATTAATACCAAAGCTCCCGAGGTGTGCACCATATCCCACATAGTGGGCTAAACAAAACTGATAATAGATCCCAGTCCCACTTACCCTAATATAATTAACAAAATCAACCATTGATAGGCTACTTAAGGACCTCTCTTCTTTAGCAAGAAAAGCGAAATCTAATGCTCTGATACTAATGTAATGGAAATGGCCTATGAACTTTGAGAATAGCGGAATTAGGAAATTAGGTGAAGCACTTTTGTGAGATTACTTTGTGAGCATAGCACGTGAACTTAATTGATGGTAGCAACATAAACATGGTACCTAGTTAACTTGGCATGAACAATACTTTTGCAAGAGAGAGAGTTTAGAGAACATGACAATAGTTGAGGACCGGATTCATATGGAGCCGGTCCCCCCTCCAATAGGCATTTGTATTATAGTTTCAAGAGAGACTTGGTACAATACAATCTTTGTTCCTTGTAACCTAGGTGATGCAATGAAGATGGAAAGCTTCATGCATCACAAGCATAACACAAACTTGAAGAAAGCATTAACTATACCAAGGCCTCAAACACCTTCGAAGGTGGAGAGAGCTAGCGGGGAATGAGGATAGGGAAGAGGAAGAAGAAACATTCCATAGGAGAAAGAAATAGTTTCTCACTTATCATTACTCTTCTTGCTAGCATAAATAATAGCATAGTAATGAAGATGGAGAAGATGGAAAGCTTAAGCATTGAAGCATAGCTCTTGGTTGGATTTGCATTCCATAGCCAAGAGTGTTGGTGTAGGCTTTCACTCTCACAAGCTTGGAGAAGGAGGTGGTGTTCCTCAACTTTCACCAAGTGAGAATAGCCTTGCAAATGAGTGTGTGTGTGTGTGGAGTATATCCCCCTAGCACCCCCTTTTCTTGCTTTGGGCGAAAATTCTACTTGCTATAAGCTCATTGGACCCCTCTCCCCTTAGCCAATCACATCCAGCATGCAGTCAAGCATATGGGTAGTCTTTTGACAAGTGTCCTCCTTACCCCTTAGAGAGAGAGAGCTTGAAAATATCTAGATATTTGTTAGATGGAAGTAGAATCTCATTGGACCCCTCTTTAGCCCAACCAATAGCATTCAAGCACACCATGTGGTTAAACTTAGTGAGAGTCTGACATGTGTCCCATGTGCTCTTTTAGAATTCCCCTAACTTTGAGATTTTTATGCATAGGAAGTTTCTCAAGCAACTTCCTCATTAAGTGAGTAGGTTCTCTTTTTGACTCAAGCATCTTACCCCCCATGCATAGGAAGCTTCTCAAGCAACTTCCTCATTAAATGTGACAAGTACCTCAAGTACCTTAGTCATCAAGCATGACAATCACCTTAGGTGGGGTTCCCACCTCAAGCACAACCTTAGCTTGCTTAAGTTTAGGTCGGGTTCCCACATCAAGCACAACCCTAGCTTGCTTAAGTTTAGGTCGAGTTCCCACCTCAAGCACAACCCTAGCTTGCTTAAGTTTAGGTCGGGTTCCCACCTCAAGCTCAACCCTAGAGTGCTTAAGTTTAGGTCGGGTTCCCACCTCAAGCTCAGCCCTAGCTTGCTTAAGGTCAAAGGACTTCTAACACTAACCATTGGAGGTCTTTAATGAAGCTAACCCTAAGGTCTTTTAAGCTTCATTAGTTGCACATTGCTCTTTGATAGACTACCTCCTTTTGGACCCCTATTGAGATGTAACCATCTCTCCTCTTGGTCCCCTGCTGAGGTAAGTCTAGAAGCACTTATTGCACATTGCTCTTTCATAGACCATCTCCTTTTGGACCCCTATTGAGATGCAACCATCTCTCCTTTTGGTCCCCTGTTGAGACAGGTCTAGAAGCACATGTCTCTATCCTAACTCTTGTTCCCGTTTATTCTCCTACATTAGATGATCAGAAAATCATTTGGTAAAGTTAGATATTATATTTTATGACAATTTGTGCTAGGTCTAGGGAGAGGTACAATGAGACTAAAGAAGAAGAGAGAGGGGGAGATAGGAGAGATAAAAACTCTAATCAAATAGTTTACCACAAGTCTGTGCATTTGAGAGGGGGACAAAGCCATCAAAGTTCCAATCTTGGGATGCACGGGTCAATCAAGGCATTTGAGCCATTCTAGCACTAGGTTTGTGTTTGAGCCATTGAAGTGGCTTGAGCTACACTAGTGGCTTGGCACATCATTCTATGAAATTGGCTGCAAGACTGTCTATTTTTCAGGAAACCATGAGCATATGATATCATTGAATTCCTATCACATAGAGGAACATTTTAGAATACTATTTATCTCAAAAAGTGTAAAATTTAATAAAAAATAATTTTCTAAAAACAATAAAAAGCCACAAAACATGCTTTTAAATTTGACATACACGTTTTTAAGGCCTAAAACAAGTCGACAACTTTATTTCTAAAAATATTATATGCATAGATTCTCATTGTATAAATGTTCATGTATTTTTCCAAAAAGTTTCAATGCGCTTTAAAGGTTTTTAAGGGATATCAAAAATTTTGAGCAATTTTTGTTCTATTGTATCTAAAAGATGGATCTTGAAAAATAACTATTTTATATAATGTTTATTTTTATTTTTGTTTTCAACTCCCCACATGGCTTGAGAACAAATCCTTGAAAGGTTTTGATGTGGTTTTCTGGTGGTTCATGAGAACAAGAATTCACAAAAAAGAATCTATACACCGAGACTTGAATTGAGGACTTGATATTGAAGAGGCAATTAGAATACCAATCTATCACACCCATGTGATTGCAAAGTTGTCTTCTCAATCAATGCCATATTTTTCTTCATTCCTCTCTCTCTCTCTCTCTCTCTCTCTCTCTCTCTCTCTCACACACACACACACACACACACACACACACTCTAGTTGCATTAGCATTGGAGCACTTTTTCATGCTTTGGACCTGGTCACACATCAAATGCGCGGTCTTGAGGAGATTATAGAAAAAATTTGTTGTTAGATTACTCAAGGATCATAATATTGAATACCTACATTTTGTCTAATTAGAGTTAGCTTACCATCTTTGAGGCTCTCTCACATATTTCAAGCAAGCATATTGATAGAAAAGGGACAGTATATTGCATTGTATGTTCTCATTTTTGTAATCAAGGCTAAAACATTTCTGACCCTTAAAATATTTGAATCCTAGATAACTCACATTGAATTAAACAAGTCACTAATTAAGAGTAATATATGATTCTTTCTCATAGATTGGTTGATGACATATCAGACCATGTTGACAAATTGGGTGTAATTTAGAGGAGAAAAAGACGTGGAAGCTTATTTAATCTATTGAAAAAATCCACGTTCAAGAAAAATTTGTTAATCCATCTCTTTTTGTGAAATGACAAAAGGGTGCTCATGAGGGCTTTCATGGTGTGATCCAGATGCATTTGTGCTTTGGCTTCTACAAGTGGGCGGCATTGGTGGCATATGAGTGCTCTCACCAACTACTGGCACGCAAAATGCCACGGACATGACTAGTATCGTAAGGCAAGGGCGATGTGATTCTTGTCGCCATAGGTGGAGGATTGAACTAGAGCTATCACTTGAGACACTTTCTTTTCTATTAGTAAAGTTGATGATGGTATCTCTGAGGAAGGCAATATTTCAAATACATATGAAGTTCTTGATGCATTGCATGGTATACAGGGACCAAAAGATCCTTTTAACAAATTAAGTGGAGCTTCAAACCATATTTTATTTATTTTCACTAAAAGGAGCACCTCTTCTTTCACTTGTAAAAGTCCTACATGGATAGGTGTGTGTGATTTGTTCCCTATGGTACATGAAGAGGTGCTCCTTTTAGTGAAAGAAGAGGAGCACCTCTTCTTTCACTAAAAGGAGCACCTCTTCTTTCACTTGTAAAAGTCCTACATGGATAGGTGTGTGTGATTTGTTCCCTATGGTACATGATGTCGTGTATTCAAGCGAAATGCCCTTTTGGTCGATGAACAGGAAAAGTGCAAATTTGAAGTAATGTACGGTTTCTTCGTTCAAAATTATGTGTAATAATTTTTTTGATGAGCTTCTTTAAGAACAAACTGAGTAGAAAGGAAGACCAAAGTTGGAGGCAAAATTTAGGGAATGATTAGAAGGGATGTAGGGTATAAACAAAACATTGTAGATAGTTTTCATGTTTTGTACTATCCCAAAAAATGAAATGTTTCCAAGCGTCTTTTGTCACTTGACAGAAAGCACCTTACTTTTTGTCACTTGAGTAGTTACTAGTGGAGGTAGCATTTGTCTACTTGAGCATTATTATTATTATTATTAGTCACTAATGCGTTGCGTGGTCCAGAAGATGCCATCATTATCATTATTATAATCCATATCCATGCACGTGAAGTACTTCTTCTTCTTTTTGCTAGATACCACGACATTCATACTTTTACTTTTTACACCTTTCACAACCACTCGTTTCTTACAAAGATATATAAATATCTTAAAAATTGTGAAAAAAATACAAATGCCATTTGTAAGGTGGAGGTTAGGATACTATTACCATCACGTGTGCAATTAAGAGAATATTATTTTTATGAGATTAAAGCTAATCAAGACAAAACACCATTTTCAAGAGGATGATGCTACATCATCCTTTTTTTTTTCTATCAGAATGCTCTGTAGGCCTAGACCCCTTTGTGCAAATTGTCTCAAATTATGTGGGAGAGGGAGCTCAAACAAATTAGAACTCTATGGTGTCTAACTTAGCTAGGGGAAAATTTAAAAGGGTACCTTGCTGACATTGTTGTACCTTGTGTATACTATAGTACAAAACATAAAGACTATGAGCCTACCATACAATGTTGGTACCTCAAGTTTGCAACATAACATACAATCTGATGCAGCCATTACAAAACATGTGGTGCAGGCCTAATTTTTGAAGGCTTTCAGATGAATGATTAGGGTCACCCTTCAAAAATGAGCCTTGATGTGGTGTATGAAAAAGTGAGTTCTCCACCCCGTATGTTTCTTGTGTGTGGGTGGCAGGGTGGTTTTGGGGGGTGTTTGTGTTTTTTGGCTTTGGGGTGTGTGTGTTTTTTTTTTTTTGGGGTGGGGGGATTATGTAGCATAAGCCAATTCCTTTCCTGTGTTTTTCTCAAACTATTTTGGTTGTCATTAATTCATGTCCTACTTGCGCTCCCTTCGTTTTATTCATTACTTATTGAGATGCTCTTTGAGATTCTTTCTCTCTCCTCTCAAGTGAGAGATTCACCACCCCTACAAAAGTGTAATTCGTATTCGAACCCCCACCTAGCCAAGATTTACCCTGCAATCGCTCTCGTAACCACTTCAACACCTAAGTCACCTTGCACCTTAGGGCCAGTCGTATAAGACAAAAAAGGCCTACCATGTCGCATGTAAGGAACTGCAACGTCTGACAGCGATTGCACTTTCATGAGGGAGCAGCTTCTTTCCTTTAAAAAACTGGTGGTGGCTTCTTTCCTTTAAGCAATTGTGCAAGAGAATCTCCCTTGATTCTCTTGCTCTTTTCCTTTAAATAAATTGAAGCCCTTACTAGCTAATGAAGAAAATTCATTTTTATGCAATTCTTGCGCTCTATCTATTGTCTTAATGCTTACCATCAATTTCTTGTCTATTCAAATTGCTAGAATTTCATGAACATACAATGCTCTTCTTTTCAAAGAGAGAAAAATTGATGAATAAAAAAAGGGGAAAAAATACAAATGCCTCTAGGGAAGGATAGCGGCAATCCTACGTAAAACACATATTGTGGTCAAAGTACAAAAGCACCATATACCTCAGATGGTGTTAGACACAAGACAAGTAGGTGCTACCAATTTTGAAACTGGTCTAATTAAGTGGTATCTAGGGTGATTCCCTTTCACTTTAAAGAAAAAGTGAGGTTGAAGTGAAAATAATTGAAGCTGTTGAGATTAGCTGGTGATGACAAAGGAGAGGAAAACAATGGATGGGAGGGCAAATGAGTGAAATCCTAGAGGTTCATTAAAGACTACCAAGAAGATATGTCCACTTCTACCATCTTGTTGATCTCTGAATCTCCATGATATCCACATGAGCAAAAAACTTTACTTGAGATATCTCCCTTATGATATTCACTAATCTGAGCCTAAGTTGAGTAGCATCACTATTGTGACGACCACCAAAACAAGCTTTGTTTCTCTCCAACCAAACATGCCAAAGATAGACATTCCTGAGACAAGTCCACAATGGGATATCAATAGGCTTACATTCAGCCATCAATAATTCTTTCCAAGATTTTTGGAGTTCTCTTTTGAACAGCAAGTTATGTTTACATGTTACAAAAAGGTGATGGATGGATTTTTCTTCTATATTGATTGTGCAATAAATACCACTTGAAACACCTATCGTCTTAGCTTTTTGTCTAGTCTAAACACCTTGATGTAGGATGAGCCACAATAAGCAGCTCTATTTGACTGACAATGGGAAAACCCACAAGCACTTGAATATCCTTAGTGCCGCCCCATATAAATATTCTTCCTTATTCAATTGGTAATGTGAGGGCATCCAACAAGACAAAAATTAGATGAGGGAAGATAATAATGATTAAGCACAAAAACTCTAGTAGACGAGTTGGGCTAAAAATTCTGCTCTAGAAGTACAGGTTTTTCTTGATTTATCTAGTATCCAGTTCTACCCAAGAGTCTGAACGGATGGCCATCTACAATTGGTTGGCATCCAACTTGTGTAGCAAGTACAAGGCATTCCCCTTTTGAAACTCTAAATCCAATTCTAGTATGGTTTATCATGGGCCCACTAGCAAAGCAAAAAACATTTAAGCATTCCCAAAAGCATTCCACTGATTGCGCATCATTTCTCACCAAAACATTAGTGTCATTTGCAAATTGATGAAGGCACAATTGATCAACAAAACCAGGTATACTAATGGCTTTCAATTTCCCCTCTTGCATAAACTTTTAACCATAATGAAATGAAATAGCATACGATAGAGGTGACAAAGGATAGCCTTGCCTTATAGTTTTAGGCAAAAGGATGGGCTATGTTAACTCTCCACTAATAGAAATTCTAGCACAAGCATTTCCAAACAAGATGTGAACAAATATGATGAATTATCTTACTAACCCCATTTCATATAGGCATTGCAAGATGAATTCCCATTAAATCCTATCATAAGCTATACAATGCTTATTTTACAATCGGTAATACATCACCGATTACATAAAGAACACGTACCTCTTTTTTAAAAAAAGATACAAAGACCATCTGCTTTGTAAGTCTCAGCTATCAAGATGTATAGGTTGTTGGCAAGAATGAATTTTTTGTGTCTCAAGCTGCCTCTCTCAAAGCATTTTTCTGATCCCCATAAACAACAAATATATTCACAGCGCCAACCACACATAGCATTTGTGCATACAAAAAAGGTATACCTAAGGGGTTTTATAAACTAAAATATGAGTCAAATGGTACCATTGGTACAGGAACTCACTATTGCAATGCAGGCTTGTAAAAATTCAAGGTTATGCAAAAGGAAAAGGGGCTGATTTTGATGCTATTTTTTCTTTGACTTATCTAAGGACAGCGAATGTGTATATTTTGGTTCATAGTATTGAAAATGTACATTTGTACTTCTATTGGACATAGGAAATCCAAATTTGAATAGGAATTTATATGAGGAAGTGGGAAACAGTTTCGAAGTCCTACACTTCTAATCTCTACTCAAATTGTTAGATACTATTATTTCAGTAATATCTAGAAGGCCAGGAACTGTAGTGTCTTTGATAGCGACCTCTCTGTGGCTAGGTTCTCAGAGATTGTGCAAAAAAGTAACAAGATAATATTTGTGATAGGTAAAAGAAAAAACTCGGATGATTGGCTTAGGGCAACCCTCGCCATCCGGCCGAGCCTTGATATGTAAAGGATTGGGCTTTTGGTAAATAATACACTATTAGGTACTGCTAACTAGGCTCTGATGTAATCCTCTGCCCCTCAAGGCTCGACATGAGCTTTAGATTGATTTGTATATTTCTTAGTGGCATTCTAATACAATCGCTCACAATTGTGAGTTTTGCAAAAAAAAAAAAAAGGTGAAAATTCACTATAGCTTACATAAGGCTATTGAGAAGAGTTCCATAATAAAGGCTTCTTTGTAGAGGAAAGAATAAAAAGTGATATTAGTATTTCAAAACATGTGGTATCACAATAAAATATTATGTTTTTTTGAAAAAAAACTGTGACAACAATCAACTATTTAGTTTACAATCTATTACAAAAGCATAGAAAATAGTGTTTGACAAAATCTCTTTAAAGAGAGGTACGCAAATGTCAACACCCTCTCAAAAGTGCTTAAAAGAAATAATTTAAAATAAATTTTAGTACCATTAACTTACCATGTGGCATTAATTGGTAGGCTTTTTTCAATGGTTCAAATTTGCACCCAAAAATCCACCCTTTACTAAGGACTACTTATGTAGTCAACAAGGTGAAAACTCACTATGGCCTACATAAGACTATTGACAAGAATTTTAAAAAAAAAACTTCTTTGAAAAAAATAAAAACTAACACTATTATTTTTAAACATGTAATGTCACAATACAATATTATGTTTTTTTGAAAAAAAAAAAGAACGAACTAGTCACATTACAATATATTCCAAAGGCATAAAAAATAGTGTTTGACACAAAACTCGATGTCCCTCTTTAAAGATAGAGATAGTACCTAAAAGTAATAATTTAAAATTATCATTAGCTTATCATGTGGCATTAATCGACAAGCTTTTTTCAATGGTCCAAATTTGCACCCAAAAATCCACTCTTCACTAAGGACTCCTTATGTAGTCCAAAAAGAAAAATTTGTACGAGAAGATGTAGCTTGCCATATTATTCTACACTGATACAGAGAACAAAGTGTCCAGGTTGAAGGATGCATTATATGGTTTGAGTGTCTCTTAGCAATAAAACTTAAACAAGGTGAGGCTCATGTTAGCATTTAAAACAAAAAGTGAAAAAGGAAGCTTTGAGGCTCTTAAATGAAGAGACAACTCATCGAATGAAAAATGCATTTAAAAACAAAAAGTTGAAAGGAAATTTATGAGGCTCTTCAATGAAGGGATCCATGTATAAAGTAAGAAAGGCATTCAAAAATCTGTACGTCTCTGGTTTATAACTATGGTTGGTACACAAATGAGCCCTTCATAGCTAATATATTTGATTAACAAAATTAATTAGATGCTACCACCCACTCTCTCTCTAGAGGTAGAGAGGGGATATTTGAGTTTGGATGGCTATTGTTAAGCTTTACACATCATGCACAGTCTAGATAGGATGTTGACAAGGATTCACACATCTTTCACATGGGTTTTGCACACGTGGCTTGAAACATTAACTTTTAACAAAACACCCAACAACCCTCCCCTTGTGGGTTTTATTGCATAAGGTATGCTTGTAAGTAATAGCACTCAAACAAACTATCTCCTCTCAAAATACACAAAGTGAGGTACACAATTGCCTCCCCTAGCACAATCGGTGTAGGTCACAAAACCTCCCCTTAAACGTAAACTAGTGGGTGAAGGGATTCACAATCCTCCCATACATACACACTCTTTCCCCACACAAAAGGGTGACACACAAAGTTAGGCTACAAATATATTCAAAGTTATTTGATGGGTTTATTGAATAATTTTGTCCCCTAAATCTACAACTTTGTCGGCGGAGTTGTCCTCCTCTCCATGTTGAGGTTGTTTGTTGTTGTTGATAATCTTTGTTATCATTGACTTAATCTTGCTACAAAAATAACATCAATTGCACACAAAAACTCATTAATTACCTACTCAAATAGAAGCAATAATTAAATTTTGAAGTGACTCTTTATAGCTCAATTGAAAGCTAGTGACTATTGGAGTACTTTTCCTACACACAGGTGATGCAAAATCGATGTAAATGCTCAGTTAAGAGCTTATTAATGTGATATTTACACACTAATGATGCAAGTACATACATTATGAGCCTTTTGGGGATGATTGGTGTCATAACACTTGATATTAGTACTCCCATTTTTAGACTCCTATTTGGCCCACTGCTAGGCCAATGTAGCAAGGTGGTATCGGAATACATAACCTTGCTATTCATGCAAAAGCCCAGTGTGCCAAATGTGTGGTATCAATTGCAAAGCAAGACTAGGCAGGGAAAATTATGACAAAGGATATGATGGTCAAGGCTAAGCTCTTCTCTCAAAGTGGCCAGTGGAAAGAGATAGAAGTACACGACAAACTACCGGCCCCTCGGTGGTCCAACTTGAGATTAGGTGGCACAATGAGTGAGTTGGTATGCAAGTGTACCACAGTGACGAAGTCACTAGAGTGGGGAGAGATAATCATATATTTTCAAAACTCCATAGTACATTGATCCCATTGGCTCTCTAAAGCAGGAGGTGAACTATTGAATACATTCTGGAGAGAAATAGCTAGAAAGGTAAATAACAAAGTCCTATGATGAATGGCCCATTTTTTAGATGACAACAGCAAGAGCTAGAAAGAATAGGACCAACTGGCTACCCAATTTCTCCTCCATGGCACTGAAAGACTGCTCATAATGAGGACTCTAGAAGGGTTGGACAAGTACTTGATGCCTATCTACGAGACGAATTTTTTGTGGAAAGCCTAGTGATGGCCCAAGAGCAGGCATTTTTGTAAACCACAAACCAAGAGTATATACCACTCACTAATATTCAAGATTGATTAGTTCTCCCCCTTCAATAAATAGTGGGGTTTGCAATGGCCAGAATCAAGATGGGCGACGTTAGCAAATAATGTTTGGAATTTACAGTGGCCACTATTTTTTATGAAGATCTTTTGTGCAGGTGTTATGAAGGCTTTTCTGACAAGCGTGAACATGTAAGATATGCAAATGGGTTCAAAGGACCTGGAAAGTATGGTTTTTCAAGAACGATTTGTTCTTAGGAGGAAGAAGGTGATGAAAACTCAACTGTTGTTAATTTGCACACAAACTGTTAGATTTTGCTACTTTGGAAGGCCAAAAATTGTCACGTATTCAAAAATGACATCTCAATAGCTAGCTTCATGGAGATCATCCAAGAAAGCAAGGAAAACATTATTTCCCTGGGAAAAAGGAAAAACTCAGACAAGTGGAATTGGGCAATTCTCATTGTCTTGACTGGTAACGGTGAGTAAGTGATCATGGATATTGTCTTCGTAGCATCTGGGGATGTCAAGAGATACATCAAGGCTCAACGCGAGCTTGAGGTTACTTAGTACATTTCTTCTTGGAGATTTTAACGCGCATACAATCCAATCACAATTGTGAGTTGGCATATATATATATATATGTATGTATATATTATTACTCCATTTTATTCCTTAAGTAGTGGGATGCAAGATCTCCCTTGATCTAGATTCACCATGCCTGAATAGACAAAGGATTTTCATACATTTACAAATGAAACAATCATAGGACTTATGAACATATGAGACATGGCATAAGCTTGGCATAACCTTAGAGATTATGTTTGACAAGAATCTCCTTAAGCCTAAGGGTACGACAGAGACACTCTAGAGACAGTGAGTAAAGATCCCCTACAAATGAAAATTCTCCCCTTTAACAAAGGGTAGCAAAAACAATCTCCCTTACACTTGACAACAAGCAAACTCTACATTTTCACAAAAAGAGAGAAGTTACGATGATGGAGTACTCCAACAAAAGAGTGCTCATTTGATGCTGCCGTGACAAGATAAGATACTCCTTCTACCACATGCTTGATAGTGGCCTTTCCTTTTCTTTGTAGTGTGATCCTACTTTGGCTATCTTTGCAGTAGCATTTGAAAGATGATGGATGATTGGTCTTGTCACAATGAGGGCAAGGCTTTATGCTACAAAGCTAATTTTCCCTCCCATAATAAATGCACATTTGCTTTGACTTGGTACTTGTGGCTACATATGTAGGATTATTATTGTGCTTCCCTAACTCTTCTTATCTTTGCTGATCTTTCGCTCTCATTATTGGAGGGAATTGGAAAAAAAAAAAGCTTGTGACATGGTCCTTTTTCCTTTTATACTATCACATGGTGAAATGATCCACAAGGTGAATTGATTTAAGCTAGTTGTGTGTAAATACTCGTAGGCATATTTGCAAGGCTAGAAAGATCATCTCTTTCCTTGTTGGTCTTGTAGAGCTCCATCTTCAAAGAGACTTTTAAATGCTTGCCTTTTGCACCAAAATTCATTGCAAGCGTCTAGTCATGATGAGGCATCATCTAGAAAATGTACAAAATTATCATTGGTTTAAGTAAACATGGTACCTAATTTTTTCTCTGAATGGGTAACTTGAAAATATGTAAAAATACCACCTGAGTTCATTCAGGCCCAGTTTTACTACATTTCTAATGTACATAAGTGTACGAAGCAAAGGGGACATACTCCTATTGAACTAGAAAAGGGTGTGTTTAGTCAATGAAAAAATAGATCTGCATCTCTAAAATTTGGCCTTGAACACATGTGATATGGAGGAATTACGTATAGTGGACCTTTTTTGAGAATCTTTCTCAAGAAATGTAGCTCTACTTTGGGCTCTATTTCCCTTTAGAGCTACAAGCCTTGGAATCCCACGTATGTTCTTCTTCATAAAGTACCCTTTCACCGTGACGTGCCAAATGTAAAAGTCATATCCTTGGAATTTATAAAGTGCCCTCCCCATGTCTGCAAATGATGGTGAGTGAGGAGGGGACTTCCCAAGACTCTTAGTAGTGTCTAGCTTATTGAGATTATGGCAATTGCATCATCTCTAAATAGAAGCACAATAGCATACACAATGAATATATGAGAAACAAAGCTAAAAAAGGGAATAATCTCTTGATTCAAGTATATAAAAAATACTAAATTTCCATATTGAATTCACTAGTTGAAAAAGTTATAGACTTACCCACATCACGCCCTTGTAATAGCCAATTTGCAAAGCTTAGACACCCTCATAGTAGACTTCAAGATCTTTGAAGATGTGATCCAAGCGAAAATACAACATAGCATTGGTTCAAGGTCCTAAATAATTAATTTGAGTACAAGACTTTAGAGCTGCTTGGAAATTAAAAGTTGGCAAAACAAAGGATTGCATGGGCTAATTGTCCAAGTGTAAGGAACTAATTGAGATGAAATCTCATGCAAAGACAAGGCTAGTTGTGTGCTATGACCATTCCTAAGAATTTGGCATAATTGAAACCTGTTAAGAAAAAGGGTAAGCACTACTCGTTGTTGCACATGCTAAGAGATTATGGTAAAAAAAGGCTTTAATGGCTGAGAGTAAATGTTTTATTTGCGAGCATCCTGCTTGTCAAGCTTCCAAATTGGGGCCTTTTGTGTGTTAGTCTTTTGAGGAAAAAAGGCTTTAATGGCTGAGAGTAAATGTTTTATTTGCGAGCATCCTGGTTGTCAAGCTTCCAAATTGGGCCTTCTCTACCAATCGCAATGAAAATAAAGAGGAAGAGGCAATAATTGGAGCAATTGACATGGCAAAGGGAGTGTCCTAGATTGGAAAGTAGCTCTCTACTTGAGAACATGACCTAATTTCCATTCAATGAGGCATTGGATCGTTGCAAGAAAATTGCTTAGAATTGGTAGAGGTTAAGATATACGTTCTAATTTCAAGGTTTAATCAAGAGTAAAGAGGTATAAATTGATATTAATTTCTAGAAAAGATGTTGATAATACTAAGTAACCCTAATCATGGTTTGGAACTTATGGCATAGAGTATGGCTCTAACACCATTTGTTGGAGCACAACAGACAAAGGTGCATATAATAATGAAGCATTCATGCTTAAAGAGATACCTAAATTGATTTAAGAAAGAGGTTACAAGGGCTATAATTTGATATCCTTTTGGGCATGATTGGTGCCATCCATTGGGGATTGTTAGGATCATTGTATTTAATCCTAAAATAGTGGATTTTGATATCCCTTGATCTAGAGTTGACCAACCTTAGTCCCTTGACTATCTCTTAAGGTAGGCACCCCTATCATATTTCTTTCTTTTACTGATGCTAAGTGATTATGGAATACATTTTCTTTGAGAGGCCACTATCAAAATATGGTTAGCATTGGCATTATGGCCTCTAACTTCTACTACCAATTGCCAAAATCAACTCACAAGGAAACTCTAAAACAAATCATGTCATTCAAACAAATTGTTGACTTTGTCCAATCCAAAAGATCCAAAAGGACTATATCAACATAGTCTATGGTTTCCATCTATACGTACATGAGGCTACATGCTATCATGGATATGCCCAAATCCACACAAGCATGCATTTCTAAAATATAGTTCATGTAGGTTGCCACATCATTATCGTCACTCTTGTACAACTACCATACTCTATGTGAGTACTCTTAGTGTAGGTGCATGTTTATTCCATAGCAAAATTGCCTAGACACCAGGTTGTCACAACAAAGTTCCATGAGGAAGCAAACTTCTGCTTGAACTTTAGCCAAGTCCTATGAGCTTGTCCCTAAAGTGTAGACCATCACTGCAAAGCATTTCCTTTGCAATACTATTGCTATTCCAAAGGAGACATCATGGTTGAGGCAAGTTTGAGGCTTGGTCTCATTTTGCAAGACCAAAAATCTATTAGTTGTAAGCTTATTATTCATGCCTTGTGAGAGTTCGCCTAGGAACTATGTCATTATAGGGGATTTAATCGCATTGTTTATCATCTAGGTGGAGTTACCACACTTTAGATTGTTTGAACCCAAAGATGATTTTTGTCATTAACTTTACTTGGTTTTTTTATTAGTTTTGTACCCATTGAGTGCTTAATAACTCATGGATATTATTGTTGAGATCTAAGCCACAACAACAGCCTCTAGCTTTGTGAAGCTTGGCATTTGGGATCTTTCAAAGTGACGGTGTGACTATATTGCTATCCATTAGAGCACATTTGTAGTTGCAAAAATCTAGAATTTTATACTTGACTATGCTAGGGACATGTACCTTGCAAATAAGATCGGATATGCTCAAGCACCAACACAACAAAATCTTACCTGCCTTCTCAAATAAGGTTTGTTTTTTAGGCATTCAGTGTTTATAAAAAAATGTAAATTTATTTCCTTTATAGATTGGTCATAAGCATAGGGCTTTGAAGTTTCAATTGTGTTGGGTTTTACATCATCATTTCATGATTATTTTGTGAGGGAAATATGTTACCAAGTCATTGTAGTGACATGTTTGAATACACTCATGACCATCAAGGTGGTGATGTGTGTGAATACACTTGACAATCAAGGTATTTGTATCTCTTACTTGAAAGGTATGTAATCAAATGTTCTTCGTACATCATCAACACTTTAGTTTTATCACTGTTGTGATAGGCTAGCCAAAACAACCTAATGGTGGACCGTGAAATATTATATAACTAATGTCAATACCAGAATTAGAAGATATAATCACAAGTTAAAAATAAACTTGATCGGATTTGGTTATGAGCTTCATAGGAAAAAACTCCATAGCATAGTAGTACATAGAATACTAGTGACGGTTCCTAAAATTTCAGACAATCTCTAATAATCCCATGAAATGACATCTGTAATTTTAAAAAATTATCTTTCAACTTTGTCTACAAAGTTGTAGAACCTAAAAAGAACTAGATTTTGATTAAAAAAATTTGCAATCCGACCTTGGATGAGTGACTTATGTCCGATTTAGTGAACACTACTTTTCCTCCTTTTTCAAAAATAGTAACTTTGAATTTCTACAAGGATGTGGAAGAGTCCAAAGTATGAGAATATGAATAGGGATTTAACATCTTTTTGGATTTTCAAAGAGGCATATGAATGTTCTAAGCCCTCATGCCTATCCACATGTCCTTCTACCCACTATGCCTCTCATTTCCACCCATTGTAAGCCATATTTTTTCATTTTGAGTGTCGTAAGATTCTTGTGAGATCATAGGAAAAATTTCCATGCAATTTTTAAGTGGCATTCATCTTTTGGAACTTCCTTAGCCATGAGTACACTTCCTTGCATGCCCCATTATCCTTTGTTTAGTATAGTGAAATAGGTGTATGTATGAAGATTGTGGTTACAGGTGGTAACCGCCTATTTTTAGCAGGCTGCTCAAAGACTGTGTGAAGGGTTGAAACATGTCATCCAACAATGATGGGCTTAACCAAGTTGTCAATGAGAAGCTAGACAAGAACAACTTCGATGATTGGGAGTTCAGAATGACAAATTTCCTTATGGGAAAAGGTCATTGGGACTACATTGATGGAGAGCATGAGGTAGCACCACTATTGCACAGGAAGGTGCAATTGCTGTGCAAATTCAGACAATTAAAGATTGGAACAAGGGAGCTTGGAAGGTCATGTATTGGCTTTCTATCATTGTAAATGACACTATGATTGGGCATATATAGGATGCTCAATCTCCTAAGGAGGCTTGGGACACTTTGCTATCATTGGTGGATGTGACCAATACTAAGGCAAGGAAGCTGCAATGGAAGACTGAGCTGAATACTGTGCAGAAGAAAAGTTTGTCCATCAATGACTATTCACTAAAGATAAATAGTGTATGTGAGTCACTTGCATCGATTGGTGTTATGGTCGATGATGATGATAAAGTAGAACTCTGTCTATGAGATTTGGGTCCTGAATACAAGCATTTCAAAACTGGCATCCATCTTCGAACATTTCATCATTTACAAATTCGGTGTCCTTAATGATTGTGGAAGAGAAGGAACTTGAGGAATACTTCTCTACGCAAGGTGGAAACAATTCTGAATAGGTCCTTTTCAACAATAGAGGTAGAGGAAGAGGACGTGGATAAGTCGTGGACGAGGCTGAGGAAGAGGCAACCACCAAGCACAACAACATAACAACAATCATCGTTAAAACACAGGTCGTGGTCAAGGAAACTTTCGAGGCAGGGGGAGCACATAATGCAGGTCAACACAAAAATGTAGTTTGTTGGAGCTGTGGAAGACATGGTCACTTTGAGCATGATTGTCCAGACAGGAGGCAACAAAACAATTATGCAACCACTAGCAGGAATGCAGATGAGCCCGAGAGGCTATTTGTGATGCAACACATGGTGAATACTATGTCTGCAAATGTGGAAAAATCTAGTGATAATGTCTGGTATGTGGATTTTGGTGCATCGAATCACATGATCAGTCATGGTGAATGGTTTAAGGAAATGCAAACTTTACAAAGTACTGATTATGTAGAAATTGGGGATGATAATGCACATCCTATTATGCATACAAGAAATATGCCATTGTTTATGATAGATGGTAAAGTGAAGTACATGGCTGATGTACTACATGTACCCAACATTACAAAGAACCTGGTTTCTCTTGGGAAAATTGTTGAGCAGGGTTTACAGGTAAGGTTTAACTCTAATGGTCTCTTTGTCAAAGAGCATAAGAAGGATGGAAGGCTGGTTGCGCAAGGAAAGAAAGTGGGAAGAATGTTTACTTTGGATGTAAATGTGCCGGAGGTGAATGCTACCATGTTTTCACAAGGTGCATGTGTTGTTCCAAATATAGAGATTTGGCACAAACGTATTGGTCATCTAAATTTGTAGAGGCTAAAAATGATGCAGACTAAAGAGATGGTTACAGGTTTACCAATGTTATGTAAAGTGCCTGAGGTTAGATGGAGGGGGAGAATATTTCTCTAATGAATTCAATGGTTTCCTAAAAAAGCATGGAATTCGGAAGCAGTTTTCATGTAGTTATACTTCGCAGCAAAATGGTGTTGTTGGAATGAGGCTATTGCTACAGGTGTCTACATTATGAACATGACCCCTACTATTGCAATACATGATTTGACCCATGAAGAGAGGTTCAGTGGTGAAAAACCAGATGTTCAGATTTGAAAGTGATTGGTATTAGGGAGATTCACTTGGGGAGGCATATATGCCATCTCGGTGATCATTTCATCCCTCGTTATTGCTCTAGAAGGGAATCCAGGTGCCTCCCTTTTTGGAACTCTTGTAGGAATCCTCATGTTTTTGGTGGGGGTATTTGTGGTCCTTCATTGACCAAATATCCACCTATTTCTAATGTAGTCTATGGATTTGTGCTTTCTACATCTCTGTATTCTCGTCCATACTTGTCTACAACTATAGATTCCTATTAACAATCGACTCTGTATGTATAGACATATAAGAGCTTGTAATCCGTCAGCTCTTTTGGGTATGTTCTCACTATTGTCAATGTATCTATACAGTCCTTCACTCTCATGATTGGTCATCCAAACTCTCTCAACAAAATCTGTCTTTATCACAACTGCAAGTTTGGAGGATCCATTATGGGTGGATGCTCCTTTATCGTTGGGATCCCGAAGCTTGTATAAACTGAGTTTGAATCTAATGAGGACATGGACTTTGGGCTTAACATCTTTAGCTTGATGCAAGTAGTCTTGTTCCAATGTGTTCAAGTGTTTTGGTTAGGGAAAAGTCAAAACTATGTCCAAAACCGTGATCATTTTCTCACAATTCTCTCAAATTGTCAGTGTTAGACACCTCTAACTTCTGGATGAATTTTGAGGCCTTAAATGACATTTTTTTGGGATTGCTGTGAATCTTGTAGAGCTACTCTGGAGCTTTGTTTTGATTAAAAAGTTTCTAAATTCGATATTGATAGCTCAAGTTATGGCCAAAACAATCAATTTGTGCCTGGAGACTTCATACACGCATGATGTCTCCTGATTCAAAATTGCTCCAAACTTTAACTATAGACTCTCCTTGATGTACTCTAACCAGTCCAAGTCTCAATTTGTGATTTTGACACTTTTAGTCAGGTCTATTAGTCTTTTTTTTTATCTTTCCCCTACAACTTTCCGAGAAGGTTTAGTAAGCCAAAAGTGATCCAAATTGAATGAAACTTGGTCTCTAGGCTTATTTTGTGATGGCAAACACTTCTTTGAGCTCAAATGTGAGTTTTGACCACTAATTTGGCACTTGAGACATAATATGTGTATGATGTCTCTTATGGAAAAGTGAAGTGACTTTTATCCCAGTGACTCTTTATCATTCAAGAAACTCTCAACAACTTTCATAATTCAATTTGAACACTTTTTGTGCAAGTTATGATCAATATAAGCATGAACCTTGCCCAATTCTAACTTTTGACACTTTTTAGCCCAAATGTGCTCCAAATGCAATGAAATTTACTCAGATGTCTGATTTGACTCAGATATGGCCTCTAAGACATCATATGTGTATGATGTCTTTTGGTTAAAAATTCACTTATATTTCTACCCAAGGTACTCCTTCATGCATACAACAAGAGGTAAAGCTGGAAAGTGATTTTGAGCAATTTTGACATCCAAAACCATCATTTCCCAACCTCTTGTGTGGTCAAAGGTGCAATTGGACCTTCAGGCCTTTGCCTTGAGACATCATACACGTATGATGTCTATGTGCTCAAAATCAGTCGAAATTTGGCCTATAAGCCTGTTTTGTGGTGCTAAACACCTCGGTAAGCTCAAATGTCAACTTTGGTCCCTAAAAGTTTCCTTTAGACATCATACACATATGATGTCTAGCTAGTCAGTTTGAAGTGAAACTCACTTCAGAGGTTCCTCACTACACTAGCAACTCACAACAACTTTCAAAATTGAAATCCAACACTTTTTGTGCTAGATATGGCCAATACAAGCATTCACTTTGCCTAGATGCGTCTTATGGCCTTTACAAGCCCAAAAATGCTTCAAATTCAATGTAATTTGGCCTATTTTCTTTCTAAATGCTCTAGATCACAAGGGTGCACCCAGATGTTACTTTTGACCTTATATCTGGCCTCTAAGACATCATACGCGTATAATGTCTAGGTGGTTAGAATGGAATTTTGTCTCTACCACACGTGCTCCTTGGTATGTAGAGCATGAATATGTGCTCACATCAAATTTTGGATGTCAAAATTGCACAAAATCACCAGTTTTTAACAAGCAAATCCCTCGAAAGAGTAAAAACCTCTCAAAACTCAATCTATAAGCTCAAATGAAATGAAATTTGGTGGATGTGCTCAACACAATATGCAAAAGATGGGTATAATGTCAAAAGCTCATATTTTTTGCCATAATTAGTCTTGAGACATCATACGCGTATGATGTCTGCTGATGGATTTTTTGCCAAAATTCATTCACAGGCATCCCCAAGTCTTCAACATTGGTTTTCAAGTGCTTCTACCAATTTTCATGCAAAAATGTACTCAAAATCACAAGTTTCTCCTTATTCCGTTTCCGACACTCTGTCTTTTGTCTTTTGGGTGTCAAGAGTTGGTCAAAACTTGAGTGTCAATGTGTACTTAGGGTAACCCCCCCCCTTTTGAACACTCTGGTGCAGTTAGATTTTTTAAATTTGGTGTCCAAATGCCTCTTAAGACATCATACACGTACGATGTCCAAGTTTCTAGAATTGCAGTTTTTCTTCACAAAACCCTTGCACATGCCCTCTTATATGCTCATCATCAATCAGTCATGCAAAAATATCAATAGAAAGCTGTTTATTGAAAAAAAATAATCAAAACAAGACTTTTCAGAGATTCTAAATGCAAACAAGCACTTCAGCAAATAAATCAGTGTGATGAATAGCTCTAGATCAGAACTAGATCACTTACCTAAAGCTATTCCCACAAATCATATGGGGTTTTGCATTTATGAGTAGAAAAACACTTCAATGCCACGCACAGACTACCGAACGCTTTTATCACCTCACAAATCATTTGACCACCACCAACTACTCTAATCTACAAATTCTAACTAGCTCTATGTAGTCACAGACCCTTGCCAAGACACACGCTTCCAGGCTATCCACTTGATCTCAGAATAACCTCTTCAGGATCCACTTAAGAAAAATGATTTCTTTAGCCAAAACTAAAGTAAGTAACCATCACACGAGTGTTATTAGGATTACCTACTCAAGTCCTTGTGTCCTCGGCAACAAAGCCAATGTTGCGGGAGAGAATCACAACACCTATTAAGTGCATGCAACACAACCTAGATCACCAGAATGTCAATCGAGGACGCAGATGACACGATAGGTGCACTGAGGATTGCTATTTATCTTGTCAGGCTGAGACCATCCCTCACATACAACTCTGGAAGGCTAACTAGACCACAACCTAGAATCTCACTACTCTCAACTACACCACCCAACCCACATACACACAAACGGAAGGAAACTCACCAAACCATATCAGAATCGTACGAAACTTTAGGAACACCATCCCCTCACTAGGATACACATGTCCCAAATCATCTACAGAGCCAAATTTTAAAAAGTGCCCAAAATTGAAGTCTATGAGTACCTATACATATCTTATGTCGCTACAATTCTAATGACTACTTGCATGTAAAAAACAGATATCATTTGATATACTTACGACCACATATAGCTCGTAGATGCGTCAGCGCATGTGCTCCATCTAGCATGAAATGCTTGGCATTGATGCGTAGCTCTCATCGAACCTAGCACAATGGTGCAGTCGAATCTCCAATCAATGAGCGAGCCGGGAGTTGCATCAGGATGAATCTCACTCTCTCTCTCACACACAATCGACGACATTTCTCCTTACAAAATGACCTAGGTACCTTTTATACTAAGGCTACCATACGTTAAGCCTAAAATAGAGTTCAAGGGGTAAAATGGATTTGTATGTACAATTTGGAAGTGCCATTGCACCCGGCTTTTGCAATTAGACTAACTACTCATTACAGATGATGTTTTTAACCATAATCCGCAGCATTTCATAACTCTCAAGAAATAAGACTTTGGTACAAAAATTGAGTTATGCCATGTTGTTGACCCACGTGTCAACATCCTCCCACTGCATTGCCTCCGTCTAGACTTGCTCAGTCTCTTCTTCTACTAGCCTGTAACGAAACCCTAGAGCCATTCAGAACTTTTTCAGCCTAGAAAATAATTTAGAAAAATCAAGATCGACAAAGAAGTCATGCCAACAACGAGACTTTACTCCAGAATGAAAAGACAAGGATATTCCGGATAAGAAATTACGTCATCCCTATATTTTTCCAAAAAGATTAAGATTATATTTATACTTCTTCGTCAAAAGCCGCATGGGAACTGATTTAGATCGAGAAAAAGTGTCTAACTTGATTCGAAGATAAACTTAAGAGATAGGATTTGAGAAGAAATTGGGGTCCAATAAGAACTAAGAAGAGAATTGGGGTCCAATAGGAATTAAGAAGAAATTGGGGTCCAATTGGAATTGAGAAGAGAATTGGGGTCCAATAGAAATTTAGAAGAGAATTGGGGCTCAATAGGAAATGAGAAGAAATTGGGGTCCCATAAGAATTGAGAAGAGAATTGGGGTCCAATAGGAATTTAGAAGAATTCAAATTGAAATAAAATTCCTTGATTGAAGAATTCAATTTAAAGTAAAATTCTTGAATGAGTCAAAAGTTGCAACTTTCCACTCATTCTCTCTCTAGCTTGCATTAAAGGTGAGCCCAACCACCCCCCTTAGTATATACATTGTATTCTATCCATCATTTCCTATATAAGCACCCCCTCTCTTTTGTAATTTTACACACATTGCTAAGCTACTTGCATACTTGCCATGCTTAAGATTATGCTTAAGTAAATCAAGGTTTCCATTAAACCTTGCTCTTGCTCTCTCACTCTCTTGAAGGCCAAACCCTTGAGGGTTTTGTGAAGAAGATCCTCTCTCCTTCCTCTTCATCCTAAATCCCTTTCCTTCTTCCTTGAGCCTCACATCTCTTCAATAAAGAATTCAACCCCACTTCCCTCTTGTTTAGAGGAGCTTTCTTCACTTCTAGCAGGATTAATTAACCTAAACCATGTGTTTTGATACTAGGAAGGTTTATGTGCATTATATTAGGTCTAAGCTTTAATGGTAACTTTGCACATAGGTGTAAGCTTTAGTGACTACCTTGTATTTTAGGTTTAAGATTTAATGATAACCTCGCAATTAGGGTTAAGTGCTAAGAGGATCTATGCATCATTAAGTTAAGCTTCACGGTAGATTTGCATCCTTAAGCTAAGCTCTAATGGTAACTTTGCACTTACATGTAAGCTTTACTAACTACCTTGTATTTTAGATTTAAGCTTTAATGGTAACCTCGCAATTAGGGTTAAGTGCTAAGAGTATCTATGCATTATTAAGTTACGCTTCAAAGGTAGATTTGAATCTTTAAGCTAAGCTTTTAATGGTAACTTTGCACTTAGGTGTAAGCTTTAGTGACTACCTTGTATTTTAGGTTTAAGCTTTAATGGTAACCTCACAATTAGAGTTAAGTGCTAAGAGTATTTATGCATCATTAAGTTAAGCTTCAAAGGTAGATTTTCATCCTTAAGCTACGCTTTAATGGTAACTTTGCACTTAGGTGTAAGCTTCAGTGACTATCTTGTATTTTAGGTTTAAGCTTTAATGGTAACCTCGTAATTAGGGTTAAGTGCTAAGAGTATCTATGCATCAGTAAGCTAAGCTTCAAAGGTAGATTTGCATCCTTAAGCTAAGCGTTAATGGTAACTTTGCACTTAGGTGTAAGCTTTAGTGACTACCTTGTATTTTAAGTTTAAGCTTTAATGGTAACCTCACAATTAGGGTTAAGTGCTAAGAGTATCTATGCTTCATTAAGTTAAGCTTCAAAGGTAGATTTTCATCCTTAAGCTAAGCTTTGATGGTAACTTTGCACTTAGGAAAAGCTTTGAAAGACAAGCTTGCAATTTAGGGTTTAGCTTCCATGGTGACTTTGTGTGTGATTAGGGTTAAGCTTCCATGGTGACCTTGTGTGATTAGGGTTAAGCTGTCATGGAACCCTTGTCTCATTAAAGAGAGAAAATTTTAGTCTCATTATGGTAATCAATCTTAGGGTTTGCATGTCTCTTTATGGTAGGAAGAATGTATGGTTATAATCCTCTCTTCCAAGCTTTAATGGAAAGCTTTAGATTCCCATTTTATCCCCAAAGCGAGCTTTAATGGAAAGCTTGAAGACTCATAAATTATAGGACGACTTTCTAGTTTCCTAAATGGAAATCTAGGCACCATAAGAAAAGACTAGTTGTCTAAGCTTGATAGAAGTAGTTCAATTTTAGGTATTGAAGAGTATTTATAATGTTGTCAATTTCAAGTTTGTTTGCAAATACTGGATGAGGGAGATAGGGGATAACTTTGTGGAATTGTTCTCCGTGTTGTTTGAACCAAAAACTCTACAAGCTTCCATGCAGATGTCCCATGGATGGCAAAGGATTGCAAAAACATGGGAATCGTACAAAACGGGGATTGAACTTAAAAAGTTGGCATTTCCGAAGAGACATTAACCATCAAATGCCTATGGCAAAAACCCGCTTGTATTTTCTAAATAAATTTGGCTAATAGATAATTAATGAAAGTAGGAATTAAGGTTGATAAATGAATGAACGTGGAAATCACCAACTAGGAGTTAAAAAGGAACCTCGAGAGGTGATAGGGATAGCCCATTTCAAAACATAGATTTAACTAGGAGTTTTGAAGATTGTATGAAAATGACCGGAAACCAAGATGGATCTTTTTGGGGTCAATTTGATTGAAAGACTGGCCCAGTGAGAGGATTTCTCTTGGGGAACTTGACGGAGATTGGCCCTTTTCGGCTAGGGCAGCGTAACCGGCAAGTTTGTTATACCTAGGTCATTCATGCCCGAGGAATAAGGGATGAATGGGTCTGTTTTATTTTTGCCCGGCCGGGGGAAATATCCGCGGTTTCTTATTGGAAAACAGCCATAATCCGGGTATGGCCTGATGCCAATAGTTGGATGAGAAGGTCATACTCAGGGAGGATGATGTGAATTGAATTAAGAAAATTTGTTCGACTTGGTTGCGTAAAAAGGAACTGGAAAGGCTAGGAATATAGGGACTATCCTGTGCATCTGTCACCAAATGGTGCTATACCTCTCGAAATAAAATGCTTAAGAAGGAATGATTAAATTACTTGATGAGCCTTTCCCAAACACTTAATTCTGGGAAATATTGTGAAGGTGCTGCCATTTTGATGGCTGGTAACCGATTATCTTGGTCCTGAGTAAGGTAAGATGAATTGGTTGAAACTAAATGTGTTGCATGATTAGCTAGGAAACTAATTACAAGCTAATTGTAGCAGATAAAGGTAAAGAAATGAATTAAAAGTTTCTAAATAGAGATCTGGTGGGAACAACCAAATAAATCTCCCTGAACGAGAATATGCAATAGATTGTATGCTGCTTGTTTTCTGACGATGTCTGATAGACTGTCTTCATGATTTTGTAGTAGTTGAGTACTACCTCGGGAAGCGATTTTCATAAAATGGTTCGGTGGGTAGGTGGATCCGGAGGGTCAGATGGCCGGCTGTTGAATACAATTTTATGTTAAATGCTAGGACTATACGGGATAAAAATGAGTAAGTGGGAACGAGCGAGACCAGGTAGGATTACAAGATCCCTCTTCTTAGGGGAAAGCGATAACTGCCATGCCTGCTTGTCAGGAAAAAGGGGTTATCGCTTTGAACCAAGGGAGAACAAGAAAGCAAGATTAGATCCTCAAGTTAAAGATCAAGAGAATCAAGACTAAGGACTACGATTTTGGGTGTGGGTGTGCACTCCTTGCCGCACTGTCGAAGCAAGGGACTTGCCAATACACCGTGTGCGAGCCACAAACGGCTCCAAGCACACAACAAGCCTAAACTAGCAAGCTCAAGAGAACAAAGGGTGTGTCACTCACCTCTCTACACTCGCCTTCGTGGTGGATTCCTCGCTGCGATGAAGAAGAAGCTGCAGTCGTGCCGCGCTCAACCGCTTCGTCGCCGTCGTGCCTTCGTAATGCTCGATCGCACACACACTCTCCCTCTCTCTCTCTCTCTCTCACACACACACACACAAGAGGAGGTGAAGAAGAAGAAGATAGAGATGGAGCAAGAGCACTCTTCTATTGCACAAATGAGAGAATGAGTAAAAATTAGGTTTAGTTGGCTTTTATAGGAGCTCACCCCATTCACACTTGGGCACCCATGCTTAGCCAACTAATCCCTTGAATGTCCCAGTTAGAGTGCGCCTCTCATCGGCGATCACTCTTACCCTTTTCCTATTGGTCCGACAAGCCCGGTACCTGACTCTACCGAATACATAACATGTGTAGGTCTGAGTCAATGTTTTGACTTTAATGTGCATACTCGTTTGCTAATTGCTCTTGCTCTTTATTTTTTTGTTTTCTGTGAGTATAAAGTTTTATATGTACATTCCCTAAGATCGGAGATATAGAGGTCAGGGAAAAAGGTTGAGAGGGAAGCAAATGAATGATGACTGTCAGCAAACACTCCCCCCTTCCTTGGGTAGATCATACCATTTGAAATGAGCTTGTCACCCTTTGAAACCAATTGTTCCAGTTGGTAATAGGTGAGGATTTTTGCCAGTAGTTTTCTATTACCCTAGGTGCCTCGTCAAGTTGCAAGGGTGGTAAGGTACTCTCCCAGGATCGAACTTGAAGTGGTTCATCAGGTGATTCTTAAACACTGGGAGGTGTGGATTCTTTTGTAGCTTCATTGAGGTCCACTACTATAGATGGAGGCGGTGTAGAAGCTTTTACCTCTATGGATGTATTACATGAGGAGCTAGAATCTTCATGGGACTCCCCCCTTCCTGAGCTAGGTGGAACAAATCGTTCTTTCTTTGGTACCCAAACTAGCTCGGGAGCGGGTGTATAGCATTCTGTGATTTTTTCCTTTCCATGATCATTGATTCGTTTTGGAGCTACGGGATTGGGCTCACTTGGGTCAGGTGATAGGTAAGAGCACAATCTACGTTTTGGCACCCAGATTTGATCATTTCCTTGATAGTAGCCTTGGGCTTCCAATAGTCGTTTAGGGATCCATCGCAACATTTTCTTACTTTTCTTGGAGCGAGTGGTACGTTTCTTACAAGGCTTCTGTTTTTTAGCACTAGATATGGTCACTAAAGAAGCTTTAGGGACCCACTTGTATGTTTTCTTCGTTACATTAGGATGAGTCTTGTCGGAAGCGATATGCATTGCTTGTAGCATAATTAAGGGTATAGGCATTTCATCCCCCTCAGGTGTTACCCAGGTCGTCCCCCTATTTCCCCAAGTGTCTATGGTTGATGCTAGGTGGACCCAATCCACATTGTCTGATTCCGTCATACCCGGTAACACATCCATATAAGGAGAATCTTGGCCAATGTCTGTATCCTTCTTACAAGTGTAACAATATTGTAGTGGGGCCGAGTGAACTGTGGTGTCAGAGCGATGATCAATAATGGTTTTACTCCCTAAGGGGTGTACCTTACCAGTCACCAAATCCACTCTAAGGACAGAGTCTTGGAATTGCAAATAGACATGATTTTTAGACCAATCGTGAACCATTTGTGCTTCCCTCATGAATGGTCGTCCTAAAATCATTTCATATGACATAAGGTGTTTAGAGAAATCCATTACAATGAACGTATGTCGTACCTTGTGTCCTAGAACTTTGATCTTAAGATCCTTGAGCATCCCCATAGGTTTGGCTATGGTACCATTTGCCATCTTTACCACAATGTTAGTAACACTGAGGCGGGGTTTTCCCATGGATTCCCAACAATCTTTTGTAACGATGCTAACTCCCGCACCACCATCAAGAATTCCCTTTATAGTTAATCCCTTGGTAGTGATGGGTAGGGTCGCATTAGACTCGTCGCCTTCAAAATACTGCCCTAATTCGTTAATGGGTACCTCGATCATAGACTCGTGTCCATCTAAGTCAAGTGATTGCACATGATTTTCCTCATCAATCATAATCGAGTCAGGCCTATTTGGTTGCGCAAACTACGGTAATCCCGTTCGTAGCTCTCCGTTAAGGAATGCTCGAAGTGCAAGGAATAACTCAGGATCTCCATACAGCTTTGCTATGATCGTGGTTCGGACCTCAGAAGACATGAAGTCCACTAGTTTGGCAACATTCATTGGCGTTTTGCAGGGTGTAGGTCCTTGACTAGGAACTGGTGAGGATGGAATCTCATATTCCTCAATGGGATCAGGTATTCCTTCGTTAAACATCCTTTCCAACAAGAAAGGTGTATGCTCACTTTCTGATGTCCCGTCCTCACTCCCTTCTTGGATGATACTAGATATGGCGAACGGTCTATGGTTCATGTGGGGTGGATGAACTTGCGTGGGAAACACTGTGTCATGAATTTTGACCTGCATGGGTTCTGGTTCTAGTTTCCTTTGAGTCTCCCCCACTAAACCTCTTAGATGTTTCACCTGCTTAATCTCGTCTACTGGGTTTGGGTACGTCCCAATCTTCTTTTTACGATTTTTCCCTTTTTGCCCCTGCGGTTTATCTTGGGGGTCTTGGATTGGATTTGGAAACACTTGTGGTGTTTTCAGACGCTCTTTATGGTTTTCTCTTATTCGGTTTTCATTTGGTTCCATGTTACGGTTTTCTTTATCGGTCTTTCTCTTTGTGGTATTGGTTCTAGTCTCCATTGTCTCGACTGAATCTGAATCATCCTCGAGGTCATTCATATACACGGGGTCATCTCCTGTTCCTATGTTTGTTTTGGAACTTGGCTTTGAATTTTCCGTATTCTGCGACTTCTTCCTTCGTGTCTTCTTTTTCTTTGCTTGGATAACTGAAGCGGTATCTCTCTCTTCGAGGATATGGCCTGGCCCTTGAAGCATGGACCGTGTAATCGCATAAGCGGGTGCGACGGGTGGTATTGGCGATGTCACACTAGCAATTTCGACCAAATTCAGGGGTGTGATTTTAGGCGCATTTGGGTTATAGGGGCATTGGGCAATCAAGTGATCTATGCCACAACGATTACATGTGAGTATTGGCATTGCAGACGTGCTCCCTTGATTCACTTGCATCTGTGCAGCATTCTTTTGCAGCCTAATAGGGCACTCCGCTGCTCGATGTGGTCCACCACACTCGTAGCATTGAAGAGGTGGCCTCCTAGCCTGGGTGTTGATATTTTGACCTCTGGATGCGAGAGCAGCAGCTTGATAAACCGGCTTGACTTGCCCCCAACAATCTTCCATGTAGTATATAGGACATTCTTCCAATGTATCAAGTCCGTAGACAATACTAGTGTCTATTTCCTCCTCACAGCCATCTGGATAAGCATTTGATGGCTCGCAACCCACTTGGTTCATAGGGGCGACTCTTGGATGCGGGGGCTGCGGTCCTAGCACAGGAGGTGGTAACGGTGTAGCTTGTACAACATTTTGCGATCTAGGGACCATGTGTTGCGGTAGTTGCTCAACAGGTGGAGTAGGCATCAATACAGGAGCTCGAGGCGCATCCGTCCAGGCTACAGGTGGTCTATTTGCCATCATACGTTTGATCATTAAACAATCCTTAGCTTGGTGACCATACCTACCACATGCGTTGCAAGTTCCATTAAATTTTAATCTAAACGTAGGGCACTCACTAGTGCTATGTGGACCTAAGCAAATGGAACACCATTGTTGCTCCCTTCTTGGATACATGTGACTATTTTGAGGGGGTCGATTATCCTTAAGAGACTCTTGGATTGCCTTGGTGAGGTCTGTCAAGAATGTCTCAAATACCTTTGGCTCATTGGCAATGGGCTTTGTAGTCATGGGTTCATACTCAATGGCTTGTGAGCTAGTGGATCTCGTGTCAGTAGACACCCTCATGCCTGCTATCATCAAGTTGTCCTCTAATTGGATTGCATTGGCAGTGACATCTTCCCAGGTTGTGATACCTCTAATCACTAGTCCATTATAGATTCCTTCATTCCTCAACCCTCGAATGAATCGATCAAGCAGTTGGTTATTGTTGAAGCGCTCATTTACAGGGCAGCGAGAGTTTAAGTGCTTTAGACGACTAATGAAGTCCCTTACTGACTCTCCTTCCTTACGTTCCGCCTTCTGTAGCTGAGATGCTACACCCCAAAGCACACCTTCTCGTATGTACTCCTTTAGAAACAACCTTCGAAGGGTAGGGTAGATTGTTTTCTCGTCCACCCTTAGGGTCCTATACCAATCTCCAGCCTTCCCACTTAATGTCAAGCTTAAGGCATTGCACTTATGTAGTTCGTTGCGTTCCCCTAAGGAATCACATACTTGTTCAAACACTTCAATGTGTTTCCTAGCATCTTCGTCCCCATTGAATTTTTGCGTGAGTTTGGCAATTTGTACTGCCTTACTTCTAGGCTCTCTATCAGATGCATGATGCATATTTTTCGCGATAGATCGACCTATGGTTTGAGCAAACGCTGCCAAGTCACCTATGTGAGGAGGCACGGCCGGTGGAGGTACTCTTGGAACCATATGTGGGAGAGGAACGGGTACCGGTCTTGGCATATGTGTGGATGATGCAGGATATGGAACATAACCGGGCATAGGTCCACTCGGATAAGGGCTAGGGAGAGGCACTCGAGGAGCATAAGCAAGTGGTACTATTGGAGGTGTGGGGGCCATGTGTGCATAAGGGGCTAGAGGCACATATGGTCGAGGCCCCATATTAGGTACTACGACACTAGGTAGTGGCACTGCGCTAACCATAGATGTCATCGGTACATTCTCTGTCAGGCTTATCCCTGGAGTGAGCACTGTGTTTTCCTTAATAGAGGGTTGAGCCAAGTTAGGGAAGCTAAAGTTTTCGCTCGGAGGCTCAGATTGCATAGAGACCCCAGGTGAAATGACGTAAGATGGGTCCATGGGGCTCATTAGAGGAGTCTCCATTTCTGATAGAGTAGGCTGTTGAGCCTTGCTCGTATCCAGAAATCTCATGGGGCCAGTTGAGAGTATATTTACCCCTCGGTTTTGCCTTTCTGATTGAATAATGCCATGGATAACATTACAGATCATTTTCTGTTGATCTTCGATGCTCGTGGCACTAGAGGTGGATTGTACAATCTCTATCCATCCTACATGGTAGGCGTGGCCAGAGTGTAGATCCGTCAACACCTCAATGTGGAGGTCGTATGTCCAATGATCATTAATGAAAAATCCTTCTAGAGTCGACGTGTTAATGGTTTCTTGTGAGGTAGAAGCAATGTTGCTTGTGAGGTAGAAGCACTGTTGTTAATGGTTTCTTGTGAGGTAGAAGCAATGTTGCTCCCCGTGGTTTTACTTGTCACTAACGGTACTCTAGAGGGAACTTCTGAAGGAGGCAGCTCAACAGGGCCTTCTTGGTAAGAAGTTGGTAGGATATCCACATGGACACTCTTTGGGGGTGTGGGGTCCACGTGCGATGTGAAAGGAGAGTCCACTTCCCCACCCCCTTCGTGTGCTTCATTTGCATCAGGTTCCGAGCGAGTAGCTCTACCTAATGTTTCCATGAAACGGCTAAACATACTAGTACTAGGCTGTGGAGCTTCGGGAGGTGCATGGCCTTCTCTCTCAGCGTTTTGGGTAGGGTATGCTTCCATGATTTCTGAGTCGGAGGAGGAATCACTAGCGGCTATTTTAGGGTCTTGGGTGGTGCTACCTTGTGTCCCCGCTGAGGGTCTAGAGCTTATCGTGGATGGGTAATGGGTGTCCGTATGAACAGAGGCACTACCAATGTGATCATGCTCTAACACTCGTCCAGAGCGTAAGTGCATGTGCTTTTGATACCCTAAGGTGTCAAAAAGCTGTTCTAGGAGGCCTTGTGACTAGTTTTTAGCGTGTTTTTTGTTTGTTTTTTTGCTAGACTTTTTAGAGCGTGTCGTGGAATGGGCCGTGTGATAGCTCGAAACGAGCGTATCGGTCAGAGGGTCGTGCCGTGCTTTACAGCCCTCCGTTTGGTCACTCTATGCCCTTGGAATCCCTAAAACTGTCAATTTCCAGTAGGGAACTAGGCCCAAACTAGAAAGTCTAAGGGTGCAAGTGGGAAGAGAAAGGAGGAGAGTGGAGGACTTGTCCCACATGCTCTCATTCTCTCTTGAGGGAGTATGGTATATATATAAGAGTGAGTCTTGTATATATCATAAGACTGAGGACTGAGGCTTGGACCTGGGCTTGGGCTTGGGCTTGGGAAAACGATCCCGATCTATCTTTTATACAAACCAACCCGTCCGTTTTAAGAGTCACGTTTTTTATTTTCGAAAAATTTAGCCACTCGCTCACTCGCGTTTTTATTTTTCGATTTTTTTTTGTTTTTAATTTTTTTTTTAATAAAATTTTTTTTTCCCTAGAAATTTTTTTTCTTTTTTTTTTCAAAAAAAACCCTTTTTTTTTATGCAGAAAATACAGAAATTGAAAACGCTGAAATTGAAAATGCAGAAATGCAAAAAATTGAAAAAACGCAGAAATGCAGAAAATTGTAGAAATTGAAAACGCCGAACTTGAAAATGCAGAAATTGCAGAAATTGAAATAACGCAGACAATAGCAGAAATTGAAACTTGACAGCAAATGCAGAAAACGCAAAAAACAGAAATCTCCACACACTCCTTCCCTGCCTTTCCTATGATAGAAATTGCACCACAAGGAAGCGTAAAGTGCTAACCGAGCTTAGTGTAGGGCATATCCGCGGCAGCGGCGCCAAAAATGTGCGCTCCTTGCCGCACTGTCGAAGCAAGGGACTTGCCAATACACCGTGTGCGAGCCACAAACGGCTCCAAGCACACAACAAGCCTAAACTAGCAAGCTCAAGAGAACAAAGGGTGTGTCACTCACCGCTCTACACTCGCCTTCGTGGTGGATTCCTCGCCGCGATGAAGAAGAAGCTGCAGTCGTGCCGCGCTCAACCGCTTCGTCGCCGTCGTGCCTTCGTAATGCTCGATCGCACACACACTCTCCCTCTCTCTCTCTCTCTCTCTCTCACACACAAGAGGAGGTGAAGAAGAAGAAGATGGAGATGGAGCAAGAGCACTCTTCTATTGCACAAATGAGAGAATGAGTAAAAATTAGGTTTAGTTGGCTTTTATAGGAGCTCACCCCATTCACACTTGGGCGCCCATGCTTAGCCAACTAATCCCTTGAATGTCCCAGTTAGAGTGCGCCTCTCATCGGCGATCACTCTTACCCTTTTCCTATTGGTCCAACAAACCCGGTACCTGACTCTACCGAATACATAATACACGTCCGTCGTAGGTGATGGGGTGTCCGTGAGCCGTGAGGGTTAACAGTGGGTGATTGAAAGATGCCAAGGACGGATTAAATTATGATAAGCGGATAGAGTCATCAAATTGATGGGATTTACCCCCTTGGGTTGGCATTCGAGATAGGCCGGAGTCCTATCTGGGTGTCGGTCCCAAGTGGGAGGGATACCTGAAGATAGATCTACATTATTCCCTGGAGCAGGCTGGAAGACTGAGGGAGGTGAGTAGGATCGAGTCTGGGTATGGCCCTCACAAGTGGTATCAGAGCCTAATTTTGGACCTTGGACCTTGGACCTTGGACCTTGGAATTTTGGATTAATTAATGACGGAAAAACAACTCAGTCTATTCTACACCCAAATTTCAAGAATATATTATAAAATGAAGTCTTGATGTTCCAATAAATTATTCAAAAAATTTCAAGATGGCTTGGGATCTGCCAGAAGAAATTCAACAGAGTATCTATGAGAGGATGGAAATTGTTACGCTAGAGCAAAGGCTCGCTATGCTGGAACATTTTAGGGAGCTCTTATTTCTAGAAACCTATACTTGTCCTTGGGATTTAAGCAAGTGGGAAGTGTGAGTAAAGTTGGAAATGAACGATATAGAAATTTGTGAAAGAATAGGTAATGCACTTGTGCGAAGACGCATGGAAGTGGCATAAATGAATGAAGACGCATGCACTTGTATGAAGACACATGAAAGTGGCATGGATGGAACTTTTATTGAGCTTTACTTGTCCTTCTCCCTTAAGCTTAGTAATAAGGAGCAAGATTGGGTAAGGTAGCTACCACATGAAGAATTAATTTTTGGGACATTGATTGGAAGATAATTTTGAGTAATAATGAAGAAATCCAAGAAGTTCTTGTGATTAGCCACAAATAAAGCTATAAGTATATATAGCAAGACTTGTTTTGAAATTACTGATGGCTTGGAATATTCAAGAAGAAGAAGTTTATAGGATAGTCCAAATGGGGATAGCCAAACTAGAGAACACGTTAGTCATGTTGAGACATCTTATCGAACTTTTCTCTCCTAAGGAAAGTGCCATTTCTACTAAGAAATGGAGAACATGTGGGTCGAATGGAGTTACATAGTTAACCCTATGGGGACGCGTATAACTATTGAATAATTTACGGATTGCAATGATGAGAGAAAGCTGGGATTGGGACCAAAGAGATATCGTATCTTATTTCCAGATTTTGAAAGTAAACTTCTACTAAAGCATCTAATTTGCCTCATGTAAAGATGTTTATTTATCCAAGCTAGAATTCAATCTCAAAATTGTGATAGTCTCTCTTGCTAAATAAAGAATATGATATTGCAGACAGTAACCATGCCACCCCGTCGAAAGCTGAGAGAATGAGTTGCCCCTACTGTTGTGCCGATAACTGGCCCCGAAAGACCTGTAAACCCTTTAGAGCAAGTGTCACTTGAAGTTCCACTAACCTTTATACCTAAAACCACCACTGTTGATGCTACTCCTCACACCTAGCCTCAATTTATTCCAAGATAGATCTCAGGTCATGCTGCTACCAGGTTAGGATCAAGGAGGGAGACATTCCCAAGATCGCCTTCAACACCAAGTTTGGGTATTACAATTTTACAGTTAGGCCTTTTGGTTTAACTAACACCCCTGCTACCTTTAATCGTGTGGTGACAGATCTCTTCACGAAGAAGTTAGAGGTATTTGTTTTGGTCTTCGTGGATGACATTTGGTTTATTCAAAAGCCAAGAAGATCGTAAACAATTTCTATGACAATGTCTTAGAAAGCCATTGAACCTGTTTTGAAGCTTCCAAATTTTTGATAAGATATTTGAAGTTCCAGCAGCAGATGTCATGTCCCCTATAAATACAAGGGATTCTACAGCAAGAAGTTTACCCCATAGCCTATGAATCTTGAGGGCTTAGGATCCCCCAAGAAAAACTATCCAGTGCATGTTGTAACCACTTTTCATTTAGCATTACTATCCTTTTAAGATATGTAAGCTCTTGATGTTTTGATTCTAAGATGAATACAATTTTCCAACGATATGTAAGCTCATGATGCTGTAAAATTTGGAAAAAGAAGATTAACCCACCTTCTACTTTCAAGTTCTTGTAGTGCAATGAGAAGTTATTGCTGTGCATTTGACAAATAGAAAAGACAGTAAATGAGACGTGCTTAAAAATTCACAAGGAATCAAGATGGAAAAGTGCAATAGATAAGCTCATAAATATTGCATACATTTAAAACTCCAAAGAAGAATAAGAAAACAAACTTATGAGTTAGCCAAGAACTCAAAGTTGGAATCTTACTCAAGACTATCATAGACAGAAGACCCTTTGCTGAAATTTTAAAAAAAAATGCACTACATAGAGATGTCCTTAAGAATTTAATTAAAGAGGAGAGACTGACATTTCAAGACAATGAGGTACGGACAATACTCAAATTTTTCAAAACAGGGTTATTACTTCAATTAAAGCCAAAAATGATTACAAGGGAGGCAAGAAGTAATTACAAGAGAGGCAAGAAAATTTAAGGCTCATCCGAAGATCCTCTAATATATGGTCACATAACCAAGTATCGCAAGCACCGCGCATATTAGGATGCTCACCCTCTGGAATGCTTCTACGAGAAACAGCTTGAGCAATTTCTTGGGTATGAGCTGAGAAAAGAAAAGGACCTCTAAGAGGAAGACTCCAGATGGTATTGAGGCAAATCTTGGAATGGGAGATAAACTGCACAAGCAAGAACAACCTTCGGAGAACCCAAGATCTCGTGTCCTTTTGACACAGTAGTATCGAGGGCCAAGTCCCAGAGCCTCTATAACCATAGGTATTATTGCGAAAATGGTCTCTACCCGAGAGAGTCACTCTTGTGAGATGTCGCCATGTCTTCCATATCGTCTGGCCGACACAAGAATTTGGTTGAGGAAAGAGGAGATCTTTGTATCGCTCTAAGAACTATCTTTTAATTGCCTCATCTGCACTTTGCAAGTGAGAGATGCATACAGGAAGAACCAAGTCTTCTTGCCAAGGTGTCATCAGATAAGAAAGTGACTAAGTTACAAGAGAGTGAAGATCGCAAAAATAAGAGGATAACAAGTGCTGATAAAGAAGGGATTACCAGTAGCTTATAAAGAGGAAGGAGCGTATCGAAGAAGCCACAAGCGCGATGACTTATTCAAGAAGATAGCTTATTAAGAAAGATTTTCCATGACTCCAATATTTTATTAGCAGATTTTTGGGGATGAAGAAGTGTAAGAGAGAAGTCAAGTTGAAAGAGTTAACAAGAAGTTAAGTCGCAAAACGTATCTAAGAAGCTTCATCAATTACGTATTTGAGTTGAGGACAGCTCTTTCTTTTTTTGTTGGGGAGAGATGTTGCCTTCAATAGACTCAAAGACCTCTTGACCAGTAGTCCTGTCCTCATCAACCCTGACTAATTCACTCCTTAGCTCTTCTTTACCCGAGGAAGTTCAACAAGAAATTCAGGTAGACCCCTATTTTAGACCTCTTCTACAAGAGATTCAAGCTCAGAACCCGAGGGAACACTTAACTGACTATACCTTAGCAGATGGTCTTCTTTACTACCTGGAAAGATTCAGCCCCTAGATATTCCTCAGATGAAGTGGGAATGTCTGAGTATGGACTTTGTTACAAGTCTTCCAAAGACAACTGGAAACTATGATTCTATTTTTGTTATAGTAGATAAGCTCACTAAGGTGGCTCATCTAATTTCAGTCAAGCAGACAACCACCACCATCAACATAGCCCAAGTATTTGTCAAAGAGGTAGTAAGATTACATGGAATCCCTGAAAGAATCATGAGTGATCGGGATGCCAAATTTACTTCTAAGTTTTGGCAAGCCATGTTTCGATCTCTAGGTACCCAACTGAATCTCATCTCAGTATATCATCCGAAGACTGATGGTCAAATTGAGCGAGTGAATTAGGTCATTGAAGATATTCTTCGAGCATACTGCAACCAGCAGCCCCAACAATGGATCAAGTTTCTTCCCCTAGTTGAGTTTGCTTATAACTCTTCTCACCATTGCAGCCTCGGAATGTCACCCTTTGAAGCCTTGTATGGACAGGAATGTTTAGTCCCTACGAGTTAGTCTTATCGCCTCACATGCGCATTCATAATGTTTTTCATGTCAGCCTCCTTAAGAAATATGTTACTGACCCTCTACATGTTTTGAATCATGATGACACCATTCTCGTCAATCAAGAAGAATTTCAAATGGAACCAGAACAAGTTTTGGAAACTAAAGAGAAGCAATTGCGGCACAAGACAATTCGAGAATTACTAATCAAGTGGAAGGGCTATCCAGTTGAAGATGCTTCATGGGAAGACTGGGACCAACTAATTACACAATTTCCAAGTTTTGGAGAATGAGCCCATGTAATTCATCTTTTGGAATCAAATCCATTAGGAGAAAGTTGGACTCACTTTTGGGCCCTGTAAGAAGTGCCACATCGGCTTAGAGAGAGAAAATAAAAATGTTAAATTGTGCATTTTATGTGATACTTTTTTGCGCAACAAAAGCCAAAATAACAAAAGCCAAAATGACATTCTTTGGTAGGTAGCCGCCGTCTTTATCATTCTTATCCTTCGTTATCTTGTCAAGAATCCAACTAACCATATGACTAATGATTTGAAATGCCAAATTACAAGCGTTCCCTCCAGAAACATAATCCACACAAACTCTATCAACTCTAAATTTGAGAATATGGTCTTCCCTTCCCAAAACCTGAGATATTTCATGAGTTTCGAGTGTCCATCTTTTTCTCTATCAACTCTAAGAATGAAGAACGCTTCTTTTACTGATGAAAACACCGATTTGAACTTGCAATCCTCAACCCCTTCATCTTTAACACTTACCCAAAGAAAGAACACATATCTTCTTCATGTTGATGTATTGCAAGAGTACGCACTATTGCAGAAACGTAGGAGGGAGTCTTTCTTATCTCAACGGGAGAAAGAACTTAGAAGGACAAACAAGGAACATCATTTGGGTTTGTGGACCGATGGGTCTATTTATCCAAAGGATCCTACGACAAATGCGCCACCTCCCTTTGCTAATATCACTAACCTCTTACATTTCACAGGCGATGGCAAGGATGGGCTATTGGGATACACCGAACATTTGGAAATGAGAGGATTGAATACGGAAAGGCAAAGAAACTTCCTGGCGATGGAGAACATGCAACTGAAGAAACTTAATGAAACATGCTCTCAAAAGATTTCATCAAACAAAGAGACAATCCTAGGCCTTGAGAAGAAGATCACAAGTTTGCGAGAGAAAGACACCGTGCTTAGTAGTCGAAAAAGAAAACGAGATTTGTGCAACATTGAGAACATGAAGATTGGTAGTGGTGGCCTGAAAAAATGAACACGAGCTTTAAGGTAACTCGAAATTTGTTTCTGATTTTGTATCTTCAATGTGCTTCACTAAGAAATGGATACACTTTCCTATACATGATCATAACACATGGTGCTTGTTTGGCAGGTCTTTACAGCATCCAAACTCGAACGGTGCAGGCTTCAATGCCAGAGTGCATTACAACCGTCTAGCTCCAAAAGAAGTAGTTGAAGAGATGATAACTCATAAAAAAATTCGTAAGTTTGAAAGGGAGGCTCCTTACCTCCTTCATAACAAGAATCAGTTGGAACCAATGGAAGTGCAAGCAATACTTGATGAGAGTGGCATCTCGTAGATGGGATACAGGGAACTCTTCAAAGCATTAGCTAAAAAGTCTCAAAATAAACTACAGAGAGGATCATTACTGCCAAAGCCATCACATGTAAAGGCTGCTCACTGGCACGTAGACGATGAGGTGTTTGAGAAACTTGGGGTCACCATTCCATATTGAAGCAACGTTCTTAGGCAAGGACGACATAGAGGTACAGTTTAACGAGCACAACAACCTCTTCGTTGATCTTGAAGCATTGCAAAGGTATGCAGTTCACTTCTTTGACATCAGCCGAGAGAAGTGCGATGGGGTTCTCAAGTTTGTTTTGAAGCTCGACGAGGGCGAGGTCCTAAAGAACAAGAACCTGGAGAGAGTCACCATTATCCTCATGAACAGAGCTTTGGATCCATCAATAATGAAAGAGGTCCACGATACTTCAGGGTGCAATCCGAAAACAACATTCTAACTCTAGGATCATTTCAGGTATACTTCGTTCACTCTATGATAACAAAAATATTGATTATTTGGTTGTTGATTTTGTGTTTTCGTTTTTCATTGCAAGTTGATAAGGAAATTTTTGAAATCCTCGATTGGGTTTTTAGTCAAACCCAAATTCCTTCTATCATCAGTGAACAAAGAAACGGAGCCGTTCTTTCAGTGGAAGGATTTGGTGACTATACAATGGAATGGCACATGGCAGGTGACTTAAAGGCTCTTAAGTGTATGTACAACATAACACACGGAGAAGCTGTGGCAAATCCATGCTTATATTGCATGGCTGATGCACAATCTCTTGAGAGTGTGCAATGGAATAAAGCTCCCAACACACATCTCCAAGATAAAACTTTTAGACCAGTGCTTGATATTCCTCTGAGTAGAGTTCACGTCTGTACACTTCATGCGCTCTGTCAAATAATTGAAAAAGTGGTTTATTTGTACATATGTTTTGCATGGACATTAAAGCCAGAGAGTGAGTTGGAAAGAGTGATCAAAGCATTAGAGGGAGTGCTCTCAGACATTGGTTTGCATGGAGGCAATGTCAAAATTGAAGAGGACCCTAAGATGTCTCAAAGTTGTTACAAGGTACCTAGGAAAGCATCGATAGGTGGCGTGAAGGAAATAAGGTTTCTTGGGTTTAGCCTCAAAGATTCAGATAGAGAAGAAAAGAGAAACATGTTCAACAAATGGAGACAGTTACATAAAGTGGTTAAAGACAATGCTGCTAGTGGGGCAATCTAGAATCACAAGGCGAACGTGTGGAAATCACTAGATAAAACTTTCCACTACGTTGAGCAGCATTCTTGGGACCAAAGTAAGCTCACATCATTTCAAGCAGCCTTGCTGGATTGGAAGAAGGCTTACCTTACAGGGTGGGGTGGGCAACATATCACACACTACATGGTGGGTTAGTATTCTACGTATACAAAACAAAATTTTAAATTGTACTCTACTGACCATTTTGTTTTATTTCAATGCAGTACATACTGTTCAACCATGGTCCATATCTTGCCAAGACATACGGCTCACTATCAATATGGTCCACACAAGGCATGGAAAAAACCCACTACATGGCAAGAACAGGTTATTTTAAGCACACTAGACATGGGGGAGGAAAGGATAAGGCCAATAGCCTATTAGATTTACATCAATGGACTTATAGACGACTAATTCATAGAGCAAGGCAAAAGGAACTTCTTAAGAGTTCAGAAATTACACGATCATTACAACACATCCGCAAAGAGAAGAAACAAATGGCTTGGGGAGCTTCAAATGCGAGGGAGCGCCATGCGAGGTGGTGACAGTCACGAGTCAGGAGCGGGAAAAGACCGTCGTTTTTATCCTCTTCGATGCACCTCCTTCTTCCTCACTTTGTACCTCTTGGATGTGCAAGCTCTGTAGACGAGCTCATTCCTCTGTTGATGGCAGCATCCCCACGGGCATCAGGCGTCTTCTTTCCCTCAGAAACAACCGCTTGTTGTATGGATCTAAGCTCTCCGGGTCTTCAACCCCTGCAGCGAGAGCCTGAGCTGTGTAGGACATGAAATAGGGGGCTCTGAGTGCTTGGCACCCATACCCAATGCCAAATACGCGTAGAGAAAACTGTTTCTCAATCAGAATTAGTCTTTCTGCGTTTAGTGGGAGGGGGTGCCCACCACACAATCTTGTTATAACTTTCATTGCAAAGAGTGGGAACTTTGCATTGTCCTCGGAGTATTCCTTGTGGTATATTATGATCTACATAAAATTTGTAATGAATTTATGGGCCGTAAGTGAGATGAGTACAATTGCCAAGTACTTGAATTGTTTCTACAAACCTTTTTGTGGTTGAAACGCCCGATGTAGTGAGACAACGCCGCATCCTTGCCTCGGACTCCAGTGACAAGCCCTTGCCGTGAGCCTCCCGCTCTTCTAAGGAAACTATCGTCATACACTAGCACCTGTCAACAAAAAAATTGATCATGATATTTTATCATTGGGCCATCTCCAATACCATCTGAATGCACGACAAAAATTACCATCTGATTCTCGTTCATTTCCAGCATTGACCTCCTCCACAAGTGAATAGACTGACTATTCATTACCTGAGCTCTGGGTGCCACGGGCCTACCCATGTTTTCCAAGCTGATTTGTTTTGTTGTCGATTCAAATTGCTCATCTGTTGGCAAATTGGCCTCTCCGGACTTCGCTTCATTGAATGTATCTTTGATCAGTTGCCACCTTGAAGTGAACTGTGAGTCGCGGACAGCTGTGTCAGCAATAAGATGTTGATCCACTCCATCATCATCCACAAACCCCATGTCTGCCTCACAAAAATCTGGAATTGCAGCTAGGCAGTAGTCCTCCTGTATATTGAGCTCATGCATGATACCTATAAGCAGAACATAGTGGGTGTCGCCCGCCATAGCAAAGCTGGGAGCGCAATTCAGAGGCAAAGTCACTTCCTTATTTGGGCTTTCTTGCTTGCACCCTATTGCTGCATCCACAAGAGAAGCAAGAGTTAAGTCCACATCAAATGTTTCCTTTAATACCTCTACCCGCTCTTCTTCTGGGTCAAACTGCACCTCCACATCCTCTACCTCTTCCTCCGGCGCCAATGGACAACTACCAAAAGTTGTTGACTGGGAAGTCTCTAACTCACCATTCGTTTGCAAGTATAAGTAACAGACAAACCCGTGGTAGAATTCCACTAAGTGATACTTTTTGAAGTGCTTCATCCACTGTCTTGTACAAACAGTGCATGGAGGGACACTTTTCTAGACAGCGATTCAGTCTCCTTGAAGCACTCTTGTCAGGGTCAAGGTCGGTTGGGTGCACATATCTCATGCCATCAACTGTCATGGAATTGTCACAAGTGACTGCCTCATACTCTTGCAAATGGGTTTGTAGGTACTCAAATTAGCAATCTATAATCCTCTGTATAGAAAACTCTGCATTAAACATTCCTGATAGTTCTGGTGCACGGTGATGAGCACGGGCGTTGTATAAGAATGTGAATAGTTTTTCTTCACATGTATCCTCGCCCACAACGTCTGTCTCCAGGACTATGATCCCCATGGCTGAAAGAAAAAGCAAGCCAAAACTATTTGGTGTCATAACCAAGCAAATATTGAGCCTCGAGTACCCCTCAAGGTCTCTATTCGCTTGGTTCTGTCTCGTGCTCTAATGTCATAAAAGGTGACGTCACTTGAGTCAGAACCAAGAGAATAGGGGCCCCAAGAATCTCCGAAGGGGCCTATTCGCTTGGTTATGACCCAAGCATTCGGAATAGGTGGATAAGAACAGAGCATTTAATGTTATCAGTGATAGATATATAGGCCTACTCACTCACTATGCCCAAACTCAGGCACGGTCACATAAGGAGTAATTATTCCAACCATGCAGTGTGAGACTTCTAATCTTACCCTAACAGCCACTCTTTGTCCCTTAGAGTCTTGTTCCCATTGTGCTCTAACCCCGTAACGCAGTGGCTTCGGTGCGCACACAGTTAACAGCACACAGGAAGGGGAGAGAGGCAGGGAGAAAGAACCTGTCTTTGCAATATCCAATGGAGCCAAGCTAGATGGTGATGTCGCAGGCCGCCAACAATAAGAACCAGAAGGTGGCGATGGCGATGGCGATGGCGATGTGGCAGCAAAGGACTCAACCCAGTGGAGGTCGCTCAACACAGGATCACGAGAGGTGGCCAAGGGAAAGAGCGCAGAAAAGGCAAAGGCAACGGTGATCTATTTCTTCTACTTGGAGATGGAGATGGTGACTCCAAGGGCGATCGGCGTCTGACTCTAAACGCAGGATCACGAGAGCTGGCCAAGGGGAAGAGCGCAAAAAAGACAAAGGCAAGGATTTGTTTGTTTCACTGGGAGATGGAGATGGTGATTGCAAGGGCGATTGGCGTCTCACTCTAAATGGTCACTCAAAAAAGGCACGTGGGCTGCGCTCACAAGGACAACCAGTAATAAATGGGCTCAGATTCCCATGCAATACGATTTACCAACCACAATCTCGGGTGTAATCATGCGCATAAGTGAAGTTGTCACCCTTGTCGAGGTAAGCATTCTAAGTTTAGAGACAGTACCCCCGCCAAACATTTCAACTATACCCTCGTCCCAGATGAGCGCTCTTCTGCCTCTTTTCGAGTCCTCTACTACCCATCATTTTAATTAACTCTACCGCCATCGATGCTATGCGATAAAAAAACCATCCCAACCCTTTTTACGCATCTCCTCTTACTCTCTAGTGCTCTTCCTTTTTGTGCATCCTTCTCTTACTCTTGTTCTACAGTGCTTTAGTGAGGCAGAACTCTACACACAGTGAAGAGGTATGCTACTACACTTTTGTGAACTTGTATTTTGTGTAGTTAGTACCAAGCGAATAAGGGAAGGTAAACCCTGTTTGTTGCACATGTTCACTTGGTACTGTCCATCATCTTTATTAAGGATGTTTGCTATTACACTTTTCTGAGGTCAGTACTAAGCGAATAAGGGAAGGAAAACTTTGTTCGATGCACTTGTTCGCTTGGTACTGCCCTCGGAAAATATAAATGATGTTTGCTATTACACTTTTTTGAAGTCAGTACTAAGAAAATAAGGGGAAGGTAAACCCTGTTTGTTGCGGATTTAGGGTTTTTTTTACTAAATACGCGTTTTGAATTTATAAGGGAGAAGCAAAATTACAACTTAACACCCATGTAGGGGGTTTTGAGTTAGAAAACACTAGGGACAGGCACGAAGGACAAGTTTCAGACTTTACAAAAAGTGGCCTACTAATTTCCGGGGGATACAACTGGCAATAACCAGTTAGAAGTAATCCTTTTCCTTTACAGCCAGACTATCTCTTCCTGAAGCTTGTTGGCAAATTTCAGGGCTTCCTCATATTTACTGGCTAGCTCAAGCACTTCATCCTTCATCTCCTGTAGCCAATTATAGATAGCATCTAGAGAGCCATTCTCGGCGAGCAATCCCTGCAGGTCTTCAGGCCTTCTTGCTTCCAGAGACTCTTTGAGGATTGAGACTCCGTGCCTGTAGATCCTCACTTGTTCCAGCTTGAGGCTAGCATCCTGCACATAGAATTTAGCAAATAAGATATTCAAACTAGGAGCTTGGAAATTGGGAACAAAAAGGAAAGACTTTCTGAGCTTCCAAGGGTTGGTAGCTCCCATGTTGGTTTGGCAGTTGAGGAAGGCAGAATTACCAGCGACTTACCTCGAGGATTGACTCTTGTGTTGACAGCAGCCACTCCCGGGCTGTGTCAGTCGAGAACGCTAAGGGTACCATCGGGAGAGGGCCAAGGGGGGACCTCATGAGGAGGGCCCGGATGCGGTCCTGCTGGCACTGCGGGGGTGTCCCTGGGAAAGGCATCACCACTATCCTAAGCTTCCTGTAGTTGCTCTGCAAAACCTTGAGGGAGCTTCTAAAAAAATTGTTGGTTAAATAGACTAGATGGACATGCTTGAAAAGTAGGGCCTAGGTTCTGGCTGATGAGTGGTCTATGAGGTGGTGGTACTGCCATGCGTTTTCATGAGAGGTAGACGTGGGAGGGAGAAGCAATGGTACCACCCCTCCTAGACTAGGGGAGGTGATGGGAGGGCACGACATGACAGTTAGGACAGCATGGACTTAAACGTCTCCTTCACATTGGTATTTTGTTGTAGGGGATGCAAACCTGTTTGCTTGCTATTACACTTTTTTGAGGTCAGTACCAAGCGAATAAGGGAAGGCAAACTCTATTCAATGCACCTGCTCGCTTGGTACTGACCTCAGAAAATATAAGTGATGTTTGCTATTACACTTTTTTGAGGTCAGTACCAAGCGAATAAGGGAAGGAAAACTTAGTTCGATGCACCTGCTCGCTTGGTAATGACCTCAGAAAATATAATTGATGTCTACTATTACACTTTTTTGAGGCCAGTACCAAGAGAATAAGGGAAGGCAAACTCTATCTGATGCACATGTTCGCTTAGTACTGACCTCAAAAAATATAAGTGATGTCTACTATTACACTTTTCTGAGGTCAGTACCAAGTGAATAAGGGAAGGAAAACTCTATCTGATGCACCTGTTCGCTTGGTAGTGACCTTTTCTAAAATCTTAAGTCCCTTATGCTGATAATGAAATGTTGTTTTTTGTAATGCTATTTGTAGAGATGCCTCGTGCAAAGGCCACGCCTAGAAGGGCAATAGGTGAATCTTTGAATGCTCAAGCAAGAAGACGCCAATATGAGGCGCACAGAGGTGTACTGCAAGAGCTGTGAAGGATCGAACGACACGTTCAACCGGCTATTCCACACCTTACTTTCCAGTGAGTAGTGCGAGAGATTTGTGATCAGTGGAGAGTCGGCATGCAATGGGCCAGCAGAGCACTTCTCTGCCTTCAAGAAATTGCAAAAGACTACCTCGTTGAATTCTTCAGCGATGGATATATCCTCGTTGCCCATGCACACCGCGTTACTATCATGCCACGGGATTTTGAAACTCTCCGGAGGCTACGTTTCTGCTACGATGGGTTGCTTCAGCTAGTACCTACAGGGGATAGTAGAATCATGGATATTTTAACATCCCCCCTCTCCATCCTCGTGCACAACAGACAGATCCGTCTAGGGCTGAAATAAACAGCAGAAGGACACGATCACGGGTCGAGAGAAACGACACAGATGGGAAGGCTGAGATAGCCGCAGAGGGGCATGAGCAAGCCAGGGTGGACCTCGAGGTAGTCATAGAAGAAACATAGACAGTTATGGAGGAGCCAGCTAGACACCAAAATGATCAAGTCATGGAGGATCCGGAGCCAGTAAGGGCTGATGAGGGGCAAGAGCAGCCATGGTGGATCCTGAGGCATTTATGGAGGAACCAACATTGAAGGAAAATGATCCGGAGCCTGTGCCTGTTAGGGAGGACCCTATGGCTGTTAGGGAGGAGCCTAAGGCAGCCATGGATAAAGCTCAAGAAAGGCAAGGGCAAGGCTCTGCATCACAAGGGCCATCCAACGAGGAGCCTTTATCAGTTGAGTCAATTATTTTAGAGCAAATCGACGAAGAGAACAAAGAGGAGTTGCAAGTTCTGCTCAGCACAGCACCTCTGCATGCACAGATACTGCTGCCTGGAAGTTCAGAGGAGGCCTGCATTTTCAACCTCGATCAATAAAACTTCTTGTGCATGCGTAGTTTCACCAACTCCAACGCAACGGATGGGGTCGTCAACATTGCTTTGTGGTAATTCTCATGCTCTTTAAAAGTCACGGTTGGTTCATTAAATGGCTCTCTACCAAGACATGGGTCAATACCAAGCGAGTTAGTGGCTTATGGAATTGGATAGTGATACTAATCGCTCGGTATTGACCCATGTCTTCGTGGCAGTCATCAAGTTTTTCTTTATAAGTCATGCTTGATTCATTAGATGGCTCACTACCGTTAAGACATGGGTCAATACCAAGCGAGTCAGTGGCTTATGGAATTCGATAGTTGCCCTACTCTCTCGGTATTGACTCATGGGTTTGGCAGGCCGCTGAAATATCTTAAGTCTAATCTCTGCCATTGATTCATGTTAGGCACGTTGTCTCGCTTCTGCCCCTTGAGGTTCAAAACCAAGTATACGTAATAGATCCGCTGATATCGCCTATGCTGTAGAACAGTGGAGTTTCCTTTTGGCTCTGCTGGGCTGGTTTAGCAGAGTCAACTTTGATCTAGCATGCTTTTTGGTCACTGCATACAATCAATCATGAGTTTTTTCTTGCCTTGTAAAAACCATGTTGCATTTAGAATCTTTTGTTAGAACATGATCTAGGAAATACCATTCGACACGAACGGGTAACCGTGTCCCATGCAGATTGATGACTATAGCTGTGGCTGGCGAACTTGTTTGAATGCCTTGTTGCTCCTCAGTCAAATTTTGGATGTACCGAACGTAAGGAATCATGTTGTTTCATTGTTTGTTGCAACGTTTGTATGAAGCAACATCTTTACTTACTTTCCTATTATCACGCTTCTACAGGAACTTCAATTACATAACTACACCCCCAACGATGTGCTCATTTTTCTATAATGGCCATCCAACATATTATAATCTCGCTAAACGGACGCACAAGAGAGGAAGGGGCGAGATCTGAGGAATTCAAACAGGCTCACGTTAACGAAATGACGCAGTGCTACAATCAGACTCAAGAAGAATTTCAAAATATGCAAGAAGCAATAAATCAATATTATGCGGACGCCACAGACGTAGAGGAATGGGCTACACATTGACGGCAAGAGCAAGAAAAGAGGGAAGCATCACAGGTGCAAGATGCATGGGAAGCCATGGAGGAGGCCCATGATTTCGAGCGACGCAAAAGGATGCCCAAGACCAGTGTCCCTAGAGGCAGAAGTAGCAGCAACCAGAGCAGAGGGCAGGGGAGTGGTGGCAGCAACCGAGGGAGAGGGCAAGGGACCAGAGGACAGTAGCAGGGAAAGGGAGCAATAACTTGTATAAATCTTGACAGAAACAACACAATATGTAAAGTTTTGAGACAATGAAAATGTACATTTTTTAAACATTGTTTGATCGCCACAAAATGTCTCTGCATTAGTCATTTTGAAGAGTACATCATGGTTTGCATGGCATCAAAGCTCTTTGCGTGCACAAGGTATGTGACCTAGCTTCCGGTGGAAGCAATTAAGTGAAGTGTATTTGTGAGTGACTCCTGGCACAATGTTGTTTTCTCCTTGTGTCTTGGAATCTGAAAAGAAAAAAAAGTTAGATCTTAATGTATTAAAGACAATCAAAATTCATCCATTTAGTAAGAATCTTTCTATTGTTGAGATTGAATGCATACAATTCTAGCAAAAGTGGAAGTTCTTCACATGTAAGATCTACCCTGAGTTGTGCAAGAGTTGTCCTTGGCATTGTCTCCATCACAGTAAGTAGGCTGTCTCGAAAGTAGAGCTCCATTGATAAAGGTTTGTTCTCAAGGCTAGACTCTGTATCTTGGTCAAGTGGAATAAGCTACCCACTAAGAAGATGATATCTAATATAGTAAAACGACACTATGAAATTTTGAGAGCTTATAATGAACTTGCAAATTATGGACTTCTTTTGCAAAATACAAATTTTTCTCTGTGATTTTTTCCTATCCCTATTATCATCTAAAAAGTCCAAACAACTCTCAGACTTGCAAATGAACATTGTTGCGGTAGTTCTTATTTGCTCATCGAAGAAAAAATCTACAAACACTTCAAGAGGCATAAATAGTGCGAGCTGGACTAATTTTGTGGCTATTGAATACTTGAGGGACTTTTGTATATCCTTAAACAACTTATTCCGAAAGCTTTCACTAGTTTGCGAAGCTGGCAAAGACCAATCCTTGTTGTCAAAGGATGGAAGTGACAAAGGAGCTACACGACCCCAACCAATGGAAGTTCTAGGTTCCACAGGACCTCTTTCACCCGCTTGCTTTGTGCACACACTTTAAACTCTTTAACTTGTCCCTTGAAAGCCTCCACGAAATCATTGCTTGCCTCCTCTTCCTCCTCCTAGTTTGCAGTAGAACCCAACTTTCGATAGTTATTCGAGATGGTATCCATGCTTGATCATCTGTAGTATAACTGTTAAAAATGCTAACAGAGTCAATGGTAGTGCTAGGCCTTCGAGAAGTAGTCATGGTGTGCACTAGAATACACAGAAAGATTAGCGCAAATATGAAAAAGGGAAGAAGTTTTTAGAGGGAAGTAGAGATACTCAAAGTCATATTTGGTCGGGAACAAAGATACTAGATAGAGTCTTCAATGAAAGTTCTGAAATTCCTCGGTATAGAGTTAGTACGACTTATGGCATTTATGCCTTGAAAGCATAAAATTGTGCAATTTGATGAACACAAATAATATTTTTTCCCTTTCTTCTAAAAGAGCTTGGCTCCAAAATGTCTATTTTCAACGTAACGTTAGCCTCTTCCTCATTGGTCGAGCGCCACTCTCTCTTTATAATTGCAAGGCCCAAAAGTGAGTCCAACTTTCTCCTAATGAATATCTCCCTTTTGTCGAAACCCTTGATCATATTTTTGGTTGGTTCTTTGGAACAACTTATAATTATTCTTCAAGATATCAATGGCACTTTTGATGTAATTTTTATGTGCATGTAATCAATCATCATATTTATGGAATTCAAGCATCTCTAGTCAGTCAATTCTTTTGAGATTCAAATCGTCTATGGTGTTTTACAAGTCTAATTGTTATGAAACGTGAAATATCTGATTACCAAGTGAAAGATCAGGCAGTTAGCTATAGACGTAAGAGAAATAAGGATGGAGGAAATAAATTGGGTACACTAGGGAGGAGATATCGCAAGATTAATTGAAAGATCAGTATGAAATCCTTAACTGTCAAGAACATGGTATCAACTGGATGATATCAATAGAGAAATGAGTCAATGCTCAAAACAAAAAAAGTTAAAGTCTAGGTAAGAATGGTAAGATTTTTTACAAAGCGTATTGAGGCTACATAGAGAGCAAAGTGAAGAAATGATCTTCAGACCTCACAAGAGAAACACAGTCCGATCACACCAAAGGAAAAATACATAGTTGAGTAAGATCACATTCAGTAATTAAAGTAACCCCGAATCATTACGACTTCTTTACGATTAAGACTTTTGAGTCAGTGCTAAAAATGGAAGAGAAGTGTATTATTCAAGGTCCATACCAGCTTCACTATCCTTTAATCTAAATACCATCAAGTTACTGACCATCTTCAAGCATAAGTTGACCGAAGATTGACTTGGACTACTCTCTAAAGCATGTCCCGAGTTGAGGATAGCTCTTTCTTTTTGTTAGGGAGTTTGTAAAGTCCCTCCCTAAACCCTAGAGCCATTCAAAACTTTTTCAGCCTAGAAAATAATTTAGAAAAAGCAAGCGAGACAAAGAAGTCATGCAGACAATGAGACTTTACTCCAGAATGAAAAGACAAGGACATTCCGGATAAGAAATTACATCATCCCTATATTTTTCCAAAAAGATTAAGACTATTTTTATACTTCTTCGTCAAAAACCGTGTGGGAACTAATCTAGATCGAGATGTTTGGCAGAAAAAGGGACTAACTTGATTGGAAGATAAAATTAAGAGATAGGATTTGAGAAAAAATTGGGGTCCAATAAGAATTAAGAAGAGAATTGGGGTCCAATAGGAATTAAGAATAAATTGGAGTCCAATAAGAACTGAGAAGAGAATTGGGGTCCAATAGGAATTGAGAAAGGAATTGGGGTCCAATAGGAATTGAGAAGAAATTGGAGTCCATTAGGAATTGAGAAGAGAATTGGGGTCCAACAAGAATTGAGAAGAGAATTGGGTTCCAATAGGAATTGAGAAGAGAATTAGGGTCCAATAGGAATTTAAAACAATTCAAATTGAAATAAAATTCTTTGATTGAAAAATTCAATTTAGAGTAAAATTCTTGAATGAGTCAAAATTTTGACCTTTCCACTCATTCTCTCTCTACCTTGCATTCAAGGTGAGCCCAACCACCCGTCTCCCAGTATATACAATGTATTCTACCCACCATTTCCTATATAAGCACCCCCTCTCCTTTGTACACATTGCTAAGCTACTTGCATACTTGTCATGCTCAAGATTATGCTTAAGTAAATCAAGGTTTCCATTAAACCTTGCTCTTTCTCTCTCACTCTCTTGAAGGCCAAACCCTTGAAGGTTTTGTGAAGAACCTCCTCTCTCCTTCCTCTTCATCCTAAATCCCTTTCCTTCTTCCTTGAGCCTCACATCTCTTCAAGAAGGACATCAACCCCACTTCCCTCTTGTTTAGAGGATCTTTCTTCACTTCTAGCAGGATTAATTCACCTAAACCATGTGTTTTAATACTAGGAAGGTTTATGTGCATCATATTAGGTCTAAGCTTTAATGGTAACTTTGCACTTATGTGTAAGCTTTAGTGACTATCTTGTATTTTAGGTTTAAGCTTTAATGATAACCTCGCAATTAGGGTTAAGTACTAAGAGTATCTATGCATCATTAAGTTAAGCTTCAAAGGTAGATTTGCATCCTTAAGCTAAGTTTTAATGGTAACTTTGCACTTAGGTGTAAGCTTTATTGACTACCTTGTATTTTAGGTTTAAGCTTTAATGGTAACCTTGCAATTAGGGTTAAGTGCTAAGAATATCTATGCATCATTAAGTTAAGCTTCAAAGGTAGATTTGAATCCTTAAGCTAAGCTTTAATGGTAACTTTGCACTTAGGTGTAAGCTTTAGTGACTGCCTTGTATTTTAGGTTTAAGCTTTAATGGTAACCTCGCAATTAGGGTTAAGTGCTAAGAGTATCTATGAATCATTAAGGTAAGCTTCAAAGGTAGATTTGCATCTTTAAGCTAAGCTTTAATGGTAACTTTGCACTTAGGTGTAAGCTTCAGTGACTATCTTGTATTTTAGGTGTAAGTTTTAATGGTAACCTCGCAATTAGGGTTAAGTGCTAAGAGTATCTATGCATCATTAAGTTAAGCTTCAAAGGTAGATTTGCATCCTTAAGCTAAGCTTTAATGGTAAATTTTCACTTAGGTGTAAGCTTTAGTGACTACCTTGTATTTTAGGTTTAAGCTATAATGGTAACCTCGCAATTAGGGTTAAGTGCTAAGAGTATTTATGCATCATTAAGTTAAGCTTCAAAGTAGATTTGCATCCTTAAGCTAAGCTCTGATAATAACTTTGCACTTAGGAAAAGCTTTGAAAGACAAGCTTGCAATTTAGGGTTTAGCTTCCGTGGTGACTTTGTGTGTGAGTAGGGTTAAGCTTCCATATTGACCGTGTGTGATTAGGGTTAAGCTGAAACCTTGTCTCATTAAAGAGAGAAAGGTTTAGTCTCATTATGGTAATCAATCTTAGGATTTTCATGTCTTTTTATGGTAGGAAGAATGTATGGTTATAATCCTCTCTTCCAAGCTTTAATGGAAAGCTCTAGATTCCCATTTTATCCCCAAAGCGAGCTTTAATGGAAAGCTCAAAGACTCATAAATTATAGGACGACCTTCTAGCTTCCTAAATGGAAAGCTAGGCACCATAAGAAAAGAGTAGTTGTCTAAGCTTGATAGAAGTAGTTCAATTTTTGGTATTGAAGAGTATTTCTAAAGTTGTCAATTTCAAGTTTGTTTGCAAATACGGGATGGGGGAGATAGAGGATAACTTCGTGGAATTGATCTCCGTGTTGTTTGAACCGGAAACTTTACAAGCTTCCATGGAGATTCCCCATGGATGGCAAAGGATTGCAAAAAACCTGGGAATCATACAAAACGGGAATTGAACTTAAAAAGTTGGCATTTCCGAAGAGACATTAACCATCAAATGCCTATGGCAAAAACCCACTTGTATTTTCTAAATAAACTTGGCTGGTAGATAATTAATGAAAGTAGGAATTAACGAATGAACCTCGAAATTACTAACTAGAAGTTAAAAAGGAACCTCCAGAGGTGATAGGGATAGCCCATTGCAAAACATAGATTTAACTAGGAGTTTTGAAGATTGTTTGGAAATGACCGGAAACCAAGATGAATCTTTTTGGGGTCAATTTGATTGAAAGGCCGGCCGAGTGAGAGGATTTCTCTTGGGGAACTTGACGGAGATTGGCCCTTCTCGGCTAGGGCAGCGTAACCGGCAAGTTTGTTATACCTAGGTCATTCATGCCCGAGGGATAAGGGATGAATGGGTTTGTTTTATTTTTGCCCGGCCGAGTGAAGTACCCGTGGTTTCTTATTGGAAAACAGCCATAATCCGAGTATGGCCTGATGCCAATAGCTGGATGAGAAGGTTATACATAGAGAGGATGGTTTAAATTGAATTAAGAAAATTTGTTCGACTTGGTTGCGGAAAAAGGAACTGGAAAGGCTAGGAATATAGGGGCTATCATGTGCATCTGTCACTAGATGGTGCTATAACTCTCAAAATAAAATGCTTAAGAAGGAATGATTAAATTACTTGATGAGCCTTTCCCAAACACTTAATTCTGGGAAATATTGTGAAGGTTCTGCCATTTTGATGGCTGGTAACCAATTATCCTGATCCTGAGTAAGGCAAGATAAATTGGTTGAAACTAAATGTGTTGCATGATTAGTTAGGAAACTAGTTAGAAGCTAATTGTAGCAGATAAAGGTAAAGAAATGAATCAAAAGTTTCTAAATAAAGATCTGGTGGGAACAACCACATGAATCTCCCTGAATGAGGGTATGCAATAGATTGTATGTTGTTTGTTGTCTGACGATGTCTGATAGACTGTCTTCATGATTTTGTAGTAGTTAAGTACTACCTCGGAAAGGGATTTTCATGAAATGGTTCGGTGGGTGGGCGGATCCGGAGGGTCAGATGGCCAAATGTTGAATAAATTTTTTATGTTAAACGCTAGGACTATGTGGGATAAAAATGGTAAGTGGGAACGAGCGAGACCAGGTAGGATTACAAGATCCCTCTTCTTAGGGGAAAGCCATAACTGTCGTGCCTGCTTGTTAGGAAAAAAGGGGTTATCGCCATGAACCAAGGGAGAACAAGAAAGCAAGAGTAGATCCTCAAGTTGAAGATCAAGAGAATCAAGACTAAGGAACACGATTTTGGGTGTGGGTGACTGAAAGATGCCAAGGACGGATTAAATTATGATAAGCTGTAGAGTCGTCAAATTGATGGGATTTACCCCCTTGGGTTGGCATTCAAGATAGGCCGGAGTCCCGTCTGGGTGTCGGTCCCAAGTGGGAGGGATACTTGAAGATAAATCTACGTCATTCCCTGGAGCAATCTGGAAGACTGAGGGAGGTGAGTAGGGTCGAGTCTGGGTATGGCCCTCACATAGCCTTTTGAGCAAGTTTTCTTCATCTACAGTGAAGTTTGTTGTAGGTGCAAAGGGTCTAGTATCTTCTTGTGTGACTGTGAGCTCATGGAGATTTAATTTTGTTGTGAATGTTTCTTTAAAATTCATGAATTGTAGAGCATCTGTATCTCCCATGGATTTTTCTTGTTGGTCTCCCCATAGGTGGTGCTTGAGACTTGACTGCATCTTGAGCTTTCCTAAGCTCCTCCTTGAGGTATGCTATTTCCTTTTGGTAACCTTCTTCTTTTTTGCATAAATCAAGGTGAGAATTCGCGATGTTGTATTTTCTCGAGCTTGACTTCCATTTCAAGATCTTTTGTCCATTGATCAAGGTCTTTGTAAGCCTCATTCCTATTTTGCAATGTAACCACGGTGGGGGTGGTCCCCAACTGATTAAGTAGTAGAGTTTGCTCTTGATATCATGACTCTAATTGTGCTAATTGAGCATTTTCTACATCAAGTTGGACTTGAACTCTTTGAGCAAATGAACTATTATTCTATAAGGTAGTGGTTACCTCTTTGAGTTGTTGTTCTTGTTGTTGTGTTGTTGATCTCATAGCTTCTAATTCTACTTCAGACTTTGCTGTCACTTTTGCTAGTTTCTTATTTGTGGTCTCCATTGCCTCAATACATGCCTCATTGAAAGATTGTGCCACTTCAAGCCGTGCCGTTGTGAGATTTAATTGTTGTTGGAAGTGATGGAGTTGGTGGTGTCAGACATAGACTTTTTCTTTCATCCTATCCACTGCTTCATGGACATATCTAGCATACTTTTCTATGCCCTCCAAGTCTTCAAGTTGCCTACAAGTGTTGGCTTCATGTTGATGTGATGGTTCAGTTGTTTTTTCTATTGGTAGCTCCTTTTTGGACATCTCTAGAAACTATGTTTGAGTTTCAAAGAATTCATCATGTTGACTGCTAGGATCTTCTTGTTGAGGCTGCTCTCTAGACATGGTAGTGGTGTGCACTTTCTCCTGCCTCTCTTTAGACATTTCATCCAACATTTTTTATGCTGCTTTAGGCACTACTTCCAATTTTTCTTCAGGCACTGCTTGTTGTGCCATTTCAATAATGTGTGCCTCGGCTTTCTCTCTTTGATCCTCTTTCTGCTCATAGCTTGAATCCAACCCAGCCAAAGGGTCATCGTCCTAGTAGTACATGGGATTTTTTGAGCGGATTTTGATTCGCTTTGGTTGGGATTGCCACTTTTCTACAAAGTCTCCTTTCAGCCCTTGTTCAAGCTCAAATACAGCTGCTTCCCTTTCTATCATTGTTGCTCTTTGTATTGGGTCTTCAAATTTTACTGTGGGATGGGGCCTTTCTCGGTATCTTCCTCTTTCATCTTGGCCTTATCTTTTTCCCTTGCTCATTTTTCAAGAGGGTCTTCATCTTCTCCTTTGTTGCTTTGATGTGCCACAGATGCAGTGGTTGTTTCCTTTTGAGTTTCCGCTTCACAAACTTTGACCAATCTTTGTCAAAGTCTTGTAGAAATGGGTAGGCTTTATGTGGTACTTCTTCTTCTTCTGCACCCATTTTGCTTGGTAGACATAGATTTTTTTTGGAGGTTGGTGGTAGGTGATCCGCTTGGCCAATAGGATGATATGCTATCCTAGTGAGTACTTCTAGAGCCCCCCAAAATGATATCTTTTCCAGATTCTTTACACGTGTGAGGGTAGTGTGAATATATTGGGCATGATTCACATCTGTAGACCCCTCTTTCTTCCATGCTTGTGTAAAGGTTGATGCTATTGCGTAATAGGGCAAGTGTAGCGAGGTGGCCTCTTTGCATTAAAATGGAAGTGTTGATGCACTACTAGCACGCTTTGGTGCTAGGGATTCTTTTTTGCGTCACTTAGGCGACCAAAACTGCATCACAACCAATGTCGCTATAGAACCATTGCTTAAGCGACACTTATAGCAATGCCAAAGCGTTGTTAAGAGAAAAAAAATTGTGTTGCTTATACGACACCCACCATTGCTTATGTGACATAAATAATAACCATTTAATTGTGTTGTTTAAGTGTTGTACTGTAAAATACGTTGCTTAAGCAACACTATTCCATTTTTTTGTTAGCACAAATCTATCGGGCTCCCAAGATCCAGACCATATATGTGTTTAAGGCTCTCTCTCTTGCTCTCTCTCTCTCTCTCTCTCTCTCTCTCTCTCTCTCTCTCTCTCTCTCCAACACGATTTGAAGCAAAAACTACACACTCTAGAGCGTTGTACATACACTACAACAAAAAGACAACCGATGAACTTATGCGAACACAAAATCAAAAGTATGAATGATCATGGTATGCTGTTTTCTTCCTTGATACTATGCAATTACACGAAAACGATTGAATAAATTGAAAATGAATGAAAAAACATGATTCGATTTTGAATGATCATCACGGTATGGTCTTATCGTCCTTGATACTATGCGATTACAAAAAAAACGATCAAAATAAACTAAAAATGAATGAAAAAACTTGACAATATAAACAAAAACAATTGAAACAAACTGAATGTTAATGAACAAACTTAACAATATTGTACTGCAAATTGATTAGAAATGACTAAAGTAGACTAAATATATAGATCATCAAATTGACTAGAACAAAATGAAGCAGACTAAATATATAGATCATCAATGTATGTATATATAGTACAATGTCAACACTCAAATAGGATCATCTATCTAAATGCCACCACGGCTATGTATCAGTGTCAGACTTGTCCGAGTTGTTAAGTATGGAGCCTGATTTACCCCTTGTACTTTTCTGTATTAAAAATGCACATTTGTAAGGGCCCCATTATGAGGAGAAGCCATCGTGCGTGAAGAAAAATCACTCGCCAAGAACCAAAATTTTCACGGCCAGAATATTCTTTTTTGCCAGACTATTATGGCCAGCTGGCGGTCGAAAAGTGGTCAAAAAATGGCCGATCGTTTGGCCGGTTGGTCGGTGGCCGATAGTCAATGGCCGGTGGCCGATGGTCGAATTCAATGGCCAATGGATGAATTCAGAAGCGGACTTGTCTTCTCAAAGACGGCCACACATGGGCGGATTGGAGGGTCCAATTTGGACTTGTCTACACAAGGGCGGCTACACATGGCTGCTTCTCATGAGAGAGGGCGGCCCTTTTGGCCTATAAAAGGAGGACTCTTCTACACACAAAAATGTATTGTGAAGCATTGTGAAGTTGATGTGAGGTGGTGAGAGTGAAGCAAGGCGGGAGCTCCAAAAGGGTATAATCCCTTTGTAACTTACCTCTTGTTTGAAGTAGTAAAGCCACTGAGTGGCTTCTTTCCCATGGACGTAGCCCACATTGGGTGAACCACATATATTTGTGTGATCTCTCTCTCTCTCTCTCTCTCTCTCTCTCTCTCTCTCTCTCTCTCTCTCTCTCTCTCTCTCTATAATCTCTCGTGTGTGAAAATTATATCTCTCCATTAAGTAATCTACTCAATTATCTACTTAGCTACGTCCTATTTCCTAACACGAGTGATCCTCTTGCCCCCTAGAACGTGATGTTTGTCCCCCAACATGTGAAGATGATGCAGCATGTGCATGCTCCTCATCTATCCTCATATCCTCCTCCTCCTCCTCTCTCGCAACAAGCTCGAGATCTCTCTCGCCGTGAGCCTCCTACATTCATAAAAATTAAATTAAATTGATTAACAAATAAAAACTAGCTTAAAAATCATTTAAACTTAAACGGATTACAAATATTACTCACAGAAGGACGTGCTCATGGAATGATACCCTACAAGGCTCTGTATCCCTAGTATGTCGCCATCTCAATCTCTGTTGGAGTCAGAGGTCGACCGTAATCTTTGGTCTGTACAAAACAGATCCAATGTTTTGGGTTGTTCTTATTCGCATCATTTTAAAAACTATGCTATGAAAATCTATAAATATATACTTATGAAAGTGGGTATGAAAACATCTTTGCCTATGCGACCTAAGTGGGACGTGTAATCGCTCGCCACTCTAGCCTGTGCTGCCTCCTACATTGCATTCATTGAAACTAAAATGATATTAAAGTTCCATTATAGGTAAATACATAAGTAACTTAATTATAAATTCAAATTGTAAATTAACATACTTTTTGCTACGGAAATGCTATCCATAATTGCATCTCCCGTCAAAAGTGGGTCCATGACTCCTCATGGAATCTTGGAGATCTCTTATTTTTAGAAACCATAGCATATTGCCTGTTTGTGTTCACAATAAGAGGAAACAATGTACGTTTGTATGTAAAAATGTATGTATGTATGTGTTTATATATCCTCATATACATGCATATATGAATCTGAGTATGTATGTATGTACGTACGCATATATATATATATATATAATTTATTTATTTATATTTATATTTGTATATGTATGTATGTATGTAAGTATATATGTATGTCTATGCACATATGTATATATATATATATATATATATATATATATATATATATATATATATATACATATATATATATATATATATATATATATATATGTATGTATGTATGTATGTATATACATACATACACACAAAAACACACACACTAGTACTTTAGTCAAATTAAATTCTTCTTTATACAGATTCAAATTTCTCTTGATTCCATGTTGGTGCGATAGATGTCAAGGCTTGCATTGAAGGCCGCGACACCAATGTCATTCACATGAGGTGGATTGGAGTGTTTATGTTCATGCACCAATGCTCGCACACTGAGACAACTTATGGTTAGTATTCTTTCTTCTAATATATATATATATATATATATAAATTCTTATAGATAATTTTAGCAATAACATAGATAATATTTTACATGTAGGGACATGTATCTTTAGTTGATGATGAGGATACTATATATGATCACGTTGCTCATCATTCTCAGCACACGACATGGTCATGCAATCCAAGAATTGCAAATGGACATCTTGTGACAACCTTTGCCTCCTAGCCTCGAGATCAAGAATCATGGGTGATTATGCATTGCCCAATCATCTATTGTCTTTAGTACAGACGTATAATTGCAGACACTATGGGGGATGTCATGGAAGATCTCTTCCTAGAGATAGAGAGGTTTTTACCTTTTGGGGTGCTCATCACATGATAGATCCTTCTAGTATTCCGCATGGAGGATATGGCCTATTCATTGCACAAAATCTTCAGAGGTGACCCTAATGTGCTTTTGTGGACCCATATATGGATGGGGCCCTTGGTATCAGTTGGCATGCTACATCCATAGCATGACCACTTATGGTTCTTGTCTCACTGTAGCATCCCATTCTGATAGAGGCATTACCCATGCAGAAAGTCAGAGACTTTATGTAGATGGTAGACCATATACACATGGAAACATAGCCAGCTTAATTAATAGTAGTTGGGGAAGGAATGCACGAACCAATTGCACATTTGTGGAATGCAAAAATGGGCATGAACTGGAATAGATGAGCAGTGATGTTCCAAGATACATTCTTGTAAATTCCATTAAATCATTACGTGTCGGGGATAAACTATTAGTGAATTAAGGATTTTGTGGGTCAAAAAGAGAACCTCCACCTCTAGATTGAATATGTAAAAGTGTATACAAGAAATATGCATTTGTGAATTATGGATCAATTTTTTGAAATTTAGACGTCTATATTTGATACTAGTTGGGTTTTTTGCTTAATCAATTTGTTTCCTTTGTAAATGTTAAGTATGTTTACAAAACGTGAAGTTTGCTTTTTATATATAGTATGCTTATAATTGTGTCTATGTGATAGGTTCTAGAGTATGATGTTGAAATTGATGTGTGTCTATCTTCTCATGGCATTTCATATTTATGAATTAAGTGCATAAAAGTCCTTCATAAGAGTAATCCAAACAGCTATGAGAGATTAAAGAAACTATATGGTAGCATTTTTACAAAGAGTGATGTTTTCAATGACGATGATGGCATGGATTATTTTATTCATGATTGGTACAAAGAAATTGAAGCATGTACTAACAAAAGTTTTCTTAGAGCGGAAGCGCTTGAGGAAATCTACGAAGGTGCAAATTTATCACATTTAAGCGTGCTCCAATATTGTTATGCTAGGAGTAATGCATCCATTTTGGCACTATTAAAGCAAATGTCTTCTCTGCTGTCAATGTTTTGCTCGAAATGTTGCAGGCTACTATCTCGAAATTTCTTACCCTCAAACAATGTTCTTCCTACATCAAGAAATGAAGTGAAAAAGATGTTGAGAAAGCTTGGACTCGATTACAACACCATACACGCATGTCCCAACAATTGTATTTTGTATAAAGAAAAATATAAAAATGAAAAGGCATGTCCAAAATGTAAAACATCTTGTTATAAAGATACAAACAGAAGAATCCCTTAAGGTGATTCGATATTTTCCGTTGGCATCCCATATACAACACATATTTTGAGCCCCATATTTAGCAAGACGTATGGAATGGGGAGCAAAGAATGGGATTATGAAAATTCCCTCGTATTCCCTTGCTTTCAAACATATCGATACCAAATGGCCTGAGTTTGAAGCAGAGCCACGGTACATTAAGATGGGCATTGGATTGAATCCAGTATCCATGTGCTCAAGTAAATGGTCTACTTAACCAATAGTCCTAGTTAACTACAATCTGCCACCCTTTATTTGTTTTAAAAAAGAGTATTTACTTTTATCTCTCATAATTCCAAGAAAACGTTAAGTTAAAAATATTAACGTATATTTGGCACCTCTAATTGACGACCTCCAAGAGTTGTGGAGAGGCATAGACGTGCTTGACATATCAAAACTAGAAAACAAAAGGAGATTCAGAGTTTGAGGAATTTTAGCATGAACTATACATGACTTTCTCGGCTACGGATTCTATGCCAGTACTCGTTTGTGCTTAAGTAATACATGCAGATACTTTTTGCTTCATTCTATTTGTTATCATCATACTTAATATTTTACTATGGATGCAGGGTGCTCAATCAAAGGTTGTAAAGCTTGTCCCTCATGCGGTGATTGGTTGAAATCTACATATAGTAAGCATCTCAATAGAAATATATACCTTTGACACAGATATTCTTTCTCAAAGATCATTTCCTACGTTGAAGAACACAAACTAGACATTTTAATGGAAAGGTTGAGAGCGAACGATGTCCAAAACAGATGACACTTGCATATATATACCTAAAGTGGACCAATGGGCCCATAATCAATCTAGAGTCGGAGCTTACAAGCAAGGAAGATGATGACCGATCTTGAGGACGACCCTCTCTGACTTCCTGTATCTCTGTATGGTTTTCTTTGGAATATTGGAAATATTTAAAAATCGCTCATCTTCTTGATCCTATGCATATATTCAAAAATATAGGCCACTCTTTATGGAAACATCTTATTGGTTTGAAAGACACAAAAACAGGTCAAAACGACTTAAAAGATCAAAATTATAAATGCAACTTGTGGCCCCATGTTGATGAAGAGACGAATCGAAAAGAATATGCACCTGCACCATGGGTACTTACCTCCAAAGAGATTGACACAATTAATCAAAGAGGGCCTCCCCACTAAAGATGAAATTTTGGGAGAGATTTCATTTATAAGAATGGAATCTTCTAGAATATAAGGAATCTGATGGTATGCTAGATATCAATGGATAGATCTCAATGAGTACATTCTAAATCTAAAAGGTCTGACAAGTTTTTATTTCATATATAAAAATTTTACCTTGCGTCCGTTTTGGACAAGAGGGAGAAAGTCAAAGTCCTTATAGGGTCAATTTCAGAGTCCAAAATTTCCCTAATGTTTGTATGTCGAATAGTTAACAACGTTGAGTCATACACCTATGCCCGCTAGTGATTTGAATTTGCATTCATCCTTTAGTGTCATTGTTATTTTCATATCCAATCCATCCAGCCATTCATCATCTGTCTCCACTTCATCATCAACTAAGGATTGAGTAAAGTAGTGATGGTGAACTTGAAGGGTATTAAGTGGTAAACTTCAAGAATTGGTTACATTGCCACATTTTGATTTAGAATCCAAATGCATGCTTCTTCTTGTGCTTCGTCAATCACCTATTGTCATTTGAGCTTGCATCCGCAGCATGCATTCTTTGCAAGTGGTCAGTAGTTAGTGGTAGCTGGTATTTTTGAAGACAACATCCACTAATCCAATTTTCCATAACCCCTCCATTTAGGGTAGCTAGTTACAACCCCACTTGGCAAAAAATTCTCAATGACAAAAGGACCATGTCCCTTCTTCTTGAATTTAGGGATGTGTTGTTTCAGGGAATGTTTAAACTAGTACTAGATCCCCTTGTTTAAAGACCTTTGTTAACAAATGTGGGTCAAAGAACTGGTTTTTTTTTTGTTTCTGTGCATATATATGGGCTATGGCCACTAGTCTCTGTTCATCTAGTCACTCTAAGTTCTCTAGTCGTTCTGACAACTTGTGGCCCTTCCACTCCAATTCGTGCACAACTCTAAGAGTGGGTAACAAGAATTCCATGGGAAATATTGCGTCTAGTCCATAAACTAAGTTAAAAGGAGTTGCATTCAAGGTTGTTTTCAATGAAACTCTATAAGCCCACAAGGCTGATGAAGATGCATTTCCCAATCTGTCCTTCCCGTACTAACAATCTTGGTTAGTACTGTGGTCAAGATCTTGTTTGTATGTTTGGCTTGACCATTTTCTTGAGATGATAGGGTGAAAATTTGTTATGGATCACCATAAACTTACAAGTGTTCTATCACCTCATTGAGAAAATGTATTCCTCGATCACTTACCAGCTCAATAGGAAGTTTGTACCGCATGAATATTCACTCAAACAAAAATGTTGCAGTGGTTTGAGCATCATTCTTCTTAGTGGCTCTTTCCTCATCCCATTTGTTCAAGTAATCTGTGGCCACAATAATATATTGCATGTGACTCTTATATGATGGTGGTTATATTGGACCAACAAATTCTATTCCCTACTTAGCAAATGCGTGTGCTCCCATCGTAGGTCGCAATGGCGTAATGTCAATTCTTGTTTGCATTGTTGCTCGTGACTTGAATCACACAATTCTTTTTGCATCAGCAAATAGGTTTGGCCAAAAAATGCTAGCCATCAATATAGCTCTAGCTATAGTTTCCTGAGACAAATTTCCTCTTTCCAGATCTGTGTGTGCTTGTTTCAAGATAGGAAGGTATTCATCCTTATTGATACATATTTTGAGCTTTTGTTCCTTTCCTCATTGATAGAGTTGATGTCCAATCATCATGTAGCTGGTTTCTTTTGTTTTAATTGCTCTATGTCTTCTCTTACTCAGAGTCTTCACGGAATGTCTTAAGATACTCTACTAGATATCTACTCCATTGTGGTGTCACAAAGATATGGAATAATGTGACATGAGGTATGACTGCCTTTCCCTTACACTAAGAATAAATTTTCACATAATCATGAACGTCTTTCCTCAACGTAGGCCAATAGAACCCTAACCAGGTTAATCGTTGTAAGGTTTGATCTTTCACAAAATAGAGTCCTACAATCGTCGTATGAGCTTGACTCAAATTGTTTGCATGTTTCTTAGGGCTAATGCACAATTGTACAAGTCCATCGTGGTTCCTCCAATATAGCCTACCAACCATTATTGATATAAGGACAATTGCTCAATCAATCATGGTGTAATAGGAAGTGGTATCTGTGAATCTACTTGAGCTACGGTCGTTGGAGGTACAAGGTCTTTTGACCATCTAGGAATGATTTCCATGACAAAAGATAAGCATCTTATAAATCATCATCTACCCCTTTTGGTGCTTCCCCCAAAATGATTCTTGATAGGTGATCTACTCTTTGGTGAGTTGTGCCCTTTTTGGCTACCACTGTGAAGGTAAACTCAAGTAGGATAATAAACCATCTTACTATTCTTCTTGTATCGCATGGATTTCACGAGATAGTGTAGGGCTTGGTGGTCAACAAAAAAGACAAACTTATTAGCTAACAGGTAGCATCAAAATTTCTTAACCGCATACACCATTCCAAGGCCCTCCCTTTTGGTGGTGGTGTAGTTCTTTTTAGCTAAGTTTAATTGTATGTTGGCATAGGAGATAGGAAATTCCATTGTCCCCTCGCCTAACTGAGCTTTTATGCATCCAATAACAAAATTTGAAGCATCAACATGAACATGGAAAACTTTGTTCCAAACTGGAGTCTTCAATATTAGTGCTAATGTCAAGGCTTGTTTGAGATTTTGGAGTGATTCTTCACATTATCCGTCCATTCAAAGTGAATGATAAGGACATAAATGGGTTTTCCTATGACTGTATACATGTAGATGAATCTCCAATAATAGCCACAATGCCGCATAAATTCTTGAACTTTCTGACATTGGTGGGTTTGGAAATTTCAAAAATTGTGGCTACTTTTTCCATATCTGCAGCAGGAGAATTATCTAAAGAGTCTTTTTTCACTAAGTCAAATTTTTGAAAAAAAATTATGCAACAAGAAAATCAGATCGTCCTCAACTACATCGAGGCAGTATCAGACTCATCGATACTCATGTATGCGATTCCCATGAAGGATGAGGAACTACCATGATTTATCCAACCCTCTATCCAAATTACAATGAACCGGTTGATTAGATGAGATATATCAGCATCATTGATCAAATTTGGGAATAATATGAGTAAAGCAAGGTGCTCTGGGTGACCTGGGAAATATGTGCTCAATGAGACAAAACATAAAAGCACAAAATGATCTCATGAATTTTATAGACATGATGACTTAATGGAGGGGCCAGATTGGGTTGCTCATCAAGTATAAAAATGAATTGTTAGTGCTATCAATAGAGGCCTCCAAGATACTTGAAAAATACTTGACCAATAAAGCCAACTTTGAACCTCAGTTCAGAGAGATGGTTGAAGTACTCTTAAAAGCTCGCATCAAACCCAACTAGCCAGATCCAGTACGGTGAATCTACATCGCCTCCATATGTCAGAAGTTGGCATAGGTGAGGCTCACTAAAGGCAAGAAGACCTTATACGACCCTGATACAAAAACCTGGAATGTTCTCACACCGTACGAAGTGGAGATGCTGACAGAGTGAAGAGAGCAACTGGAGCAGGAAGACATGTAAAGACTCATTCAGAAAGGGAAAACTTCTTCTAGTGCCTTGGTCAAGTTCAACTAGGAATCCTTTATATGCCACCCAACAACGCACCCTGAAGAAGGCTCTAGATAAGTGGAATTGAAAACGATAATACCATAACAGAATCTTGAATTTTGAAAATATGCCAAATTCAAGAAAGGGAAGGAGGATGTAGACAGCGAGAATCGGCTATATGGAAGCGCCAACACATAGTAGGATTACTAGTAGCCACGGAAATTATCAATCGATAATTATATAGTGCATAGTCAGTCACAAAACCCAATATGGGCACCTATAAGTAGGACCCGCTACTTTCATTTTAAATATTATAGGTGGGATTACACTAAACATATATTTTTTGAGAAGAGGTTTAATTTATCCACACCTTAGTCTAACCAACAAATGAGCTTTTGAGGCTTGAGATGAGAAGGATAAAACCTCAATTGAAATTTTTTAAAAAGTCTCTTAATATTTTCATATATTTTTTAATTATGAGCACAAGATTTTGATACCTCTCTAGGGCTAAAGAAAGTTAAATAAACTTGGCTCAATGAAGCCATTTTGTGAAGCCATAAGTGACTGAAAAAACCCATAACATATGGGAAGTAGTTTTCTACTACTGAGACTAACAACACTTGTAAGGTCCATCATAGGGTTTCTTAGTTTGTGAGTGAAAGATGTACATAGGTCTTTTGGACTTTGCCCCCCCTATTTAGTAGTTGTGGAAGACATTCCTCAATCATCACCAATGCCAGCCACATATGGGAATGTTTTAGCAAGACCAACTCAAAGGTCATGTGTATAAGGAAACTCAACAAACAATGGCATATTACATTGTTCTTTGAGCCGTGGAGTTACTGATTCAAATTTGTATGGGCTTGTTTTATAACCAACAAGCATGCTACTTTGCTATGGGTGATACTTCATCGGGCTATTTAAACAAAATAGAAAACAATGAAAGATTGTGGCTCTCGTCTATTTGAAACAAAAGTGAAGCAATGGCTAATGAAATCATCTATGCTTGCACCTTGAAGATCTCTGGCCTCACACAACACCTTCATATAGGTGTGAGAATTCACGATGACATTGATAGTTAGGGACTATTGCAGAAACATGGTGTGCTTAGGAATGCTTTGGTCTACTAGTCTATAATATGCAAAATGTGTTTCCTTATAGAAGCATATTAAGTTCTTGATGAGTAGTCTCTCAAGAACATGTTGATTGCAGGATGTATCCAGCCTGCTGTGGCAAGGACATTCTGGATTGGTGATTGCAAGACGTGTCCGACATGGCTATGGCTTTGGGATTTTTTAACTAGATGTGAAGATATGGTCTCTCTCAAAATGCAATCCCCTATGTTTGCATCTTGCAGGCATGTGAGCTTATGTAAGACCTTCTTACAAGTGACAAAATACACAATGAGATTGATGGAAGTGGTTTTTGTAGAAACATGTTGTGGTTGGCAATGCTTTGGTCTATGTGTATGCAAATATGAAGCCCTTATGAAAGAACACAAATTTCTTGATGAACTTTCGATCTGAAATGTCATAATCTGTGCAATGTTTTCATTGAAGGATATGTATTGTGGCAATGAAGCTTTGGGTAATTTTAATCAGATGCAAAGGGATAGCCGTTCTTCACCTATACTTTCACCCTGAAGGCATGCAAACTTATGAAAAAACTTCATATGGATGAGATAATTCACATAAAGATAAAGGGATATTGGAGAAACATGTGCTTGCCAATGCTTTTGTCAATATGTAGGTCAAATGTGATGCCCTTACTAAAGCACATAAATTTATCGATGATCATTCTGTTCTCGGAATGCATTGATTGCAAGACATGCCCAACATGGTTGTGGCAAGGAAGACCTTTTGCCAAATGCATTGACCAAAGGATATGTGTTGTGGCAAAAAACCTCTATGTTGATTTAATGTGAGATACAAAGAGATGGCATTTCTCCACATATAATCACCTATGCTTGCACCTTGTAGACATATATTTGCACAAGACAATCACATGCATGAGAGAATTTACAAAATTTTTGGTTAGGGCTATTAGAGAAACATGCTATGCTTGCTAATTGTCTGGTCTACATTCTTGTCAAATGTGGTACCCTTACAATAGCACATAAAGTTCTTGATGAGACTTTTGTTCAAAATATCATCTTTTCGAATGTCTTTTTTGTATGATATACCCAATGTGGCTATGGAAAGGATCTCTAGGTTGTTTTAGCCCAATGTAAACAAAATTCATACAAAAATTAAGAGTATTGAGGCTAGATGCTGACATATTGGCAAGAAGCTCAAACTTTTGCATATAAATCATTAGATTTAAGTGTTGTCTACAATTTTGATTCCATTAAAAGGGAACTCTTAGATTATATGTTTTAAAATGCCCACTCTTAGATTATATGCAAAACATATAATGTAGGCCTTTTTTTTTAAATTGTAAAACAATATACAATTTTCAAAATAAAATACAAAGAGAGAAGTGGAGGGGATACAAATGATCCAATTCATACAAAAGGGCTACCAAGGGGAACAATGCATTTCAGGGTAACAACACTGATAACAAATGAAGAAAGAGCACTAGAGAGAATACGATAACAAGAAAATCCAATAAGGAAAGTAAACATAGGTAAGATAGTACAACTCAAAAAATATAGCCTAAGGACCATTAGGGAGTTAAGCAAGGGAAATCAAATGTCTCTTAATCAGTACATATTTTCTAATGATTAAAGATATTTGATATTTCTATTCCATATCCACCATATGTAGAAAGATTGTATAGTAGGTAGAGGCAGATCTTCTTAACCTTTCTTTGGGGATTCTCTAATAGCATGCTACAATTAAAGTAAATTTGTTAGGAGGCTGGATATAAAGTGAGATAGGAGGTGGCTTTTTGGGCCACCGATGATATGTGCATTCCTCTAAGTCCATATGAATCAAAATAGATGACACATGATGATGTGCCATAAAGGGATGTCCAAACCATGGCATCCTCCAAGTAATAGGTGAAGCATTGAGGGTGGAGGGGTAGCAAAGCTTGTAGCAAAAAGATCAATAGCTTTGAGTTGATAGGGCAATTAAATACCATGTGAGCTAATGATTCCTCATGTGTGGCAGATTTGGAAAATTGAAGATCCTAAGCACCACATTCATCATACATATCAGCCGAAGCATTGACTAGTACAACATATTTTTACAATATCCCTTGATCTCAACGTGAATTTTCTCACCCTTGTGAAGGCCTTGTGCATAAGGTCACATGTCTTTGAGGTATAAGCATAACCGATTGCATGTGGAGGAAGGCCAGCCCTTCGCATGTGGTTAAGACATCCTAGAGATTTCTTAGTGTAGGGCATATCCTTCAATCAATGCATTGCAAAAAGAGATGACATTTCAGACAAAAATTTCATCAAGAAATTCACATGCTTCTTAAGGGCTACAAATTTTGCATCCATATAGACTGAAGCATTTCCAAGCACAATTCCTATACAATGCAAGTACAGGTGATTGCATTCTTTGCATTTGGGTAAAAATAGCACGTCACAACCATGTGAAACATAGCCTACAATCAACACATCTCGAGAGACTGTTTCATACAAGAAGCCCATCAAGAACTCTATGTGCTTTTGTAAGGTAAAAACAACATGACATCACAACCATGTTGGGAATATCGTGAAATCAACGCCTTCTCAAGAGTACATTTTGGACATGAATCCTATCAAGAGCTTTATGGATTTTGAAAGGTAAAATTACCACAACATCATAACCATGTTGGTCATATCGTGCTCCAATCTCTACGTGCATCATCATTGTCATTGCGAGCATATCTTTTGCATATCTATTGTGTCTACCTATGCAATCATCATGCTCTCTGTAAGTCCTTCAATCACCATCCGTATGGCTATGACCCGCTCTATATTCTTCCTCTCTATCATAGTCTCTTCATCTTCATACCTCAAACATGTCTACTATGATCAACATCATCGTGCCGATCATGTCTATTGGGATCTTTATCATCATTTTTTCTTTCACTTCTACCCATGTCACGTTTCATGGCACTTGCACTCCAACAAATGACTTAGCTCTTATGCCCTGAATATTGGATGTATACTTTATCCATTATGGTTCTCCTTTGGAAAATAAAGGTGAGGGAAAGCATACGTTGTACGCCACATGAGGGTTGGAGACAAGAGAATGGGTGAAGGGAATATGATGCCAACTGGCCAAGGCAAGTGCAGAGAGAGAGAGAGAGAGAGAGAGAGAGAGAGAGAGAGAGAGAGAGAGAGTTATGTCCAGACTAGGAAGTGCAACATGAGACGAGGTAGGCATTGCTTGCTACATTGTTTGGCTCTTCCCTTACTTGCGACGACTCTAGCTTTACAATGGCTTTTGTTGGCATCCAGGGTGATGACACTGTTGCTTGCTTTTGGGAGTGATTGTCTCATCAGTTCAACGGATTAGATTGTGCTACTTGGCCCACCGCACTATCGAGAAAGTCCAAAAACACGTCAAGCTTACCAAGTAAAACTAGTCTTGCGCTTGGTGGGCCTTTCTATACAATGTTGTAGCAATGAAGATTATGGTATCAATTGTTTAGGACTAAAGTAAATATGCACAAGGTGCATTCACTACTGTAATACAGTACTTGCATTGGCCAACCATATGCAAAGAATTGCGTGTCTAATTGATATGTACATGTGAGGGCCATGCCAGGGGACCACCGGCTGTACCGTCTCCAAATGGATACACCGTGATCTCCGACATCCCTCCCGCTTGAGACCGACACCAAGATAGGAGTCCTCGTTCTCTTCGATGCCAACTCAAGGGGGTGACAACATTCACTTTCTGTCATATGGATCCCTTAGCCCCGAAGCACCTTTGCTTACCGGTCCAACTTTCCAATCAAAGTCATTAGACTATCTTTGAACTCAACCTTCCAGGGTCAACTAACGGGAGTTCTCTAATTCACCCTTGGTTCAAGGTCACTGACTCTTTTTTCCCGGTTATGAATGAGCACAACTGCCAATGCATTTCCTTAAGGTGAGTGTATTTATAATCTACATGAATCCCTCTGTCCCAAGTTTTTCTCCCACTCCGTAGATCGGAATCCCTTTTCCCGCAACATAAAATTGGGTTCAACTTTCGGGCCAACAATTAACCCTCCAGAATCCGCCCACCCACTGAACCGTTTGATAAATGCGCCTTCCTAAGGTAATAATATGATACTAGAAAATAGTATTCCAATCATGTCGAACCAAGAATACATTTCAAGCATTTGAAAGCAGCATGCAAATTGTTGCATACCCTTGCAAGTGTGCATTTATCAGGTCCTTCCCACCTTTTTTCTTTATAGAATATTTTTACGTTCTTTTTTCTTTAATATTAGTAAAATTATCTAGTTATCTTCAAACAATCACATATACTCCTCCAGGCATATCCCTATCCTAATCCCAAGACTCGAGTATCATGTCTCCTCCGCCACGTGTGGAGGTGGTACCTTTCAAAGATTCCAATTCTTATTTTTCTTTATCTTGTGTAGGAAAGGCTTCAAAGATAATCTACTTTAGATTTCTTTTAAGTCAATGACCCAAGAAGCAGAGCAAAGGTGCGGCTGGTGAGGAAAATTGCGGAATAGACCATTTAGATTCCTAGCCTTTCCAAGGTTCCTTTTTACCAAACCATTTGAAGAGTTTAATCACATCCTCCTCCCTTATCTTGATCCCTTCATGGATCCATTTTCCTTCCTCCTTTTCCCGTTGGCATTAGGCCTACCCGAACTAGGCCAATTTCTAAACGCATCCGCAGGTCCCTATCACCCGACCAAGACTCACTCCCATTCAATCTCATTTCTAGGGTAGTGAATGAACTCGAGCTCAAAATATAGACCAACGGTTATCAGCCCTAGCCAAAATGGACCATCCCCGTTGTATCCCACAGGTAAACACCTACGCCAGCCTTTTCCAACCATGTAAGACAAGGTCCTTACTTAAATCTTCTATGTTATGCTAGGGCTATCCACATCAAATCTTTTTGGTAAAGTTTTAATCCTAGATTAAATTTAGATTAAGTTTCTTGAGTATTAATCTCTTAGTTCCTAGTTCATTTTAATCTTTAATCAAACAAGACCTTAAGAAATACAACGAGTCTCTTGGGAGTTTAAGGTTTTGTCTCAATGTAAGTTTCAAGTTAACCCCGACTTCGACGAATCCCATTTTGGTCGCTTTGCATCATTTGTCAACCATGGGTCATCTCCATGGAAGCGATGGGAGTTTTATGTTCAAGCAACACGGTCACGACATCCGTGAAGCTATCCCCTTACTCCCCCCTTCGAGTTTGCAAAACAAACTCGAAAGTAGACAAACATGAAATGAACAGTGCATATGCTTCCTACTATGAGTTTTTGATTTAGTGTGATCTATGCGTGGTAAACACAAAACTTGGGAATGCACCAACTTGCAATCTTGAGATAAATAATCAAGAAACTTCCTTTGAGTGCTTATGCAAGAGTGAAACCCTTCCATGCATGGTAGTGTAAGAGTGAAAATGCGACATTCCTAAGAGTGGACATGCTAGTTGTTAACCCTCACGGCTCACGGACACCCTATGACCTACGACGAATGTTGTATTATTTACTTATAGAGTCAGGTACCGGGATTGTCGGTCCAATAGGAAAAGGGTAAGAGTGATCGCCGATGAGAGGCGCACTCTAACTGGAACATTCAAGGGATTAGTTGGCTAAGCATGGGCGCCCAAGTGTGAATGGGGTGAGCTCATATAAAAGTCAACTAAACCTAAAATTCACTCATTCTCTCAGTTGTGCAATTGAAGAGTGCTCTTGCTCCATCTCCATCTTCTTCTTCCTCATCTCCTTGTGTGTGTGTGTATGCGTGAGAGAGAGAGAGAGAGTGTGTGTGTGTGTGTGGGATCGAGCATTGCGGCGGCCTGACGGCGGCGAGGCAGTTGAGCGCGGCGTAGCGGCGTCCACCTCTTCTTCGCGGCAAGGAATCCTCCACGAAGCAAGCGTAGAGCGGTGAGTGACACACCATCGGCATCTTTGAGCTTACTAGTTTAGACTTGTTGTGTGCTTGGAGCCATTTGTGGCTCACACGCGGTGTATCGGCAAGTTCCTTGCATTGACACGTGCGACATACGCGCACATTTTTGGTGCCGTTGCCGGGGAATGCCATACACTAAGCTTGAATGGCACTCTGTGCTTCTTTTGTGGTGCAATTTGAACTGTAGGAAAGGTAGGGAAGGAGTGTGTGTGTGTGTTGAGAAGAAGGATTTGGTGTTGTACTGTGTATTTTTTTTGTTAATGGAGTTTTCAAAGGTACTGTGTTTATTCTCTGTGTATTAAGGTTGTTAGTTTTCTTTGTTAATGGAGTTTTCAAAGGTACTGTGTTTATTCTCTGTGTACAGTAAGTAGGAAGTAGATGTGTGAGAGCTAATAGAGTGTGTTAGTGTGTAACATTAGGTGTATTAGTTAGAAGTAGGTAGATAGAGTGTGTGTGTGCTCTCGCGCAAGCCACGGCGACCTTATCCTTATAATAAAATAAATAAAAAAATTTAAAAAAATTAAAGGTAGGACCGGGAACGGGAATATCTCCCAGACCCAAGCCCAACCTCACGCTCAGGCTTAAACATCTATCGCCCTTTAAAATTACGAATTTTAGCTTCACACGTAGCTAAAAATCGATTTTTTGAGGACCAACGGAACTTCAGATGCCCGAAAATTGTGTTGTAAAGCACACAGCGACCCTCTAAGTGATACGCTCGTTTCGAGCTATCACATACTTTAATAAAAAAAAAATCAAACATTAAAAAATATTTAAAAAAAACATTAAAAACGTAAAAAACACGAATGAAAATGGACGCTTAAAAAAGTAAGCGGTTAACCTTTGAGGTTATTCGCCGACGCTTGTAGGGTGTCAAAGACACATGCATCTGCGCTCTGGTCGTGTGCTAGAGACGGAGCAACTAGAGAGAATTTTGACTTACGCGAGTTCTCAATATCCACCTACCTTAGGTTTCGGACCCTCGGCGGGGACCCAAGGTAGTACAAACCAAGACCCGAACATAGCGGCTAGTGACTCTTCCTCTGACTACGACGTCATGGAGGGTTTCCCAATGCCTAATCTCGATAGATCAAGCCAATCCATGCATGCCATGGGTCCTCGGTCCGGGCCGAGCGTGCTTAGCCACTTGAAGGAAACCTTTAGTAGAGCCACTCACTCCGAACATGGAGCTAATGATGTAAATGAGGGGGGTGGGGAAGTAAATTCTCCATTCGTGACCAATGTAGACCCTATACCATTAGAGAATGTGCACGTGAATACTTCATTCACTGCACCTTCTGACTATTCAGAGTTATTTCACTCCGAGGTCATATTACCCGATGGTAGAAGCCTTGCCGAAGTGCAAGAGATTGAGCGATATATCCTTGCAGCAAGAGAAAAGGAAATTGAGAGCTTACGCAAGGCAGAGCAACGAAGAGAGTTAAAATCAAAAGGGCCTATGTCAATATCTTTGCTAGGAGAGCAATTGAGTGCTCCTGACTTAGCAACCGCTAAGGGCCAACCCCTAGAAAGCAACATTGCATCTACCTCAAAGGACACCCCTAGCACGTCAATCCTAGATGGAGTGTTCTTAAATGAGAACTTGGAGTACGAACTACAAAAAGAAACTCTAACGGATCTATACACAGGTCACACCTATCACGTGGGTTGGTTAGATGTCCTACAATCCACAATGGGTGCTACAAAGAGTTTGTGAGGTCATCCATAGGGTAATTGAGTTAGAGAGACAGAACAAGGGGATCAACATGCCTTCAACGGGTCTCATGAGATTCTTGGATACAAGAAAGGCTAAACAACCGACCTTATCGCAAATGGAGACTCCCTCAGTAAGTCTGATAGATCCTCCATATGTTGTTTCTCCAGGGGTCTCAGTGCAATCTGAGCCCAGAAGTGATAGCTTCACCTTTCCAAGTCTAGCTCATCTTTCCCTTGATGACACCATGGCTACCATGCCTACCCCAATGATGGGCATGCCAAGAAACACGCCATGGACCTCATTTGTTAGTAAAGCACCACTACATGGTAGCTCAATGCCTGCAACAGTACCTACAAGTGTGTACCAATCGTATGCACCTATGGGTCATCGCACTCATGTAGTCCCTACCGCTCCCATTGTTTCAACTACCTATGCTCCACAACCACAACACCCAAGCTCTTATTTCCATGGGACTATACCGGCTAGCATTAGCATGCCACATCCGACGTCTGCTATGCCTAGGGCCACCCATATGAACTATGGAACACCACATGGCACAACATCCTATGCGCCAAGCCCAATGCCAATACCTACTCCACATGTAGTCTCTGGAGCGCCTTCATCCACGGTGCCTACTCACTTAGGTGACTTGGCAACATTTGCTCAAGCTATTGGTCGATCTATTGCTGAGAATATGTGTAACACGCCTGATAGAGAGCCTAGAAGTAAGGCAGTACAAATAGCCAAGCTCACACAAAAATTTAGTGGAGACAGGGATGTGAGAAATCATATCGAAGTGTTTGAACAAATATGCGATTCTCTAGGAGAACACAATGACCTGCATAAGAGCAATGCATTAAGCCTAACCTTAAGTGGAAAGGCTGGGGATTGGTATAGAACCCTAAGGGTGGAAGAAAAAACGAATTACCCTACTCTTAGGAGACTGTTCTTGAAAGAATACATACGAGAGGGAGTACTTTGGGGTGTAGCCTCTCAGCTCCAGAAAACCCAACGAGAGGAAGGAGAGTCGATGAGAGACTTTATTAGTCGCTTGAAGCATTTGAATTCTCGATGTAATCCAAATGAGCGCTTCAATAATAATCAATTCTTGGATAGATTCATTAGGGGATTACGACATGAGGATATCTACAATGGCCTAGTCATTAGAGGTATCACCACTTGGGAAGCAGTCACCACCAATGCGATCCAGTTGGAGGATAATTTAATGATTCAAGGAGAAATAGTGTCTATTGAGCCTAAATCTATTAGCTCACAAGCATCGGGGCATCAACCAATGACCCTAAAGCCTATTGCTAAGGAGCCAAAGATATCTGAGATGACTTTAGCAGATCTCACTAAGGCTATTCAAGAGAGTCTTAGAGACAATCGTGCTCCGCAGAACAATCATATGTATCCAAGAAGGGAGCAACAATGGTGCTCAGTATGCTATGGACCACATAGTACTAGTGAATATCCTACTTTTAGAGTAAAATTCAATGGGAACTGCAATGCCTAGGAGGTATGGTCATCAAGCTAAGGATTGCATAGTATTTAAGCGTGCGATGGCCAATAAACCAACCTTAGCATGGACAGACACACCTCGAGTGCCTGCATTGATGCTGGCCCCACCTCTTGAACAAACATCACAACATATGGTCCCTAGGGCCCAAAATGTTGTTCAAACAACACCCTTACCACCTCCAGTGCTAGGACCGCAACCACCACATCCGAGAATCACTTCTGTGAATCAAGTGGGTTGTGAGTCATCTATTTCTTGTTTGGAAGGCTGTGAGGAAGATATGGATCCTAATATTGCCTATGGGATGGATGTGCTTGAGGAAAGTCCACAATACTACATGGAGGACTATTGGGAACAAGTCAAACCTGTATATCAAGTAGCTGCTCTTGCGGCAAGAGACCAAAATATCAATTACACTGCTAAGAGACCACCTCTTCAATGCTATGAGTGTGGAGGTCCACATCGTGTAGCCGAATGTCCTATTAGGCTACAAAAGAACGCCACACTAATGCAAACCAGTCAAGCGAGCACGTCTACAATGCTGATACTCATGTGTAATCGATGTGGCATAGATCATTTGATTGCCCTATGTCCAAATAATCCAAATGCACCAAAGATCACGCCGTTAAACATGATTGAAGTTACCGAGGAGCCATCACAAAGTACACATGTGGTACCAGTAAACATACTCACACGATCGATGCTCCAAAAACAAAATTATATCCTTGAGGAAAGAGACACGGCATCAATTTCCCAATCTCAGAAAAAGAAGAAAACACGAAGAAAGAGATCGCAAAAAGCAGCGAAGTCAGACCCCAGTTAAAAGACCAACATAGGGACTAGTGACGACCCTGTATATATGAATGACGCTAAAGAGGATTCTGATTCAGGAGAAACCATGGAGACCAAAACAACCACTAAGATAGAAACCAACAAGGAAGATCTTCATGAGCCACAATGGCCAGGATCCAAGAAGAAGATAGGAACTTATCCAAACCCTACAGAGGAGATTGAGCGAGTCAAGCAGTTAAGGAGTTTGGTAGAAGATACCCAAAGGGATCTAGAACCAGCACCTAGGAAGATCCAAATTACAGACACCGTGTTCCCTATGCAACAACAACCTCACCAAGTCCATAGATCCTTAGCCATACCTAGTGTCATCCAAGAAGAAAGTGACTTAAAGTCAGGGGAAAGTGGGCGTACTCACTTCTTGATGGAAAGAATGTTTACAGAGGGACTACTTGATCCTATCGAAGAAATGGAGATCCCATCTTCCCCACGTCAAGGGACTCAAGGCCAAAAGGTGCCATTAAACATTGCCAAATTGATGGATTTCATGTCTTCAGAAGTTAGAACCACCATCATGTCCAAACTATATAAAGACCCTGAGCTAGTCTCAGCTCTTCGAGCCTTCCTCAATGGAGAACTAAAGTTTGGGCTACCACAATTTGCACAGATGGATGGAGATGGGGAGATTCCAATAGAGGAGGAACACTTAGATCCACAACCCAACCTAGATGAGAACCTTGTTATAGAAATACCTGTTAACAAGTTGGGACAATACTTTGACTAGGGTGATGAGTCCAATGCGACCATACCAATCACTACTATGGGATTAACTGTGAAGGGAATCCTTGATGGTGGCGTTGGGGTTAGCATTGTGACTAAAAATTGCTGGGAAACTATGGGAAGACCTCACCTTGCGACCACAACCATAATAGTGAAGATGGCCAATGGGTCTATTGTTAAATCTATTGGGATGCTAGAAGATCTCAAGATCAAGGTATTTGGACATAAAATAAGGATTACCTTCATTTTTATGGATTTCTCCAAACACACTATGGCATCGGAGATGATCTTAGGACGTCCTTTCATAAGGGAAGCAAAAATGGTGCATGACTGGTCTAAAAACCATGTCTACCTGCAGTTCCAAGATTCTATCATTCGAGTGGATCTTGTTACTGGTCGAGCACATCCTCTAGGAAACAAGTTTATAATTGATCATAGATATGACACCATAGTTCACTCAGCCCCATTGCAGTATTGTTACACGTGTAAACAGGACATTGATGTTGGGGAAGATTCTCCTTATATGGATATACTACCTGGGATGACTAAGTTGGACAATGTGGATTGGGTCCACCTAACAGCAACCATAGACACTTGGGGAAATAGGGGGACGACCTGGGTAACACCTGAGGGGAATGAAATGCCCGTACCCTTAAATATGCTACAAGCAATGCATATAGCTTCTAACAAGACTCATCCTAATATAACAAAGAAAACATACAAGTGGGTCCCTAAATCTTCTTTAGAGACCATGGCTGATGCTAAAAAACAGAAGCCTTGTAAGAAATGTACCACTCACCCCAAGAAATTTAAAGAAACATTGCGTTGGATTCCTAAAAAACTATTGGAAGCCCAAGGCTACTATGAAGGAAATGATTAAATCTGGGTGCCAAAACGTAAATTGTGCTCTTACTTGTCATCGGGCCCATGTGAGCTCAATCCCGTAGCTCCAAAATGAATCTACGATTGCAGAAAGAAAAAAATCACAAAATGTTACACGCCTGCTCCAGAGCTAGTTTGGGTACCGAAGAAAGAACAATTTGTTCCACCTAGCTCAGGAAGGGGGGAGTCTCATGAAGCTTCTAGCTCCTCATGTAATGCGTCCATAGAGGTAAAAGCTTCTCCACAACCTCCACCTACAATAGTGGACCTCCATGAAGCTACAAAGGAATCCACACCTCCTAGTGTTCAAGAATCACCTGATGAACCACTTCAAGTTCGATCCTGGGAGAGTAGCTTACCACCCTTGCAACTCGACGAGGCACCTAAGGTAATAGAAAACTACTGGCAAAAATCATCACCTATTACCAACTGGAACAATTGGTTTCAAAGGGTGACGAGCACATTTCAAAAGGTATGATCTACCCAAGGAAGGGGGGAGTGTTTGCTGACATCCATCATTCACTTGCTTCCCCCTCAACCTTCCTCCCTGACCTCTTCATCTCCACTCTTAGGGAATGTATATATAAAGCCTTATACTCACAAAAACAAGATAAAAAAGTAAAAGAGCAAGAGCCATAACACAAAATCATAAAAACACATTATGCACAAGAACACGACCCTTGTAATATTTGCACTCTAACCATCATCTATTTGCATGTACAGATATGGCTAGTACGCTAGAGTCATCCACTCCTGCCTTGGGTGAGAGGTACCCTCGTTACTTTTCACAAATGTTCCACATGGTCTTTCTGTGCTTGCATGTGAATGGGATTTGGTAGGTACACTAGCATGTGAGAGGAATTTCAAGGAGTTAGAATGGCTGATACTTCTCTTGACCACGACTGATCCATACTTAGTAGAGAGTGTATCTCCCATTGCACAAGCCTACCCTTTTGACCAAGATGACTATAGGCGTCTAGTGACCTTCTTAGTAAACATGGGTACCTATGATGAAGAAGAAGATTTACATGACTACACAGATGGCACATATGGTCTCATGGATGATGAATTTGTTTATCTCGACGACGAGGATAGGGGTTTAGGCTTAGGGTTTTCCCCCAATCTCTACAATATCGTATTCCCTTGACTCTCTAGGGGGAGTGCAAATAATTAGGTTAGGGCTCCTTATGTTTTTTGTTGTGTTCAATAAGTGTTGGTACCTTTTCCCAATGATGTGCCTCTTAGAGGTATTCTTTGTGTTTCCTAGTGTGTACATGAACGTGTTGATGTGGTTAGGATTTGGACCTTCATGGGATCTTTCTCTCGTTCACACTTCAAATCAAGCACGACCATCAACACAAACAGGTGTTTCTTGTCCATTAGCATTGCCCCTTATCTTTTTTGCATCCATGTTTGTCTGCTTTGATTGTAATTGGTAGCATAATATTCATAGCTTTTGCTTAGTATCAAACATTTAATTCAATGTAATTTTTTATCATAATCACTTGTCTAGGTTTAAAAATTAAGCAGTCCAACTAAGCTAGTTTGACCAAGCTAGGCGTTATAGATCTTCTCTTAATACCATGGGGAATGCCTTCCTAATAATCAATGGTTACTTAGGTTCTTAATCCGATTTAGGTAGCATTGTGTGAAATGTACTAGGGCTTTCTAGTGGGCTTAGTCCCTATTGACCTTTAGCTTAAGTATTATAAAGGGAGTTTACTAGTGTGATGAGCCTTGGGAGGTGTAACAGTGTCATATGACCCCCCAACGTTACAAAATTAAAATGCTGAAAATGAACAAACAAAAAATTCAAAGTGCCACAATGTAAAATCTTAAACTGGAAGAGAAATCTCAGCTTGATTTGGTACTTCACTCACATGTATCGCCTATGGTACTAGAGCCCTAGAGGTTCCCAGTGTGGACGCTTTTCCTTGAAAATCAAAAAACCCAAGGCATACAAAATAAGCACACACATCAAAATTGAATCACTGTGAAAAGACTTTGGGGGGTCAAAGAAAAGGTAATCAGTCAGGCGATGATTTCATGAGAAATTCCTTTTATCGTAGCTTAACTACAAGGTCTTCTAAGTATAGCCTCTAGTTAGCCCTCGAACATGAAATACTTGGCTCTCGCGATTAAACAACTTAATTGACTAGAGAAAATTAAGAATCTTACCCATGGTATTAATAGTCGATCTTTAGTGCCTTTCGATCGTTAAATTAGCGACCCTAGACTTGTCTAATTTTTTACCTTTACAGCTGTTTATGCATTTGATTATATTGCAATTTAATGTTTATTGCTGACAAATGGTTTAAAATTCCGTTACCAATCAAATTTTTTGCCTAAAACTGCATATGCTTTTTAATTGTATATGAGAATGCAATTACTGTGCCAATGTTGTTTGATTTTGCAGAGACTGAAGAAGGCTAAGGACATTCATCTCAAATGCTCTTCCACCTCGACAAACGAGCTTCAACTCAATAGCTTCTGAGGACGGAATCTACATCAGGAAGGGGGGCATGTTAACCCTCACGGCTCACGGACACCCTATCACCTACGACGGACATTGTATTATTTACTTGCAGAGTCAGGTACCGCGCTTGTCGGTCCAATAGGAAAAGGGTAAGAGTGATCGCCGATGAGAGGCGCACTCTAACTGGAACATTCAAGGGATTAGTTGGCTAAGCATGGGCGCCCAAGTGTGAATGGGGTGAGCTCATATAAAAGTCAACTAAACCTAAACTTCACTCATTCTCTCAGTTGTGCAATTGAAGAGTGCTCTTGATCCATCTCCATCTTCTTCTTCTTCATCTCCTTGTGTGTGTGTGTGTGTGTGTGTGTGTGCGTGAGAGAGAGAGAGAGAGAGAGAGAGTGTGTGTGCGATCGAGCATTGCGACGGCACGACGGCGGCGAGGCGGTTGAGCGCGGCGTAGCGGCGTCTCCCTCTTCTTTGCGGCGAGGAATCCTCCACGAAGCAAGCGTAGAGCGGTGAGTGACATACCATCGTCATCTTTGAGCTTACTAGTTTAGGCTTGTTGTGTGCTTGGAGCCATTTGTGGATCACACACAGTGTATCGACAAGTTCCTTGCATTGACACGTGTGACACGTTTCTTGCATTGACACGTGCGACATACGCGCACACTAGTGTAGTGAAAAAAAATCATGTAATAGTGTATGAATGATTAACAATCCTTCTTTAGGCATACCTTTGCTACCGTGGAGAGGATTAATTATGTAGCTAGAAGAGGCTTATGGTTGCGGGACTTTCCAATTGGTTAGAGGGAAGGGATGGAACGACTTTATGAAAAATCCTCTTTTTTAATTAACTTCCTTTGATTATGCTAAATTAACCTTCAAAACCTCAACTTTTCCTTGAGAAAATTAAGTATTAACCTAATTTGCATTACTAAATAAAACCTTGCACATATACAACCAACATAGAAGTTATGTCTTCCTTCTAAGCAAAAAGGATTGCTTATAAAAATGAAAGAGCTTAAGCATGAATTTAAGTAAGTATGAAAGTAAATCTCTTTCAAGAATGAGAAATAACAAGATAGCCTTACCTTAGTGTGTATATGGTATGGTCTTCTCCTTGCTTTGGAAGAGTAACAACGAAGTGTGTTGACATAGCCGGCTCTTTTCCGCTTCACTTTGCTTGAAGACCATCAATTTGGCAATTGGAGGAATGAGAGGTTAGAAGAAAGATTTTAGTTATGGAAAGCTTAAGGTTAGGAGAGAGAACAGTGAGAGTGTAATGGTAATTTTGATTATGGTTATGGACATGGCTTCTCTTGGGGAGAGAGGTGTGTGTAGGAGGCGTGTGTGAAAGAGAACTAGCTTTGGATTTCACAGCTCACTCTTAAACTTGCACTTTCAAAAATGTGAAGAGAAGTGTTTAATGAGTATGGAAGGCCTCCTTTTAAGCTTAATTTGATAAGGCCCTTATCTTATCTTGATAAGGCACTTTTGCATATCTTGATATCCTTTGTTCTTTTTCAAAGCTTCTTCAATAAGCTACTTAAGCAACAAGCTACTTTTTCAACAGTGGCTTATGCAACAAGCTACTTTTTCAACAGTGGCTTATGCAACAAGCTACTTTTTAAACAAGTGGATTATGGAACAAGCTACTTTTTCAACAAGTGGCTTATTCCATCTTATCCTTATTCTTTCTTTGGTTTCTTATCCAATTTTTTCTTGAGATAAAACTAATATACCATACACTGGTTATATCCACATTCCCTTGGTGAAAACCAAAAGTGTCTCATGAGTAACTAGGGTGCTTGACTATAGCCCAAATTTACTCAATCGTTTTCAAAAAGTCAACGGCTTAGATATTTCATCAAGAGTAAGGCTAAGAGGAGGACCTTACATACTCCCCAACAAAAAGAAAGAGATGTCCTCAACTCAAAACAAATAAAGAAGGTGGTAAATCTTCATCCATAAGTTACACTTTCAACTTCTGGGTAACGCTAATTTAGCCTTCATTGGCTGGCTCGTCTATATAAGGTGAAGTATATTTTCATTTCTTACAATATTATTCCCTTTGTCTTTACATTTTCTTTCATCCCTTGTCAAAATTTCTTAGGTTTGTCTCTTTGCTCATTACCTTACTTTATGGATCGCTGGCAAGAGCTAGTTTTATCTATGACCATTTCTCATCTCCATCAAGTAAGTGAATCCGTGAGGAGAGATTTTGTGGAGCGATATGGGAGCCTGCCATTTCCTCACTGGGGAACTTCATTAGCTCAAACCAAATGGTGAATGTTTTAAAGTATAATAAGGGTGACACTCTGGGGTTGGGATCACTTTCGTAATAATGTCCGTTTGGCTATGGTTATTGAAGCTATAGGTTTGGGTCCTTGATATTACTGCGTGATGAGATCAATGCATAAAGACTTTTCTGAATGATTATTTTTGCTTGCTCAATTCCTTCCTTATCAAAAGATATATCTTTACCCTCACTTTGATTTACCACTTAGAGGGCCCTTTAACTTCTCACCTCATACTAGAGAGATTAGTGCCACAATTTTACAGCGAATCCTTCCTATTGATGAGAGGCCTAATATGTACCCTGCTTGTGATAGTTGCTTTTGTGATCATGTAATGGATGGGTTTATTAACCTCTAGAAAATTTATCTTCATTGTATCATGTTCATCATGTTCCAAGATCTTGGTGCCTATCTTAAGTCCTTCTTTCTCTGATTTTTCTTGATCGATATAATGAAATTGGTTCCGAGTTCTTATAATTTCAAACTTAGCTAAATATATTTATTTATTTGTTAATTTCGTACAGAGATTCGAGTCACAAGATTTAAAGGATAACGCTAAAGTTCGGGTTACATTACTTATATAGCACAAAAGTTCAATAAGATAGAACTTGGATTTGTAGTTACATGGGCTAACATGGTTTAGTTTGAGCCCAAAAAGAGGAGAATGCTGATCAAAAAAGATGAGGAAACTGAGAAGTAAGGCGTTCCCAATCTTCCCAAGAGGCATCTTCAATGGGATAGCCCTTCCACTGGACCAAAACCTCCCGAATTGTTCGGTGTCGTAGCTTCCGCTCCTTCATGTCTAAAATTTGCTCTGGCTCCATCTGGAATTCTTCATGTGTGTTAAGAATAGTATACGCATCATTTAGGATCTGAAGGGGATCTGCAACATATCTTTTTAGCAATCTAACATGAAAGACATTGTGCACATGCAAGTAAGGGGGTAAAGCGAGTTTGTAAGATTGGTCCCCTATCCTTCTCAGAATCTCAAACGGTCCACACTATCTATATGCTAACTTCCTGTATTTTCCCAGCTTGAGTGAATTTCTCTTTGGTTTGACCCGAAGGAAAACTCTATCTCCTACCTTAAAAATTCGGGGAGATCTATGTAAATCAGCATAACTCTTTTGCCTGTCACTTGCTCTCTTAAGGTTCTCCCTAATTATTTTGATTTGGCAATCCATTTCTTCAAGTGTATTCTTTGTTGTAGGTACTGGGAGACCTGGGTCAGCCATTGTGAGAGGAATGAGTCCATAAAGGGCTTTGAATGGGGACATTCCTAGACTTCTATGGTAGGAAGAATTATAGGCAAATTCCACAAAGGGTAAATGTTTGATCCAAAGATAAGGTTGTTGACTGCAATATGATCTTAACATATATTCTATGACTTGATTAACTCTTTCGGTTTGTCCATTTGTCTCTCGATGATAGGCTGAACTCAGGTTTAATTGAGTGCCTAAAGATTGAAACATAGCCTTCCAAAACTTAGAGGTAAACTTGGCATCACAATTAGTGATTATCCTAGCAGGGATTCCATGTAATCTAATAATTTCTTTTACAAAATTTTGAGCGATATCTGCTGCAGAGGCAGTGGTTTTGATTGGGACAAGGTGAGCTACTTTGGTGAGTTTATCCATCACCACAAAAATTGAATCAAAATTTCAAGCAGTCTTTGGTAACCCTGTTACAAAATCCATACTGATGCACTCCCACTTCATTGTAGGTATATCCAATGGTTGTAGATTCCCAGGAATCTTAACTCTTTCGATTTTCACTTTTTGGCATATCAAACACTTCTTAACATAATCTAAGGTATCCTTTTTCATCTTCGGCCAGTAGAAATTTTGTTTAAGAGAAGCAAACATTTTGTGATAACCTGGGTGAGCTGCAAGGGGAGTTTTATGAGCTTCCTTTATAATTTTCATCCTTAAGCATGTAGGTATGCACAATTGATTCATGAAGAATAAGAGTCCATCTCGAATAGAGTAGTCTTCCAACTATCTTTTATGGACTTGAGCTTGTAGTTCTTGAATCAATGGACCAAATTGCTCATCAATTTGGAGGGCATTTTAAACTTCCTCGGGTATGGTTGAATGGACTAGTGTAATGGTAAGGGCCACTACTCGTTGGCTCAGAGCATCCATAGCTTGATTTTCCTTGCCTGGTCTAAATTTGATCTCAAAAGTGAACTCTTGTAGAAATTCAACCCATCACCTTTGTCGCATATTGAGATCTAGCTGGGTGAAAATCCACTTGAGACTTTTGTGGTCAATAACCAGCTCAAACATCTGACCTAAAAGATAGTGTCTCCACTTTTTGAGGGCCTAAACCAGAGCTAGTAGTTCGAGGTCATCGGTGGGATAATTCTTCTCATGAATCCAGAGCTATTGTGATTCATAAGCTATGGGATGGCCTTCTTGCTGTAGGATCCCACCTATACCTTGTATGCAAGCATCCACTATCACCTCAAAGGTTTTTTGAAAATATGGAATTTTGAGAACGGGTTCATTGGCCAAGATCTCTTTTAATTCATTGAAGGCTCTATCTCTCGTATCATACTAGATAAAGGGTTCCTCTTTCTTAGTGAGTTCAGTGAGAGGACCTGCAATGAGTGCATAGTTTTTTATAAATACTCTACACCTTCTTGTGAGGCCAAGGAATCCCCGTACTTCTGAAACAGTCTTGGGAATGGGCCACTGAACTACAACTTCCACCTTAGCTAGTTCAGGAGAAAGATCATCCTTAGATACTACGTATCCCAAATAGGCAACCTTCTCTACGAAGAAAGAGAATTTTCTCCGCTTGGAGTAGAGTTGGGCTTTTCTGAGAATCCCCAAGACATGGCGTACAACCCCAGGGAGAGACACTGGGTTTGATGAAACCTTGTATAAAGAAACTCATTCATCTTAGTGGTGGAGTAGTCTAGGGGAATATAGCATTCCTCGAGATGATGCTTTAACTCATCCCAACTCTCAGTCACCTCTGCTACTTAGCGAGTTTGACATTTGAGCTTGCACCATGTTTTTGCAGGTCCTTCTAGCTTGGCTCTCCCCAGTATCCCTTGAGCTAGTGAATTGTAACCAGAAAGAGCAAAACAGTCTTCCATCTGAATTACCCATTCTTCTAGTTGAGTAGGTACATCATCAGCCGTGCCCAAAATGGATGTGGTTGCACATATTTGAGAAGAGCCTTGAGATCCTTGTCACGCCCAAAATCCTCTACAAGGGCTACAACGCAACATTTGGTTGGGACGTGGCACAGGGGTAACTTGGGGTGTTGGTGGCACTTCTGAATCAAGTGGCATATGATCTGAAGCACTAACCATTGCTAAATCCCAAGCAACCTGACTTCTTGTGAGCTTACGTTGCATATTTTTATGGATGTGAAAAAAAAATCCTTTCTCTTAGCAATAGAGTTAATAAACTTTCAGATATATAAGATTACTTAGATTCTTTTAAAGATAGACCTTTCAAAAAGATAAACTCTTTGTTACTTCTCTCTTCCAAAACTCTTTTTATATATATATATATAATGTCAAAAACTTTTACATCTCGTGGAAATAATTACTGATATAGGTTTTCACTTCTTTAGTAATTTCTAAACATCAAGTTCTTCCGTCTCTTGCTTTGACAGTACGGACTTTAAAGTTCTAAAGTTACCAGTCATAGAAAATACAAGTTTGTGGACTCGGGAAGAAAGTGACTTGCGAGCACATATAGCCTCACCAACTTGTTCCCAAGGTTTATGTGTAAATCGTCCAGTAAGTGTTGTTCTCTGTCGTGGGTAGATAAACATCTTATCATGGGGGAGATTGGTTATTAACAGAAGAAGCTTGCTTTCATATTCTATGGCATGAGAACTAATAATACAATAGTGATTGATACCTAGTCCCAATTTCTCCCTCATCATGGCCAGGGGAAGATTATTTAGAAGGTGATCATGGCCCCAAAGAGTTACTTCAGTTATGTTGCATTGGGTCTCCCACATTTGTTGAGCTCTGGTTGTCCCTTTGGTAGGAAAGAGGAGTTGAACAATGTGTTCCAACATGGTCTCCTTTTGTCCCATAATTTATTGATCCATTTGATTTTGGAGAATTTCAAGTACTTCCTCTTCTTGAGAGATCCTTGTCATCTAAAAGATTTCATGCAATTTGATAAGTTATTTTTCATCATCTCACTCTTCTCTACAAGAGTCAGTTAAAACCTTTATCTATCCAAGGATAGAAAGCGCACTCGGATACCTCTTGTGAGGGCCATGCCAGGGGACCACCGACTGTACCATCTCCAAATGGATACACCGTGATCTTTGACATCCCTCCCGCTTGAGACTGGCACCAAGATAACACTCCTCCTGCTCTTCGACATCCCTCCCGCTTGAGACCGGTACCAAGATAGCACTCCTCGTGCTCTTTGATGCCAACTCAAGGGGATGATAATATTCACTTTCTTTCATATGGATCCCTTAGCCCCAAAGCACCTTTGCTTACTGGTCCAACTTTTCAATCGAAGTCATCAAACTATCTTTAAACTCAACCTTCCACGGTCAACTGATAGGAGTTCTCTAATTCACCCTTGGTTCAAGGTCACTGACGCTTTTTTCCCGGTTATGACCGAGCACAGCCGTCAATGCGTTCCCCTAACGTGAGTGTATTTATAGACTACACGAATCCCTCAATCCTAAGTTTTTCTCCCGCTCCATAGATCAGAATCCCTTTTTTCCACAACATAAAATTGGGTTCAACTTTCGGGCCAACAGTTAATCCTCCGGAATCTGCCCACCCACCGAACCATTGAATAAATGCACCTTCCCAAGGTAGAAAACAATATTCCAATCATTTCGAACCAAGAATACATTTTAAGCATTTGAAAGCAGCATGAAAACTGTTGCATACCCTTGCAAGTGTGCATTTATCAAGTCGTTCCCACCTTTTTCCTTTATAGAATATTTTTCCTTTCTTTTTTCTTTAATATTAGTAAAATTATCTAGTTATCTTCAAGCAATCACATATACTCCTCCAAGCATATCCTTATCCTCGTCCCAGGACTCGGGTATCATGTCTCCTCCACCACGTGTGGAGATGGCGCCTTTGCTCAAATTCCAATTCTTATTTTTCTTTATCTTCTGTAGGAAAGGCTTCAAAGATAATCTACTTTAGGTTTCTTTTAAGTCAATGACCCGAGAAGCAGAGCAAAGGTGCGGCTGGTGAGGACAATCGCGGAATAGTCCATTTAGATTCCTACCCTTTCCAAGGTTCCTTTTTACCAAAAAATTTGAAGAGTTCCTTAATTAAATCACATCCTCCTCCCTTATCCTGATCCCTTCATGGATACATTTTGCTTCCTCCTTTTCTTGTCGACATCAAGCCTACTTGAACTAGGCCGATTTCTAGACGCACTCGCGGGTCCCTATCACCCGGCTGGGACTCACTCCCATTCAATCCCATTTCTAGGATAGTGAATGAACCCGAGCTCAAAACATAGATCAATGGTTATCAATCCTAGCCGAAAAGGACCATCCCCCGTGTTGTATCCCATAGGTAAACACCTGCCCCGGCCTTTTACAAGCATGTAAGGCAAGGTCCACACTATGTTATGCTATGGCTATCCACGTCAAATCTTCTCGATAAAATTTTAATCCTAGTTTAAATTTAGATTAACTTTCTTGAGTAGAAATCTCTTAATTCCTAGTTTATTCAATCTTTAATCAAACAAGACCTTAAGAAATACAACAAGTCTCTTGAGAGTTTAAGGTTTTGTCTCGATGCAAGTTTCAAGTTAACCCCGACTTTGGCGGATCCCATTTTGGTTCTTTGCATCATTTGCCATCCATAGGTCATCTCCATGGAAGCGATGGGAGTTTTATTTTCAACCAACACGATCCAATATCCGTGAAGCTATCCCCTTACTCCCCCCTTCGAGTTTGCAAAACAAATTTAAAAGTAGATAAACTTGAAATGAACAATGCATATGCTTCCTACTATGAGTTTTTAATTTGATGTGATCTATGCATGGTAAACACAAAACTTCTGAATGCATCAACTTGCAATCGTGAGATAAATAATCAAGAAACTTTCTTTGAGTGCTTATGCAAGAGTGAGACCCTTCCATGCATAGTAGTGTAAAAGTGGAAATACGACATTCCTAAGAGTGGACATGTTAGTGTAGTGAAAAATGCTCATGTAATAGTGTATGAATGATTAACAATTCTTCTTTAAGAAGGAATTTACGCATACTTTTTCTACCGTGGAGAGGATTAATTATGTAGCTAGAAGAGGCTTATGGTTTCGGGACTTTCCAATTGGTAAGATGGAAGGAATGGAATGACTTTATGAAAAATCCTCTTTTTCAATTAACTTTCTTTGATTATGCTAAATTAACCTTCAAAACCTCAACTTTTCCTTGAGAAAATTAAGTATTAACCTAATTTGCATTACTAAACAAAACCTTGCACATATACAACCAATATAGAAGTTATGTCTTCCTCCTAAGCAAAAAGGATTGCTTATGAAAATGGAAGAGCTTAAGCATAAATTTAGGTAAGCATGAAAGTAAATCTTTTTCAAGAATAAGAAATAACAAGATAACCTTACCTTAGTGTGTATATGGAAGAGTAACGACGAAGTGTGTTGACGTAGCCGACTCTTGTCCGCTTCACTTTGCTTGAAGACCACCGATTTGGCAATTGGAAGAATGAGAGATTAGAAGAAAGATTCAAGCTATGGAAAGCTTAAAGGTTAGGAGAGAGAAGATGAGAGTGTAATGGTAATTTTGATTATGGTTATGGACATGGCTTTTGTTGAGGAGAGAGGTGTGTGTAGGAAGCGTGTGTGAAAGAGAACTAGCTTTGGATTTCATAGCTCACTCTTAAGCTTGTACTTTCAAAAATGTGAAGAGAAGTGTTTAATGAGTAGGGAATGCCTACTTTTAAGCTTAATTTGATAAGGCCCTTAACTTATCTTGATAAGTTACTTTTTCATATCTTGATATCATTTCTTCCTTTTCAAAGCTTTTTAAACAAGCTACTTAAGCAACAAGCTACTTTTTAACAAGTGGCTTATGCAACAAGCTACTTTTTCAACAAGTGGCTTATGCAACAAGTTACTTTTCCAACGTGGCATGTTTCACCTTATCTTTATTCTTTCTTTGTTTTATTATGCATTTTTTTCTTGAGATAAAACTAATATCCCATGCATTGGTTGTATCCACGTTCCCATGGTGAAAACCAAAAGTGTCTCGTGAGTAACTAGGGTGCTTGACTATAGCCCAAATTTACTCGATCGTTTTTTAAAAGCCGACGGCTTACAAGAGTAACGCTAAGAGGAGGACCTTACAGTACAGATGTTGATCAACATTGAGTGTATAGTCTTGAAAACAACAGGCATGTAAACCAAACTAATCTGAAAATTTCTAAAACAAGCGAATAGATAACGCATCAATGGATTGCAATAATAAATGAAGTGCTTTATTGACATGCAATGTTGTACATGTGTTTTTCAATTGTCCAAGAAGCTATATGTTGATCTTTGAATCAAGCTACAAAAAAGCAATGTAAATAGTTAAACATTTCGTCTTGCAATGAAGTACCACAGATTGAAAATGTTAATTATATGGTGCACGTCATGCAACAAAGCCATACAAAAGTATGGTGGAGAGTTGGCAATGTGGTCTCTCCAGAAATAATAAGAAATGGAAACAGTGCCCTGCCTAGTAGCATCTACGTGTTGCAGAAAGCAGACATATAGGCATAAGGAATTGGATGCAAATAACAGACCTTCCAGTATTGTTAAGCTGGAGTTGTGGTTGTGTAGTTGAAACGTTCACTATTGTGAATATTTATCCTTTTTGTCACACACAAAATAGGAGTTAACACAAATACAAAAGATGCAGGAGATAGATTAAAGTTAAAGGGAAGCATATGTAACTTTATGTTCTATGTCATAGATGGTGTAAGATTTTTTTTCGTGATGAGTTGACAGTTTGAAAGCCTCGGTGGAAGCTACTAAAGTCCGTCGCTACCATGAATCATCCTATAAATTCAAATCTCAATCATTAGCAACTCTATTTTTTTGAAAATATAGTTGCTATCAAGGAGGTGACGGGTGTCGGGCTTGTACAAAGTTTCTCACGTCTTCTCTCACCCCTTACCGAATTATAAGTACAAAAGCCTTGAACCTATGTTACACTCAAACGGTGCTACAACTGACTACCATCGTGTTGCCTGCTGTTTCAGCCACCCCCTCTTTTTTCCATTGCTCCAAAGTAGCCCAAGCTATGCTATCACTACACATGTCTCTTGAAGGGACCATATCAGATCTCTGTTGCCTTGCCCAATATAGTATGTGCCATGAGACCATTTCTCTCCATTTGGGATGGTCTAGGCTCAGGGCGTTTTTTTTCCGAATCATCGTTCCAATTGCCCCCATTGAATGCATGTAACCCCAAATAGCCTAAAGCCATTGCTTCGTGAGCCCAAGCCACCCCTTATCCAATTGCCACATGAAGCCTTAAGCAGTGAAACACCTTTAAAGTACTTTCCATAAGGAGTGAGTTCACCTCTTCATAAGCAATCACTTGTAGATGCAGTTTTGCAAGCAGTGCTTCGAGTGGGGTGTGGTATTTGGCAAATCTCCCCTTTTTCTACATTGTTGGTGGCTCTCACACCCGACTGTAAAACCGTTGCGCTACCACTATAGCAACCTCCCTGTGCTCCAAAAAAGAACGTTGCACTGCTTTTCTTTGCTCGTTGTCCTTAATCAAAAACCCCAGCATTGTCTTTTTTTTACTGCTTGTTTATCTGTTTCTATAGACTTTCCTACAACAATGTCCAATGTTATTCCTTTTTATTTTACCCTCCTCTTGTTTTTTCAAAGTTGCTCGTTTTCTTCTGCAAAAAAAATACAGCGTTGCTTCTCTCTGTTATGCCGCTTGTCCTCCTCCTTTGCGGATGTCGCTCGTTCTCCTCCTTTGCAGATGCCTCTCATCCTCCTCCTCTGCAAACGCAGCTTCAGAAATCGTTTTTCTGTTGTCTGCCGACGACGCTCTCTACCCCATCAACTAGCATGCTATTGTATTCTTCTCGCCCCAGCTTTTTAGTTTCTGGAGGAACATTCAAACTTCACGTTACCGTATGATGATAGGATGGTACTCTTGGTGCCGGCTAAAGGGAGGCCGTAGAGAAAACTGATGAAAGGTGGTGGGCATGGTGGCATGGTGGTACATAGAAAGGATTTGCACAATGCGTGATTACGTCAATGAAATCCCTACTTACTACCAGTCAAGCCATGTGAGAATACACTGTCCGTGACAAGTGTCATGACTCATGGGCCACGTCAGATTGGTTTTTGATGTGATTTGATCACAGGTGCCGTGCATGTGTGCACGTAAGGACAAACTCATGAGATCTGGGTCTTGGTTTGCCCATGATCATTGGAGGCCCCTAGGGAGTCTATGATGCTCCGGCCCTTAGGGGCAAAGCTTTCCACAATATCGAACGTATTGCATACATCCATGGTGGTTCCTTTGCCATTGTAGTGATCGTATTGGGAATCATTGCCCTCATCCTCTACTTGGCATTGCATCCCAAAATGCCCGATTTCTTTGTGTCAGCAGACACCACCATCACCTCCTTCAATATGTCGTCGCAACCTCTCTCTGCTTCAAACGTTATCGCCGATGCCAATCTCTACCTCAACGTAGACGTTACCTTCAACATGAGCGTGCAAAACCCCAACGCTAGCTTAAACGGCGCTATGTGCCATGCAATTTATTGAGCTATTTAGTAAAATAAAGAATGCTCAAGTAAACAGTGGATGCATCCGTAATTTTGAAAGCATGCTCTCGTGAGGTTGTTGGCCGTTCGATTTTGCTTGAGGCCAATGGCTTAGATTATCCCAAATGGTCACTTCTAAGCTCAAGACTCCACAAAAGCTCTAAGGCTTACCAAGTAAAAAAAAGAAAAGGAGAGGTACGTGATAGTAACAAGGCAGTACACTCGTCGCGTAAGGAAGCGCATGTGACTTGGCAAGCCTATCGACATTCCAGATTCCAATTTCCTTCAAGCGCAGGAACAGGATCTCTTCTTCTTCTTCTCTTCTGCGGCCCGTCACGCGTGGGTGGAAGCGGTCGGCAGCGTACTGCATTGCAGCAGAAGAGAGAGAAGAGAGAGCCTTCACACTCCAGAGAGCTGGGATGGGATGGGATGGGATGGGATGGGGCCCGGCGGGCACCCGTCGAGAGAGAGAGAGAGAGAGAGAGAGAGAGAGAGAGAGACGCATGGCAGATTAGGTATTAATAAGTTGAAACTTGAGTGCGGCTTTTGATCACGTGGGCCGACGTGGCAGAACAGGATTTTTGCTTTTTCACCAATGCTGAGTTGTCATCCAACAAGATGGACCCGCGGTCCTCTTTCTTACTATTTCTATTACTATATTATATTATATTATATTCTTGTTAGTAGCTGGTGAGGTGAGCCCAGGGATTCTTAGTATCTCTATAAATCCCCTTCCCATTCTTCTGAGGAAACCTTCCCCAGCCTCCCTCTCTCTCTCTCTCTCTCTCTCTCTCAAAAAACCCCTCCTTAAAATTTTGGCCATCCCCACCTATACACCGCTACGTCTCGGCACGCCAGGAAAATATCTGTAGTCCCTGCCAATTAACCATCCAGCAAACCAATTTTGAGAGGAGGCCCCGGCCCTTCCCTGCAGGGCCTGCACTCACACACCTCCACCACCCAATCGTTAATTGGTAGAGAGCTAATTAATTACTTCACTCTCCTTGCCTTGCATTCCTATCAAGAGTTGACCAGGACCAGGAATATGGCCATGAAGTCCTCCTCCTCCTCCTCCTCCTCCTGCCTGCCCATCTCCTCTGTCAATCATATCTCCTTGCTCTGCTCTTCTGTGGAGAAATCTGCTGCCTTCTACGAGGATGTTCTGGGCTTCTTCCCCATTAGGCGTCCTGGCTCTTTCGACTTTGATGGTGCTTGGTACGTACATGTCTGTGTGTTACATTTTTTCATTATTAATATTAATGTTTTGAACTTGATGGGTATGCCGAAAGTGAAATATATGGTGGGGTTGGAGCGCCTGCAGGCTCTTTAATTATGGGATGGGCATCCACCTCATCCAAGCTCCCAATCCCTCTGAGCTTCCTAAGAAAGTGGACATAAATCCAAAGGACAACCACATGTCCTTTCAGGTATAGTCGTACTCATAGTCTTGGCATGTGCATATAATTTTGAGTTGAGATTGATTGTTGGTCGTGGATTAATTGATAGACTGGATGCCATGACATTGAGGAAGTAGAAGAGCGGCTGAAGGAGTTGGGAGTGCGTTACATTCGCGTGCAGGTGGAGGAGGGTGGGATCCTGGTGGACCAAATTTTCTTCCACGACCCCGACGGCTTCATGATCGAGGTGTGCACATGCGAGAATTTGCCTCTCGTGCCACTCAAGGGCTCACCATCCGCGCTCTCCCTTTGCTCGCTTCAAAATGCCTCCATTACTACTGCAGCCAATGCCTTCAATTGCTCGCAGCAGTACAGTGCATGCCTCAGCTGCAACAACGGCGCTGGGGCTTCCATCAAAATGCAGGCCCCTTCTTTCCAGACTGATCACATGTGAGGCGCCACGGTCTCTCTCTCTCTCTCTCTCTCTCTCTCTCTCTCTCTCTGTGTGTGTGTGTGTGTGTGTGTGTGTAGGCGCGCGTGCGCGTGTTACTGTGTTAAGTATGCAAACTACAAGAACCACCTCATGTAATGGGGGGCCTCTTACTGCTCTTGCTCGTTTGTTGGCGCCCCGTATCATATGTACTACCATAGCTTTACTTGTTTGAAAGGACACCGTAGTCTTCTTCTAATTTCTCCATTTCTATAGCTACAATCAGCGCAAAGCAACGCTAAGAAGTCTTCATTTCAACACAAGTGGATAGTCGGTTCTGTTTTTTTTTTTTTTGGCAAACTCTTGGTTGGTCATGGACACCTTTATGTCGTGGGATACTTTTATGTCCTCCCAAATTTCAGTGAATTATTTGAAGAGTTTCAAGTGACGTTCTACATCCACAATGTTAGTCCTATGAAATGAAAAAAAACTTTTTCATGTAACATAATCCATCTTTAAATTTATTCTTGCCAAAAAAAGTTATGCTCTTTTTTGCTTCCTAAAAGAAGCTTTAGTGTTGAGTTTAGTTAGGTATCCTTCCAATGTTTTCATTGCCAACGATGGAGACCCATCTTCAACGTTGATGGAGTTTGTCAAATGGGTCCCTTTCATTTCATAGCCTTTTTTGGAGGGCTTTTTAAGACTTTGCCTTGTTTATTGTTTTTGACCTTGCTCATCTTATATTATTTTCAATATTTGTTCTTTTCTTTTAGGATGGGACTACATTGCTTTTATTTTGTGTACCTTTTTATTTTTAAAGCTCTTAAAGAGTAAAGAGCTTTTTTCACAAGAACAAATGATTGTGACTCTCTCTCTCTCTCTATGTATATATATATATATATATATATATATATATATATTTGTATTTTTATTTTCCTCATATCTTGATTTTCCTTTTGGAAAGCCATCGTGAAATCTCACCTTGTTTAAATATTTTTTAACCATATAACTCTATGCTTGAAACAAGTGGAAGGGTCACGGCGACTTGCTAAGAAAATAAGAAAGTGATAAAGTCATTAGGTTCTCGAATCGGTGTTCGTGAAATGATTACCTCAGCTTAATCTTGAGCCGGTTGAAAATTGAGACTACTCAATTGCAAACCATGGTAAAGGAAAGTAAAACGATGAAATAAAATATGTGAGAAAACAGTTCAAAATTTTTGCAAATTTGTGCTAGTATTTTTGGCTCGTTTCTTTGTGACGAGGAGGAAATTCGGCTAACGGTTTCTTAATAAAAGAGACTTTCTCATATATTGATTAGAATTAATTTATAGACTACAAGAAAAGTCAAGCCATGCGAGGCTATGAAATGAAATGTGAAATAAAAAATACTCATCAATGTGTGTGTGTGTGTATAGAAATTACTAGAATTATGCAAGGTGAAGCTTCACTTTAACATAGAATGCAAGAAAAGTCAAGCATGTTGGGATGTGAAATGAAGGGTGAAATAAAAGATCAGGGAGAGAAAATTCAATAGAATATATTAGAAAATAGTTAAAAAACCATGCAAATTTTAAATTTCTGTTAGTTTGCTTCTTTGGCCGATGATCTTTTAATAAAAGAGACTTTCATGAATATTGACTAGAATTAAGTTATAGAAAGCAAGGAAAATCAAGATTCATGTGAAGTTGTGAAATGAAATGTGAAATAAAAAAAGCTCATCAGTATATATATATATATATATATATATATATTATAGTTATTTATTTTATTTATTTATTTACCTATATATGCGTATGCATGTGTGCACGTGTGTATGTGTGCGTCTATAGAATTTACTAGAATTATGCAATTTGAAGCTTCACTTTAACATTCTAAAACAATAGAATGCAAGAGAAGTCAAGACATGTCAGAATGTGAAATGAAGATTGAAATAAAAAGATCCATTTACTATTTTAAAATTGAAATCTATACTATATATAATGGAGCTTAAAATTTTCAAGGAAGGAGAGACCCTCCATGTGTCACACTCTACTTCATTTCAAAAAGAACCTTAAGAAGTATTTAATTTGAATTGCAAAACTTGCAAAACTGAAAGGTAAGTACTAAAATGGTAGAAAATGAAAAGATTTTTGACAGTCCTAGGAATGTAAAGTCGCGTTTAGTACTCTATCTATATTTATAGATAGAGTAATTTGAAGTGCAAAATAGAAGGGTTACTTTGCATTTTGAAAGTTGTTGTTACCATATACATGTGGTAGTGATGTGTGTGAACACACTAGGACCGCCGGGGCATTTTTCCCTCTTTAGGAGGGTTTTCCCCCGTGCATTGTATATACGCCCATCACTCTAGGGCTATCTATCTTTCCATTGCATACTAAGAAACACACACTCTATTGTGTGCCTTGACCTTCCTTCGTCTTCTCCAAGTTGTGTGCGTTTGTCTGTAACCCTAATTCCAACAATTGGTATCAGAGCAAGTTATGTCCTCCCGGGCTTAGTCGACAGCTGCTCCAGTACACGCCTGCTTACTTTCTCCGATTACAATGAGGTTTGGCGAGCATTCGCAGGTCGAAAAATCTTTTGGGCAAGCTCGTAGAGCTTATTCTGCTCAGATTTCTGATTCAGGCTCATTTCGGCCTCCATTTCCACTACAGGCAGGTCTGCACAGGCAATTTCTTCATTTTGTGCAAAATTTTTGTCAGTGTCGTTTTCTGCATAACAGGTGTCTTTTAGTCTTCTACGGTTTGTGCTATACAACACGTGTTGTTCCCGCTCCGATTTTCTTATTTTCAGGCAGTTTTCACATCAAGTGCAACATTTACCATGGCTGACAACAACATAGATGTGTTTAAGATGTTTGATGCTGAGGACAGGTTGGATGGGGACAAGTATCCTATGTGGGCTTACATGATGCAACATGTTCTTGTGTCAAAGGGCGTCTGGAATATTGTGCAGGGCATTGATGTACATCCTGGTTCTGAGGATGCAAGCGATGTTGAGGATGTTGCAAGTCGTGCTGCTATTAGAGTTGTTTTGCCTACGGCAGAACAAGCTCGTTGGGATGTAAAAGATGCACAGGCTCATGCATTGATTGCATTGTTTGTGCAGATTCAAGGACTATTTCAGATGCAAAACTTTGGCATGCACGTTTTGGTCATCTGAATTTTGCCAGTTTGCTGCGTTTGCAGAAATCTGATATGGTTGCTTCTTTGCCGCCTCTTGAAGCACCTGTCAAACATGTTTGTGAAGGCTGTATTTTAGGTAAGATGCAGCGTTTTAAGTTTCCAAAGGATGGTTCAGTTCGGGCCACATGCAGGTTGTAGCTTGTGCATAGTGATGTTTGTGGGCCCATGCAAACTCCGTCCTTGGGCAATTACCTTTACTTCGTGACTTTCATTGATGATTACTCCAGGCATGCATGGGTATTTCCGCTTAAAGCGAAGTCCGAAGTTTTTATGTGCTTCAAACAATTTCTGGCTATGGCTGAAAATGTCTCAAAATGTACTATGGACACCCTCCGTTCCGATCGAGGGGGGGAGTATATATCTCATGAATTCAATGCATTTCTGGCTAGTCGTGGGATAAAACACCAATGTACAGTGTCTTATACACCTCAACAAAATGGTGTTGCTGAGAGGAAAAACTGGTCACTTACGGAAATGGCACGATGTATGGTCAAAAGTCAAGCTTTGTCACATTCTTTTTGGCTTGAAGCCATCATGTGTGCCACCTATGTACTAAACAGGTGTCCTATGAAAGCTTTGCAGTCTATTACTCCATATGAAGCATGGCATGATAGAAAGCCTTCTATTGAGCACATGCGTGTATTTGGTTGTTTGGCATATGCTTTGGTGCCACAAACACAGCGCATAAAATTGGATGATAATGCTGTCAAATGTATTTTTGTTGGTTATAGTGTTGAAAGAAAAGGTTACAGGTTGTATCATCCGCAAACAAAACAAATTCTGGTTTCATGGGATGTAGTGTTTGTGGAAGATTCTGTTCAGTCCTTGTTGTCATGTACTAGAGACAGTAATGTAAGCTCACAGGACATTATGACACTTTGTTGCCTCTTTTCAGTGGTGGAAATAGGAATGCAAGTTCCAATGAGGCAAATGTACAACCTATGGGAGTTTCTGAAAATGTTACAGATCAGCCTATTACTGATGCAGATGTACATGATGTACTTGATGAGGAAAGGGATGAAAATGAGCAAGCTAGAGGTATGCCAAAATGGTTGGTGCACACTTTGCGTGACAATAAATTGGATGCACCTTTGTCTAGTCGTACTCGTTCAGGATCTCGCCATGCATCTTATGCATCAGATTGTTATGCTTTGACTATGTCTAGCTTACATGATGTTGAGGAGCCTCTGTCTTTTGATGAAGCACAGAATTCAAAAAATTGGATGGCTGCTATGCAATCAGAATATGATGCACTTATAGAAAATGAGTCATGACACATGGACTTTATGTGATTTGCCTCCTGGCAAAAAGGCCATTGGTACGAAGTGGGTTTCCAAGTTGAAATGCAAGCCGGATGGTCAAATCGATTGCCATAAGGCTCGACTTGTTGCAAAGGGTTATGCACAGCAAAAAGGCATAGATTATGAAGAGACCTTTGCTCCCACTTGTCGTATGACTACTGTGCATTTTCTATGTGCATTGGTAGCTCATTTTGGTTGGGATATACATCAATCAGATATTGTTACTGCTTTCTTGAATGGTGACATATTTGAGGAATTTTATGTAATGCAGCCTTGCAGTTTTGTCAAGAAAGGACAAGAGGACAAAGTGTGCAAATGTAACAAGGCTTTGTATGGGTTGAAGCAATCTCCTCGTGCTTGGTATGAGAAATCTAACACCCATTTGGTCAAACAAGGCTTTCATAACAATCCAACAGAAAGCACATTGTATGTAAAGCGTGAGGGTGATGTACTTCTCATTGTGGTTCTTTATGTAGATAATTTGCTAATCACTAGACCAAATGAGAGACATATTGTTGAATTTAAGACTGATTTGAATGCTACTTTCAAGATGAAAGATTTGGGGTTGTTGCATCATTATTTGGGCATACAGTTTAGGCAGTGTGATAATGGTATTGCCTTGTGTCAGAAAAGTTACATAGAGACATTGCTATGCAAGTTTGGACTTGAGGATTGCAAACCTATTGAAACTCCCATGGAAACATGTTTGAAGGTGAGTCTACATGATGCTGGCAATCCTACTGATGTCACTCTTTACCAAACTGCTGTTGGCTGCCATTTATGTATGCAACACGAGGCCATATATTTAGTTTGCAGTCTCACAGGTTGGTAGATTTATGCATAGCCCAGGGTCTAAGCATTGGCAGGCTGTCAAGAGGATTTTTTGCTACCTTAGTGGCACTTTACATCTTGGCTTGTTTTATCCCAAGGGGGGATCATTGCCGCCAGATTTACATGCTTTTTCGGACTCAGATAGGGCTAGTTGTTTTGACACACGAGTGTCCACAAGTGGTTTTTGTTTCATGCTTGGCAGTTCATGCATATCATGGTTGAGCAAGAAGCAACCTACTGTGGCCACTTCGAGTTGTGAGGCTGAGTACAGGGCAATCTTCATAGCTACGGTTGAGTGTGTATGGCTCAGACGCCTTATGGCTGATTTGGGTGTTGGACGGGACACTGCCAACACTATCTACAATGACAGTTAGAGCGCATTGGCAATTGCGAGGAACCCAATTTTTCATGCTCGCACAAAGCACATTGAGGTGCATTACCACTATGTCAGGGAGAGGCTCTCGGCAGGAGAGATCATCTTGGCTTATGTGCCAACACAGGACAACCTTGCAGATCTTTTCACAAAGGCATTGTCTCGTGAGAAGCTTGAAGCTTTCTGCAAAGCTTTGGGCTTACTCCCCTTTGTGGACTGATCATGTCCTCAGGGCATGGCACTTCCCTTTACTCATGTGCCAGCTCTCGTTCACCGCATCACTCCAGGGGGGATTTGTTACCATATACACGTGGTAGTGATGTGTGTGAACACTCTAGGACCGTCATGGCATTTTTTCCTCTTTAGGAGGTTTTTTACCCCGTGCATTGTATATACGCCCATCACTCTAGGGCTATCTATCTTTCCATTGCACACTAAGAAACATACTCTCTATTGTGTGCCTTGCGCTTCCTTCATCTTCTCTAAGCTGTGTGCGTTTCTCTACAACCCTAATTCCAACAGTTGTAAAGAACTTCCCTCTATGTGTCGGCCAATAAAACTCCTTTTGCAGGTTTGCACGAACCTTCCATGTCGTAAGTGATCTTCGACCTTGGTGTTTGAAGCTCAACAATTGCACGCATGTGCTCATTTTTATTTGTATGCACGCAAACGGGTCGCAACTCTGGCAACTCTCAACTATTTTTGAAGGGTTTTATGCTAGATTTCTTTGAGCTTTATAGGTTTCCTCGCCTTCGGATTGACTTGGAATTAGTAGGTGGGATTGCACTAAAACTTGGCTTTTTGAGCGCTTAAAGGCAAATTATAATTTTAAAGGTAAATCTTAAATTTTTTTAAGGAGGGTTAGACTAAATTGCAGTGAGGCATAGTGCTTTCTCCCAAAAACTTGCAAAACTTAAGTATGAGAAATTTTAGGGGCAACTTTATTATATTTGAAGACTTTTAGAGTCAATTTCTCTATGCTTTATAGGTTTCCTCACCTTCAAATCTATAATAGATGGGATTACACTAAACCTAGGATTTTTCTAGCATTCGGCTATACTATGCTTTTTCCCAAAAAAATTAGAGACGAATTTACTATATTTGAATGTTTTTGCACTAAACTTTTGTACACTTTGTAGGTTCTCTAAATTTTAAAGTACGTTCTTTGAACTTTGGATTTGGAGGTATTAGGACCATCAATTTAAAATTTAAGGTTGCTATACTAAGTTGTTATTCTTTTGCAAATAAAAAAATTTGTCATCCTTTTTGCACCCAATGTCTCTTTGGAGCATGGGGATGTTGTACTTTTTATGTTTTTAATTCATTACAACTCAACGTGATGAGTGAGTGCTGGTAAAAACATTTTTTTCAAACATTAGAGGTAAATCTCAAAAATTTTGGGTGGGATTATACTAAACTAGGTTATCTTCTCTGATTGTTGAGGGTTTCCTAACCTTCAAATTAAATCTTACAAGTTTGTGGCCCATCCTATGAATACACACACACACACACACACACACACACACATATATATAAATATAAATAAATAAATATATATATATATATATATATATATATATATATATATATATATAGGTTTTCTTCTCGGATCGTTGAGGGTTTCCTAACCTTCAAATTAAATCTCACAAGTATGTGGCCCATCCTATGAATATATATATATATATATATATATATATATATATATATATATATATATATATATATATATATATATAGAGAGAGAGAGAGAGAGAGAGAGAGAGAGAGAGAGAGAGAGAGAGAGAGAGAGAGAGAGAGAGAGAGAGAGAGAGAGACAGAGACCCTTTTCTTGGCGCCCAATCCATTCTCTTTCTTTCTTCGCCTTGGTCTCCAACTCCTAGCCCCTCTCCGAGCCCTTTCCTTATGTCACATAGTAGGGGCCTCCAAGATGCATTAAATATAAATGAGAAAATTTGAGGTGGGGTTACACTAAACCTAGGTTTTTCTGGAGCACTGTGGTACACAATAGTTTTTGCTATTATTCAATAGTCCAATATTGATGCTCATAATGGAGCTTGAAAAAATAGAGGAAGGAGAGGGCCTCCATGCATTGCCTTTTGGTTGATTTGCATGGCCTGTTGGATCAACGTTAAAATTGAGCTACTTAGTCCCTGTTGGGTCATTCTCCTTGCTATAGATGTTGAAAGGACGGTGGTAATGCGTGTGCTAGTCTCCACCCAACCGTGCTATCTTATAGCCTCCCCCTAGCGTACACACTGTCCGGTCGTGCCGGTACCTTACCCACAGGACCCATGTACTTACATTACCCCCTCCCCCCCCCTTGGAGAATCGTTTTCGTCCTCGAAAACGAATGTAGGAAAACGTTTCTTATGTGTGGAGACATTCTCCCATGTAGAACCTTCTTCAGGTCTTTCTAGCCATTTTACCAACACCTGTCGTCTGGCATGATGTCTGGTGCGAAGCTCATGAGAATCCATAATCTTTTCGGGCTCATGAGGGATGCTTGGCGGTTTGATAAGGTCAACTAATACACATGTGTCAATGACATTATCATTCCGTCCTAACGGTTTTCGTAAACGGCTAACATGAAAAACAGGATGAACTCGTGAGTGCTTTGGAAGAGCTAACTTATAGGCCACTTGACCTATACGTTTGAGAACGGTAAATAGTCCACAATAGCGTGGTGAAGTTTAGCAACTTTTCCCGTCTTCAGACTTTCTGAATGCTCCGAAACTTTGAGGAAAACCTTGTCTCTTTCTTCGAAAGTAGCAAGACGACGATGCTCATCTACGTACTTCTTATATCGATCTTGAGCTTGCTCAACATTTTGTTGAGCAACTCGATGCATGTCAAAATGGTCTTGGAGAAAATCATTCGCTTGTTGTATTTTCTCCTTAGCCAACCCCACCATAACGGGTGATCTAGGTTGAAATCCATATTGAAGGAGTACGAGCGGAAGTGCGACGCGAGAGAGAGTGCGAGAAGAAGAGCACGACGATATGGTGAACTCGCTCTACTGTAATGTGTAGAGCATAGTGAGTTCTTATTAGGTTTTTACAAAAGAATATGTGTACATACCTGGCGACCCGCCCACTTACCTGGGCGATCACATTGGGATTTATACCCCAACAACCTCCCACTTAAAGTCCAATGTGGTACTTTAAGTGTAAGAGAAGCTACTATACAAGCTAATATACAAGAGATGTAGAGAAGTGATGTACTACCCTACACCTAACTGCTTGCGAAAATGTGCAAAGCTCTCTGAGGGAAGTCCTTTTGTAAGTAGATCAGTAGGATTTTCTGTGGTGTGAACTTTGACAAGCTGAAGTTGCTTATCCTCGAGCATTTCCCTGATGAAATGATACTTCACATCCACATGCTTTGTCTTTGAGTGATAAACTGGATTGCGAGCCAATTGTATAGCACTTTGACTATCACAATATAACACAGGCATCTCTTCTTTGATTCCCAAATCTGTTACTAGTCGATTAAGCCAAATTGATTCTTTGCATGCCTCTGATGTTGCAACATATTCAGCCTCTGTAGTAGACTGAGTAACACAATCTTGTAATCTAGAACGCCATGTTACTGCTCCACCAGCCAATGTAAAGACATACCCTGACGTAGACCTTCGGTTGTCTAAGTCACCTGCATAATCTGAGTCTGTAAAACCCTTTACACTTAGCTCCTGACTCCCATAGCATATACGCATACTATTTGTAGCTTTCAGGTATCTCAATATTCCTTTCACTGCCTCCCAATGTTTCTTGCCTGGGTTTGACATGTATCGACTTACTACTCCCACTGCAAATGCAATGTCTGGGCGAGTAGCAATCATTGCATACATCAAACTACCCACTGCAGACGCATATGGAATCTTATCCATTTCAGCCTGTTCTTCCTCAGACACAGGACAATCTTGTTTGCTAAGTTTCACATATGGTGGCAATGGAACACTCAGTGCCTTTCCCTTCTCCATATTGAAACGTTGCAAAACCTTGTCAATATACTCTGTTTGAGATAACCAAATCAACTTCTTTGATCTGTCTCTCTCAATGCGCATACCAAGTATATGACTTGCCTCACCCATGTCTTTCATGTCAAACGATTTTGCCATCTTTGACTTCAAAGCTGAAATTTCTTCCAAGTGCTTGCCAGCAATCAACATGTCATCCACATACAAAATAAGGATCAGCCAACTACCATCCTTAGCCTTCTTTGTATATAGACAATGATCGAACTCACTAAGTTTGTAGCCTTGAGAAAGCATAAACTTGTGGAATTTATGGTACCATGCCCTCGGTGATTGTTTTAAGCCATAAAGACTCTTTAACAACTGGCATACCCAATCTTCCTTGCCTTTCTCAACAAACCCTTCTGGCTGCTGCATGTAAATTTCCACATCTAAATCACCATGCAAGAACGTTGTCTTGACATCCATTTGGTGCAACACCAAATCTAATATGGCCACCAATGCAAGAAAGCATCTCAATGTAGTCATCTTGACCACCGGAGAGAAGAATTCATCAAAGTCAATGCCTTGTTCTTGCTTAAAGCCCTTGGCAACAAGCCTTGCTTTGTACTTTTGCTGACTATCATGAGCGGTGATCTTATACCTGTAAACCCATTTACAAGGTAGAGCCTTTTTGCCCTGTGGTAATTTAACTAGCTTCCATGTCTTGTTTTTATGCAGAGCTATCATCTCTGACTGCATGGCCAATTGCCAATTCCCGGAGTCCTTCATTTGCACTGCTTCCTTGTAACATGAAGGCTCATTGCAATCAGTCAACATGACATAGCTCATAGATGGAACAAACCTATCAGGAGGTCGCGTGACACGTCCAGATCTACGCACAATAGGTGGCTCAGGCTCAGCCACAACCTGTGGTTTCACTCTATCTTGTCCTTGCTCCTCTTGAGCCCTGACATTTTTTCTTGCACGTGCAGGTCCATCTTCTTGGAAGACAACTCTTCTAATCTCCTCAACCCTCTTTGGTTTAGAATGATATTTGGATTCATTAAAGTGAACATCATTGCTGCGAACAATCTTTCTAGATTCGGGATCCCAAAGTCTGTATCCCATCTCACCAGAATTACCATAGGCTAGAAAGATGCACTTTCTACTCTTTGGCTCAATTTTGTTCCTAAATTCCTTTGGAACGTGAGTATATGCTCACAGCCAAAGACTCTGAGATGCTTGTATGACGGCATTTTGCCTGACCATACCATCTCTAGCACTGAATCCTTCTACAAAACCTTGCTAGGAGATCTATTTACAAGATGAACAGCTGTTGATACAGCTTCAGCCCAAAACCCATTTGGCAGTTGTGCATTAGACAACATACTTCTGAACTTCTCTTGTATGGTCCTATTCATCCTCTCAGCAACACCATTTTGAGGAGGATTGTAAGGAGCAGTAAGTTCACGTTTTATACCTTTTGACTCACAAAAGTCCTCAAAGGCCTTTGAAACATACTCTCCACCATTGTCAGTGCGTAAGCATTTAAGCTTCTTGCCACTCTGATTCTCCACAAGTGTCACAAACGTTTTGAAAACACTAAACACTTCATCCTTGTGCTTGAGAAAGTAAACCCATACTTTCCTCGAGTAATCATCTATAAATGTCATAAAGTAAGAAGCTCCCCCCTAGAGATAGGTTAGGCATAGGTCCACACAAATCACTATGAACAAGTGCCAATTGTGTATCTCTTCTACTGCTTCTATGCTTATGTGGCTGCTGTGTTTGCTTACCATACAGACAATGTTCACAGAATTCAAAATCATTAAATGAAAAGCGAGGCAAATAACCAGAACGAGACAAGATTTCCATTCCCTTCTTGGACATATGTCCTAACCGTCTATGCCACAAAGAAACGTTCGGCTGCTCGGTTACATTGATTACATTTTTAGAGACATTTGATACATAAATCATGTAAAGTCCTCCAGACTTTACTCCATGTGCTACTGTCATAGAACCCTTGGATATCTTCCACATGTTCTGTCCAAAAGTGGTGACGTAGCCAGCATCATCAAGTAAACCTGTGCTGATCAAGCTCTTTGTAATTGCAGGAACATGTCTCACATTCTTCAGCGTGAAAGAAGAGCCATTCTGAAACTTCAATTGAACATCTCCAACACCTAAGATCTCACATGTCTGCCCATTACCTAGCCGAACATGATCTTTAGTGGTCACATAAGAAGTAAACCACTCCTTGTTTGGAGACACATGAAGTGATGCCCCTGAGTCTATAATCCAATCACTTAGTGCATTTCCATCAGATGCTGTAAGAAGATCTGAGTCCATTGTATTCTTCAAGAAGTAGATGTCTCCTGACACTAGACTGTCATCCTTTGCAACAGTGTTTGTCACATTTATTTCTTGAATCTTCACTGAGGACTTGTTCTTCTCACCATGGTCTTCATATTTCTCTTTGCCTTTTTCTGCTTTCCATTCTTTGTAGTCTCTTTTCATGTGACCCTTCTTGCCACAATGGTAGCATTCTATGTCACTCTTGCCTTTAGCACTGTGGGACTTGCTACGAGACTGATTCCTCTTTCCACCTTTGTACTTTTCTTTGGTCCTTCCCCTGACAACTAAGCCTGTTCCTTTGCCTTTGTCCATTGTCTTTCTATTGGTTTCTTCAGTAAGCAGACCTCCTTCTACACCTGCTATGTTCAAACCATCTGGAGGTGCATAATTACTCAAAGCTGTGCGAAAAGTGTCCCAACTTTCTGGCAATGTGATCAACAGGAACATAGCTCTAACAGGTTCATCAAACTTGACACCTTGAGCTGACAACTGACTATAGATTGTGTTAAATTCATTCAGATGATTGGACATAGGTGTCCCTTCTTTCATCTTCAAGTCAACAATCTTATTAAGCCAGTATACCTGTGAAGCTGCACTCTGCTTCTCATAAAGATCACTCAGCTTTAACCATGCTTGATAAGCCGACATCTCGTCTGCTACATTGAAGTAAACGCTTTCTGCCAAAGTCAGCATAATGGTAGAAAGTTCCAATTCATCCATTTCGCTCCATTCATCTTCGTCCATATCTTCTGGTTTTATCCCCTTGAGCTTTATAGGTTTTATTTGCTTCTGTTGTACCAACACGTGCCAAATATGCTTCTTCCACAATGGGAAATTGGTTCCATCCAGCTTCTTGATATTGTAAAGAGCAGTGTCCTGTGATCTAGCCATAGCTACGCTTCACAGTAGTTTACTTTCCTGGGAAAAATTCGGCAGAGTTTCCCCTGTAAACTGACCTCTGAACTAATATCAACCTGTCAAATGAACCAAGAAAGCTTCAGATTCTGCAAAAAATTTGGCAGAGTCTCCTTTGTAAAATGGCTCTGGTGTACTAAAAACAGACCAAAAAACAGCTCAAAAAACCACTATCTCTCTAACACTGTAAGCTGTGGGTAAACCTGTCCTACACCTGTACTGTCTCTGACTGTCCTGTCACTGTCTTGTAAGCATAGACTGCGACAATGCCTCAACAGCAGTAAAGCAAAGATGCAATCCCAACTTTCTAACTCACAGTCAATACATCCTAGCTGCCTATCTAAGGGTGCTCGAGGGATCGCTCCAAGACCTGTATCACCGAAAGAATCTCAACATTCGAGAATCCCCCAGCTCAATAAAACCTCACTCGACCCTCAACAAAGGCTGCAGTAAACCTGACAGTACATAGACTTCCCACAAAGTCATACATCCACAAATTTCCCACTATATGCTGTAACCACTGCGGCGGTTGTTTGCTGCGTGACTCACAGCCAGCAAACCCTCAACAAACATACATCATCTCTGACAATACATCCCATGTGGAAGTACCTGCAATGTCAGGATGAAATCTGGAATATCAAGCAGCAAACACAAGCTACCTGATGAACTAGTGGATGTCGCCTACAGTCTGTGTGTAGATGCGCCCGTGTCGTATGTGACACGCCTCCAAGAACTGTGAGCCGTCCTTCGATGTGTAGACAACCACAAATCAACACTCTGGGAGTGTCGATATCCTCAGCACCTGCAGTCGTAGGCCGAAAATCCTAAATTTGTAGAGTCGGATCTGCACCCTCCGAGACCACGTAGTAGTAAATGGCCTGCGCAGACCTTTGTCGAAGCCGAACGGTGGCCGAGATGACCTCAGAATGAAATTCTGACAACACCAAGTCCTTCGGGCTTGCCCACGAGATTTGGGGCAGTGTCTTCGCCTGTCTAATTTTACTCCAATCTGAGTTGGTGACTCTAGCCTCCTGCAGTGCTGCCCCGAGCCTCGATCTGAGCTCTGATACCAGTTGAAGGAGTACGAGCGGAAGTGCGACGCGAGAGAGAGTGCGAGAAGAAGAGCACGACGATATGGTGAACTCGCTCTACTGTAATGTGTAGAGCATAGTGAGTTCTTATTAGGTTTTTACAAAAGAATATGTGTACATACCTGGCGGCCCCCCACTTACTTGGGCGACCACATTGGGTTTTATACCCCAACACATATAAAAGCATAAATGGACTAAACCATGTAGTCACATGCTTTGAACTATTATAAGAAAATTCCAATATAGGTAAGTAGTCTTCCCAATTGGTTTGCTTCTTGCTAATGTACGCTCGTAGCATATCCTTTAGCACTTGATTAACTCTTTCGATTTGACCATCTGTTTCTGGATGATCAGTCGTACTTAGATTAAGTTTAGTTTCCAACTTTTGAAACACAGCTCTCCAGAAGTGATTATCGAACTTTCGATCTCTATTAGTAACGATACTAACTGGAAGACCGTAGAGTCTATAGATATGCTCTACAAATAGCCGTGCTAATTTCGGTGTCTTAACTATAGTCTTAGTGGGAATGAATCGAACCATCTTTGTGAGACGGTCTACAATTACCCATATGGCATCATGGCCACGATTTGTAATAGGTAGTCCTACTACAAAATCCATAGAGATGCTCTCCCACTTACCTTGTGGAATCTCTAAAGGATGTAAAAGGCCACCTACCTTGAGGCGCTCTGCCTTATTAACTTGGCATTATTGGTAGTTTAGTACGTACTCTTGAACATTGTGATGTAACCCTCGCCAATAAAATTGTCGTCGAACTAAGTCATACGTCTTACAAATACCTGGAAGACCAACACTTGGACTATCGTGACACTCAAATAAAATTTGGCGCCTAGTGTCTGAGTCCTTTGGCACACATACTCTACCCTTGTGGAGTAAGTAGCCATCATCAATGGAAAAATTCTTCCATTGCTTAAGCTCTTCGTGAGTAGGGGTGGAGCTCTATGTGTTGGAGTTTTTATCTGCGAGTGCAAAGACATGTTGATCTAGCTATACAGAGACATGTGAGTGTGAGGGATCCCTTTTTAAAACTGCACTCCACACTTTAGCATATGATTGATCTTGTGCACACTTGCCATGTAATGACTCCAAAAATCCACTCTTTATTTTTGTGAAAGCAAGTGAATTAATCTGAGGCATCCGACTTAGTGCATCCGCTACTACATTATATCGCCCCTTGCAATATTGTAGCTTACAATCATAGTCTTGAAGGAATTTTACCCATCTAGCTTTACGGCCCTTCAAGTCCGTTTGAGTAGTAAACCAGTTGATATTCTCATGGTCAAAAACTACTTCAAACTTGGCACCATATAAATAGTGTCTCCACTTTCGTAAAGCATGAATTATGGCATAGAGCTCTCTCTCATAGATAGATCAATTCTATTGAGCTCTATCTAACTTTTTACTTTCAAAGGCTATAGGTCTTCCCTCCTGGAGAAGTACCGCACCAATTGCTTTATCACTAGCATCAGTCTCTACCACAAACGACTTAAGTGGGTCAACGATCGCTAGGATAAGAGCAGTGGCTATAGCTACCTTGAGTTGTTCAAAACTGCATTTTTGGGCTTCTTCCCAAGAAAAGGTCTTACCTTTAGCTTTAAGTTGATCCATCATAAGAACAATGATTTTTGCATAATCACGAATATACTGTCGATAAAATCCAGCCATGTCTAAGAATATTTGAAGCTCCTCAACCGTGTTGGAATGTGGCCATCAAACAATGGCGGTGACCTTGTCAGTGTCCATCTTGATGCCATAATAAGAGATCACATGACCAAGGTAATGTATCTCTTTTTTAAAGAAATTGCACTTGCTTTGCTTAGCATACAGAGCGTGAGCTTGTAGCTATTCAAACACTAATTGTACGTGCTCTATGTGTTCATCTTCAGTCTTACTGTAAATGAGAATTTCATCAAGGAAAAGCACAATAAATTTTCCAAGATAGGGACGTAAGACACTATCCATTAGTATCATTAATGTACTTGGAGCGTTGGTTAAATCAAAAGGCATAACCAAAAATTCAAAATGCCTGAACCGTGTTCTAAAGGCAGTTTTGGAGATATCTTGCAAAAGGATACACACCTGGTGGTATCCTGAACGAAGATATATCTTTGTATAATATCTCGCCCCATGGAGTCGATCAAACAACACATCCACTCGAGGCAGAGGATACTTGTTCTTGATGGTTATGGCGTTTAATCCGTGATAATATATGCACATGCGCATAGTACCTATTAACCCTCACGCACATTCCTATCACCTACGATAGACGCCGTATTACTTATTTGGTAGAGTCAGATATCGGGCTTGTCGGTCCAATAGGAAAAGGGTAAGAGTGATAGCCGATGAGAGGCACACTCTAACAAAAACATTCAAGGGTTAGTTGGCTAAGTATGGGCGCCCAAGTGTGAATGAGGCGAGCTCATATAAAAGTCACCTAAACCTAAAAATCATTCATTCTCTCATTTGTGCAATTGAAGAGTGCTCTTGCTCCATCTCTATCTTCTTCTTCTTCATCATCTGCTTGTGTGTGTGTATGCATGAGAGAGAGAGAGTGTGAGATCGAGCATTGCGATGATGGCATGGCGGCGATGAAGCGATTGAGCACGTCGCAGTGGCGGCTTCTTCTTCTTCGCGGCGAGGAATCCTCCACGAAGGCGAGCGTAGGGCGGTGAGTGACACACCCTTGCTCTCTTGAACTTGCTAGATTAGTCTAGTTGTGTGCTTGGAGCCATTTGTGGCTTGCACATAGTGTATTGGCAAGTCCCTTGCATTGGCACGTGCGACAGACGCGCACATTTTTGGTGCCGCTGTCGGGGATTGCCCTGCATTAAGCTCGAGTAGCACTCTATACTACTTTGTGGTGCATTTTGAAATGTAGGAAAGGTAGAGAAGGAAGGTGTGTGTGTTGAGAAGGATTGCTCCTGTGTATTGTTTTGTTAATAAGGTATTGAAAGGTACTTTGTTTTTTCTATTTATAAGGTGTTTTCTCTGTGATAAGGTGTTAGGATTAAGGTAGTAGATCCATAATGTGAGTTCTTTGTAAAGTACAATAAGTAATCCTGTTAGCTAATGAGTTGTTGTAGTAGTGTGTTAGTGTGTAACAATAGCTGTATTAGTCGTAAGTAGGTAGGTTAGGTGTGTGCTGTGCGCGGCCGCGACGACCTTATCCCAAAAAAAACAAAAAAGAAATGTTTAAAAAAGTTTTTTAAAAATTTTAAAGGTAGGATCGGGATCGGAAAAATCCCCCAGACCCAAGCCCAAGCTCACGCTTAGGCTCAGACCTCAGTCCCCCTTTAAAATTACGTATTTTAGCCTCACCCGTAGGTAAAAATTGACCTTTTTGAGGATCAACGGAGCTTCGGGTAACCGAACGTTGTGCTGTAAAGCACACCATGAACCCCTGAGCAATACGCTTGTTTCGAGCTATCACACACTCTAATCCAAAAACTGATCATTAAAAAATATTTAAAAACATCAAAAATCGAGGAAAACGGGGTGCAAAACGCCCAAAAAATCAGGCGGTTAACCTTTGAGGTTATTCGCCGACGCTTGTAGGGTGCGAAAGGCACATGCATCTGCGCTCTGGTCGTGTGCTAGAGTCCGAGCAACTAGAGAGAATTTTGACTTACGCGAGTTCTCAATATCCACCTACCTTAGGTTCCGGGCCCTCGGCGGGGACCCAAGGTAGTACAAACCAAGACCCAAACATAGCGGCTAGTGACTCTTCCTCTAACTATGACGTCATGGAGGGTTTTCCAATGCCTAATCCTAATAGCGCAAGCCAAGACATGCATGCCATGGGCCCATGGTCCGGGCCGAGTGTGCTTAGCCGCTTGAAGGAAACCTTCAGTAGAGCCACTCGCTCCGAACATGGAGCTAACGATGTAAATGAGGGGGGAGAGAAGTAAAGTCTCCATTCATGACCAACGTAGACCCTATACCCTTAGAGAATGTGAAAGTGAATACTCCATTCACCGCACCCCCTGACTCTTCAGAGCTATTCCCCTTCGAGGTTATATTACCTGATGGTAGAAGCCTTGCCGAAGTACAAGAAGTTGAGCGGTATATCATTGCAGCAAGGGAAAAAGAAATTGAGAGCTTACACAAGGCGGAGCAACTAAGAGAGTTAAAAGCGAAAGCTCCTATGTCAATATCCTTGCTAGGAGAGCAAACAAGTGCTCCTGACTTAGCAACCAGTAAGGTTCAACCCATAGAGAGCCACATTGCATCTAGTTCAAAGGACACCCCTAGCACCTCAAGCCTAGATGGACTACAAATGGAAACTCTAACCAACCTATACATAGGTCACACCTATCATGTGGGTTGGTTAGATGTCCTACAATCCACAACGGGTGCTACTAGTGTGGAGGATCAACAACAAAGAGTTTGTGAGGTCATCCATAGGGTTATTGAGCTAGAGAGACAAAACAAGGGGATCCACATACCTTCAACGGGTCTCATGAGATTCTTGGATACAGGGAAGGCTAAACAACCAACCTTATCACAAATGGAAACTCCCTCGGTAAGTCCGATGGATCCTCCATATGTTGTTTCGCCAGGGGTCTCAGTGCAATCTGAGCCCACAAGTGATAGCTTTACCTTTCCAAGTATAGCTCATCTTTCCCTTGATGACACCACGACTACCATGCCTACCCCAATGATGGGCATGCCAAGAAACACACCATGGACCTCATTTGTTAGTAAAGCACCGCTACATGGTAGCTCAATGCCTGCAACAGTACCTACAAGTGTGTACCAATCGTATACACCTATGGGTCCTCGTACTCATGTAGCCCCTACCCCTTCCATTGTTTCAACTACCTATGCTCCACAACCACAACACTCAAGCTCTTATTTCCATGGGACCATATCGGCTAGCATTACCATGTTACATCTGATGTCTACTATGCCTAGGGCCACACATATGAACTTTGGACCGCCAGATGGCACAACACCGTACCAAATGTGGAATACAAGGGCTAACTATGAGCCAAGCCCAATGCCAATACCTACTCCACATGTAATCTCTGGAGCACCTTCACCCACGGTGCCTGCTCACTTAGGTGACTTGGCAACATTTGCTCAAGCTATCGGCCGATCTATTGCTGAGAATATGCGTAACACGCCTGATAGAGAACCTAGAAGTAAAACAGTACAAATAGCCAAGCTCACACAAAAATTTAGAGGAGACGGGGATGTGAGAAAGTATATCGAAGTGTTTGAACAAATATGCGATTCTCTAGGAGAACACAATGACCTGCATAAGAGTAATGCTTTAAGCCTAACCTTAAGTGGAAAGGCTGGGGATTGGTATAGAACCCTAAGGGTGGAAGAAAAAACAAATTACACTACTCTTAGGAGACTATTCTTAAGAGAATACATACAAGAGGGAGTGCTTTGGGGTGTAGCCTCTCAGCTCTAGAAAGCCCAATAAGAGGAAGGAGAGTCGGTGAGAGACTTTATTATTCGCTTGAAGCATTTGAATTCTCATTGTAATCCAAATGAGAGCTTCAATAATTCAATTGCTTGATAGATTCATTAGGGGGTTACAACATGAGGATATCTACAATGGCCTCGTCATTAGAGGTATCACCAATTGGGAAGCAATCACCACCAATGCGATCCAATTGGAGGATAATTTAATGATTCAAGGACAAAGAGTGTCTGTTGAGCCTAAATCTATTAGCTCACAAGCATTGGGGCATCAGCCAATGACCCTAAAGCCTATTGCTAAGGAGCCAAAGATATCTGAGATGACTTTAGCAGATGTCACCAAGGCCATTCAAGAGAGTCTTAGAGACAATCGTGCTCCGCAAAACAATCATATGTATCCAAGGAGGGAGCAACAATGGTGCTCAGTATGCTATGGACCGCATAGTACCATTGAATGCCCTATTTTTAGAGTAAAATTCAATGGGAACTGCAATGCTTGTGGGAGGTATGGTCATCAAGCTAAGGATTGCATAGTATTTAAGTGCGCGATGGCCAATAGACCAACCTTAGCATGGACAAACACACCTCGAGTGCATGCATTGATGCCGGCCCCACCTCTTGAAAAAATAGCACAACACATGGCCCCTAGGACCCAAAATGTTGTTCAAACAACACCCTACCACTTCCAGTGCTAGGACCACAACCACCACATATGAGAATCAAATCTATGAATCAAGTGGGTTGTGAGTCATCTACTACTTGTTTGGAAGGCTGTGAGGAAGATATAGACCCTAATATTGCCTATGGGATGGATGCGCTTGAAGAAAGTCCACAATACTACATGGAGGACTATTGGGGACAAGTCAAACTTGTTTATCAAGTAGCTGCTCTTGCTGCAAGAGGTCAAAATATGGATTACACTGCTAAGAGACTACCTCTTCAATGCTATGAGCGTGGAGGTCCACATCGTGTGGCTGAGTGTCCTATTAGGCTATAAAAGAACGCCACAGTAATGCAAACCAATCAAGCGAGCACGTCTACAATGCCGATACTCATGTGTAATCGATGTGGCATAGATCATTTGATTGCCCAATGTCCGAATAATCCAAATGCACCGAAGATCACGCCATTAAACTTGATTGAGGTTATCGAGGAGCCATCACAAAGTACACCTGTGGTACCAGTAAACATACTCACACGATCGATGCTCCAAAAACAAAATTATATTCTTGAGGAAAGAGACACAGCAACAACTGTCCAATCTCAAAAAAAGAAGAAAACACGAAGGAAGAGATCGCAAAAAGCAGCGAAGTCAGACCCCAGTTCAAAGACCAACATAGGGACTGGTGATGACCCCGTATATATGAACGACGCTGAAGAGGATTCTGATTCAGGTGAAACCATGGAGACCAAAATGACCACCAGGAAAGAAATCAACAAGGAATATTATCATGAGCCACAATGGCCAGGATCCAAGAAGAAGATAGGAACTTATCCAAACCCTACAGAGGAGATCGAGCGAGTCAAGCAATTAAGGAGTTGGGTAGAAGATGCCCAAAGGGATCTAGAGCCAGCACCTAGGCTATCCAGATTATAGACACAGTGTTCCCTACGCAACAACAACCTCACCAAGTCCATAGACCCTTAGCCATACCTAGTGTCATCCAAGAAGAAAGTGACTTAAAGTCATGGGAAAGTGGGCGTACTCACTTCTTGATGGAAAGAATGTTTACAGAGGAGCTACCTAATCCTATCGAAGAAATAGAGATCCCATCTTCCCCAAGTCAAGGGATTGAAGCCCAAAAGGTGTCGTTAAACATTGCCAAATTGATGGATTTCATGTGTTCAGAAGTTAGAACCACCATCATGTCCAAACTATATAAAGACACTGAGCTGAGTCAATGGAGAACTAAAGTTTGGGCTACCACAATTTGCACAGATGGATGGAGCTGGGGAGATGCCAATAGAGAAGGAACACTTAGATCCACAACCCAACCTAGATGAGAACCTTGTGGTAGAAATACCTGTTAATAAGTTGGGACAATACTTTGAGGGTGATGAATCCAATGCAACTATACCAATCACTACTAAGGGATTAACTGTGAAGGGAATCCTTGATGGTGGCGCTGGGGTTAGCATTGTGACTAAAAATTGCTGGGAAACTATGGGAAGACCTCACCTTGCGACCACAACCATAGTAGTGAAGATGGCCAATGGGTCTATTGTTAAACCTATTGGGATGCTATGAGATCTCAAGATCAAGGTCTTTGGACTTAAAATAAGAGCTACCTTCATTGTTATGGATTTCTCCAAGCACACTATGGCATCGGAGATGATCTTAGGACGTCCTTTCATGAGGGAAGCAAAAATGGTGCATGATTGGTCTAAAAACCATGTCTACTTGCAGTTCCAAGATTCTATCATTCGAGTGGATCTCGTAACTAGTCGAGCACATCCTCTAGGAAACAAGTTTATAATTGATCATAGATCTAACACCACAGTTCACTCGGCCCCATTGCAGTATTGTTACATGTGTAAAGCGGACACTGATGTTGGGGAATATTCTCCTTATATGGATGTACTACCTGGGATGACTGAGTCGAACAATGTGGATTGGGTCCACCTAGCAGTAACCATAGACACTTAGGGAAATAGGGGGACGACCTGGGTAACATTTGAGGGGGATGAAATGCCACCACTCGTACCATTAAATATGTTAGAAGCAATGCATATAGCTTCTGACAAGACTCATCCTAATATAACAAAGAAAACATACAAGTGGGTCCCTAAAGCTTCTTTGGCGACCATAGCTAGTGCTAAAAGACAGGATCCTGGTAAGAGACATCCCACTCACCCCAAAAAATGTAAGAAAACGTGGTGGTGGATTCCTAAAAAACTATTGGAAGCCCAAGGCTACTATGAAGAAAATGATCAAATGTGGGTGCCAAAATGTAGATTGTGCTCTTACTTGTCACCTGGCCCATGTGAGCCCAATCCTGTAGCTCCAAAATGAATTGACTATCGTGGAAAGAAAAAAATCACAAAATGCTACACACCCTCTCCACAGCTAGTTTGGGTACCAAAGAAAGAACAATTTGTTTCACCTAGCTCAGAAACAGGGAAGTCAAATGAAGCTTCTTACTCTTCATGTAGTTCCTATATGGAAATAGAAGCTTTGACACAACCTCCACCCACCGTTGTACATATCCATACAAACAAGGAAGAGTTTGTACCTCCCATTGTAAGTTCACCACCTACAACAATGTTGCAAATAAAATCATGGGAGAGTACCTTCCCACCCTTGCAACTAGATGAAACGCATAGGGCGGTCAAAAACTATTGGTTAAAGCCTTCACCCATAACAACTTGGAACAATTGGTTTCAAAAGGTGACGACATCATTCCAAAAGGTATGACCTACCCAAGGAAGGGGGGAAGTCTTCATTCATGTCAGCCTATTGAATTATTTCCCTCTTACCCTTCTTTCCTTGACCTCTCAATCACCAATCTTAGGAAATGTATATATAAAGCCTTATACTCACAAAAAAGTAAAATAGTAAAGAGCAAGAGCAATTAGCAAACGATTGTGTACAATAAAAGTCAAAAAATTGATCCAGACCTACACATTCACATCCGGTACACTGAAACAGAAACCTATGTCATCAAACATCTTTGATCCTCATCACTTGAGTGATGAAGGGTAGGTAGGATTAGTACAATAGGAGTGTTTCTATTTTAGAGTTTAGTGATTAGCAAAATTCTTGTTTCCCCCCACTGATGTGCCTCCTAGAGGTACTCTTGTGTTTCCTAGTGTGTATAAGAACGTGTTGCTGTTGTTAGAATTTGGACCTTCATGGAATCTTTCTCTCATCCACTTTTCAAATCAAGCGCGATTATCAACACAAACAGGAGTTTCTTGTCCATTATCATTGTCCCTTATCTTTTTTGCATCTATGTTTGTTTGCTTTAATTGTGATTGGTAGCATAATATTCATCGCATTTGCTAAGTACCAAACATTAAATTCAGTGTAATTTTTTGTCATAATCACTTTCTAGGTTTTAAAAGCAAGCAATCCGACTAAGCTAGTTTGACCAAGCTAGGCGTTAGAGATCTTCTCTTAATGTAATGGAGATTGCCTATAAACTTTGAGAGTAGCAGAATTAGGAAATTAGATGAAGCACTTTTGAGAGATTCTTTGTGAGCATAGCGGTTGAACTTAATTGATGGTAGCAACATAAACATGGTACTTAGTTAACTTGGCATGAACAATACTTTTGCAAGAGAGAGAGTTTAAAGAACATGACAATAGTTGAGGACCGGATTCATATGGAGCCGGTCCCCCCTCCAATAGGCATTTGTATTATAGTTTCTCCCATCAAGAGAGACTTGGTACAATACAATCTTTGTGTTCCTTGTAACCTAGGTGATGCAATGAAGATGGAAAGCTTCATGCATCACAAGCATAACATAAAATTGAAGAAAGCATTAACTATCCCAAGCCTCAGTCCCAAGGCCTCAAACACCTTTGAAGGTGGAGAGAGCTAGTGGGGAATGAGGATAGGGAAGAGGAAGAAGAAACATTCCATAGGAGAAAGAAATAGTTCCTCACTTATCATTACTCTTCTTGCTAGCATACATAATAGCATAGTAATGAAGATGGAAAGCTTAAGCATTGAAGCATGACTCTTGGTTGGATTTGCATTCCATAGCCAAGAGTGTTGGCGTAGGCTTTCACTCTCACAAGCTTGGAGAAGGAGGTGGTGTTCCTCAACTTTCGCCAAGTGATAATGGCCTTGCAAATGAGTGTGTGTGTGGAGTATATCCCCCTAGCACCCCCCCCCCCCCCGCCCCTCCTTTCCCCCCTTTCTTTGGGCGAGTGGTGACCTTTCTGCATGTTGCAAGCTCATTGGACCCCTCTCCCCCTAGCCAATCACATGCAACATGCAATCAAGTACATGGGTAGTCTTTTGGCAAGTGTTCTCCTTACCGCTTAGAGAGGGAGAGCTTAAAAATATCTAGATATTTGTTAGATGGAAGTAGAAGCTCATTGGACCCCTCTTTAGCCCAACCAATAACATTCAAGCACACCATGTGGTTAAGCTTAGTGAGAGTCAGACATGTGTCCCATGTGCTCTTTTAGAATTCCCCTAACTTTGAGATTTTTATGCATAGGAAGTTTCTCAAGCAACTTCCTCATTAAGTGTGTAGGTTCTCTTTTTGACTCAAGCATCTTACCCCCCATGCATAGGAAGCTTCTCAAGCAACTTCCTCATTAAATGTGACAAGTACCTCAAGTACCTTAGTCATCAAGCATGACAAGCACCTTAGTTGGAGTTCCCACCTCAAGCACAGCCCTAGCTTGTTTAAGTTTAGGTCGGGTTCCCACCTCAAGCACAGCCCTAGCTTGCCTTAATTTAGATCGGGTTCCCACCTCAAGCATAGCCCTAGCTTGCTTAAGTTTAGGTCGGGTTCCCACCCGACCTAAACTATGGTGAATATAAGAAGACCTTAATTGGGGATCCAAGAATGTAGAGTGTCCTAGCATTGGATGCATTTGGGCTTCTTCGATGGCTAGCGGTGTTGTTTTATCTAATGGGAGCCACTACCTCCGACTACTTGAGCTACATATATTTAGAAAAGATGTAGATGTTTTACATCTATCCCAAGGCATGACTGTGTGTGTGTGTGTGTGTGTGTGTGTGTGTGTGTGTGTGTGTGTGTGTGTGTGTGTGTGTGTGTGTGTGTGAGAGAGAGAGAGAGAGAGAGAGAGAGAGAGAGAGAGAGAGAGAGAGAGAGAGAAATCATTTCGTTGGCAACGTGGTAGCCCTCCAAAAGTGACCCCGGAGAATGGCACCAACCAAAATCTATCTTGCTCCAACCAACTGAGGGTTGTAAGAAGCCCATCTATTGGCAAGTCATGATTTTGGTAGCATGACACCACAACATCATGCTTATGGAAATCTGGTACATTTTTATTGATCACCGAGTGGGGAGATATGGGCACTTCAAATTTATTAGAATTTGTGCAAAGGATGATTCAATCACAAAAAATTGTTGAAAGCACTCCATGTGCTCATTGAGAGAGAGAGAGAGAGAGAGAGAGAGAGAGAGAGAGAGAGAGAGAGAGAGAGAGAGAGAGAGAGAGAGAGAGAGAGAGAGAGAGAGAGAGAGCTACCCAACAAGTCTTCAACTCGAAAGAATGAGAAAGGCAGAAAGAAAGTGAAAAAAGAGATAACAAAAATCTACTCGATGAGTTCAAGGATCTAATATCAGAGAGAGAAAGTTAGAGGGAAGGCATGTCTATGCATTCTTATCTTCCTAGAGTGATTCCAAGGACTACAATTCCATTCTCCTCACATGTGGGTGCGTATACAATGGCACGCACACACACAACTACCTATATATGATTGTGCACGTGTGTATGTGTGTGTGTGTGTGTGTGTGTGTGTGTGTGTGTGTGTGTGTGTGTGTGTGTGTGTGTGTGAGAGAGAGAGAGAGAGAGAGAGATCCAATTGCCATGCTTTTCTTGGCCGAAGCAATGCACAAGTCACATACTAGTAACATTTAAGGTAAGTACTTCTCCATCATCACTAAAAACATTGAAAGTATGCCTAACCCAACTCTCCTCTAAGGCTTCTTGTAGAAAGCCTTAAATAGCATGCATTACCACCCCCACCCCACCCCCACAAAAAAATAAAATTAAAAAATCCACGTCATCTCCCTGTCTCTACGAGACTTGTTGCACCCTCCTCGTCGCCATTTCCCAACAGTCGATCGTTGCCCTGCACCCTTTCGTGGCCTCGCTTCCATCACGCAACTACCCTCAGCCTGTTCGCAGAGAGAGAGAGAGAGAGAGAGAGAGAGAGAGAGAGAGAGAGAGAGAGAGAGAGAGAGAGAGAGAGAGTCCTTGCCTTCTGAGGCTACCCCCACCCTCCATAACATCGCTCGACCACACTGTAGGGAGGCAGAGCTCCAAGAGAAAAAGCAAGAGAGAGCAAGGGAACGAGGTGGTGTTGTACACAGGGGGGGAGAGAGACGGATGGCATGCTAGCCAACAGAGCCTTCCAGAATCCTCGCAGGCCGCCATGCGTTCAATTTCTCCTCAGCGTCTCGGCTTGCCTCGTTTTGCCTTCCTTCAAAAAGTATCCTCTCCTTTACTAGAATTGAAAACATTCACATTGAAAGTTATGGCCCATTTATGAAAATTTACCAATCCTTTTTTTAAACAAAATTTCATTAGCACAAATTTTTTTCTCGACGGACAGGGCAGCTGGGGATAGGTGGCCCGTGAACGAGTACGAGCGGAAGTGCGACGCGAGAGAGAGTGTGAGAAGAAGAGCACGACGATATGGTGAACTCGCTCTACTGTAATGTGTAGAGCATAGTGAGTTCTCATTAGGTTTTTACAAAAGAATATGTGTACATACCTGGCGGCCCGCCCACTTACCTGGGCGACCACATTGGGCTTTATACCCCAACAACCTCCCACTTAAAGTCCAATGTGGTACTTTAAGTGTGAGAGAAGCTACTATACAAGCTAATATACAAGAGATGTAGAGAAGTGATGTACTACCCTACACCTAACTGCTTGTGAAAATGCGCAAACCTCTCTGTGGGAAGTCCTTTTGTAAGTAGATCAGCAGAATTTTCTGTGGTGTGAACTTTGACAAGCTGAAGTTGCTTATCCTTGAGCATTTCCCTGATGAAATGATACTTCACATCCACATGCTTTGTCTTTGAGTGATAAACTGGATTGTGAGCCAATTGTATAGCACTTTGACTATCACAATATAACACAGGCATCTCTTCTTTGACTCCCAAATCTATTACTAGTCGATTAAGCCAAATTGATTCTTTGCATGCCTCTGATGCTGCAACATATTCAGCCTCTGTAGTAGAGTGCGTAACACAATCTTGTAATCTAGAACGCCATGATACTGCTCCACCAGCCAATGTAAAGACATACCCTAACGTAGACCTTCGGTTGTCTAAGTCACCTGCATAATATGAGTCTGTAAAACCCTTTACACTTAGCTCCTGACTCCCATAGCATATATGCATACTCTTTGTAGCTTTCAGGTATCTCAATATTCCTTTCACTGCCTCCCAATGTTTCTTCCCTGGGTTTGACATGTATCGACTTACTACTCCCACTCCAAATGCAATGTCTGGGCGAGTAGCAATCATTGCATACATTAAACTACCCACTGCAGACACATATGGAATCTTATCCATTTCAGCCTGTTCTTCCTCAGACACAGGACAATCTTTGCTAAGTTTCACATATGGTGGCAATGGAACACTCAATGCCTTTCCCTTCTCCATATTGAAACATTGCAAAACCTTGTCAATATACTCTGTTTGAGATAATCAAATCAACTTCTTTGATCTGTCTCTCTCAATGCGCATACCAAGTATATGACTTGCCTCACCCATGTCTTTCATGTCAAACAATTTTGCCATCTTTGACTTCAAAGCTGAAATTTCTTCCAAGTGCTTTCCAGCAATCAACATGTCATCCACATACAAAATAAGGATCAGCCAACTGCCATACTTAGCCTTCTTTGTATATAGAGAATGATCGAACTCACTACGTTTGTAGCCTTGGGAAAGCATAAAGTTGTGGAACTTATGGTACCATGCCCTCGGTGATTGTTTTAATCCATAAAGACTCTTTAACAACTGGCATACCAAATCTTCCTTGCCTTTCTCAACAAACCCTTCTAGTTGCTGCATGTAAATTTCCACATCTAAATCACCATGCAAGAACGTTGTCTTGACATCCATTCGGTGCAACACCAAATCTAATATGGCAACCAATGCAAGAAATCATCTCAATGTAGTCATCTTGACCACCGGAGAGAAGACTTCATCAAAGTCAATGCCTTGTTCTTGCTTAAAGCCCTTGGCAACAAGCCTTGCTTTGTACTTTGGCTGACTATCATGAGCGGTGATCTTATACCTATAAACCCATTTACAAGGTAGAGCCTTTTTGCCTTGTGGTAATTTAACTAGATTCCATGTCTGGTTTTTATGCAGAGCTGTCATCTCTGAGTCCTTCATTTGCCAATTCCTAGAGTCCTTCATTTGCACTGCTTACTTGTAACATGAAGGCTCATTGCAATCAGTCAACATGACATAGTTCATAGATGGAACAAACCTATCAGGAGGTCGCGTGACACGTCCAGATCTACGCACAATAGGTGGCTCAGGCTCAGCCACAACCTGTGGTTCCAATCTATCCTGTCCTTGCTCCTCTTGAGCCCTGAAATTTTGTCTTGCACGTGCAGGTCCATCTTCTTGGAAGACAACTCTTCTAATCTCCTCAACCCTCTCTAGTTTAGAATGATTTTTGGATTCATTAAAGTGAACATCATTGCTGCGAACAACCTTTCTGGATTCGGGATCCCAAAGTCTGTACCCCATCTCACCAGAATTACCATAGCCTAGAAAGATGCACTTTCTACTCTTTGGCTCAAGTTTGTTACTAAATTTCTTTGGAACGTGAGTATATGCCTCACAGCCAAAGACTCTGAGATGCTTGTATGAGGGCATTTTGCTTGACCATACCATCTCTAGCACTGAATCCTTCTACAAAACCTTGCTAGGAGATCTATTTACAAGATGAACAGTTGTTGATACAGCTTCAGCCCAAAACCCATTTGGCAGTTGTGCATTAGACAACATACTTCTGACCTTCTCTTGTATGGTCCTATTCATCCTCTCAGCAACACCATTTTGAGGAGGATTGTAAGGAGCAGTAAGTTCACGTTTTATACCTTTTGACTCACAAAAGTCCTGAAAGGCCTTTGAAACATACTCTCCACCATTGTCAGTGCGTAAGCATTTAAGCTTCTTGCCACTCTGATTCTCCACAAGTGTCACAAAAGTTTTGAAAACATTAAACGCTTCATCCTTGTGCTTGATAAAGTAAACCCATACTTTCCTCGAGTAATCATCTATAAATGTCATAAAGTAAGAAGCTCCCCCTAGAGATAGGTTAGGCATAGGTCTACACAAATCACTATGAACAAGTGCCAACTGTGTATCTCTTCTACTTCTTCTATGCTTATGTGGATGCTGTGTTTGCTTACCATACAGACAATCTTCACAGAATTCAAAATCATTAAATGAAAAGACAGGCAAATAACCAGAATGAGACAAGATTCCCATTCCCTTCTTGGACATATTTCCTAACCGGCTATGCCACAAAGAAACGTTCGGCTACTCGGTTACATTGATTACATATTTAGAGACATTTGATACATAAATCATGTAAAGTCCTCCAGACTTTACTCCATGTGCTACTGTCATAGAACCCTTGGATATCTTCCACATGTTCTGTCCAAAAGTGGTGACGTAGCCAGCATCATCAAGTAAACCTGTGCTGTTCAAGCTCTTTGTAATTGCAGGAACATGTCTCACATTCTTCAGCGTGAAAGAAGAGCCATTCTGAAACTTCAATTGAACATCTCCAACACCTAAGATCTCACATGTCTGCCCATTGCCTAGCCAAACATGATCTTTAGTGGTCACATAAGAGGTAAACCACTCCTTGTTTGGAGACACATGAAGTGATGCCCCTAAGTCTATAATCCATTCACTCAGTGCATTTCCATCAGATGTTGTAAGAAGAGCTGAGTCCATTGTATTCTTCAAGAAGTAGATGTCTCCTGACACTAGACTATCATCCTCTGCAACAGTGTTTGTCACATTTTTTTGTTGAATCTTCACTGAGGACTTGTTCTTCTCACCATGGTCTTCAGCTTTCTCTTTGCCTTTTTCTGCTTTCCATTCTTTGTAGTCTCTTTTCATGTGACCCTTCTTGCCACAATGGTAGCATTCTATGTCACTCTTGCCTTTAGCACTACGGGACTTGCTGCGAGACTGATTCCTCTTTCCATCTTTGTACTTTTCTTTGGTCCTTCCCCTGACAACTAAGGCTGTTCCTTTGCCTTTGTCCATTGTCTTTCTATTGGTTTCTTCAGTAAGCAGACTTCCATCTACACCTGCTTTGTTCAAACCATCTGGAGGTGCAGAATTACTCAAAGCTGTGCGAAAAATGTCCCAACTTTCCGGCAATGTGATCAACAGGAACATAGCTCTAATACTCGACAACTCCATATCATCATATGTTATTTCCTTAGTTTAAGTAGTGTAATGAAATTAAAGCAAGGTTTAGTTTAGCCAACAGAAACCTTCGTTATACGAGTAATCTTTTGTAATAGGCCTGTTTACCTATCAACACGCATTTAAGAGATTGGTATCCAAATAGTAGTTAGATTGGACTGCCCAGACAGTGTCTGCCAGAGTGAAAAACAATGGAGCTCATCCTCACTAGTAAAAAATGTTTTCAAGTCATACCTTAATTGGTGTTATAACGAACCATCCATAAATAAAACTTTTTTAGATAGATTCTTACTCAAGTTTTAGTGAGCAGGTCCAAAGTATCTTTATCCAGATTTAAGCTATAGTTGGCCAGGAAGATTCTAACTAGATGTAGTGAAAAAAAGAACTAGTATTAAGCCGACAATCTAAGTATCAAGCAAAAGGTATAAAGTCTGGCTTTATCCAGTTATACCAGACCATATCAGTATGCACAAGATATAATGGAGAACCAAATCTAAGCTCGACAACCAAGCAATAGGTGATGGTCAATTTAGTAAGTCAAAACAGTTTCCCAAATCATAATACCATAACAACTTAGGTATCTTCAGCACCAGATCATTATCCATAAGTGGAGAGCAGGTTTTAGAAGACCAGGAGTAGTGAAAAAAGGACGAGTACCCCCTGCTAAATATAGGGATTTTTGTATTTACAATTTTATCAAACCTGGACCAGAGCAAAGCCATGCATCCAGGCAATCAAGCAGAAGGTACCATTTATAGTAGGTCAGAGCAAGCAGCAAACACCAGAATTTATTTTATGGTATCATCACTAGATGTAGTGGAATTAGTAAAGAACCAGATCTATGCCATATATTCAAGTAGTAGGTGAAGTTTAGAAGTTTTCTAAGTCACAACAGTCTTCCCCCAATCATAATACCATAAGAAACTAAGGTAGCAAAGCACACAAAAAAACTAGATCATTATCCATATGAAAAGACTAGCTATATCAGACCAGATTTGTAAAATGGGACACCACATCCGACTATTTTCCCATCACCCCCAAGATCAAGCCAAAAGTATAAATTCTGGCTATAACTAGTAAGACCAGATCAGATCATCAAGTATTAACTACATTTTTTTCTTTTCTGCAATTTGAATGTATCATAAACAACTGCAACTATCAAAATTTGGCAGCATAACCAATATACCACATTCCAGTAATCATAGAATTGATGCCATTTTTATGTCAAGCACCAAAAACTAGAGTGAGTGTATGTAATCAGTACCAGGCAAAAAGAAACTCTCTATTGATGTGTGCTTATTAGTGCCGAGGTTTATCAAATCATTTGCTATTAGCTAAGGAAAATCCCAAAAGTACAAATCTGCTACAGAATGTAAATATTCCATGGCAGCATAACCAGCACCACCACCAGGCATTCAGTCTTATACTCACCATCAGTATCAAAAAATCAAAATAGTAACCATATGTATGATAGATTTGATGTCATTATCTAGCATAGTAGTAGAGGATTAACTATGTATGCAGTCAGTACCAGGCAAGAAGCCAATAAAAACCCTTTGCTGATGTGTAAAACTATACCCAGTTTCTCATTTCATATTCCTTTGCTAACAAAAAATAAAAAAGAATAGTTCTTCCAAGAAAATCTTGTTTATAATCAGATAACAGCGCATGGGTTTTAGTTTAAGCATTGAGAGAAAAAACCTGTGAGCAGACGCAATCCCAAGTATTTCTCCAAGTTTCCAAGGGAAACCAAGCCTAAGTGAAGGGAAGAACCCCTCACCTTTTACAGTGGAAGAGGCAGGGAAGACCTCCAAAAAATAATCACTTGTGGTGGTGCCGCGATCGCGTAGCATCGAACATTCTCATGAGTGTAAGAGATTTTCTAGGCAAGACTCATTCAGTGAGAGGGAGGCAAAGAATCTGTGGCAGGCAACCCTTCAATACGCGAGGTTATCAGCACGAGGTCGTGCTGCATTATGAGTGTAGCGATAGCGTGATAGAAAACCTAATAAAACCAGTCAAATCCAAAGCTGCCCAGGTAAGAGGCCAAAGAATGGGCTTTAATTAAAACCAGGTAGGAGATAAATTAGGGGGTTGCATCCACAAGGTAACCCAAACATGATGCTGGGAGGATTTTGGATAAGAATATATATTTAATTTTATGGTGAATAGCTCTAATTCAACCAATGTGATCCACATAAAAAAGCTAGCAGTAAAGCACAAGGTAATCTCCCATAAGGCAGCAACTCAATTTTTGAATTCGAGCTCACAAAGTTGGATGTTACATTGTTTCAGAGTATAGTCAACAACTCCCTCTAGATGAGGTGCTAGAGAAACCACAACCCTATAGCAAAAGAAAGCAGTATTTTAATATGTAAACCATAAGGTAAAACTCCCCTAAGGCCACAACTCAAAACCAGTTTGAGTGTAACAGGTTTGGATGTCATATTTTGTAGCCAGAAATAGTGATTCAGGACATAATCCGAGCCCCATAGATGCTATCAAGGTCAGATGTTGTGACCAAGTGTGTGTGTGTGTGTGTGTGTGTGTGTGTGTGTGAGAGAGAGAGAGAGAGAGAGAGAGAGAGAGATTTAAAGGAAAGTTTATCTTTCCTTTCCCTTTCAATCTAATGAAAAAATAAAGAAGAAAATATTTGAGCCATACAAAACTAATGAAAAAAAAGAATTGAGCCATACCACTAGCGCTAGTGGTGTGGCTCAATTCTTTATTTTTCATTAGATTGGTATGGCTCAAATCTATTTTTTCATTAGTTTGAACACTCTCTCAATCTCTCTCTCTCTCTCTCTCTCTCTCTCTCTCTCTCTCTCTCGTTCTCTCGTCTCCCCTTTGCTCAAAGCCAAAATACAATGGTAGGTATGTGTGTGTGTGTGTGTGTATGTGCATGAGAGAGAGAGAGAGAGAGTGTGTCGGCACTTTATATTCCTCTTGCCGACACCCTCTCTCTCTCTCTCTCTCTCTCTCTCTCTCTCTCTCTCTCTGCACACACACACCCACACACACACACAGACGCACATACCTACCATTGTATTTTTGGCTCTCAAAAAGTACCTCTTTGACACATTGGTGACACCGGTGCTTCTTTATGGAGTGTAGGTGTGGGGTGGTGGCATCGGGAAGTCTACTTGGAAAGAGTTTGAGAATGTCCAAAAGCGTTTTCTCACCAACTTTCTCCAAGTCAAGACACAAACACCCTACATGCTCTTACTTCTTGAATCCGGATCGCTTCCCATTGAGGTCTTGTGCATGCAAAGGGTTGTGGAGTACATGCTTAAGACACAACGTAGCCCTTTGTATCGACTTCTTAAAATTGCATATGAAGCAAGTCAAAAGGTCCAAAAGACATGCAAGAGAAAAATACTAAGTTCGGGGTGGATGCTTGACCTCAAGAAATGGTTTGGAAGATGGGATGCATGTCACTTGGTCAAGGATGCGTCGATCAACCCCCAAGTTAATGAGGCCTTCTTACAACGCCAATGTATCACGGCTTGGGAGAAATCCGAAGGTTCTCACTTCAGCCATTACACCACACACATTGCCCCAAACTACAAATCTCTCTTCTTCTCTGAACGCGATAACCGAACCCATTCCTACATCCTTGAGCCCATCCCATTGGGTGCAATCCGCACCATTGCCTCCATTCGTCTTAGCTCCCATTCTCTACGCTGCGAAATAGGACGTTGGGGCACTGGCGAGGAGTCTCATTGGCTTTCCACCTTATGTCCTCGTCAAGTGCGAGAGATTGAGTACCACACACTACTTGAGTGCTCAACTTTTGACCACATTAGGTCCTCTTTTCCCCATATATTCAGCCATGAGCTCTCCCTACATACCTTCCTCTCCCAACCACGATGTGGACTCTCTATTATGACGCTCATTTCAGCCATTTTTGAGCATCGAGAGTCACTTATGACCTCCACTCACACCACGTGACATGTTCATTTGGTCCCATACGTCATATTTGACCTCCGAGGACGATAATAGGACTATCTCTCTCTCTCTCTCTCTCTCTCTCTCTCTCTCTCCCCTTGTCAACCACTACCCTCTCTCTCTCTTTGGCCCCTTCCAACCCCTAATTCCCCCCCCCCCCCCTCTTCACCAAGTTTCCCAATTAACGATATCTCTAGTGGGGAGGTGACAAACAAACACACACATGTGTGTGCGTGTGTATATACATTTGTATATATTCTAAAAACAGCTTCATGATTGAGCACAAAGATACATGTGCTCATCTTAGAGCCAAAGCCCATCTTAGCTAGGACTTTGGATATAAAGTCCTATTCTATTGTTTCAAATGCTTTTGAAAAGTCCGATTGCAAAAGAACAATGTTTTGCCTATATATATATATATATATATATATATATATATATATATATATATATATATATATATATATATATATAACCATGGATAGCTGGGGGGGGGGGGGGGGGGGGGGGGAAGAGAGAGAGAGAGGGGGAGGGAGGGAGAGATACATCATGGGAGTCGCTATTTTGTAGAGAAAGGGGTGGAGGAAGAAATGCTGAGGAAAGGTGTGGGAGAGGGATGCAACTAGGCAAGATGATGGCCACAAAACACACACACACACACACACACACACACACACACACACACACACACACACACACACACAGAGGAGAGATGTAAAAGAAAGACACATGGAGGCCAAGGGGGGTGAGAGCAAGGGAGGTACATAACAAGAAAAGGACATGGCAATGAGATCCAGGGAGTGAGTGAAATCAAGGGTATATATGTGTGTGTGTGTGTGTGTGTGTGTGTGTCTATATATATATATATATATATATATATATATATATATATATATATATATATATAGAGAGAGAGAGAGAGAGAGAGAGAGAGAGAGAGAGAGAGAGAGAGAGAGAGAGAGAGAGAGAGAGAGAGAGATAAGAAGAAGAAGAAGTTAGTGAGAAAGAGATGTGGAGGCAGGGAGAGGGAGAGGAAGCAAGAGAGTGGAGGAAAGAGGATAGGGAGGGTGAGAGGTAAGAGGTGGAGGTGGTGGAGGAGAGGGTGGTAGAGGAGATGAAGATAAGGAGACAATGAGAGCCAATAGGTGGAGGTGGTGGAGGAGGAGAGGATGGCCGAGGAGACGAAGAGGAGGAGAGGGTGGAAGAGGAGAGCGGGTGGCTTTGGTGGCCAAGGAGGGTGGCAATAGTGGTGCACTGGCCTCCCCCTTCCAAAATAAATCTCGCTCCAAATCTCACTCTGACAAGCTCGCTCACTATCCTAACCTGAAGGGATAGGGGCTAGAGAGTGAGAGGGAAGAAGGGAATGGGAGAAGAGGACCTTTAGGAAGTGAGGGTAACTACAGGAGGAGATGGAGGAAAGGAGGGAGGGCGACTAGAGGAGGAGATGGAGGAAGGGAGGGCATTAGAGGAGGAGATAGAGGGAGTAAGTGGAGGAGAGGGAAGATGTTGGAGGAGGAGCAACAAAAGAGGAGGAAGCACATGGCAATGAGAGGAGAAAGGTGGAGGAAGGGAAGGTAGGGAGGGTGGCCCAAAAAAAAAAATCTCATTCGGTTGAGCTCGCTCAAAGACCTTACTCCTTCTTGAGTTGTAAAAACTCGATGTTTGGAAATTGACTCACACTTAGATTAAGATGTTGTGCATCTATTGTTGTGGCTTGTGCCCTTGAATCTAAAGAATTAATGAGTCCCTCAAGAGTATCTCCCTTGCTCAAGAACAAATGCGTGGTGTAGAATTGTATCACACCAGTAAATTCCAAGTGCTTCACATAGTGCAATGGCCCAATAATTTGTATTTTGAACATGGTTCACATACTTTGCAAAGCATACAATAATTGCACATAGTTCTTATCGTTCAAAAAAGAAAGGCGCACACATTGTGGTTCTATTGACCCATGTGCAATAGCCATAATTCCATCTATGAGATCCTTGAATCTTTCACTAGTCCATTGTAGGTTGCTTTCCAAAGCATGTACTTGAATAATTCAATCTTGTTTTAGTTTCTTGATACACTCAGGCTCAGGCATGTCTATTACGTTCGATGTTCCCTTTGTACCCTTAGACACAATAATCACTCGAGCTTCTATTTATATTTGAATCTTCTTTACTTTACATTCATTTAGGCCGACAAATACCTAAAAATTATGTCCCATGGTTTCTTATTTTCTCTCTCTAATTGCTCTAAGATCTTCAACCATGAGTCATAAATTGCATCAAAGTAAGTGACCATATGAGCTTGTTGGGTGATGAATAATGCACCAAAGTAAATTCTTGCCATTTTGAGAAATGCCTATGAAAAAAAACAAAGAAAATATAAGACTTTGATATGTTTTCTCATTATACAACCATGAGAGAGAACAAAAAACATACTTACATCCCAAGGTCTACGAGATTTTGTGCCCTCTTTTTCTCCAATTTTCGGACATGGTGGACATTGTTAAAATATCCACTGATTTCAAAGATGCTTGAGAATGTCACTGTAAGGCTGCTTAATGTATAGCACTTTGGGCTCCTCATTTGCTATAGATAATATGGTTGTTGCAACTTGTGGGGGTGGATCTATAACAATTTGGGTCTTCTTTTTCTCATAAACTTGTATCCTGGGAGCCACCATCCTTTTTTATTTCTTGAAATCTTAAAATGTTATGTGCATAAATTGAGTGTTGATTTGTCAATGATCCAAATCTTGTATTCAACATGTCTTTCTTCTTCTACCTCATTGGAAGTCCAAACTTTGGGCCACAATTCTTTACAAGAACTAGATAAGCATATAATGAAGGTTGAGTTGTATTTTCTCCAAACAAGAGCATACAATTTTGTATTTGATTAGGCTTTAGTTGATGACAATAATATTGATCAAGAGCCACAAAACAATTAGTGGTGGAAATCTTGTAGTCCTTATACTGGAAAGAAGAATATGCATAATATTTTTCCATGCCTCTTGTAGCACGCTTCTTTGCTTTTTGAACCTCTTTCTATAAGCCTTCATGATCACAAACCTTAATGAGGATTGGTTTCTTGTGCCCTTTGATCTCAAAATTACCTTATCTACATCTATGGCACCTCTTGTCATTTTGGTTGTAGTCTTGTTGGTTGATTTCTTATGCTTCACTCGCTTGCCTTTAAAAAAAACAATAATTGCATCTTGCATCCTATCTGCAATGATTCAGATAAAGCTTTATCAACATCCCAACCTCGTGAAAACATTGTATCTTCCTTGTCTTTGATCATTTTTGCAACAATATGGTATTTGCCAATAGTTGTTACTCAGAATTTCTAGGTATCCGAATGTTAATGCACTCAATGTCAAGATGTCCTTTAATTGTTGAAACACTATCAAAGATTACCTACCCTAGATCATCAAATCTATTTTTGTTTGTCATTAGCTACAAAGACATGCACCTTATGAAATTGTGCACCTTGCACTCCATAACATCTACGTACAACTTTCTCTTATCATCACTTGAAAAGTCAACATTAACAAGAACCATCACAAATTTTTGCTTCTTAACCATTTTTTCCTTGAATGAGATGAAACACAAACAATTACTTAAAATCTATAATGGCACATCAAATGTAGTGATTATTTGTGAGAGTATGAAAACATAATTGACACACAAAATTATCTTTACAATCTTTAAAACTTTTTAAAGATTTTAAAACCAACTGTGTCCTATGTGGACATTCTAGAAGAGATTCAGTCGATGCATCCGAAATTGACCATATAAAAAAAGTTCTTCAAGGTACTGCATCTTGAATCCTTTAGACTTAGCCATTTGAAATACATTTTCAAAATTTCATGAATATTAGATCCATCACTTGGCCATTTTAAAACTTTTGTGGATGCATGGATGCATCCCAAAATCATCACCTTGCCAATCTAAATAGGCTATGGAATAATGGATGCATCCCAGACCCACCACTTAACGATTCTAAAGAATTTGTGGAAGGATGGGTTGCATTCTAAATCCAACACTTAGCCAGCCTAAATAAGCAAAAAAGGGATGGTCGAAGCTAGACCCTAGATCCACCACTTGGTCAATCTAGTTTGGAGGGAGGCTATACACTAGATCCATCACTTGGACAAAATTTCATTTTTTTTGAAATGTTTGGTGCATCACATATCCATCACTTGTCCAATCTATACAACCTTGGAAATCAAGGATGCACCCAACAATCACCTCCAAGCTAGCTTGAATAAGTTGCAAATGATGGGTTTATCCTATATCCAACATTTTTAATAAGTTTTTCGAGATATATGCATCTTAGTCTACCCCTTGGCCAATTCAAACAAGTTCCAAAATAGTGGGTGAATCTCACATCCACCACTTGTCCAATCCAAGTATGAGTTTGAAGAGATTGTGCATTCTAGGTCCACCACTTGGCCATTCTAAACAAGTTTAGCAAGAGATGGTGCAACCTAAATCTATTATGACCACTTCTGAACAAGTTTTGAAATGGCATAGTCATTCTAGATCCATCACTTGTCCAATTTAAAAAGTTATTTAATAGTGGATGCATCTTGCTTGGCCATTCTGAACAAGTTGTGGGGGATGGGTGAATCCTAGATACATGACATGTCCATTCTAAGTAATTTTGTTGCACATTATAAATCACCACTTGTCCATTTAAAGAAGATGTTGAGGGTGGGTGCATCATAGATCCATGACATGCCCATTTTTAACAAGTATTGTAAGGAAATGTGCTTCCTTGATCCATTAGTAGGATATTCTTTAAAGACTTTGAAAGGAAATTTACATCTTTGATCCACCATTTGGCTATTCAAAACAAGTAGAATAATGTTTGCAATTTATCTCCAAATCTTGTCCCTTTTAGGCAAGTGGAAGAAGGATGGGTGAAGCCTATATCCACCACTTAGCCAATTTAAACAAGTTGTGAAAGACGGTTGCATCCCTACTCTAGCACTCGGCTAATCGCAAGAAGTTGTGGAATGGTTGGTGTATCCAAAATCCAACACTTTGCTATTCTAGCCAAGGTGTGGAGGATGGGTTGACCCTAGATCCACCACCTGACCATTGTAATTAAGATTTGGAAGGTGAGTTCATCTCAGATCCACCACTTGGCCATTCTAAACAAGTAATAGATTGGAAAGTGAAATTTATGTCCACAATTTGGCCCTTCTAAATAAGAAAAAGAAGGATGGGTGAAATCTAGATCCACTGCTTCGTCATTCTAAACAAGCCCTAAAAAGATGGAAGCATCACAACTCTAGAAATTGGCCAATGGTAAGAAGTTTTTCAATGGTTAGTGTCTCTTAGATCCACCACTTTGCAATTTTAAACAAAGTGTGTGGGATATGTAGACCCTAGATCCACCACTTGGCCACTTTAACCAAGTCTTGGAAGGTGGGTGCATCGAAGATCCACCACTTTGCCAATTTAAACAGGCAAGAGATTGCTAGTTAGAGGTTGTTGAGAAAATATGTCATGCTTGGAAATGGTTTGATTGCAATGCTGAAGTGTTTCTGGTGCATGCAAAATAGAAAAATTGTTGTTTATTTTTAAGGGCACAAGAATTGCTGATTATTACTTTTGAGGGGACAATCGTCACTCATGACTTGTTCTTGGCTGTGAATAGAGTTTCTTGGATTATTCTTATTATGATACACACAACAAGAAGTATATCACTCTTTCAACTTCCAGCACGGTGTGGCTTAGATACATCAAACCATCTGAGGGGTAGTTACATTGTAAGAGGAGTCCTCTTGAATACATAGTCTTGCTCAACCTCTAACATCAAGATTGTTGGACAGGTATGCCGCGACGGACGTCAGCATAGCGAGAACTCACCTAACATATAATGTCAACTGAGGACGAAGTTCGACCCGCAGGCACGTGGAAGCAAGCAAAGGGTGTCAACCTCTACTCGATTGACTAATGACTACTTCCTACAAAGATATCAACTCTACATGCCATCGGTATTGTGAATGTGAGAGTCTCCTATGATGCTACCACAAGCCAAAAGCCCATTAGACCTTCTCGAAACGTTATGAAACTTGAGGGATATCCTATCAACACCAATAGACCACTCTCCCTAAGGTCCGTGACCAAAAAAACCTACTCAATACCCTCCGTGCAGAAAACACGTAGGATGTCTGGTCTATTTTTACAGGTCAACGTTTTCGAAAACTAAAGTGCCTAATGTGTAGATCTACTCGCTCTGATCGCGTGGATATGCTGAAATGCAAAAACGGACAACAGTTACTCACCGAAACTCCAAAAGTAGCTCGCGGGTGAATCTGCCAAAGCACAGACGAACGTGTGTGATGTAAGCATCAACGCGTAGCTCTCCTCGTGGGCAACTCACTGTTGCTCTTCGTTTTCGATTCCGACTACCGTAGCTCCTGTAGCACACACACACTCTCTCGCACTCTCCCAATGACACAGAAGATCAGATTTATTAGAAGTCTCCTTACAAAGCTTTAGGTTTTGGCTTATATACTAAGCCTTAGAAAACCTAATGTCCGACCAAAATGACCTTATTTGTCCCTAGGCTTCTATAGAGCTTAATTACAACACCTTGAACTGGCTTTGCTCATCCAACAAGCATCTGTGGCCTCAATACAATTGCTGACTTAAAATATGAAGTTCCTGTAAACATTACAAAAGTGGCCGTAATGGCTCAAAATGATAATAACGGGATATTTGATGATGTCCATGAGCTTGTATCTTCACATTACAGCATCCATCTTTGTCTTCATCACTTCGTCGGCATCTTTATTTGGAATCTTTAGAGAATCTTTGAGGAATCTTTATGGAATCTTTGTGGAAGCGTTGTTGAAAGGTTGACCTTTCAACACTCTCCCCCTCCGAAGTCTTGTCATCCCCGACAAGACCCTATGTCTGCAGTGGCCTTGGCGAGTGGTTCATGTTTTGGTGTTGGTTGAATCTTTTGTTGTTGCAGTTGCTTCTACCAGATGCATTGTATGTTGTAGAGTTACCTTTTTCTTGTACATGTAGTGTAGTTGAAGCCATAGCTCTCCCCCTCCGATTGGTTGTTGTAGGGTGAATAGGTTGAGTGAGGTTTGTTGTTGCAGCAAGTCTTTATCTTGGCAGCTCTATATTGTTTGTTCTTTGGGTGTCATCCTGCATGTGTACCTGTAATCTTGAAGCCTCTTTGAATTGTTTCTGGGCTGCTCCCCTTGGATCCTATAGATGATGAGCATGTAGTTGTTTAGGGATGTCGTTGGTATGCTTTTCTGTGTTTTTATAAGAAAAATAAAATGTGGCGTATATTACAAAATGAAGGTCTTGGATACATGGATAGGACTAGAGGGAAAAACCCAGTGGGAAAAAAATGCCTTTAGTCACCATTAAATGTGAGGCTATATGTACTTATGTTTGATGTAACCGAGTTTTGTTGAGTTAAAGTACTTATGGCCATATGGCTACTATTACTGGATATACAGTGGATAAGTGTTAGTAGCTTGAAGTCAGAGTCATTGTTGTTGAGCAAATGCTTATGAAACGTGTTACCACTTCGTCATCGTCATTTTGTTGTGTAAGTGCATGGGTGGAACACAAATTGTGTCAAATGCAAATGTCCAATGATGGGACATTATATATGCTTGCACAGATAAATGCATGGGAAACAATATGCGGTGCGAGAGGAGTTTGAATGGGTGCTTCCAGGAGTGAACGTAGCTAGAAAAGCAAAAATATATTTGACTTCAAGAGCTGCCGTTACTCACAAGAAGGGTTTTTGTCGACAAGGTTTTTTCCACTCTCCTCACTGTGTTCATGTGCGTGAGTGTTTTCTGGACTACTCCGCCACTCCACCATTTAAAATAGTAGACTTTGACTCTTATGCTCACCTCTTCCAGCATGAGTGACATGACTTTATGTATGCTCAACTCTCCATCTTGAGCTTTAATCTAAATATCTAGACTCATAGACCACAAAGAATATTAAGACATGAAGCTTGGGTCTAATGCTTGCTCATTTAGTGGCCCAGCTGCCCGACTCTGGACTCTTATGCCATTATTTTTATGGCGCCTTGACTTACTCTCGGGAGCTTTCGACCAAGAATAGGTTTTGAAATTCAAAACTCCCATCCTCGAAGAGAGGATTTGTAAAGGACCATACTGGCAATATTGGTTTCTTTTGCCACACCTGGGTGACCTTGGTTGTCAAAATTTCTTTCTGTTGTTGTTGGTCCCTTGGTTGAGAAGATTGGCTTGCTCCATTCCCCGTAACACTTTGTCTATCATGTCTTGACATTTCTTGAGAGCTAGAGATGACTTCAATCTTCTTCGTTATTTGTTGTTCTTTTGGCACCCATTTGTATCTGCATCGTGTGATTAGCGTGTCTTTGCAGATATCCTTTGCCTTGACTGTGACATTGTCCTTGATTTTTCCTTCCGTGAAATCGCGATTATTTTCAAGTTGAAGTCGTTTGCTTGAAGAATGTTTACCTGGCATCTTTGGTAGCCGGATTCTCCAATTTCCTTCATAGTAACCTTGTGCTTGAAGGATTGTAGATGGCACTTCCCATGATGTTTTTGATGTCGTATTGAGATGTACAAGAGTGCCATTTTTCATTATTTATCGATGAAGTCCTATGTTGGTATGAAGGCCAATTGGATTTGAAATTTCCTGCATCCCTTTGGCGAGCCTTGTTGGTTGGTCTCCTTTGGCGATATAAATATGAGATTTGTTGCTTTTGGGGACGCTTTTTGAAACCTTTATCCACCACATAAGCCGAGGTCTGTGGTTTTGGTAACCAAAGTTTCTTTTGACCCTCATAATAGCCTTGCTCTGCTAAGCTGTAGTGGGAGGCTATCCATCCCATGTGTTGACCTTTCGTCAATCGGCTAGGCTCATTTACCCATATTGGGTCCTTGACCTTGATTTCTTTAGCTTTGATGTAGACCTTTGAAGATGTTTGTTGACGATGATCTGGCGGTGTAGGGTATTTTGGTTGAAAGATTTTCTTTGGAGTCTGTCTTTCATGTGGAAGCATGTGGTTAGTTGATGTCTTGAACTTTTGGGGGCTGGATTGAAGACTCTTATTTAATGGGTTGCTTCTGTTGGTAGGACATTTGTGGGCTCATTTTGGCTTTGCCATTGTCGGAAGCTGATAATCTTGGAGCAGTAGTAGGCTGGATTTCTTGAGAGCTAGTCGTGATGACCATTGTTGAAAATCCAGGTTCTTCTGCCAATGTTTTTGCCCAGTGCTTGGACAAAATCAAATGTGTACTCATTTTCGATGAATCCACCACTAGGAATTTGTCTTTGATTACCTTTGACCGTAGTTTAAGGGTAGCTTTCGCAATCCCTAAACTTGTGACGGCTATTCCATGTGATATAGGAACCTGTACATGAATTTCATATAGTTCTGGCTTATCTAGAAGTAACCACAGCCCATAAGACATGACATTAGTCGTGTCAGTGCAATCCATCTCTGCTAGAAAATTGAATTTCAGTTTCTCATGCACATCCAACGAGAATTTAATCTTCTTGTTGGCTGCCAAGTAACTGATGTCCTCTTTGCTTTTGGTACTTTTCTTAGACTTTTGTGCCTTGAAGGCTTTGTCATCCTCTTGTATGTTGAACTTCTTTGTCATTTGACTGGTTGTAGCATGTCCCAAGTGCTTACTATCTTCTGTTGTAGCTGCTTGTTGGTGTTCATTGCTAGTTTCTGACTGTGACACCTTGATTCTTGATTTTAGAAGCTCTCTGTCACTATTTACTTCTTCTAGCACTTGAAGGTCATTCAATGGTGACTTTTCTTCTTGGAAATGTTTTGAAGCTTGTGTAGTAGGATGTTGAGGTTTACTCTCTTCTTCTGATGCAATGGTTGCCGTGGCCTTTGGTTTCCATTGTTCCATGGGTTTTTGTAGAGTCTCTTCTCGAAAATATTCATTCATATCCTGTATTGCTTGTCCTTGGTAGTCAATCTTGGACTCAGTCATTTTCTGTTCTTCTGTGCATTGTATGTCTTCAGTTACATCTTCTTTTAGCTTCTCATACTCTTTGATTTGTTCAATCACCAATGAAGAGTCCACAATAGAAAATTTATTTGGTAGACTTTCAGCTTCATCCATTGACTCTATTTTCATGTCTTCCACTTGTGATGTGGCACTAAGATTTTTTGTTACCTCTGCCACCTCTTCTTGTGTTGGCTCACTATGGTCAGAATCTTGGATTCTTTTGCTCTCAACCCTTGAACTGCGAGCTTCATCTTCATCACCTTGTGGATGCTTTGACTTATCCTCACTGAGGTTCCTTAAACGATCTTGAATCAGTTGATTCAATTGATCTTTTTTGAAAGCCTGATTCTCTATGATAATGTCGTTGACACCCTTGACTTCAAGCAACTGTGTCTTGAGCCTATCTTTTGTGCTCTGCGACAAGATCTGCTTCTTTTTCGGAGATCTTGTTGGGGATTCTTTCTTCCGTTCCCTTGTTGTCACTGTCTGAACTTTGCTTTTGGCTTGTTGCTTCTTCTTTTCCATGTAGAGCTTTACTGGGCAGTCCTTCACTAAATGACCAATGGCACATTGGTCGCAATATGTTGTTATCTCAACATGTGCACCCTTTGGACGAGGCAGCTCTCCATAATACTATTGATAATGGTTTCCTGTGGTATCTAGATACAGATATGAACTCTTCTTTGCATGCATGAACCTGTAGATTACGACTGACTTAGGTGTATCCACTAGCTTTGTCTCTTTATCCTTCATTGTCTTGTCCTTGAGAAGCTGAAAATAACTTCCATTATTGCTTGCATACAAGATCAAATCACTATCCATGCTTTCTAGCAGTTGTAATGCTAATTCTTCCATCAGTATATGGTCTTTGACGTGGGGTTTCTGCATAGCCTTAGGGCTATGTTTCCGAGTTGATCTTGGCGAGTTCTGCACCGAGGGTGAAGATTGAACCGAATCTTTGTTTTCCGTTTCCCTTGATCGTGCTTTTGGACGGGGTCCAAGTATGTGACTTACAGGTTGCCCACAATTGCTAAACTCATCCATATTTTTCACATCGGCTATTTCATAGTGCCTATCGTATTTGTCGACCACAATGACATCTTGACCTGACCTTTTATATTGGGCATTGTGAATTTCCAGTGGTCTCTCCTCCGGCTCGACATCTTCCAATGCTTCTTGAAATTCCACTTGGACTCCTGAAAAGGACACTGCTTCTTGTAAAGATGGACTTCTTAATCCCAATCTTGAAGATATAGGGTCTCTTTGTTGAGTTTGAACTCCCCCCATCCAAGAGTGTTTCATATTTGATGTTGGCATCTGTTTAATGCTTGATGATATGACTTCTTGTGCTTTGTTAAGTAGCTCTTGAGACCAAGCTAGTTCTTTTTGAAGTTGGGCTATCTTCATAGCTGGTACCTCTTGTGCTGGTGCAGTGCACGAGACTTGTGTTGTGTCTTGTGTTGTGCCTTGTTGTGTGTCATGAGGTGTGTCACTCATTTGTGTAGTGACAGCCGTAGGTGTCAATTCTTCCAGGTGCGTAGTTAGAGGTAAACCCATGACGAGATGGTATACATTACCCCCTTTAGACATGTAGTCTTCTCCTCTTGAGCCAAACGCTTCTACTGTAAAGTAATGATTGTTTTCTATAGGAACTTCATGACTTGTGACAGCCCTATAGTATCGACCGTCTTCATCTCCATAGACGCTACCGAACTTCTGTTTTCCATCTTGTGCTTTGTACAGAAAAATACTTGGAGGATATGCGTAGAGTTCTGTAAGTTGATCCTTGTACAACATTTCTATCTCATTGTCGATGTATTTTCCGTGCCTCATGTAAATTGATCCAGGCAGTCTTCCATGAAATTTGGATGTGGGTGTAGTACATTCTTCGTTGTTTCAACTTCCACATATTGAGATGTCCGAGTTTCCTCTGTATCTTTCTTTGTCTTGATGTACAAATTACGATTGTCATCCTCATAGCATGGCAGTCCTTTGTAGTATCCAATCAGATAGATCCGAATTTGCTCTCTTGTAATTTCTGTGGATGTACTTGAAGCTTCTTCTTGACTGGTCTGATTCCTTTGAGACGCCATTGCTTTCTTCTTGACTCCCTTGTTGTACCTATTCAGTGATAGCTCTAATTGCTTGCCTTGATGCTAATAAAAATTATTAGCACCCTTGTGTAGGTCTTTGTCGCTTGAGGTTCTTTAGCTTTTGTGGATGTCTTAATCTCTGAGTTTTCTGAATTGGGCTTTGCTTGCACTGCTTGAACTTCTTAGCTCCCTTTCTTGCCAAGACTGATATTGCTTGTCTGGCTGTTTGCTTTTCCTAGAGCTTTTTAGCAGGCCTCGATCTAGTGGAAGCACTGTGACAAGTTATGCAACTTACCACTATACTGCAACGACTGCTCCCTTTGTAGCGATTCTTGAGTCGAGCTAACCTGTGTTCACTTTAGCAAACAATTTGCAAAATTCTATTTAGCTGGCAAACTCTTTCACAATGAATGCAAAAATCCTTGATGTACCTTTGACGGCCACACTTGTTCCTTGAGCACCTTCCAGCGGGTGACCAATGGTTTTCCCAAAAGATAATTTCAATCTGCTAACTTAGCAGTCTTCAAAAACCGTGACCGTTTTCTCACAATTCTTTCGAACTGTCGGTTTTAGAAACTCCTGACTTCCGGATACATTTTGAGGCCTTAAACGATGTTTTTTTCAAAGTTTAGTTCAAGTTTTGCTTTAAGATCTGTAGAGTCGCTCTCAGGCTATGTTTTGATATAAAAACTTTTCCGATCCGATACCGTTTGTGAAAGTTATGGCCAAAACAATGAATTGTAGATTAGAATGGTCAAAATGAGTCCAAATTCAATTTTGAAAGAAGATTTGGGATCTCTGTGACACTGTGAACACTCCTGTATGGTCAAAGTTACAGTTGGACCCTAAAACTGACCTAGAGACATCCTATGCGTAGTATGTCTATATGCTCAGAATTTAACAAAATTTGGTCTAGATACTCCCCTTAAGTCCAGCAACACAATGGTATGCTTAGAATTTCATTTGGACCTGAAAATGGCCTTGAGACATCCTACGCGTAGGATGTCTTTTTGCTCAGAATGACATGAAATTTTCACCCCAGCTTCTCCTTGATGTGTTGATCACAGTGGTGAGCTCATAGGTTGGTTTGGAGTCCTAAATCAAGCTGAAGACATCCTACGCGTAGGATGTCTAACTGCTCAGATTTGGTCCAAACTTGCACTGTAGCTTCCCTTTGATGTGCTAAACTCACATCTATTTTTAATTTTTGATTCTGACACCTATAGGTTGGTCAAATGATCAAGAATCTGTTCCAAAAGCCTGATGTCTGTTCTGATGAATTTCCAAGTCAAATCAGCTCCAAATTGGCCCAAATTTGACTAGGAGGCTTGCCTAAGGCTATACAACACCCTGCGATGTCCACTGTTTGAATTGGGCCTCTAAATCATGCCTTAGACATCCTATGCGTAGGATGTCTAACTGCTCAGATTTGCCCCAAATTTGAACCACAGACTCTCCTTAAGGTGTTGATCACAGTGGTATGCTCAGAATTCTGTTTAGAGTCCAAAATCACACAGAAGACATCCTACGAGTAGGATGTCTTTTTGGCTTGTTTGACCCCAGACTTGTCCCACAGCTTCCCCTTGATGTCAGCAACCCAATGGTATGCTTAGATTTTGGTTTGGATTTCAAAAGACCCCAGTTTTAGTTGTTCTAGTCTTTTTCAGTCAATAGTGCTAAAGTCTGCTTAGGACCCCCGTTTCTCCCCCAAATGAGATGAAAAATCTCTCAGTCACTCAATATATCATGCAGATCATGCTCCTGCAGCCATCCTATGGTTTTGGTCTTGGAATAATGCCTTGGCACAATTTGGGTAGGATGTCTGGCAATTTCAGTCTATCTGGCCTTATCTGTCAAATTTGGTCAAATTTCCACTTTCCAGGTGAAAATAGGGTAAAACCTACCCTCTAAACACACTGGTAACCTCAGATTTTCAAAAAAATGCCCAGATCACCCTGTAGACATCCTACACGTAGGATGTCTACTGCTTATTTTTTCAGACTGAAGTGTCCCTGATGCTTCCTTATGCTCTCAGCAAGTGCAAGTATGCTTCACAATTGCAAAAACATGCAAAAATCACTCAATTAAGCCTTTGCTGAAATTTTACGTTTTCTGCCTTTTGGCTTTTGGTCAACAAAAATAGGAAAAAACACTCAAGTCAATATGCTACTAGGGTAAAACCTACCCTCTGAACCCACTGGCAACCTTAGTTTTCCCAAATTCCCTGCCAAAAGTGCCCTAGAGACATCCTACGCGTAGGATGTCTACTGTCTTAAAATGCAAATTTTTTCTGGTAGTAGTACTCCCTATGCTCTGTAGAGCTCTCAGCAATAATCACAGAAAATTTTGGACTTCAAATCAGCTTCCAAACACAATTTATCGTCTTTCCTACTTAGCATTTCCCACTTCTCTGATGAGCCTAACAGCAAATAAGACATGCATAAAGTACTCTAGATAAACAATCAAGATATCCTACTTACCCTACTCCTACTCATCATGTGAGATGGTGATTTTGATGTCTCGGTTGCTTCCTGGACTCACACCGACTCTCAAGTCAACCTACCACCACATCTACCACTCCAACTCCTACTCTCTACACCACAACCTACTACTACCTAATACTACCTAAGACGAAGGATCTAGGCTAGACACACGATCCCTAGACTCCCTCTAAGACCAAAAGAGTCCACCACTCTCCGATCCTATCTAAAAGAATGAATATACTCTGGCAAGCCAGAGGGACCTCTATCCTCAAGGACTAGTCTCGGTCACTTACTTAGGGCCCTCGTCCCCGGCAGCGGCGCCAATGTTGGACGGGTACAGTCTAAATAATTTTTAGGTTTTGACATGGATAACAACTGATAGGTTCTTTGAAGCCTTCCATACGTAGCCAAGTCTAACATATTTGTTGTCTTGACTATATGGATGCAGGTGAGAATTCTATCTTGGCTTAAAGAGGTGTGCAGTTATGAATCAAAGACTAAGTTGTTCCTGTATTTATCTTTGCCTAGACATCTTTAGCCAATCGTCGTTTTGAACACCTGTTCATTGGTGTGTTATTTATTTAAGTTAATCAGCTACAAACACCCCTAAACACCAGGCCCTCCCAGGAAACTGGGAGGACCATGATGCTAGCTTTATAAATTTTGTGTTTGTAGGCTTTGAGTGACCCACTGTCTATAATTCCTTGATTGGTCGACAGGTGTTAGGTGGTCTCTCCTTGACTATAGAGTGGATTCCTACTCATGACTATTGTAGTCTTTTGGCTCAGTCAGTTTTAAGTAGCAGGTTAATCCAACTATACTTACCTATGCTTTTGCAAATTGTATTTTTGACATTTACAGGCACATGCTACCTATTACTCATATGTTGGCTTTTTGGAACAAGAGGACTCGCTTGACGTTTTTCTTCCAACAGCTACTCAATGACAACCATACTTATTTCAAACTGGATGACAAAGCCTTAAAACTCCTACAGAAGTAATGTCTTCCTTGAGGACTATATATGTTATTATGCAGACATTTCTTCCCTTTTCAGGGTCACTTCTACTTAGCTCTTCTATGCTAATGAAAATTAAAAAACTCATCTTCCTGATGAGGCAGTAGGCCCATACACAATGGGCCTACTGCCAAAACCCATTGTGTATGGCGTCTGGGTTAGGGCGGGTACACACACACACACACACACACACACACACACACACTTGGTCACAGCATCTGACCTTGATAGCATCTATGGGGCTCGGATTATGTCCTAAATCACTATTTTTGGCTACAAAATATGACATCCAAACCTGTTACACTCAAACTAGTTTTGAGTTGTGGCCTTAGGGGAGTTTTACCTTATGCTTTACATATTAAAATATTGATTTCTTTTGCTATAGGACTGTGGTTGCTCTAGCACCTCATCTAGAGGGAGTTGTTGACTATACTCTGAAACATTGTAACATCCAACTTTATGAGCTCGAGTTGAAAAATTGAGTTGCTGCCTTATGGGAGATTACCTTGTGCTTTACTGCTAGCTTTTTTATGTGGATCACATTGGTTGAATTAGAGCTATTCACCATAAATTAAATATACATTCTTATCCAAAAGTCTCCCAGCATCATGTTTGGGTTACCTTGTGGGTGAAACCCCCTAATTTATCTCCTACCTTGTTTTAATTAAAGCCCATTCTTTGGCCTCTTACCTGGGTGCCTTCGGATTTGACTGGTTTTACTAGGTTTTTTATCCAACTGTCGCGACACTCATAATGCAACACGACCTCGCGCTGATCACCTCACATATTGAAGGGTTGTCTACCACAGATTCTTTACCTCCCTCTCACTGAATGAGTCTTGCCTGGAAAACCTCTTACACTCATGAGAATGTTCAATTCTAGGCGGCTGCGGCACCACCACCAATGATTATTTTTTGGAGGTCTTCCCTGCCTCTTCCACTATAAAAGGTGAAGGGTTCTTCCCTTCACTTAGGCTTGGTTTCCCTTGGAAACTTGGAGAAATACTTGGGATTGCGTCTGCTCACACGTTTTTTATCTCAATGCTTAAACTAAATCCCATGCGTCGTTATCTGATTATAAACAGGATTTTCTTGGAAGAATTGTTCTTTTTTATTTTTTGTTAGCAAAGGAATATGAAATGAGAAACCGGGTACAGTTTTTACACATCAGCAAGGGGTGTTTTTGGCTTCTTGCCTGGTATTGACTGCATACATACTTAATCGTCTGCTACTATGCTAGATAATGACATCAAATCTATCATAGATATGGTTACTATTTTGATTTTTTGATACTGATGGTGAGTATAAGACTGAGTGCCTGGTGGTGGTGCTGGTTATGCTTCCATGGAATATTTACATTCTGTAGCAGATCTGTACTTTTTGGATTTTCCTTAGCTAATAGCAAATGTTTTGATAAACCTCGGCACTAATAAGCACACATCAATATAGGGTTTCTTTTCGCCTGGTACTAATTACATACACTCACTCTATTTTTTTGGTTGCTTGACATAAAAATGGCATCAATTCTATAGTTACTGGAATGTGGTATATTGGTTATGCTGCCAAAATTTTGATAGTTGCAGTTGTTTATGATACATTCAAATTGCAGAAAAGAGAAAAATGGAGTTAATACTTGATGATCTGATCTGGTCTTACTAGTTATAGCCAGACTTTATACTTTCAGCTTGATCTTGGGAGTGATGGGAAATTAGCCGGATCTGGTGTCCCTTTATACAAATCTGTTCTGATATAACTGGTCTTTTAATATGGATAATGATCTGGTCTTTTGTGTGCTTTGCTACCTTAGTTTGTTATGGTATTATGATTGGGGGAAGACTGTTGTGACTTAGAAAACTTCTAAACTTCACATGCTGCTTGGATATATGGCATAGCTCTGGTTCTTTAATAATTCCACTACATCTAGTGATGATGCTACCATAAAATAAATTCTGGTTTTTTCTGCTTGCTCTGACCTACTATAAATGGTACCTTCTGCTTGATTGCCTGGATGCATGGCTTTGCTCTGGTCCAGGTTTGATAAAATTGTAAATACAAAAATCTCTATATTTAGCAGGGGATACTCGTCCTTTTTCACTACTCCTGGTCTTCTACAACCTACTCTCCACTTATGGATAATGATCTGGTGCTGAAGATACCTAAGTTTTAATGGTATTATGATTTGGGAAACTGTTTTGACTTACTGAATTGACCATCACCTATTGCTTGGTTGTCGGGCTTAGATCTGGTTCTCCATTATATCTTGTGTATACTGATATGGTCTAGTATAACTGGATAAAGCCAGACTTTATACCTTCTGCTTGATACTTAGATTGTCGGCTTAATACTAGTTCTTTTTTTCACTACATCTGGTTAGAATCTTCTTGGACAACTATAGCTTAAATTTGGATAAAGATACTTTGGACTTGCTCAATAAAACTTGAGTAAAAATCTATCTAAAAAAGTTTTATTTATGGATGGTTCGTTATAACACTAATTAAAGTATGACTTGAAAACATTTTTTACTAGTGAGGATGAGCTCCATTCTTTTTCACTCTGGCTGACACTTTCTAGGCAGTCCAATCTAACTACTATTTGGATACCAATCTCTTAAATGCGTGTTGATAGGTAAACAGGCCTATTACAAAAGATTACTCGTATAACGAAGGTTTCTGTTGGCTAAACTAAACCTTGCTTTTTTTTCATTACACTACTTAGAGTAAGGAAATTACATATGATGATATGGAGTTGTCGACTTCCTCTCACAATAAAAGGTTATTTTAATCATATGAAGCAATTGTTGTAGGAAAACTTTGTATAGGACATTAGCTATTCTAAATACTTTTTAAGTTTGACATGGATAACAACTGATAGGTTCTTTGAAGCCTGCCATATGGATGCAAGTGAGAATTCTATCTTGTCTTAAAGAGGTTTTAGCTTGCTGCAGTTCGACTTTGGAAACATTTAATGATTTAATTGGGATAGTTTTGATACCTTTGTACAAATTCATTTGGAATGATACTTCATTCTTACTATGTTGTACAGTTATGAATCAAAGACTCAGTTGTTTCTGTATTTATCTTTGCCTAGACATCTTTAGCCAGTCGTCGTTTTGAACATCATGTTCATTGGTGTGTTATTTATTTAAGTTAATCAGCTACACACACACACATACACACAATTGAACATTGTACTTGGTGTTGATTGCTTTATCCTGCTATATTTTTCTGGTGGTCTTACTACTACACACACTCACTCTGTCACTTCAGGTTACTTTATCTAGCTTATGCATGATGGAGTTGATGTCTATCTTATGGGTGTTTACCATGATGCTTTACCTTGTATTGTATACCTTGAGTTGGGGGTCTTTTGGTGCCCTGATCATATTAGGTCCTAAGTCTCTTCGCTAAGAGTCTTTACCTTGCACTTCCCTCATGAGGAGAATTGGGCTTATGTGATACTTATTGGAACTGATGGTTTTTAGTTGTTGGCCCTGTGAGATTATCCACTTAACTAAATTGTCACTAAATTCATGGGAGGTTCCCAATTTTCTTCCATTCTTACAAGAATTGGGCTTTCTTTTTGTCTTTGTTACAAGGGTTCATGCTCTCCGCCCTCATCTCGATGGACTACAACACATTTTACCCCCATTTTCTTTTTTATTATGGGTACAATACAGGTTTGATGTTTACCTTACCCCCCCTATTGAGAGATACCCCTCCCCCCCGGGGGTCTATGCACAAAATATAAAATTTACACCTTCATACAATTTTTAATATACATCAGTGTTGCGGAAGCATTTGCAGAGGGAGGAGCTCTCAGTGCCGCCCAACCAAGCATGGAGTTTAGGCCATGAGCCGGACTGCATCCAAAGGCACCTAGCGACTAGTGATATCCCTGAATGGATGTTATGAATGAAAGCGTACTCAAGAAAAATATAACATTGTGGAGGGTGAATATATGTGTACACCGCATTACGGGAAGATAGAGAGAGAGAGAGAGAGAGAGAGAGAGAGAGAGAGAGAGAGAGAGAGAGAGAGAGAGAGAGAGAGAGTATAGTGGAGGATGAAATAGAGTGCACAAATACATGAGAGAATGACAACATAGAGTCTTTAAATGTCCATCTAAATGAAATAGGCAACCATGTATTAATTCAATGACAAAATCTGGGTATACCATAACATCAAAAAAAGTTTATGACAAAATAACTAGCAGAGTACCGGACCCTATGTAGGGATCGACCGGTCCACCCATACACTTTCGCTCTACTACGGACAAAGAGAATTTCACTTCATCGGAAGTGCTAGAACACCTCCAACCTACCTGAGCTAGACATAAGCTGAGGCCGCTTTGCCTCCCCCATGAACCCGAGCTCTAAAAGGATCCCAAGTACCAATAGGTGGTAGGGTATCAACACCAACCATACCAGTTTAGGTGCCACGCCTCTTTGATACCCAACACTGGGTGTTTAGGCAAAGACAATGCAAAATCCCCGACACGTTAGCCATGTAGATCATTCAAACCCCCGACTCACTAACCGTGCAGATGAGCCTAACAAAAAGAAGAAGACCTAGGCAACATCCCCGATCCAGCAAAGCCCCAGTTCAATGACCCTTTTGTCTAAGGCTAAGCGATGTAGGTGATCCTAGTCTTGTAGCAACGCTGCCATGAGAAACATAGCACGTGAGTCCAATCACAATAGCACCTTACATATGCACAAACAATCTTTTCCAAAGCAGCTAGACTATACAAGGTCTCTACCCTTACACGTCTACCATAAACCATCCAAACCACTTCATGATCTAATCCCAAAACCATAAACCATAATCCAATCACTTCACTGGGTGACCACTCCACCCAACTCGGGTGAGGCACAACCAATCCTGCATAACCACTTTAGAATATAACATGGCTACAAAATTTTCGGCAGCAAAACCATATCCAGAAAAAAACCAAGAGCATTAGGAAGAGGATGCGGTATAAGAGGGTCTCTTTATTTTCCATGAGCTTATATATAGAGATGATTAACAATTTGACAAATAGGTGCATGACATGTGTGCAAGAATAGTGGGTGTGTAACAGATGTGTAAGAGTGGTCAAAGGATGCACTTTCCCCCCCAAAAAGGAGGTGGACAATTTTATGATTTTCGGCCTTCCATAACTCCCACATATGATCTCCGATTGAGCGGAGATCATAGATTTGCAATCTACACATCGAGCTCGTTCCATAGATATGCTACATGATATGGTTTTACTCACTAGATTTTAAATTCCATTTTGGGGGAAAACTAACTAGTTGTTTTGCCGGTTTGAATTCAAAAGCTGTCCTTTGATTACTTTCTTAATACTAAAGGTTTGACTTCCTTAAATTGCAAAATAAAGGCGACCTCCTAGACCCCATTCTCTTCGTAATGGCCACACCGGCTTCCACCACAAAACCACAACCATAATCGATGAGGGAATCTCAGCCCTTAACCACCAATCATATTTATACTGAACTAGCTCCCACACTTGGAGTTTGACATGATCACTTTAGTCAATTGAAGTCCACACACATAGCACTTGAGACATGAACTTTTCATGCATAAAATTATTCTAACCAGCAACTAAATATGATATAAAAATCCAAGTTTGACAACATCCAACCATGCAAAGTTGATGCATCATATTTGCACTTCACCTCTCTATCATATAGAGCTAGTTTTGACCTAGAAAGGTGGAAAGCACTCATAACCATGCACATGAGGCATCCATATAAATTTATAAGGTTCCATGCATCATATGATAACATTCTATCACCATAAACATGATGAAAAACAACTCCGATCTTTAGATCAACCATAAACCATAACTTCACACATATGCAAAAAAAAACTTTTAGACATTTTTGGGAGCATGCATGACATGAAAATGAAAGTATTTGACCTCAAACCAATGCATCAAGCTTATATCCATAATATAGACTAGCACTCTATCACATCACGGTAACCCAAAAAGAAAGCCACTTTAGTCATATCTACCTATGTGGTTCGGGTTGACTAACCATATACCCTCACATAAGTATATGGGCATCTAATAACTGAAATCAACTCACCAAAAAAAACCATAAATCATACATAAGCGGCTCAATTAACTCACGATGTCATATGATACTCCCCCTTTGTAGCACCCCTACACATGTAGGGGTGCTCAGTTAACTCATGATGTCATATGATACTCCCCCTTTGTAGCACCCCTACACATGTAGGTAAAACCGGCTATGGAATGATCAATAACTCGCTTACCCAAGGTAATAATGGAGAACTAAATACATTTATCATCTAGTTTCATCAAGCTTTTCAATTGGGTAAGTGGGTTTGCCCATCCAGTGAATCTATATAGTGGTTCTCGAAGGAGCCTGGGGTCCAAAATTTTGAGTAAGTGTAGTGGGTAGCAAGTTGTTTTTTGATCATATCTCTTAGCTCGTGTGTGATTTTTGCATGACACCGAGGAGAGAAAATGTTATGTACGATGTATTTTATCTTTGCTTTAAAGGGTCCGAGCTGATTCATAACGGTTTGTGAGTTATGACCAAAACCGTGTTACTATCGCTTCTATGACGTGAAACAAAAAAGCGCTTTTTATGCACGCACATGATCATAAACACATTGTGTGCATAAATCAGCATGTTAAACATGATCAAATAATGATGGGGCAACATCATACGTACTCAGTAAATCCATACATACGCTTGTATATGAAAAAACAATCATCAAGAGGGTCACTACTCAGAAAAGCGACATAGAGAGAGAGATATGATGATGGATATGGAGTTTAGAGCTTCTCACCATTGTTTAGAATCAATTAGGGTATGTTGAAATGCTTCTTTCTTTTCCGCAAAAGAGCGGTGATGAGAGCTACGTAGTGGTTTTCACCATGAGAGCTTCCGAAGAGTGCGTACACCGTGAAACGAGAGAGGAGATAGTAAGCAAGTAGAGAGAGAGTATCCTTCTTCTTCTTCTTCTTCTTCTTCTTCCCGTAAATGAGAGAGAAGAGCTTATGGAGATGGTGATGAAGAACTTTCACCACTCCGTATAATAGGTAAGTATTGCCTTGCGATAGTATACACAACAGACGACATTGAAAATTGAGGCTTGCAAGTGATTTTATAGGCACTGTGCAAGACCAGAGTGAGCCACAGGAAAAAAAAGCGCTAGTTTTTGGCCAAAGAATAGCTGCACAGCTTTTGGAACGTTGCTAAAAACATGCCTTTGCTTTTGGTGGTCAACTCTCCCACTTACCATCCAATTTTTTCACTAAAATTGGCCAATTCAATAGTACCCGATCAACTAATGGAACCTTGGCTAGACTATGCCACCCCGTGATGTCCCGACGTAATTATGCCTTTCTCATACTGCCTGGACGTATTCCTAAGATATAGGCCCGATGGAATGGCTAAGAAGTTCATAATGACAAGGCATGCTAGCAAAGGGGCATCAAGGCCCGAGGCCTAGCTCAAGGGATAATTTTAAAGGGGGGATATTTGGAAGGGCCAAGACCTATGGGAAAGAGGCCCAATGTTACTTCCTAGGGGAGGCCAAAAGGTACTATTAGAGACATTTATAGACTTAAAACAAGGTATTGTCAATGAAAGTAATCATGACCAGTACTTAACATGTCTCAAGACAACTATACAGAGGTGAAAGATGGCACCCATTCCTATATTCAAAAATCAGGGTGGAAGAACACATCACCCAAAAAGTTTGAGTGCCCATACACTCTAACTAAATAGCTCACATGGCGCTAATTTGGAGCAAGGGAATGGAGGGAGCTTTTTTCATATTTTTGCTCAACTGAGAGATTCAGAAAAAAACCTCGCCTTGCTCCAAAATCAGCTTTTGGAGCGAGCTTTTTTTATTAATTGCTCTCTCTCTCTCTCTCTCTCTCTCTCTCTCTATATATATATATATATATATATATATATATATATATATATATATATATATATATATATATAGAGAGAGAGAGAGAGAGAGAGAGAGAGAGAGAGAGAGAGAGATGTATGTATGTATGTATCTATATATATATATTTATATATGTATGTATATAGATGTATAGATATGTGTGTGTGTGTTACATCTATATACATACATATATAAATATATTTATAGATACATACATACATACATACATCTCTCTCTCTCTATACATATATATATATATATATATATATGTGTGTGTGTGTGTGTGTGTGTGTGTGTGTGTGTGTGTGTGTGTGTGTGTGTGTAGCTGTATTAAATCTTACTTAATAAGACATAATTGAACTTTTACATTCAAAATACAAATGGCCAAGGATCAATGAACTGATTTGTACAAAAATAACTCAGTATCATAATCATCTAAGTACAATGATTGTAAGAAAGAGATCCTCTTTCAATGTGGTTGGTAGTAAAAAAAAACTTCCCCGTTCTTCAATGGATATTTCATAACAGTAATGTTGCTTGCCAAAGAAAAGAAACCCTCCAAGATAAGATAGAGTCCTTACTTGCATCCATCCAAACAAGAGAACAATTCAGTTAGCCTTGGATATGTATTACAGGTATCAATGGACCAAATCAGTTGTTATCCATGTCCATCTTATAGGTTTTAGTTACTTTAGACAAGCTGGGTTATTCATTAGAACTGGTATTTTTAGCAATCTTTTCTTATTACTTCACAAATGAGTGTTATAGTCTACTTTCTTACATGGTGAAGTCCATTAAGAGTCAAACTATTTCGAGAGCCATAGTTCATAAACCATATACTTACCTTCAAAATTAGTAAAACCCATGGTATCAAAGGTACCCCTTTAGCTAAGGGGATGTGAAATCCGACTTACTTTTTGTCAACCAAAGGTATCAAATGAGGATGATAACTACCTCGCTTCCTTTTTTTTAACAACCAATAAGATACCAGTATAACCGGTTAGCAAGACTGTTAGGTACACTCCTTCCGAGCTACTGTTGAAGCCAAAAACTGCCATATACTTACCTTCTCAAACACTTTGAATAGAGGACCATTTCATAAACCATAAGCAAACTCAAAATGTTGGGTTATAACCATCTTTATTTTCAAATATAGATGATGATCCTTTCTTCAGAATGCGAGCACGCACAGTGATATAGAGTATCCAGTGCCTCAGTTGCTACACAGGCTAAGGGTACCCCCATTTTTTGAAAGAACCAGTTATGCCGAGACTAGGAAATGTGAGAATCGTACAGTAATGCAAAATTAAACAATGCCTCAGTTATTAAGAATAACCCCAATTTTTCTGAAAAAGACCAGTTATGCCGAGATTAGATAAAGCATGCGGACGGTAATTCCCTGCAGCGGTTTTAAAAGAAACCCATTTACAAGATCATATCGCAATATACTGCACACAGTTCCTTTCCAAAAAATAGCAGAAAAACCCTATCTACCAATGTATGCCAAATCATTCCAGCCAGTCATTATCTTTTACTGGCCTAAGAGGTGCCAACCACACACAGTATGAAGAGCCGACAGACCCCGACAGTTTACCAAAGACGCGGCAAAACCAGTCCAAGGTCAGGAGCACCTCCCATTTGCATTACCATGATGTTATATCATACCATGTCATCCCATAGCAAATGGGGGTGTAGCATGCCCATAGTTACCATACTAAGCAAACACCATTCCCTCAGGTGTTTATCTCCAATGGTACAGTCATAAGAAAGGCCAAAAAGAAAAAACAGTTGTTTTCTATGCACAAGCAGCCCCAAGGCCCACAATAATGTCCCATTCTATGCATATGAAGTCTTAAGGCAATGCTAAAACATGCTCCGGCCCAGTAGTTTCATTCAAAAAAAACCAGTTAATTAGTGTTTATACCAACAGGCTCCCAATTGAAGCCAACCATGCCATAATCCATAACCAGGTACCTTACCACAAAACCCATAACCAAAAACTCATTCCCAGGTACCTTTCCACAAAAAAACCAGGTAAGGTTTAACCCCATTTGAGGGCTAAGAGTAGGTAGCATCACCCATATGTTATGCTACTACAATCTATCTCTAGGAACCATAGTATGCGTTTATAAAATCCGTTAAGCAGAATACTCCAAAAAGACAAAAAACCAGTGTAATGCCTAATCATAGTCTGCAGTCAGTTCAGCGATTGCTAAAGCATTTGAGAGCTTATGTAGTAATTAGCGACCATATGCCATGCTAAAACATCTTAAGAACCACAGTGGTTGATTGTCAGAGATAACTCGTTAAGCAAAACCATCAAAACCCATCCTTTCCTACTACGTTCAACAAGATGTCAAAGCAAGAAGCACATAGTGCTATACAGGGAGCATTTAGTGCTATCCAAGGCGGGGGTATCATACCCTTAAGTATAACCATATCAGGTTTTTTAAATGCTTACCAACAGAAAAAATATAGCATCTGTACACAGTCGACAGCAGGTCCCTCAAAACTTTGCCTAAGTCTTCATCAGGTGACCATGTAGTGAGAGGATACTTTGCTACCTTTTTTAAGGGTTTACGACAGTTTATGCAAAAGAAACAAAAACCCACAGTGCGGATGATATTTCTTTTTATTTCCTGGCTCAAGAGGAGCCTTTTATTCCCAAAAAAAACCAATAGTCGGTCTCTGATAACAAAGGCAAAAGAAAGTTTAGGTAAACCATAGTACCTGCGGAGTCTGAGCAGCAAGCTCCATTGCTTTCGGAATTTCAAGTAGAAATAACACAGAGCGGGTTTACCCAAAAAAAACACCGAATCTCAAGCTAAGTGAGGGCTAAGGAGTGCCCTCACCTTAGAATTTATAGGTTGGTTTGCACGCTTCCTGAGTGTCTGAAGTGAAAAGAGCAGAGGTGCCCCTTGCTGTGAGAGCCCCTCACGCGTCAGAAGCCATTACTACCTGGGGAGAGAGCGCCATTACACAGTCCGAGGGTGGAAGGAGCCGCCTCCCCATTGTAATGATAGTTTGAGGATTTTTTAAGAGCCCTTTGTCCAATACCCAAGTCGGTGGCACAATGTAGCAATGAAGGCCCTCAGGGGGGGGGGGGGGGTGTTTTTCTTGTTTTTTTCTTTTTTATGAAGAAACCCTATGAGGGGAAAAAATATATATGACTCCATAGTGTTAAACATAGTGTGTGTGTGTGTGTGTGTGTGTGTGTGTGTGTGTGTGTGTGTGTGTGTGTGTGTGTGTGTGTGTGTGTGTGTGTGTGTGTGTGTGTGTGTATGTATTATATATAATTTGTTAAGAGGTTTATAATCAATGACTAACCTCCTTTTGCCTCTCTTCTCTTTGTTGTGATTATTGATGTAGAAATCTCTAGAAGCCCAGTTTGAGTTGGAGGGCTCAATTATTCCTTTATGTAGGAGCTCTTCAGTTTCCTTTCTGCAAAGCTCTATGTCTTTAAAAGACATTCCTAGGTGTGAAGCCTTAGTAGGGTTTGCTTCAGAAATGGTTGAAAGAGTAATCATATAATTTTCTTGATCCTAGAAAGCTAATGGGTTATTGGAGGTTTGAGTCAGAATTTTCTTTTATGTCTTCAATCTGTTTTTTATATTTTTTCTTTTCCTTGGAGAACTATTCTTTAAATTTATTATCACAATAATCAACGAATAGTAAAGAGCTATTTATAGCATAGCTAGCTTTTTTCGTAATAGGGATATTATATACTTTCCCTATATATGAAAAGGTAAAGGTGTTTTCCAAAAATATACTAGGAGCTAATTTTGATATAAGGTCAAAACCTATTAACATATCATAGCACATATTATTAGAATGTAGGGACATCATAATAGGGAGTTTAGCAATATCTAGTCGTATCCAAGTATATACAAATTCTTTGATAGTGGCTTCAGAACCATTACCATAGATAACTTGTCTGGCTTCTGGATATTGCTATATCATTGTTTATGAGAATAGGGCTTTCTTTGCAAAGCTACCTCCTGCTCCTGTATCCATTAGTGCATCTATCGCAACCGGTTGGAAGCCTTTAGGTTTTACTAGTAACCCTATTATGGGAATTTCCACATTTTTAGCATATACTATTTTTCTTTCATTCGCCATTTGTAACTTTGTAGATTCTTTCATTAGTTGGTTGATCCTTTTGTTGGTCGAGCAAAGTTATTGATTCTTGTAAACTTTGTATATTTTGAACTTTTGGCAAAGTTAGCAATTCCTTAAGTCTTTGAATTTCTTCAGTGGTAAAAGGGTTACCTTTAAATAGTTGCTCTTCTATTGATTGTTGTTCTATTGACGTATCATTTGGAAGTGATCGATCCCAAAGGATCGGAGCACTTTTCCCTGCTGTAGATGCAATTGTTGAAGTCAAGGTTGAGAGCTGATTTGTTATTGTTGATAGTATTTTGCTTACTTCACCCCGCCATTGAGAGTAAAGAGTGTGCTCTTTAACCCTGAGATCAACTTCCCATTTAAGTAGTGCTTCTTGTTTAGCAAGAAGTTCTCCTCTTTGTTTAAGATCATTCTCTTTTTGAAGTAATGCATCATTAGAGGAATGAATGGAGTGCTTTGATGTTGGCATCATCATTCTTTCTGAGACAGTTGCATTAGCTTGTTTTGTATTTTTAAGCACTACTTTTATCTGCTTCTTCAAGGTTAATGATTCAGATCGGCCTTTCTTACCTGATTGGACATATATTGAAGTATAACTGGAATCACTTGCTTTTGATTCTTCAATCCTATTTTTCTTGGAAGTATACTTTTTGTATCTATGAGGATTGAAAGGTGGTGTGTAAATGAAATCTTTTATAGGGTAGTCTTTTGATTTGGAATCAGAACTCGAAGAGTCTTCTGTAGAGGAAGAGGCTTCGTTGCTCGAAGAGTCTTCTATTGGGGAAGAGGCTTCACTGCTTGAAGAGTCTTCTATTGAAGAAGATGCTTCGCTTTCAAACTTTAAAATGTGGAATTTGAAGTTTGGGATTTCATTAGAAGTATCTATTCTGAATCAGATTCCTTTCTTTCCTTTTGTAATGGGAGTTGTACTTCTTGATCTATTTCTGAATCATATTGTTCGTTGATATCATTGCTAATGAAAGGAGAAGATAAAATGTAGTCAGGAATTAATTCATGATGGAGACCATTGTAGATTGATTCTTCAATAAAAATAGTCAAGTTGTTGACTTTTCCATTATAACATTCAATCCTGTCTTTAATTCGTGCCCTGGTTTTTGCATTTTTCATATCCCATCTTAGCTCTTCTGAATCTTCTTCCCAAGCATAATCAATTGTTTTAAATGATACTCCTGTTGTGACTTTGAGAAATACTCCTCCCCGGGGGTCTATGCACAAAATATACAATTTACACTTTTATACAATTCTCAATATACATCAGAGTTGCGGAAGCATTTGCATAAGGGAGGAGTTTTCCACGCCCGACCAAGCATGGAGTTTAGGCCATGAGCCGAACTGCATCCAGAGGTACCTAGCAACTAGTGCTACCCCTGAATGGGTGTTATGAATGAAAGCATACTCAAGAAAAATATAGCATTGTGGAGGATGAATATATGTGTACACCGCGTTGCGGGAAAAGAGAGAGAGAGAGAGAGAGAGAGAGAGAGAGAGAGAGAGAGAGAGAGAGAGAGAGAGAGAGAGAGAGAGAGAGAGAGAGAGAGAGAGAGAGAGAATATAGTGGAGGGTGAAATAGAGTGCACAGAGACATGAGAAGATGACAAGGAGAATCTTTAAATGCCCATCTAAATGGAATGCGCAATCATGTATTAATGCAATGACAAAATCTGGGTCTACCATAACATAAAATTTTTTATGACAAAACAACTAGCAGAGCACCTACCTTGTGTAGGGATCGACCGGTCCACCCATCCACTTTCGATCTACTACAGATAGAGAGAATTTCACTTCGCCGGGGGTGAGCCAAAACACCTCCAACCTACCTAGGCCAGACATAGGCTGAGGCCGCTTTGCCTCCCTCCATGAACCCAAGGTCTGAAAGGATCCCAAATACCAGCAGTTGGTAGGGTATCAACACCAACCATATCAGTTTAGGCACCACGCCTCTTCGATACCCAGCACCGGGTGTTTAGACAAAGCCAAGACAAAATCCCTGACGCGTTAGCCGTGTAGGTCATTCAACCCCTGACGCACTAACCGTGTAGATGATCCTAACAAAAAAGAAGAAGACCTAGGTAACACCCCCAATCCAGCAAAGCCCCAAGTCAGACACCCTTTAGTCTAAGGCTAAGCGATGTAGGTGATCCTAGTCTTGTAGCATCGCTGCCATGAGAAACATAACACATGAGTCCAATCACAATAGCACTTCCCAGATGCACTAACAATCTTTCCCAAGCAATTAGATTGTACAGGGTCTCTACCCTTACACGTCTGCCACACACTAAACCAACTCCCACACTTGGAGTTTGACACATCCCCTGCAATCAATCGAAGTCCACACACATGTACCCTTAATATGTGATTCTTTTATGCATAAAAAGAGTCCGACCAACAACTACTCATAATATAAAAATCCAATTTTGACAACATCCAACCATGCAAAGTTGATGCATCAGATATGCACTTCACCTCTCTAGCACATAGAGCTAGTTTTTGACCTAGAAAGGTGGAAAGCAATCACAACCATGCATATGAGGCGTCCACATCAATCCATGAGTTCCCATACATCATATGATAACATTCCATCACCATAAACTGATGAAAAACAGCTCGGACCTTTAGGTCGACCATAAACCATAACTTCACACATATGCAAAAAACAAATTTTTGGCATTTTTGGCACTATGCAAAACATAAAAATGAAAGTATTTGACCTCAAACCAATACATCAATCTCAGATTCATAATATAGACTATCACTCTATCACATCATTTCGGCCATATGGTTCTCACATAGCAAACGGTAACCCCAAAAGAAAGCCACTTTATTCATATCTGCCTATGCGGTGCGGGATGTTTAACCATATACTCCCACATAATTTTATGACCATCTAATGATTGAATCAGCTCACCTAAACAAACCATAAAACAAGAAAAACATATTGGTCAACTCACGACGTCATATGGTACCCCCCTAGGTAGCACCCCTACGCGTGTAGGTAAAACCGATTATATAGTGATTAATAACTCGCATTCCCGAAGTGATAACGGAGACCTAAATTCATTTATCATCAAGAAGCTTCATCAAGCCTTTCAATTGGTTAAGTGGGTTTTTCCATTGGGTGAATCTATATAGTGGTTCTCCAAGGAGCTTGGAGTCAAGAATTGTGGTTGTGTAGTTGGCAGCAAACTGTTTTTTGACCATATCTCTTAGCCCGTGCGTGTTTTCCACATGACATCAAAGAGAGAAAATGTTCTAAATGATGTGTTTTATCTCTAGTATAAAGAGTTCGGGGTGATTCATAACGATTTGTGATTTATGACCAAAGCGATGTCCCTACCGCCTCTCTGACGTGAAACAAAAAGCGTTTTTTATGCACGTATGTGATCATAAACACATCCTGTGCATAAATCAGCATGTTAAACATCATGAAATAATCATGGGGAAAATTTGTATGTATTCGGTTGATCCATACATGCACTCGTATGCGAAAAAACAATCACCGAGAGGGTGACTACTCAGAAAAACGACATAGAGAGAGAGAGAGAGATGATGGCTATGGAGTTTAGAGCTTCTCACCGTGCTTTACAATCGATTAGGGGCTGTCAAAAGACTTCTTGTTTTGCCACAAGAGAGCAGTGATGAGAGCTACGTAGAGATATCCTCCACAAAAGCTTCCGAAGAGCGCGTACACCGTGAAACGAGAGAGAAGATAATAAGCAAGTAGAGAGAGAATGTTCTTCTTCTTCTCTAGAGAGAGAGAGAGAGAGAGAGAGAGAGAGAGAGAGAGAAGAGCTTATAGAGATGGTGATGAAGAGATTACACCACTCCGTATAATAGAAACGTATAGTCTTTGTGGTAGTAGATGCAACAGACGGGACTGAAAACTGAGCACTAACCGATAAGTTATAGGCAAGTGCAGCAAGCTGGAGTGTGCCCTAAGCTGACAGATGGCGCTACCTTCTTGCCTGGAATAGCCCCTAGCTTTTGGAAAATAGATCTAGTCTTTTCCTAAAAGCAATCCTTTGCTTTTGGTGGTCAACCCTCCCACTTACCATTCAATTTTTACAGCAAAATTGACCATCCGATCAGTATCTAGCCAACTAATGGAAACCGTAGCTAAACTATGCCGCACCGTAATGTCCCGACATAATTATGACTTTCCCGTACTGCCCCGACATATTTACGGTACCGCTTTTTATAAAAATATTTCCCATAAAAATTCCATTTGGTCCCGTTTTTGCTCCGAGTGATCATTTTTAAATCCGACAGAGACTAAAATTAATATTTTTACATTTAGGTCATCATAAAAAGAACATTGCATTTCAAAAACGCCAAAAAGCACGAAAAGCTAAAAATAGCGTAACAAGAAAAAAAAAGAAAAATATTCTAAAATTGAACCACACGTTCCCCTCGTCCCTACTGGAATAAGAAAGCGGACTCGCTTTTCACTAAAAAGCACCAAAAATCATGAAAAAAATATAAATAGCGTGAAAAGCACTCAAAAAGCAGATTTTTGCAAAATTGAACCATAGCTTCCCTGGAACACGTAGATTAAGGATACGACCTTGCTTTTCACCAAAAAGCACCAAAAAGCATAAAAAGCATGAAAAAACGAAAAATAGCGAATTTTTCTAAAATTGCACCAGACGTCCGTCTAACCTACTGGAATATGGAAACGACCTTACTTTTCACTTTAGAACCTTCGAATACTATCAATCAAGTATCTCGAGTCAAAATTTGGCTACATAGATATTGAAAGCTATTTTTCTTATTTTTAGAAGAGACCCAAAAATTAGGGATCTTACATCCTCCCACACTTGAAAAATTCGAGGTGTCCTCACCTCGATATGATGTCTGGATAATTTCGTCTCATTACATCATCACGTTCCCAAGTGGCATCTTCTTGAGGATACATTGACCATTTAACAAGGTGTTCAATAATGGTCTGATTATGCAGAGGCTTGGTTCTGCTCTAAAGTATTACCTCGGGGTACACTTCAAAACTTTTGTTAGTAGAGGTAGATAATAGAGAATCATCAAGAATATGTTGTAAATCAGGCAAATACTTCTTGAGCAAGCTGACATGAAAAACATCATGTACCTTTATGTGTGGTGGTAGTAACAAGAGTATGTAAGCTTGATCATTAACCCGCTCTATGATTACAAAAGGTCCACAATATCTGGCACTTAGCTTCTTACACTTACCCATTGATAAGGAATTACGTTTGGGTTTCACCTTCAAAAATACCATATCGCCCTCTTCAAAAAGTCTAGTAGATCATTTTGGATCAGCATAACTTTTTTGTCTATCTTGAGCACGCTGTATAAGATCAATTTGTAGTTGCATTTCATCCAACATTTCTTTGGATGCTTGAACTCATATGACAGGGTATGTCCATTTGAGTGGAGTAAGACACATTTGTCCATACAATGCTTGAAAAGGAGACATTCCAATTGAGCGTTGGAATGATGAATTATACGCAAATTCAACCAAATACAAATATTTAGTCTATTTACTCTGCTCATGCATACAATAAGCTCTCAACATGTCTTCAATGATTTGATTTGTCCTTTTTGTTTGCCCATCAATTTGAGGACGATAAGCAGTACTAAAGACTAATTGGGTGCTCGTAGCTGAGAATAAGGCTCTCCAAAAACTTGAGGTGAACTTCACATCACGATCAGAGATTATCTGTCGAGGTAAACCATGATACATGAAAACTTGAGCTATATCCTTAGCCATAAATGTTGTCTTGACTCAAAATAAATGGGTCATTTTTGTAAGCATATGAATAACCACAAAAATAGAGTCATATTCCAGAGATGTAAGAAGTCCTGTAATGAAATCCATGGATATGCATTCCCATTTCATTTGTGGAGCATCAGCTTACCGGGGTATCGAATTCGTTCAGCTTTAATATGCTGGCATGTTAAACATCTTGTAACATAGTTCAACACATCACGCTTTAGTCCTGGCCAAAAGAAACTCTTTCTTACAGTAGAGTAAGTCTTTATGTATCCTGGATGTCCTGCTATAAGTATATCATGAGCTTCCTATAATATTTGAAGTTTGATTCCACTTTGATTTGAAATACAAAGACGATTACCGAAGTAAAGGTCATCACCTTCAACATGAAAGCCTTTGATTTTCCTTTCCTTCTTCTCTGTGCGATTATTTAAGTTCATCAAGTACTGGATTCTTAAGTAATACAGGTCATTAGTTATACCTTCCCGAATAAGGTCAATTAAAGAAGTAGTAGAGGTTGTGATAGCCGCTACAGTACTCTTCCTGCTTAAGGCATCGGCCACAAGATTTTCCTTCACGGGTTTATATTCAATTCCAAAAATCATATTCACATAACAACTCCATCCACTTTGTTGTCGCATATTAAGGTCAAGTTGGGTGTAGATCCACTTTAGGCTTTTATAGTCGGTATGTAGTTCAAACCTCCTTCCAAGAAGATAATGTCGCCATACTTTAAGAGCATGCACAATGGCCAATAATTTCAAGTCATGTGTAGGATAATTTAACTCATGTATACATAACTTACGAGATTCATAAGCTACTGGTTTCCCTTCTTGGGATAGAATGCCACCAATTGCTTGTCCACTTGCATCAGTGAGCACAGTGAATGTCTTTGAGAAGTCTGGAAGCTGTAGTATGGGAGCTTTCACCAAGGCTTCTTTGAGTTTCTCAAAACTAGCTTGAGCATGTTCACTTCAAGTAAATACTTTAGCCTTCTTTAGCACATTAGTATGCAAAAGTGCAAAGTTGATGCATCACATCTGCACTTCACCTCTCTAGCACATAGAGCTCGTTTTTGACCTAGAAAGGTGGAAAGCAATCACAACCATGCATAGGAGGCATCCACGGCACTTTTTAAGTTCCCATACATCATATGAAAAAATTCCATCACCATAAACATGATGCAAAACAGCTCCGACCTTTAGGTCGACCATAAACCATAACTTCACACATATGCAAAAAACAAATTTTTGACATTTTTGGGAGTATGCAAAACATGAAAATAAAAGTATTTGACCTCAAACCAATGCATCAAGATCAGCTCCATAATATAGACTATCACTCTATCACATTACTTTGGCGATATGGTACTCACACAACAAACGGTAACCCCAAAAGGAAGCCACTTTATTCATAACTACCTATCCGGTTCGGGATGTTTAACCATATACTCCCACATAAGTTTATGGCCATCTAATGATTGAAATCAAATCACCAAAATAAACCATAAAACATCAAAAAACAGTTCGATCAACTCACGACGTCATATGGTACCCCCCCTAGGTAGCACCCCTACACGTGTATGTAAAACCGATTATACAGTGATAAATAACTTGCATTCCCGAAGTGATAATGGAGACCTAAATTCATTTATCATCAAGAAGATTCATCAAGCCATTCAATTGGTTAAGTGGGTTTGTCCATCCGGTGAATCTATGTAGTGGTTCTCCAACGAGCCTGGAGTCAAAAATTGTGGTTGTGTAATGGGCAACAAACTGTTTTTTACCATATCTCTTAGCTCATACGTGTTTTTCACATGACATCAAAGAGCTAAAATGTTCTAAATAATGTGTTTTATCTTTGGTTTAAAGGGTTCGGGCTGATTCATAACGGTTTGTGATTTATGACCAAAACAGTGTCCCTGCCGCCTCTATGACGTGAAACAAAAAGCGCTTTTTATGCACGTACATGATCATAAACGCATCATGTGCATAAATCAGCGTGTTAAACATGATGAAATAATCATAGAGAAAATTTGTATGTACTCGATTGATCCATACATGCACTCGTATACGAAAAAACAATCACCGAGAGGGTGACTACTCAGAAAACCGACATAGAGAGAGAGAGAGAGAGAGAGAGAGAGAGAGAGAGAGAGAGAGAGAGAGAGAGAGAGAGAGAGATGATGGCTATGGAGTTTAGGTCTTCTCACCGTGCTTTAGATCGATTAGGGACTGTCAAAAGGCTTCTTGCTTTGCCGCAATAGAGCGGTGATGAGAGCTACGTAGAGGTATCCGCCATGAAAGCTTCCGAAGAGCGCGTACACCGTGAAACGAGAGAGAAGATAATAAGCAAGTAGAGAGAGAATTTTCTTCTTCTTCACTGGAGAGAGAGAGAGAAGAGCTTATGGAGATGGTGATGAAGAGCTTACACCACTCCGTATAATAGATACGTATAGTCTTGCGGTAGTAGATGCAACAGACGGCACTGAAAACTAAGCACTAATCGGTAAGTTATAGGCAAGTGCAGCAGGCTGGAGTGTGCCCTAAGCTGACAGATGGCACTACCAGTTGCCTGGAATAGCCCCTAGCTTTTGGAAAAAAGCTATAGTCTTTCCTAAAAGCAATCCTTTGCTTTTGGTGGTCAACCCTCCCACTTACCATTCAATTTTTATAGCAAAATTGACCATCCGATCAGTATCTAGCCAACTAATGGAAACCGTAGCTAAACTATGTCGCACCGTAATGTCCCGACATAATTATGACTTTCCCGTACTGCCCCGGCATATTTACGGTACCGCTTTTTATAAAAATATTTCCCGTAAAAATCCCATTTGGTCCCGTTTTTGCTCCGAGTGATCATTTTTAAATCCGAGAGAGACTAAAATTAATATTTTTACATTTAGGTCATCATAAAAATAACATTGCATTTCAAAAACACCAAAAACATGAAAAGCTAAAAATAGCGTAACAAGCAAAAAAAAAAATTAAAAATCTAAAATTGAACCACACGTTCCCCTCGTCCCTACTGGAATAAGAAAGCGGACTCGCTTTTCACTAAAAAGCACTAAAAATCATGAAAAGCTATAAATAGCGTGAAAAGCACTCAAAAAGAAGATTTTTTACAAAATTGAACCATAGCTTCCCTGGAACACGTAGATTAAGGATCCGACCTTGCTTTTTGCAAAAAAACACCAAAAAGCATAAAAAGTCATGAAAAAGCTAACAATAGTGGATTTTTCCAAAACTGCACCAGACATCCGTCTAACCTAGTGGAATATGGAAACGACCTTACTTTTCACTTTAGAACCTTCCAATACTGTCAATCAAGTATGGTTAAATAGATATTGAAAGCTATTTTTCTTATTTTTAGAAGGGACCCAAAAATTGGGGATCTTACAGACTTTAAGGGAATTTTCATGTGTTGTTAATAAGATTGGTGCGATTTTTGTGACAACGAGCAATGATGTATAAATCTCTCTCCCACCTCAAATTTAGAAGTAGGCAATCTATGTTGCAGCTTGTTAACAAGCCACTCTGTGACTTTCCAATCTTCACACCCTAGTTCTTTGTCTGAAGAATTTTCCTGTTCATTAGTAAGCTCCAAGACATTCAAGAATAAATGTTTGTTAGAGTGACCATGAGTTTTATGCATGGATGGTTTGGTGAATGAGAAGCTTGGTATAATGGGAGATGAGAAAGGAACAATAAGATCTATATGCAAAAAGGAAGGATAAGCTTGTAGTAGCTTTTGTATACTATGAACCAATTTATACAACTCAGACAACTGCTTTTCTAGTGCATGTAGCTTCACTCTCTAATAGTTGCTTTGTAAAACCTCAGGTCTAGGTTTTGTGTGATCATCCATTTTTACATATGGTGCAACAAAGATTTATCATTATGAGAGATAACAAAATCTTTTCCTTTGATCATACAAAATTATATTGAATATGCTGAGGATGAAGCCGAGGCTTTACCAATCACTCTTAGACAATGTTTACAGAAGGTTTGTTTGTTAGATTCAAACTTTTCTGTATGCATGCAGTCTTTAATTTGCATTGCCCTTGACTTTGTTGGGTTCTTAGGGGTTATAGAAGATACTAATGGATTTTGAGAGCTAATCATATAGTTAGATGAATCTAGATTATTGATGTTAATAATTCTATTTACAATTTTTGATTTTACATTAGGTTGAATATCTACGGCCCAATTTTATGGTAACTTAATTTTTGACCAGGCAATTTGATCACATTTCAGCATTTGAGAATGATCATCATAATGCATTATGATGTTTTGTCCCTTGTGATCTTTTTTTTTTACTTGCTATTGATTTTCCTTCATAGATTGTTGGTAAACCAGAATTAACTGCTCTTCCTAAAATAGAGAATGATATCTCAATATTAGGCATTAGATGTTTTAGGTCAAAGCCAATAATTTTAATTGCAAGTGTCAATGCTTCACCAAATAGGGATCATCTAACGAGATATTATAATTCGACTTTACTTGCAAATAAATTGGACCATCTACAAGATTACTTTCAATTCCTCCTAAGAATTGATCTTGAAAATTACGATGCCTTGTATCTAAAATCATTACTAGACATGAGCGTGCTAATCCTTCTCTAAATAAAGGATTGAAACCAACTTGGGCACATCCAAGATGAACAAAATGATAGCCCTTTTTAACAGCTTCAGTTCTATCATGCTGGAGGATCTCTGTGAGTTTAATGAAATGCATTTGACTGTCAAAAAGGATAGATGCAGCTGATCTATTATCTAAATATACAGTTGATGCACGAACTTTAAATAGACGTTTATGCTGATAGACTTGCTCGAGTTTTAATTGTGGTATTTTCCATTGAGTTGATGGTTCGGCTTCTTCTACTGCTAATGAGAGAGTTGGAAGAGACTTGGTCACTTTAGACAAAGGTCTATTAAAAAATGACATTGAAGCTTACCTGAATAAACACCAAAAGATCGAGATTTATAGCGGGTGCATTACATGGGACTTTATGCGGGACTTTACACAAGAATTTATCGAGGACTTTATGCCTGTGGCTCAGTGGCTTTCCTTCTCGCATCGACGGGTACCAAATTCGTATCTTGCTACCTCGCTACCATGTTACTCCAACCTTGGCTTGCATTGTAGATTCAAGTGAACAGCAACCACACTACTGGTGGATAAATAATGTATAAAGATATAAATCCTTACTAGTCACTCAGAGAAATTAGGCTTCGACTTGAACTTTATCTCATATACAAGTGAAGTATTGTACCACATGGAACAAGAGTCAGAAACAAAGAGAGAGAGTGTAAGTTGTAGGCTAACATAATTCACAGTCTCTGATACCAAAAAACACACACAGAGAGAATTTGCAGGCAAATGTAGTGTATTTCTATTAACATAGGAAATACACAGAGTGTGCAGTGGATCAAAATACAAAAGGGGAAATCTTATATGAGTGAAGCTTTGTACAATGGTTAAGACTAAACTTACTATGAGTAATGCAAAGATGTATTACAAGCTAAGGAGATGCATTCACTAGGACTCAAGGAGATGGATTTACAATGAGAGGTGACCTCCTTTATATAGGAAAGGCTTGGCTTGAGGCTCAAGGTATTGCCTCGTTGGGTAAGGTAGTGGATGTCACTTTTCATGAGTAGGCATCACTTTATGCTAGTGGGTGTTGCTGTTCAAGGTGGTTCATTGATTTATAAAGTGAACAGGTCAAAAGGTAGAGAGAGGTGGAGGATAAGGAGTGGTAGGTGGAGAATCTTATCGCACACACTTTTTTCTAGACACTAAGTGCTAGCACAGCCGTGTGGATTATGACATAATCAATTATGTCACCGGTAAGACTCCTTTCGCTTGGGTAAGAGATTATGTCATCCAGGCCGCTAGCTCCCACTTGTACATGAGAGAGAGAGAGAGAGAGAGAGAGAGAGAGAGAGAGATTGAGGGATTAAGAAAAAAAGCTCGCTCCAAAATCAATAGAGAGATTGAGGGATTAAGAAAAAAAGCTCGCTCCAAAAATTGATTTTGGAGCGAAGCAAGGTTTTTTTTAAATTGCTTAGTTGAGCAAAATTTTGGAAAATTCTCACTCGAAATCTGAACTCTTTGTTGCACCACTGGTTGCAAGAAACTTGTTGTCTGATATGGACATAACTCAAACTAGCCTCGTGGTCATGTGTGGTCATGGCCCTCTTTGGGGTGACCTTTTCTTTCAAATGGAAGTTTGAACGAGCCCTTTTCAGAGCCATATCTACTATCTTTTTTGTAATTTCCTAATTTTGATTTTCATTGGAAAAATTAATTAGCAATTGAATCAATGTGCAAATTGAGTTTTGATTTGGTAACACCATTCATGTATGTGTGGATAAGTTTTTTTAAAAATTGGGTCTTTTTTAAATTTTTTTGAAAATTTTGAATTTTTTTGCTAATTTTTTCATTAATTTTGTAAAAATTTGACAAAATGTGATCTTAATGAGCTACTTTGGATGCTTAATTATGACATGATCTGAGCCTCTTTGTTCCCTCATTGGTCAAGTTTTGTGTGTTTTGTTAATTTCGGAGGCCGATTTGGTGAACTTATTGTAATTAGTATTTTTGGTAAAATCTACTCTTTTTGGCTCATTTGTATGTATTGAAAGTGTTTGAATGCAATTTTTGATGATTTTTTGAGGTTTATGGAATTTTTTGAGAATTTTTGGGTAGTTTTTTGAAATTTTTGTGAGCTTTTTAGATTTTTAGCTAATTTTGAGGCGGATTTTGGCATTTTTGGATAAATGCAAAAAAAAAGTGAAAATTTTTACCGTGATGGGTATCGACGAAGTTCCATGATTTGGTACGCTCCGGAAAATTTTTGATGTTCGTTGCGGGCTTGACGGTGAAGTTTTGGCTTTTGACCAAAAATCGAATACTTCAGGGTGTTGGTGAGAACTCCCTCTCATTTCTATTAAGGTTCAAAACAAAACAAAAACCTCCCCCCAACAACTAAGCGCACTTATTATCTCACCCATCTCTCTCTCTCTTCCCTCTCCTATTCTATTCTCTCACCGGTTAGAAAGTCTCTCTCTCCTCAATTCCCTCTTTCTCTCTCTTGGACATCAGACAAAATGCACTTATTATGTGTGGTCCACCAAGCTCTCTCTTTCACACACACACACTTTTCAGACATGCCTTTTGGTGCTTGGCTTAAAGCCACACACACAGACACACACACTTTGGCTCCTGCTCTGCCCGATGGGAACCATCTGCGGAATCCCTCTCACCAGGGATTTCAAAATGACGTGATCACACTATAATTTCAGGTTAATAACAATAGAAATGCAAAATAACAAATATTATGTTAATTGACATTCATCTTTTTTTATCTGCAAGGAGACTTGGAGACCGTCTCGAGGCCCGCCGGGCTAAGTAAATGGCCTGCCGGGTAAAGCAACTTCCCCGCTGGGCCCGTCGTGGCTATATAAAGACGACGCCGGTGCTTGTCTTTTTCACAAGAGAGGTACATTGAAAAGTCTTCTTCACCAAACTTTCTGGCAGCTTTCCACATTCTCAAAGCAGTGTAGCAGTAATTTTTTAATCCCTTCCTTATTTTATTGATGTTTTTTTGAGTTTTTTGCGTTAAAACTTAAAGGTATAAAATTTCTTTTATCAAATCATCGTACATGGATGCACTGGCATATGGTTGCAATTGCGGCTAGGTGTGTCATTGCAAAAGCGTAGGGTGACTATGTTTTATGTTGCTCCCAGTCATTCATGCTTCGGCACATGGTTGCAAATGCGACTAGGTGTGTTGCTGCTAGAATGACAGGAGCATCTGTTTGAAAGAAGTCACCGTGCGTGGATGCACTGGCACATGGTTGCAATTGCGGCTAGGTGTGTCATTGCAAAAACACACGGTGACTTACCCTCTGTACCAAACTTACCCTCTTTGAGTTTAAACTTCGTAAGATCAGTAACACCTGATGCATGCTCATCAGGATCATCATAAAACCTGCCTATCACATCATAAAAGTCTTCCAGCACCTCCTCATCAAGTTTGTCTATTTCCATTTCCTAATACTCTAGATCCAATAAGAAAGCTACGCTGTGTAGTGGACTATGTGCTCCAACCCATCGACCATGCACATACTTTCTCAAAATTTCTCTCCTCTTTTGAGTCAATGGTGTCTTCCAAGGCTTCACAATTGGCTCCTGGGGCTCCTCTGGATTTGCAAGGCTTTCTTGAACAGTCCACCAAGCCATCCACACCTTAACTAAGTTAGGCAAGGCAGAATCCAGTTGGCGTAATGCGAGCATAATTGGCATCATGACATTGTGCACATCCACCACATCATCCCAGAAGTGGCGATCAGCTAATAGATCTCTGATCACCCCTATTTTGCTTTTTATCTTCTCCCATTGACCAGCCTCCCATTCTGAAAAAGTGGCACAAACAAATGTCTCCATCACAGCATTCTTATTTTTTATTAGTGATTCTACCGTATAGTAGTTGGTGCAAAATCTAGTTTCGCACGGCAGTTTTAACATAGTAGACATCCTCTGACGGTACATGTCAAGAACCCTCTGACGCTTCAAAACAAACTTGACTATTAAGCGAGCATTGTCTACTATCCATTTGAACCACTCTGTGTCCTCCCTCTTGTACCAATCTTGCAATACCAAGTTCAAGCTGTGTGTACTGCAACCAGCACTATATAGGTGAGAGAAGCGACTTTCAAGTATTCTACCTGTAGCCCTGCAATTTTTGGCATTGTCCATGATTACTTGGACAACATTTTCTTTTCCAAGTTCCTCAACTGCGTCGCCAATGATGTCAGTTATAAAACTGCCAAACTTTATTTGACCAGAGCTATCCACAGCTTTGATAAAACATTCACCACGAGGACATACAAGCATGATGTTGATCAATGGCCGCCTTTGAACGTTGGACCAACCATCACTAACTATGGTGTATCCAGATTGTTCTGTTGCATTTAATATTACCCTTTGAATATCTTGTTGTGTGCTTGTGTAACATTTATCCAACAGTTGGTTTCTCATATGGTGATATGTTGGAGGGGTAAATCCAGCACCATACTCCCCAATGCGTTTCCAAGCTGACTTCCATGCATCACGGGTGACAATGGCCAATGATCCCCCAGTGAAATAGACGGCTTTAGCTAGTGCAAGTTGTGCTTCTTCTAAGGCAAGTGTTTTGAAGCTCCGTCTATAAGCTAACCTGTCTACTTTTTGACGATCCTACTTGAAAGTCAGGAGATCCATGGTTTGGAGGTGTACTTCCATCGATATGAGAAGTTGGTTCCCTACTTTGAGTGCTTCCATTGGTGGGCGTTACACCCAATGATCCCTTATACTGGTTTGATTTTATCGATACGGGGGTGTGATGGTCGAAAGTAGAGAGTTTTGATCTTTTGTTCGTGGAAATTAGCTTACCAATTAAAGCTTTTAAGTGCATAGCTGCTTCTTCTGCACCTAAGTCCTTGCACTTTCCTCCTTGGATTCTGGTATTGCCACCTAGCAAATGATCCCTTATTCTTGGTGCTCCTCCAGATTTCTCTTCGTCACAAAAGTTACATTTCCAATCTTGATACTTATTTAAATTTGTGGAAAAATTCCACTCGGGTCCTAGACTTTTTCCACCTGCCTTTCGCTTGCCCTGCGAAGTGGTGCCCTGCGAAGCAGGACCTGGCATCGAGGTAGGAGGTCTCCTCAAGGAAGCCAGGCTTGAGACACTAACATCACCGCTCACATTCCCGGTGGAAGACATACTTATTGGATGCCTGCAATACCAATAAACATAGCTCAGTATGATATCTCTTCTTTCAAGTATTATTCAAACCAAACATTAGTGTTATAATCAATATCACACACAAGCGTAGTAGTGAAGCCTGAAGGGAATAAACCTCAATCTACTCAAACATGAGCAAGCAAATACAACGGTGAATCAAATATGTGATCAGTCCATCCCAAAAGTAGAGATATCGACCCAAAGATTCACCTTCCTACCCCTTTCATGAATCAGTCCAGTCCAAAAAAGAACTAATGACCCATGATTGGAGCTCTAATCGAAATAGCAAGCAAATACAACGGTGAATCAAATATGTGATCAATCCATCTCAAAGTAGAGATATCGACCCAAAGATTCACCTTCCTACCTCCTTTCATGAATCAGTCCAGTCCAAAAAAGAACTAATGACCCATGATTGGAGCTCTAATCGGAATAGCAAGCAAATACAACGGTGAATCAAACATGTGATCAATCCATCCCAAAAGTAGAGATATCGACCCAAAGATTCACCTTTCTATCTCTTTTCAAGAATCAGTTCAGTCCAAAAAAGAACTAATGACCCATGATAGAAGTTCTAATCAATATAGCAATCAATTTAGCAGATATAACGGTGAACCAAACATGAGATTAGTCCATCCCAAATGTAGAGATACCGACCCAAAGATTCACCTTTCTACCTCCTTTCAAGAATCACTTCAGTCCAAAAAAGAACTAATGATCCATGATCAGAGTTTCATTAAGTTTTAATTTTTTATTTAGACTATTCATTTTTTTACCTTTAGTTTTTCTTCTAAATTTTAAAGGATGACCAAATTTAGAGGAAGCAGTGATGTGATGTGATGTCTACTATAGGGTTATATAGAGCCGCCAAATATGGAGGGGGTACATGACGGGGCCGGCGGGATTCTTGCTTTGCCCGTCGGGCCCGCCGGGATTTATAATATGTCCGTCGGGCCTACCGGGGTTTGTTGGTTGCCCCACCGGTTTTACATTTTCTACCGGTTTTCGTACGTCATGACATTAGATATGTTATTAACATGAAAAAAATAGTGATAATAACAACAATCATTAACATTTAACAAACTGCGTCATCGCGTAAATAAAATCCCTACCTCTCAGTCTCTATTGTTGCACGCCTTGCCTCCTCCTCTCTGGTCGTTTTTTGCACACGATTGCAGCGAGCCATCTGAGACCCAACCCCACCATCATCGAGCCGCGTTTCCTTTTTGGCACCCCAGAAACAACCCCAAATACACACACCCATAGGGTCATACAAATTCTCTCACTCTCTTTCTCCCTCTTAGTCAATCTACTGCAACACTGAGTCGCGCCAACTCACAATCTTCTCTCTCTTTACCACCCAAGTTTGGTAGATTGGTTATGCCATTTCCCTCTTGAATAACAAGTCTTGAGTTCAACTCTCCTTGTCAGATAGATCTTCAAGGTCTCTTGGGATAGTTTCCTACGTTGTTAAATACTCTTCTTCTTCGTCTTCTTTTCTCTCCTTCTGATCCACAACCTAAGGCCCCGAAGTACACACACACACACACACTCGTCCTCTCTTGCATTCCTACGGACTTGCGTGCTCTCTCTCTTTCCCTCTCCTCATTAGCTCGCCATCCTTCTCCCCTGCGCGCAGTAGAAGGTAAGGTAAGGTCGTTTGTCATTGTCATTAAGCAGCAGGTAAGGCTTTTTTTTTAGATTAATTTTATTTGGAATTTGTTTTTTTCTATATTTTTAGAATTTATTTGAATTAAAACTAGCCTTGCTTGGTGGGCCTTGCTATATAACATCTATAGAATACAATAGGACATATGTAAATTGACATTTAACATCATGCACTAAAGGAAACAGAAGCATGACTAATTTGGCAATGGTGGCACCGTGTGAAAGGCATATATACATTTGAGGAATGCTATCTTTTTTTTGAGAGGAGACAGAATTTAGTACTTCAATCAATAGAGATTTTAGGGATGATTGTAAAACTATTGTAAAACTATTACTTTTTATTATTATTATTATGAGAGGATACAAAGTTGTTTTAAAAATGAAATAATGGAGATTGATGAGTATTTTAATAATGAAAAAACCAATGTACTTGATGTGAATTTTGCAAATGTGTTATGGGCACAATGATTGAGGAAAGAGAGAAAAATTGTCATTATGTTTTTTTTTTTAAATGTGAAATAATAGAGATTGATATGAGTATTTTAATAATGAATGAACCAGTCTACTTGATGTGAATTTTTCAAATGATTTTTGTGCACAATAATTGAGAAAAAAGAGAGAAACAGGATGTTGTGTTAGCAGACAGAACATCAGCTTTCAATGGGACGTGTACGACAATGGCAAGGAGAACTTAGATCTTTCTTTTTTGTTTCAAGAACATGTATTTCTTGCAGTGAGGGAGATGAGCTTGTAGAAAATTATATCCAATGAAACTTGTACTACTATGTCTACTGATGAATGTTTTTTCTAATATACGTGCTACATGTAAATTCTCGGAGACGGAAAGCATGTCAAAAATAAAGTTTTCATCGAATGGCTGGTAGCGAAGAACGTCGGATCGCATTTTTGAAGGTGTTTGTTGAGTGTGCTCTGCCTTTTGTCTTTTGAATTTTTTTGTGACACCTATGTACTTTCGTCTGTTTTGGTGGCATGTGATGGAGTAGACGGTGTATTCAATATCCGTTGTTTTTTGCTCGGTTGATTGTCGTGCTTGAGCAACAAAACTTGAGTCTTGTTGTCTTGTTTTGCACAGCAAAAGCAGAAAAAAAGGAAACAGGATTAGTGCAAGATTGCATGCTAAAACTTGAGAATATTAGACTATATATTTGAGTGAGATATTTGTTGATTTTTTTCAAGGTGGTGCGACCTATGGGTGGGTTGTCGATGTTGATGAAAGTGTACGGATCAGAACTTCCAAATTGTGCTTTGTAAACATCCTTGTTGTGTTTCCATGTCAGCTTTGGCTCTGTAATTGATGATGGCTCATCATTGTATTGTCTCTTGGAGCTTGCCAAGATCTCGCTTGCATCATCGTTTGTTGTATCTAACACGTCCTCGAGCACGACATTGTAGCCATAGTGCAACATCTCAAGAATGTAGGGCTTTATTGGTGTCTTCATTTGAAGCAAACGATTACAATCCTTGACTGTCATGAGATCCTCGGGCACGTCAATTTCTATAGTTAGTTTGTAAATGATCTCTTTCATTAGACCTACAAAAAAAGAGTATTAGAAGGGATAAGCAAAGGTTTTTTTCTTGTAAAAAAACATGTTAACTATTTATTGTAGATAGCAAAGCAGTGACAAGAAGAAGAAAAGATAAAATTACACTCATGTTGATGTGTGTATAGAACTAACCTATTGCTCTTTTGATACCCATGCTCTTGTTTTGTTCGAGCTGTTTTATGGATCTGTCTATTAGCAATTCAACTCTTTATAGTTTGCAAAACCCTTGATGTAAGCAACCGGGCGGCAACTTGCCAGGTTAAGCGGGTGCATTTGCTTCTTCTATCGGATACTAACGTGGTTCAAGTTGGGGGTTTTTCTTTGAGGGAATGTTTTTCTTGAAAAGGGTAACAAGTATCTGCAAGGTTATATAAATGTGATCAGTATGTGAATTTGTATGCATTGAAGAAATATAATGTGATATGTTTTATAGAGCAATGTACCTTTGAATTGCTCATATTAATTTGCTCGTTATCTATGTTGCCTACAATGGTGACATGATTAGATTTCTTACTTAAAAAACCAACAATAGAATAGTGCAGAACCGCTGAGAAAGTGTTCATAAGAATTCAAACGAAATTAGAGTGCAAGACAATGTTATAAAGAGTGGAGTGTAAGTTAAGGACAGTTCCAAAAGATCAACATAGAGAAAGAACTCTTGAGACATCAGTTATATATTTATAGAGTATTTGTTGCATAGATGCTGCAAAACAAAGTCGTATGAAAATTTTGTGAACTATTGGAATACATGATCAAGTGGCTACCAAAAATTTCCTAATGAATTCCGTGTATAATATGAAGTGGAACAGTCAAAATATATCAGGAGTTGGTAGATTGAGAATTTGGAGATTTTGACGATTTGTGATTTGTGATAACATGACATATGCAAAAGCCTCGGTGCATCTCTGAAGATAAAAAGAACTTTGCTAGAAATTGATGCACCTTGTGCCTTGTGTCCAGTCATGGCATATGCAAGTTTCAAGGGGAATGTGGATTTATGAATCCATGTGCCATTGACTGAGGTTCGTTTATGCTTTGTTCGATGAAGTGCCATCTTTTTCCTGGTACAATAAATGATAGCAATGATACATATAAGCTAACCTTCGGTGTTATGTGTTATGGCATCAATAGTGCATGTTGCATCATTTGTTGCACCGATTGTTAAGTCAATGTTTTCAGTGATCAGGCAACAAGCCCCAATTGTGATCAAATCTAGCTCATTGAACTTAGGGTCTAGGAGCCATTGAAGTACATTTATGTTATCCACATTCATCTTCATGTCAACTTTTGTAATGTCAGTTTGATTGTACAACTTATTCAAGGCAAGGTTGTTGTAGTGTTGGACGTCTAGTCTATGAGTGAAAATTATTGTAGTGGAGTTGTTCATGTAGTCATGCACATGTGTTTCATCCACCCAAGGTACAATTGATCTCATCTATGGTTGGTCTTCTTTCACAAATAATGGTCAAGAATTAAAGAAGTTCAAGGTCTGTTGCATGTTGTATGGAGCATGACATCTTGTAGAAAGTTGCATGCAGCTAGTGCATCGTGCTTGTGATATGGCATGCATCACAAAGCTCCCATGTGTGATTACAAATTGGGGGCAACTGTGCAAGGTCACCAAGCAAGAGAACACATTTGTAGTTGAAGAGATCTGCCAATGTACTGCTTGTTACATTAACAATTTGTCTTATGATAAGGTCAAAAGTGGTTCGTATTAACATAGACATCTCATCTATGATTATAATATCTACCTCTTTTATGTCCAAATATTGCTCATCAGTCTTGTGAATAGAGAGGGGATACTGTTGATTCCTTGTTGGTATCTTGAACTAATAATGGACTATAGATGCAATGTTGCTAAGTCTTGTTGCTACGGCTCCGGTGGATGCAGTAAGTATGACGCTCATGTTTCATCTGACATACTCATATGTCAAATATCGGATAAGGTGTGTTTTTCCGCTCCCCGGTGTGCCCGTGACAACATGCAAGCCATTCTTGGCATTCAACAATTTTTTGTATATATTCAACTATTCTGTTGTGAGTTCTGAGTCATTGATAGTAGCGACCTCCTTTAATATGGCCAGTGACTTTACTCGATGATGGTCCATTTTTGGGTCATTATCTATAAAGATGTCATTGTTTCATTTGCTCTTCGCAATGCAGTTTTTTTGAAGTATCATATGGACAAGCTGATTGATTTGTTCATTGACTAGCATATTTCTTTGTGTGTACTCTGTAATGTACGTATCCAAGTCCTCGTTGCTTTGGATCTGATCCCTTATCTAACAGTCTATGAAGTAAGATCCCATTGTATTATCAGGGGATAGAAGCTTGGTCTCTCTTCGGAAGCATACATGATGTAGCAAGATGTTATAGAAGAAGGCCTCTGTGTGATGTCCTGGATGGTATTCGATGAATCTGACCAATCTTTTATGTTGTTTGATGGCATTGCCATAGTTATTCACCAAAGGTATAGATTGTGCACTTTGCCGACGTTTTTCGACAAAGTGGTTTTTTTGGTACTTAAAGAATGTCAATTTTTCAAGGGTGGTTGGTCTATCACAATACAAATCAATAGGGTGCATCACAACATTGTGTGATTTGGACTTGATATGTTGTCTAAGTTTTGGAGGTGATGAATCTATGTAGAACACAGCGTCGCTTTTTGTTATGATTGGAATCTATATAAGCAGTCCAATGCAGCTTCTGTGGTAGAAATTGGATTAGTTAAAAGAGCAGTAGCTATCAGTTGTAGTTTAATCTTGTCGAGTCCTTCCAAAACCAATTTTGTGGCTGCTTCTGCAAATATGTTCAATGGTCCAATATCTTTAGTCTTCATTGTGTGCTTGAGCAGATAATACGATAAAGATGAATTTGTGACACGTTGGATATTCATATGAGTGCCCCAAATTAGAAGAACGGTTGCATGGTAAGGAACCACATTTTGATCATCGTGAGTTGGTTGATAGTACATCCACTTCAAGGAATGGGGATCTAGAGATGGATAAGGGTTTGGTTGAATGTCATATGGAAATTCGTACTTGCATTTTTCATTGTGGCTTGTGCACGTGACATGAAGCGTGATATACATTTATCTTGAGGACGAGCATGCAAAGTGTGCTTGCATGCATTTCATTAGAAAGTGCAATAGGGATATGAGCAAAAATCTCTGATGCTGTTTGCTCGATGTCGTTCTCATCCACCCATAGGATGACATGGGCATGAAGAGATCTTTTGTTTTGGATCTCATACCGTACAAGGTGGAATGAATTCGGTCTAGGATCTGGCTTCCTTGCAAGATATAGCGATTCATGAACTATTTTAGTCGATTGTGAAAGAGCAATGGGCATTCAACTGGGCAATTTTTCCAAGAGAACTCTGCATTGAACGTTCGAGCTATCCTCTCGATTGTACGGATCTCATTTCATTTTATGGCGGTCACTTCATCCAGCTGTGAATGTACTGAATATGTTTGGCAACCCCATGCATCAACCATGGTGATCAAGTCCTTTAATGAACTTCTATGCCAGGATGGACTGCCAGCAATTTTTGTTGGGGGTTGAAGTGAAATATGTTCCTTATGGCTTCCTCGTCGTTTTCATTCTTGTGTGCTCTTTTGTACTTGTTGATATCTCTCTACAGAATGGTAGTTGTTTTCCTATTCGCGATCAAAATTGCCTGCTTCAGCTGGTACATTAGCAGGAGATATGGCTTGTACAATGTATCCAAAGATAATAGGGTGTGGATTCTCATTGGAATGTAGTCACTGAATCGAATATGTCCATTGTACTAGCCATGTCCATAAGGAAAAAAGAACAAAAAAAGAGATGACTCTATTGTGATGTCTTTGGAATCTGATATCCAGCTTGGCAAGCCATTGTATATGCAGGAAGCAACACGATCGAGAAGCATATCTCCATTGCCTAGCTATATAGAACCAAACTCATGTGTGTCATATGTGGTATATGCATGTCATCTTGATGGCTCAGCCAATGTTTCCAAAATTGAGAAGCTGTTTTAATTCTGGGCTTGCTCCATCAAGTCAAAGGATTGTACCTCCGAATGACGACGGATCATTTTGCCTAGAACCTCTTCAAACAGTATGCACAATCCTATTCTTTTGTGTGGACATTCGGCCATGCACTTATATCTCTGCAATATGGGATTGTTCTTGATATTGAGAGCTAGGACGTTTGAAATGATTGAGGTGGATAGTTCATGCATGACTTGCAGAGTGTAGACTAGCAGCACTTAACCAAGATATTAGTGGGTTATCTAGCAATGATCTCCTCTCAAGTGATCCTCGTGCTATTGCATGTGTAGTTTTTGTCACACTGACCAATACATCTATAATACTAAGTAGTTGTATATGTAGTTGTCGAGCAGAGAGAATACACTATATGTAGTCAGGTGCATGGATGGCAATATGTCTTTGATGGGAAATAGTTGTTTTACAAGAATTACAAGCCGTACATGATTATTTGACTTCTGGATGTTCCAAAGCACTCAACAATAATACTGAAGTGAGTAGCGTAGGACTGTCTATTTTATTTTTCTCACAGCCTCTTTTGTCATTGTACGTTAGATATGCCGCCACGCAAGAGGGACACAGTTCTAGATTGTGAGCAAGGATGTCACATTGGATGATCCAATCTTTATATAATGGAATAATTTCAAACCATGACCTAGCATATGGACGGTGAGTTGCTTTCAACTTGGTTGTAGTTCGCTCCCTGGCTTCTTGACGCTTGGACTGTAACCTTGTAGGCCTTGAGAACTTCATATTGACACCTAGTACGGGAGAAATGAGGACAAATATAGAATGGCATCAACTGTTTAGGTCTAAAGTAAAGATGCACAAAGCTCATTTATGACTGCAATATATTACATGTGTTTACTACTCAAAGAGTTGTATGTATAATTAACATATATAGATGTTGGTCGACATCGATTGTATAGTTTTGAAAGCATCATGCAAGTAAAGAAAACTGAAGGAAGCAATGTACAACATTCTAAAACAAGCAAATTGATAAAGCATCAATGGATTGCAATTTGAAATTGAAGTGCTTTACTGACCTGAAATGTTGTACAGATGTTTTTGGATTGTCCAAGCTACATGCCGATCTTTGACTCAAGCTACAGAAAAGGAATGTGAATAGTTTAAACATTTCATCCTACAATGAAGCGCCATAAATTGAAGATGCTATAAGTATACAGTGCAAGGCATGCAGAAGTGCCATACAAAAGTATGGTGGAGAGTTGGCAGTGTGGTCTCTCTAAAAATTATAAGAAACGGAAGCCGTGCCCTACCCCATAGCATTTATGTGTTGCACCAAGCAAACACATAGTCACAGGGAGTTGGATGGAGATAACAAACCTTGCAATGTAGTCCAGCTGGAGTTATGCACGTGCAAGTGAAATGTCAAGTGTTGTGAGTATATGTTCTCCCTACCATGCACAAAATACACATTAGGATAAATATAGGGCATGTAGCATATGATTAAGCTTAAAGAGAAATAGATCTAATTTTATTGCGAGTATATGTTCTTACTGCCAGATATTTTGTCTTTGTTTGTTACTATTAGAAGTTGAAGACGAAAAACTACTTTTCTTTTCCGAATCGATGTAGAATAAGTTCTCAAGGGAGAGTTTTGAGATCGTTGTCTGACATGGGGACTAGCAATCTGACCAAAATATTTTTTGGGGTTGATGCCCTCATGTCTAGAGGATAAGCAACCCCCACTAACATTCCTGAACGAAAAGGGTTTCAGAGGAATGGGTTTGGGTAAGTGCAAAGTATTTATAAAATCACAATTGGATCCCATGCCCTTGCTTACAACTCCTTGATCAAGCTTTGTGAATATTTTCATATACTTTGTCCCTATTTTCATATATTTTTATTTTTATAGACATCTTATGATTCCTTGCTTAGAACTAACGTTCACATGAGACCCACATTCTCAACACAGCTTATTGTATTTGACTGACAAGAATGTCATTGTTTGCCCCATCGGCATATTGGAATCGGCCTTCTTTCGTAGTGAAGCCTCGTAGCGACCATAGCAGCTTTGTGTGCAACAAGACCCAGTGGCCATTTGAATAGTATGTCAAGCTTCAACTACCTTACTCAACTGTTTCTACAGGTGCGACTAGTTATGGCCAGCATTATGCCACTCCAAGTATAGCTCATGCAGATTCAACAACCCTGTGCCCTTGTCCATCCTTCAATGTTCATGGAAATGATATGCAACAGGTCCCCATGCCTAATTCTCAAGATTCACACCAATTCTTTTCTGTGTTGTTTGCCCACACAGCAGCAATCCAGGCAGAATCGGAAAGGAGTACCACAGACCTTGCAAACCCTGGTTACTTGTTATATTTCGTAGATCATCAACCTAGAAGGTAATTCGGATGCTTGCCGACTTGATCAGATATTTCGTGCGATCAAGCCATGGTAGAGGTATGTTCTAGTGCGACTAAAACAGAAGATATACTCTCAAAGATCAGATATTTCGTGCGATCAAGGCAGAGGTCTGTTCTAGTGCTACTAAAACAGAAGATATCAGATATTTCGTGCGATCAAGCCATGGTAGAGGTCTGTTCTAGTGCTACTGAAACAAAAGATATCAGATTTCAATCGATGATTAGTTGGAATAATCTGGAGTCGAGTCACCAAACCTGTTGCTTCTTGGAACGTGCAAACTGGAACAGTCTGTCCGAGCTGATTGTGGGGAACCTGCAAACTGCATGTGGTGCTTGTGAATGCTTGCAAACTACACGAACTGCTCTGTCAGCAAACTATTGCACATCTCTATCTGCAAACTGGAAGCTGTGACGCTCTAGTGTACGTGCGAAGGTGATGTACTTGTGGCGTTTTTATTTACTTAGTTTTTTGCTAGCGTGAAAAGCTTCCAGTGTGAGAAGTTGTCACGTGGTGGCTTGCACGATCAGATAGGGGCTTTGGCTCACCAAGTAAATTTAAAAAAATCTTTTAAAAAAACAAAAAACAAAAAAAAATTAATCAAATAAAGACTAGGAAATAATTTTTTTTAATTCCAAAACAAGAATAATTCAAAAAATTCAATAAACAATAAAAAACCATAAAAAATAAAAAAAAAGTTGAGAAAATTTAAAGAAAATAAAAAAGTAAGAAATTCTCAATTTATTTCAAGCCATTGTAAAAATTGGAATGTGGTACGGGCTCAATGAAAGTTCCAAGCTGTAAAGAATAGGTCTCTTAGTGTGTCTAGGTTGCGGATATAGTAATATGTGTGCCTTGGTTGCACATTTTAACCCTAGGTATATAAGGCAGTGTGTGTAAATGGAATTAGGGTTCTCAGCTTCATTTGTTGAGACCACTCTTAGTGAGAGCTCATGAGGTGTGTGGCTATGGAGTCATTGAGCTTCTCCTTTCTCATGTGACTTGATTAACACTAATCAATGCTTAATTCTCTTCCACTATGCCTCTTCCATTCACTCTTATGATTGCTTATGATGCTTGATTATTTTGATAGTAACTAATTAGTGGTTAATCATGTGCTAATCTTGTGTGATTGATTTCTATTCTTTGTGTGTGCATATAGGTTTGATTGTAGTCTGGATTCTTGATAGATCTATGTGTGTGTGCTTGTGATTAGTGTGTTGCATGATGAGATTAGTGTGTTGCATGATGAGATTAGTGATCTGTGTGTCATTGCAATTGTTAGTGTGTGTGATTGGGTTGATTTGAGGTGGAGAGAAGTGGATATGGAGATTGCCTATCATTGTGGCTTAGCTCCTCCATAGGCCAAGAATCTCACCTCCTAGAGTCACCACTTGTGTTGCCATGGTTAACTCACTAATCGTGTGAGTGTTTCCATGCCCTAGCCGGGTAGCTCATCACTCCGGATGGACAATTATGTGTTGTTCATTAGAGCTATTCTACAATGGTACCCCCAACAAGTACCTTCCAAAAGAAGAATGGGAGGATTTCCAACATATCTCACCCCTTGAATTGTCATCAGTAGAGTGTATTATGAAATTTCATATTTTTCAAGTACAAGACTTGTGAGGTGAATTCAAGGCAAAAAAAAATATCTTTTTTGTCTTATTTGATCATGGAAAAGTTGTAGCAGCTTGTTGGTAAGTCAAAATCAGCTTTCAAGAAAAATTTCAAAGTTCGGCTAAAAAAGATACCATTATCTCCCCTAAGTTAGATGCATCAAAATGTGGAATTTTTGTCCAAAAGTACTTGCAATAGACTGTATAAACTCTGAATGCCATCAAAGTTCCAAAAAAATGCAAATTCTAGCTTGGATATAATAATATGCGCTTTTTTTCTTGGGCTTGAAATTGAAATTTTTCCACTTGCAAATCCTTTTTTGGGTGGTATGTTAACACTTCTGGGAAGGCTCAAAAGATTGTGAGTCCATTTGAGTGCAAAACTGAGCCAAAACAGCTTTCACTCTCAACAGACAAATAACTGGAGCTAAGAACACATTTGAAATTGGACAAAAATTGTTACAACTTCTTGACAAGTCTTAAAATACCTTGTTACAATTGTGGGTTTTGACTATTTGATGACTCAACAGGTTTCAACATAGTATATAAAACATCCTTGTTCAAGTATGGGGCCATTTGGAGATTTGAGTTGCCAGGTAGGCCAAGAAATCACTAAAACCAAACTACCTAAGCATGCTCAATATCTCGTACCTTAAAAAATCAATTTTTGGAATTTTTTAAAAGGGAATTGGGAGTAGAGTAGTAATAGCGTACTTGGAAGAAGTTCCAAGTAATTTGGATAACATTTAAATTGCATGATTACTTAAATTTCATTTGAAACTGCTAGACACAAAAACTACTGGGAGATTGAACCAAATTTGCCCAAGAAATTGTAAAGCCACATTCAAAGCGTACTGAACACATAGCCAATGGGGATCAACAAAAATGGAAAGTGATGTGTTTTGACTCAATAGATAATATGAGTGCTTATTATTTCTTGCTAGCCATAGAGCTCATTTTTTATATTTTGTGGTTCAGAAGTTTGGTAGAAACCTCATATAGAGAGCTTAGAAATTTTGACGTCATTTGGACATTGTTAGCTACTTGGATTTGAGTTTCTTGAATTGAAGGTTGCAGATTGGTCCTTTGGCTAGTTTGGTAGGATTGAAGCTAAAAAAAATTGTCAAGAGTCCTTGTATGTGCTTGCACATTAATAGATTGATTCAATACACCTTTGTTTGTATAGGAGTGATTGACATAAGCCTAAGAAACATCCAACTAGGATTTACAACAATAGAAACAGGTTGATATTGTTTCTAAGGGCCAGGTATTCTATTTCATTGAGTATTTTGGGTCTTTATGTACCTTAGATCAGGCCCCATGTCAAAGAAAATCAGGGTTATAATTGAGAAAGGGTTTCCAATCAGGAAACCGGTTGGTATTGTTTCTAAGGGCCAGGTATTCTATTTCATTGAGTATTTTGGGTCTTTATGTACCTTAGATCAGGCCCCATGTCAAAGCAAATCAGGGTTATAATTGAGAAATTGAGAGTAGAGTATCTACTAAGGAGAGCGTAAACCAAGGGGGACCGTTAGAAACCATAGTGGAAGAAGTGCTTGACACTTACTCCAACTCAAGTTCCTGAATGTTGTCCTTTTCTACTCAATCAAAGATGGGAAACCTTTCTCAAGTTCAAACACATATTAACCTTCTACAAGACCAACAAGCATGGAGCTCAGATTTATCTGGATCCTAACAAAGAGTATGTGGTGAGAGTCGAGAAGTGTGGAAAACACCATAAATAGAGGTAGGATAAGTGACACTAGGACTAGAAGAGGTCCAACCAAGTCACATTCAACAACTAGCTGGTTTGAATGCTGAGATAGTTGGAGAACCACCAATCAAAAGGGCGGGTGCCGAGCATAACCGTAGAGTCAGACTAGCTGATTTCCAAAAATCAGTCAAAGAATATAGTGGATCCAAGGATCCATATGACCACTTGGAAAGATTCAAGCAAGTATTGATATCAGAGAGAAAAATCGACTTCTATACTTAGCTCAAAGGGTTTGGAATGACTTTGAAAAATAAGGCTTTAACATGGTTTCAGACCATACCTCTTGTATCCATTACAAACCTACCAACATTCACTATGAGATTTGTTTCTTCTTGCTCAAAGATGGGAATCAATCATAGCATGTTAGCACAAATCTACACCTTAAACAAAAGCAAGGAGAGCTTGTAAGAGACTGCACAAGTTGGAAGAGACAATACATTGACAAATACTCAGAGTTGAAAATTCCAACCAAGGAGAGACTTGTCTCGTTATTTTTGGAAGGCTTTCTCAAAAAAGAGTTGCATGCTATTATGTATAGCAAGAAGCATACCACCTTGGAAGCATGCATTATTGATGCTATCGACCTGGGAGACAACTGTGAGACTTTCAACAAGGAGAGAATTGTTAAGGATAAGCAAAGTGAGTGAACCACATCTACTATGCCGACGCAAGTAGGACCTATTGTGGCATCTCCTATAAATGCCATCAAAGACATGCTCAAGCGCATGAATGGTATGATGAGAAATGTGTAGAGGATTCCAATAAGAGGATCAAGGCAAGGTCCACCACAAGGGCAAACCATTAGACCAGCAAGTATATCTAACTGGTGTGCCATAGAAGGAAAATGGACAAACCATGAGACCCACAAGTGTTATTATATACCCAAATATGATGGAAATTTCCAATACGTGCCTATGAGACAAAATGGACAACCTATGTATAGGCATCCATCCACCATGGCACAAAATACCAAAACTACCCATGGCTATGGAGAGACCATAGCTAGTGCTAGGTTAGCAAAAACTACCCCTACCAAGAAACAATGTTGTGCCAATTAAGTACATGCTTCATGAAGGACAAGTGGAAGGGCAGACTATAGTACCAGTTACACCTTATAACAAGGCTAGTTCATCAATCGTGGTAGGTGAGGAAGAGTGGTATATGACACCACAACCTACCATAGCAGAACCAGTCTATTTGACACCTACAGAGGCATCATCGATTTACTTTATTGCAAACTAGGGATCCATGCCACCCATGATGAAATAAATGCCAAAACCAAGAGTGGGGAATTTTCATAAATATGGATCTGATGATCATTGAAAAAATGATTGTCTAGAGCCTGCTAGGCCAATTGAGGCTTATTGCATGCAATGTGGTTAAAAAAGGTGGACATTATCTAGAGTATTGTCCAAGGAATCCGGTAAACAAGGGAAAACAACCATAAATATAGTGCAAGTCATGTTGGTTAGCTCCTCAGATAGTGAATCTACGATTCCAATCAAGGTGGTGACTAGGACATAGAACAGTACCAGCAATTCATATAGCCAGAAGAGGTCTTCAAAAGACTGCAAGAAAGAAAGATGCAGATGCTACGGGCTTAGGAAACAACAACAATAACATAGGAAGATCAAAGAGAAATCCTAGAAAATGTTTGAGGAAATAGGAGAGTCAATGTTAACTAAATTCAAAAAACCAAATCCAAGATCGAGAGACAAAATATATTAACCTATCAATGTAGTTGTAGAAGCTTTTCAAGTAGGCTTGAAAGTGGGTCTAACACTAGAAACAAAATGGAAAAACTACCCAACACTTGACATGGAAGCTACAAAGTTGGAAGCTTATAAAGTTGGTGAAAATCATGCAATCAATGCTAGAAGCACAAAGACAAAAAATGGAGACCATTGGGAATCCTGCAAAAGAAGAAACAAAATTAAAACCTGTGGAAATGAAAGATACTATAGAACCAATGGAATCTTTAGTTAAAGATGACAACCTAAACTAATAGTACCAGATAGTGAGGAAGGGCTAGATGGAATCCCTTAGTGAAGGAGGACTGGTGGGGAATTAGGGTAGGAAAGAGGAAGAAGAAATATTCCATAGGAGAAAGAAATAGTTCCTCACTTATCATCACTATTCTTGCTAGCATACATAATAGCATAGTAATGAAGATGGAGAAGATGGAAAGCTTAAGCATTGAAGCATGGCTCTTGATTGGATTTGCATTCCATAGCCAAGAGTGTTGGTGTAGGCTCTCAACTTTTCTACTAGCTTGGAGAAGGAGATGGGGATCTTGCACTTTGCACTTCACACAATGAGAGTGTGTGTGAGTGTGTGTGGGAGAGTATACCCCCCAAGCTAGCCCCCTTCTTGCTTTGGTCGACCCCCCCCCTTGTAGCTCAATCTTGAAGCTCATTGGACCCCTGCAAGACTGGCCAATCACATGCAAGATGCATTACAAGCGACAAGGGTAGTCTTGGGACAAGTGTCCCCCTTTCCCCTTTGAGAGAGAGGACTTGATAAATGAAAAAACAATTAATTAAATCTACTTAATTATCATTAGACCCCTTGGAAGGCCAACCAATAGGCTTTGGACACTCCTTGAGGGTAACCTAGCTAGGGGCTTGACATGTGTCCTACTAGCCTCTTGAGCAAGGGGTGCCCTTTGGGAGAGAGAATGGTCAAGCAACCACCCCCCCCCTACATGCATGGATCGGTCCCTCCTTGTAGGGATATGTGTTGAATTTTTGTGACACCTCAAGCCCCTCCACCTTGGGCCCAGTTCTCACCAAAATCTCGGCTCTTAAGCCCCTTAAGCTTGGGTTGGGTTCCCACCTCAAGTACAACCCTAGCATCTCAAGCATGACAAGCACCTCAAGCATCTCAATCATCAAGCATCTCAGTCATCAGGCACGACAAGCACCTCAAGCTTGGGCCGAGTTCCCACCTCAAGCACATCCCTAGCTTACCTAAGGTCAAAGGACTTTTAACATTAACCATTGGTGATCTTCAATGAAGCTAACCCTAAGGTCTTTAAGCTCCATTGGTTAGCCTTGCTCTTTGACATACTATCTCTCATTTGGGCCCCTTTACCATTGGCCCCGTGTTGAGCATTAGGAAGAGAATGGGGTCTAAGAGGGCCTCTTTATTTTGCAGTTTAAGGAAGGTATCCAAAACCATTTTTTGCAATTATGGATGCCATCCAATGTGGAAATCATTTGGAGGATGTTTTTTGTGTTCAATTCAAAGCTCTAGTATTAAGAAAGCAATCAAAGGAGAGCTTTTGAATTCAAACAAGAAAAACGGCTAGTTTATTTGAATTCAAATTTCCCCCCAAAACTGAATTTAAAATCTAGCGGTCAAAACTATTTCAAGTAACATATCCAATCTCCGCTCAAATTGGAGATCGTATGTAGTAGTTATGGAAGGCCGAAAATCATAAAGTTGTCCCCCCATTTTTTGGGGGGAAGAGTACATCCTTTGACCATTCTTACACCTCTCTTACACACCCACCATTCTTGTACACATGGCATGCACCAATTTGTCAAAATGTTAATCACCTCCATAATCTCATGGAAAATAAAGAGGCCCTCCTAGACCTCATCCTCCTCCTAATGGATAGATCTGTAAGCACGTGTCTATATCCTAACCCTTGTTCCCGCTTATTCTCCCACATTAAATGATCAGTTTTATATGAGAAAATCATTCGGGTTGGTTAGATATTAGATTTTATGACAAGATGTGTGCATACAAGGCTAAACTTGACTTGCTGCGGAATGGGCTCAAACTAGCTCCAAAAAGCATCACCATGGGATCTTGAAACTTTTTTGGTATAGCAAGCTTGGCAAGTTCTGTTGTGGTGCACACCATGAGCCCCTCTTCTTTGCTTGCATTGTTGGTTGATAACATCATAGCCAGAGTAGTGGGTTCATATATTTAGAGTCTTGGTTTTTTTTTTGGGCGCTCTAATATGCACAACCCTCTATTTTGTGGGGCTTTCCCACCGGTTTTGTTAATTTTAATTCACCTTCGTCTTTTTTTTTTTCCATACTCTCCTTACCTCTTGTGAATTTTTTTTTCTCTTTTAGTCGTTGTAGCATTAGACTCCATTTGAATGGAACAAAGCATTCCTCACAATTAGACCTACTAAAGTGAGACATAATATCAAAGCATTTATCTAAAATACACAACTTGTGAGCATATTCTCAAAACCACCAATTAAAAATGACATTGAAGGAATAAAGCCATATCAAATTATTTAATGTCAGTCAAGGGGAGAGCATTAAAGGCTCATAATCACCTCATTGGATGGGTTTGTATTGGTGTTAGAGGGACCACATTAAGAGGAAAAATAAAATAATGCCACCTAAGCTACCTTTAGTCCTTCATATTTAGAGTCATATAGTCAAAATGGACAAAATTAACTCAACATTAAGATCATTCTGAGTGTTTTATTCCTCTAGCTCTACCTTCAATCTAGAAACACATTTTGCACTTGACTTTCTTGTATCCCGTATACCTCCACATAAAACTCGTCACTAAGAAATAGAGCTCCTTTGAAGCGCACTAAAATGTTCCATTCTAATGTGAGTTTTGAGTTTTTTTCTTTACAAATCCTAAGCTTACTTTAAAGTTGGAATTTTAACATTGGAAGGAAGTCTTTAGTAATCTTGTGTCCTTATTGCAAAGCATTAAATATCATTTTCTATAGTAATTTTTGGAACCCCTACTCCTTCATTCATTAGACCACAGGAGCTCAAGTAGGTCCAGTTACAAGCCAGGGTAAAGTTTTTTTAAGCCTAAACACACACACATACCACTTCTTCTTTTTTTCTCCTAGGTGCATGCAAAGACTTTGGTAGTTAGCTTATTTATGCAAAGGCTCATGACTAATAACATAGCATGGTTTTTTCCCCTGCTCACAATCTCTCTTGCTCTGCTCTTTTGCTCACACCCTTCTATCATGGAGTTTCTCTACCCGCACCCACCGTAACTGTCGTTGCCCAATAGTGGTATCAGAGCCTCGGGTGAGCTCTCCTATCCATAGAATTCTAAAATGTTGTGCTACTCAGGTGGTGCTCCAAAGCATCGTGTTGGTGGTGAATATGTTGCTTGTTGGGAAGTTTCTTGCTCGTATCATTTCAAAGGCTGCATGCTTTGTGAGTTGGTCCCAAGCGTCAGTTGTGCCTATCAAAATGTTATCAAAATCTACCAATTGGAGGTGCTCTCAAGATGCACACTTCTTACGCAAGTTCAAAACGCTGCAATTTGTGCATGCCTAATGGAGCCTTGTTTAGCCTCTCAAAATGCTAGGGAGGAGTCCTCCTCATGGTTGATTTGGAGCACACAAAGATGATCAATGTGGTTTTCTAAGTGCACAACGTCTCCAAAAGTAGTAGGGGTCACCATATTTGGAGCTTTAAAGCTTCATCAAGTGTTCTAAGACTCAATTTTTGGCAAAAGTTTTTATGTCAATTGAATTTTTTTTGTCAAATATGGCATCCAAAATTGACAAATTTGACGGGTCCGGACTTCATACCTATCAAATCAAAGTTAAGGGATATCTCATGCAAAAAAATCTCTTAAGTGTGGTTAAGCCTCTTTCAACATATGAAACGGGAACAATGGCTATGGTCACTCAAGATTTATCTGCCATCAAACAATAAAGGAAAGACGAGCAGGCATTTGGTATTATGTTGACTTCTCTTGAGGATGATCTTATTCATTATTTAGATGATATCACATCTTCAAGGGAAGCTTGGATAGAATTAGAAACTCTTTTTGATGCCAAATCTGAATATTATACAATGATTGTAAAGCTGGAATTGTATTTTTTAACCATGCATACTGATGAAAATATAATAACATTAGCTAACAAGTTAAAGAGCATCAAAACCTAGCTAGTATATGTTGAGCTCCAATTCTAGAGATGAAGATCTTATTGCCATTTTACTCAATAGTTTACTTGTTGACTTTCATCAAATTGTCAAAATTTGGAAGGAAAAAACCCATCTACCTTCTTTGGATGGTATTGTGAATTCTTTATAGAAAGAGTAGAAAATTGCATCTTCTGCTACTTCTTCTATGGTTCCCTCAATATATGGAGTCGGTGGATGCATTTCTATATCAACTTCAACAAGACCATCCACTAGATCTTGTGCAATTTGTGGAAAAAATAATCATCAAACAAAGAATTGATTTACCAAAAATCCTTGTGTTCATTGTGGGAAGACGATCATCCTTCCAACAAGTGTTTCAAGAAGAATAAAACCAAATAAAATTTGTTGATGGTGATGTTGAAGTACAAATGGTCCTAGCCAAAAGTGTTGACCTTTAGTTTTCTTTATGTTGTCACAATCAATAAAGATTATATGGGTTTAGACACTTCCATGTTGATTGCGAGTAGAGGTTTGGAGCGAGCTTTAGAGAGAGACTTTTTACGGATATTTCTCTACTAACCAAAATCTAGTGAAAAATCTCGCTTGAAAGATTGCTCCAAAAACTTCGCTCCAAACATAGCTTTTTGAGTAAGATTTTGCAGGGAACATCTCTCTCTCTCTCTCTCTCAGCCCATCCAACCCAAGCGTCATCCTCTGCTAGTCGACACCTTGATTTTATCTTAACCTGCTTACACAAAGCATGGCTTAATGCTTCCAAAAAAATTTAAGTCAGTATAAGCCCTCGATCTCACGCACCATTGTGTTCCCAACAGGAATTCCCGGCTTGTGTCGTCCTTTGGCACCCCTATTGCACGTAAGAGCTTTCTTGTGGTGGCAACGGCACCAAGGAAGGACCCCGCCGCCCGCCAAGAAGCACGAATCACAGCCCTTGAGGATCATATTCAAGAACTCATTGAGGAGAATGAGAGACTCAAAGAACGTCTACGCAATCTTGAAGACGTGAAGGAGGTAGAGAGCCAAGCTCTACTTGAAAACGCATACGCAGACGAAGCCTCACTCACCAAAACTATCATGGCAGTGCAAAAAGAATCACATGAAGCAACACATAAGAAGATTGACACCAAGATACAAGCAGCCGTACAAGAATGACAGCTACAAGAATCTCTTGGCCTCAAGGTCAAGATTGGGGGGCTACACTCACCGTGGTGTACCACAGAGGACACCCTCAAGGAAGCAATCATCAAGGTCAATAACATTCTTCAACCTGTCTACATCAAGCCCAAATTCTGTTGCATGGATCAACGATACACATAGACATGTGCCACCCGAGCATTGCATACTCGCTTTCAAGGACAAAGATGAGTGTATGAAGTTGCTATGTCAATCTCGACTTCTCAAGGGAAAAAAGCTTTGGATTGGTGAAGAATTGACCATGAATCAACTCAAGAGTAAAGCGAGCAAGCTCAAGAAGATGCATGAAGCACGTAAGCAAGTAAGCAAGGCAAATGGGCAGTCTACCGAGGTGGCAAAGCGATCATCCCAGGAGTTTCAAAACCCCAAACCGCCTCTCCCCTCAGCCGACCCTCCTTAGGTTTTTTTTCTCTCTTTTTCTCTACTCTACCCTCTTGATGGACCCTCAATTCTTAATTGGTATGTATCAACCCGCACTGAGAAGAAATTGTTGTAATGTGTTTTTGGTCCCATGGGCCATATATGACCTCAATGGACGATAATTCAATCTCTCTCTCTCTCTCTCTCTCTCTCTCTCTCTCTCTCTCTCTCTCTCTCTCTCTCACAGCACCAAAGAACCATCTTGCAATTGTATTCCAGTTAAAACATTTTTAGGTTGAACCATATAGTTACTCCCATTAGTTGTCACAAAAGCACGGTTGTGGGTATTTTTGTTGGGCATATTTGTGTGTATCGCAAAAACTCAACCTTGAAAGTTTCTATGTGAAAAGAATAATATTTATTGGACTATCCAAACTTGACCCTAGTTCCTACAATCAAGAACTAAAAGGGAAGGTCATTGGGGACTGCCATGCGTTTGACACTATTTGAATGCTCCCGAGGTCCTTTGATTGGAAATTTGTATTGGTTCCGCCTTGAGGACATACAATAGAGCTTGGAAACTTTTCAAAATCTTTCCATAGGCAGCTTCCACCTCCTCAATGGTCTTGTCATAGTTGCTAGCAGAAGCATATTTGTTGGATAAGCTATCATCAATCTCTACCAGCCTCTTTGTAAGCATGCCCAAGTGCTTTTAGATATTGGCCTTCTCTTCCTCTTCCACCGGGACTTGTGCTTTCATGTCCTTGCATTCCTCTTGGAGCTCTTTCGTTTATTGAATTAGCTCACCCGTGTAGTTTTTGGGTGGTAGGTCTTTAATCATGTGCACTCTGCTACAATGGCTACAAGTGCTGCTACGAGAGAATTCCATACCTCTGTTCACCTACAAGCTCATACGTCATAGCTCAAGATCCCCTTCTTTGCTGAGGCTCATCCATTCTATATCCTTGCCATTGCTTCTCTCTCTCTCTCTCTCTCTCTCTCTCTCTCTCTCTCTCTCTCTCTCTCTCTCTCTCTCTCTCTCTCACACACACACACACACACCCCTACACACACACACACAAATGACATCTTGACCTAAATTTTAGAATATTGTAGTTTAAAACACCCAAATAGTGGGCCACCTAAGGTGGGTGGAAAATTGGCCTCAACATATGCACTATTTTTAGATTGGATAGGTGTGATTCAAAGAGTGAAACACTGCCTACCTCCCCTAACAATCATGCCACAAATAGAGATCTGACATTGACACATTGACACATTACATGTAGCAAAAGTGGTCGTGAATTCCCGGGAGACCACACCAAGGGGGTAAAAATGGGACATTGCAACTAGTAAGGCTTGAACCAAGATCCAATGGTGAGAATTTCTAGTTACACTCACCTAGCTGCCTCAGCAAGGGGCTTCTTGTGTCCCAAAGCTGGACCTTTAATATCATAAAGTTAAGGGGTCAGGGTCCTCCACATGGACCCAATTTTTTATTGTGCCTTTTATCTTACTAAGACTTGACAACAAGCTTGAACTACACAATCTCATTGATCCAAAAACTTCAAGAAAACAGGACCTCTCAAACAATGTGGGCATCCTTACATCACAAGTCAAGACGCACGCTAGTCTTGAAGGTTGTGACACTCATTTTTTTCTCTATAGAGGCAACTTTCTTCTCTGATGGCATTGACTCCTCAACTTCCTCCTTCACTTATTCACTCTTGGCCTCCTTGTTACCAACTTTCAGCCCCTCAAGCAACTCATCCACCTCCTTGGCATCCTCGTTATCCTCACCCTCGGTGCTCGACATTTCCTTTTGAGAAACCTCAAAAGCTTTTCTAAATGATTAAGCATTTTACACATTTTCAGAACGAATGCAAAACATTTCATCTTTTAGCTCTCCTTTTGCAAAATCAGAGGCATGCCAGACCCAGGCCTTGTAATTGCCCTGAGGTTCTTACAAGCTTCTAGAGGGAACAGTGTTGTGATTTGCAAAGAATTTTAAGGCTTGGCTTTGTTGCATGACCAATCAAACTTTTTTGGTCTCCTTATGCTGGAGTACCTGGTTGCCATCCTTATCAATTTGGTCTAGCTTGGCCTTTACTTCAAAGAGAAAATCCTCATTCTCCTCTTCGGTACTGATGGCAACAACATCAATCTTGACAATGGGGGTGACCTCGACACCGTGTCTTAGTTCTCAGCTACACGAGAGAGAGAGAGAGAGAGAGAGAGAGAGAGAGAGAGAGAGAGAGAGAGAGAGAGAGAGAGAGAGAGAGAGAGAGAGAGAGAGAGAGAGAGAGAGAGAAGGAAGGAGAGGGAGAGAAAGAGAGAGATAACTATACATATATATAGAGGGAAGAAGAGAGCCTAGACGGATAGAGGAGAGAGAGAGAGAGAGAGAGAGAGAGAGAGAAGGAAGGAGAGGGAGAGAAAGAGATTGAACAGAAAGAGATATAATATAAATATATATATATATATATATATATATATATATATATATATATATAGAGAGAGAGAGAGAGAGAGAGAGAGAGAGAGGGAAGAAGAGAGCCTAGAGAGGAGGAGGGGGGGGGGGGGGGGGGGGGGGGGGGGGGGGGATAGTCATGATGCCAACTAAAATGACCAACTTTTCACTCAAAAGAAAGCTATGGTGGTATGTCAGTACCCCCATTATTTTTCCATGTTGAGAAGGTTCTTGCCATTGTTTATGTTTCCATATTATGAAGCTTTGGAAGACAAATTGATCACGTAGTAGTAGTCACTCACAAATGTAAATCTCTTCATCTTCATTGCTTTAAACTTCAACTACCTTTGGAATAAAAAACACCACCATGTTTTTGGCTATCCAATTCAAGACAAAACCTTGGTGTGAGTCTATAGATTGATCAGGTTAGAAAAAGATAAGTATTAGAGTTGTTGGGGGGGGGGGGGGGGGGGGGGGGGGGGGGGGGGGGGGGGGAGAGAGAGAGAGAGAGAGAGAGAGAGAGATTATCCGCAACCCTTGGCAATGAAGTGTGTGGCTACATCTTCTGCAAAGACCAGAGCAAGAATTGACGGAGCTACATGAGAGTTTGTTAGAGCACTGAGCTAGTGCAAACAAAAATGATTGATGATCGAGTAAATGTAGGGTTGCAAGCAACGGTTGATGATAATATAACCGCATATGGCCACTGATTTGTATTGATGAGGTTTAAGTTGGAGATGTCCTCTATTGGAATTTGCTTATTATATGAGTTCTTGCCAAATGCAGATACTTACGCTTGCATCTTGAAGAGAGGTGGCATTCTGCAAACACTCTGTAAAATGTTGAATGGAGCAATAAAAATCATCAACATTTATGCCAGTTTGGTGACTTGTAACATCACCTAAACATTTGGACAAACTTTCTATGCGAAATCCCTTTAGAGATTAAGGAGAAATGATTGTTCTCTCTTCGTATGTAGTCATTTGGAATGCCCTTATATGCCTAGCAAGAGGTGGCCAAGCAGTAAATAGTTTCAGTGAATGACTTAAAGAATGACCTCTCCTTTTTTTATTGTAAGCAATAGCCCTTTGGAAGGTTGAGGTAGTATCCAATCTTGATGCTATGAATACAAAGCAAATACTAACGTCGTCATCAAAAAGAACCCCACTAGTGAATTTGATAACAAGGAACTTCCATTGCTTTTATAAGTTTTCTTTTTTCCACTGTAGTAGCTCCGGTGACGGAAGTTCCACTTGTGTGTGTGTGTGTGTGTGTGTGTGTGTACTCTCTCTCTCTCTCTCTCTCTCTCTCTCTCTCTCTCTCTATATATATATATATATATATATATATATATAGAGAGAGAGAGAGAGAGAGATTTAAGAGAGATAGAGAGAGGAAGAGCTCTAGAGAGATATCTATATATACATAAAGAGAGAGGGAAGAAAGGAGAGAGAGATTTAAGAGAGATAGATAGAGGAAGAGCTCTAGAGATATATCTATATATACATAAAGAGAGAGGGAAGAAAGGGGAGAGAGAGAGAGAGAGAGATGGATAATAATAAAAAAGTCTCTCTTCAAAAAGCTCACTCCAATCACCTCTTAAGCAAACATTTTTTGTGAAATACATAATCTAGGGAGAAAGAGAAGAAAAGATCACTCAAAAATCTCACTCCATTACAATCCCCAGGGGATTCACTCTATATACAAAACGGGACGTCACCTACGAGCGGACAACTTTGATAAAACCCCTATATACGACTCATATTAAGGAATATGACCCCCCTTTTTACGCTTATACAACAATCAATGAAGAAAACTATCATACCCCTATCTTACAGTAAAAAAATTAGGTTTCACATTATCTAACTGAGTAAAACTAGTCAAAGAGTGTGTAGCATAGCAAGAACCACTCCAGTTGATAACTAGATGTACCCTCAATGTATCTCAGTTTGAATTTAAAACTATGCGTCTGATCAGCCTGCACTCTGGCTACTCGTCCAATTCTCACCCATCCAAAGCTGGTGTAAATCAACCCTTGACCTGTTCCAAATCAACCCTTATTTGTGACCAACTTGTTGCAAAATTTGATATGTGACCTGGTAAAAAACTTTCCCTTAATTCATCCAAGTTCTAGTGCACATTGGTGACCAATCACTACAAGTAATCAACCCAGGTTAGTCCCCCCCCCCCCCCCCCCCAAATATGATACCCCCCTCCCTTATTTTTAAGCTTGAGAGATAAATTATTGGGGACCTGCCCCTAACTTATACACTTATGTAACTTGTAAAAAACACCCCTTCCCTGCACTTAGGTGCTGCGGCAAGTTTTCCATGGTGAATCGCCTGGGTTCCAATCCTTGTTGACAAGTACTAAGACCTCCATGTTTGTCAGTTTGGTTGTGTCTTGTCGTCCCATCATGATTGTTGTGTGAGGGAAGTACACACACACCTCGATGTTGTTGTCAAGGGGGGGCTCCTACTCATGTCATTAGGAAGAGAATAGGGTTTTAGGAAGGCCTCTTTATTTGGTAGTCTAAGAGAGTTAGGACCGTTAGTATTAAGAAAGAAACCAAAGGATCGCTTTTGAATTCAAGCAAACAAAACGGCTACTTTATTTGAATTCAAATCCCCCCCCCCGCCCCCCCCCCCCCCCCCCTCCCCAAAAAATGAAATTTAATATCTAGCAGGTAAAACCATATCATGTGATATCCATGGAAAGAGCTCAATGTGTAGATCACAGATCTATAATCTCCATTCAAATGGGAGATTGTATGTAGTATTTGTGAAAGGCCAAAAATCATAAATTGTCCACCCACTTTTTTGCGGAGAAAAGTGCATTCTTTGACCACTCTTACACACCCACCATTCTTTCACACATGGTGCTATTTGTCAAAATGTTAATCACTTCCATGATCTCATGGCAAATAAAGAGGGGCCCTCTGGATGTCAAGATGCCACCACTATCGCACTGGTACTTATGTTTCAAAATACCATTACATTGAGCTTGATGTGGACTGAAATTCAAAATGCTTGCCGATGGTCCCATCTGTGATCTTCTTGTGCTTTCATTTCAAAATGCTCGTCGATGATGCCTTTATGCCAACGTTTTATAATGCTCCATAAAATGCTACCATGCCAAGGAAAATGTTGCACTCTTGTTCATGATCAATGAGCCACATGCTATGATACCATGTCAAAGTCAACAATAAGAAATTGTAGGGAGAGAATGGACAAGAGAGTGAGTTACCAAAGCAACCACATCAATGAATTCATCAATGAATTGATTAGTTTACAATGAGGGCTTAGGTGTGCTAAATCAAAGGGGAAATATACTAAACAAACTTGGAAACTTAAGAAATAATTTTCAAAGTTTCCACACAGTGGTAAACAATTATATCATAATTTTGATAATTATTAGAGATAAAATTGTTTCATTTTAGCCTAAATTAAAAGATAAATATACTAAATAATTTTGACAAATTATGAACTTTAGTTTATATATTTATAACCGGAATTCTAGATTTTGATAATAAATTTAAAGCAAAAAATTAACAAACTAGATTAGAAAACAATCAGACAAGTTTCAAAGTTGAAACACATACTTAGAAAGATGAGATTAAAAAAAATTCAAATTCATATTTTTAATTTAAATATATATGCAGATCAAAATGCCTTGATTTTAACATTAAGATAAAGAGAAAAAATACTAAAATAACTTAGAAACATATGTGGTAATATTTAGAGCTCAGCTATCAAAATCACATTTTTAGTTTAAATATCTGTTACGATCAAAATTACTAAATTTGATAATTAAAAGGAAAAATATCAAAATAAAAATTTAAAGATATGAAGTAATTTCTAGAGTTCAAAAAAAAATTTAGAAAGCTGACAACAAAATATCATAATCAAAGTGCTACTTTAAATATCCACTGAGGCCAAAATTGAGTGATTTTGACTATAAATTAAAAGGAAAAATTACCCAAAAATTTTACAAAAAATGGGGCAATTTTAGAGTCCAAACACGCTATTAAGAAATTAAGGCAAGAATATTATATTCAAATTGGCTATTTGAAATATTTATTAGGGCCAAAATTACCTGATTGTGAAAGTAAATTAGAGAGAAAAATTTATTAAATAGGTTAAAAAAATAAACAATAAATACCAAATCTAAAATAAAGTATTAAAAAACCATGATAAAAGTACCATAGCAAGGGTTCTATATATAAAACTATAACCAATTAAAAACTAAGACTAAGAAAATAAAAGGTTATATTAGTTTATAAAACCAAGTCGCTTAAATTTCCATGGCAATTTTTGTTTTTTTCATACTTTATTTAATGATTAAGTATCCTTTTGAGGAAGGATAGTAAACATGGTTCCAAAAAGGATGCATTTGAGCCTCCATTTGGAGGATACTAAATATGGTCTAGAAAAGAACGCTTCAAAGAGGGTCTAGTCTATACATGACCAAGAGCTCAATTTGAGTAGTGCCCCTACCGATGAGAACATTCTTGCACCAATGTTTTTGGAAACTTTAGCTTAGCCTAGATGGGTTATCAATCTCCTAAAATTTAGCATTTATTGTAAATTCTCTAAAGTTGTAACATGGCATTTGGTACATAATAAATAAATAGCTTAGAAATGATAAAATGGATTAAAATAAAAGGTTAACTTCCAAGAGACGCCATGCACTTGATTGAGAAATTAGGAAAGAAATGCTTTGGATAGTTAGAATGAGCTAGGAAGGAATTTCTTTGATCATTTTTAAGACAATTTGTCTCAAGACCACCTCTGATTCCTTATTACATTTTTCTTTTCAACCGAAGAGTGATGATTGGGCTAGAGGCCACTGTTGACCATGGACAGTAAGCCTTTGCTTAGTTCATGTCCATGTCTCTATCAATTGTCAATCATGGATGGGTGGATTTGACCAATCGGGTAACTATCCATTCCCATCGTAGGAAGAGGATTCCCCCAATGATTGTGCTCTCTATACATAGAGAGCAAAATCATAGGGAGAAAAAAGAATTGGAATCCCTTGCCATTGTGCAAAGTTCATAGGGCCAAACAATTTCTAGTTCTTCTAGTTTTTTGTCTTTTTTTTGTTAGCAGGACAAGACTAGGTCTTATTTCTAGGGTTTTAGACTCAAGCCATTGTAAATGGTGAGAGCTTGTTCCCTTTAGTAACTGTGTTTTCATTAGGCCTAGAGATCTATCAAGGTCCCCATCTTGGATTTTGAGTCAATGGGTTGGGGACCTCACACTTGGTATTAGAGCATGTGTCGGTTACATGTAATATTGCACCTAGAAAATTTTAACTATATGATTGAAATAAGTTATTTTGATAGTGTATTTGTAGTATGCTGAAAGAAAAAGGAGACACACCCCATCAATTCAGGAAGACATATATTAGGGGTATCGTAGGTTTATGGTCTGTAGTATTATATTCAAGACTACATGTAGATCTTAACACTGCAAATTTCATCAAAGCATGACAAAAATGCTAGAAAAGGTGTTCACTCTACCTCCCTCAAGGATTAGAAGGGAATGGGGGATCAAATAGGTTTTGGTGTTGTCTTTCTTAAAGAATTTAAAGTTATCAAAGTTTACTTTTGGAATCAAGAGGCCATATGCAACCACTATTGTGGATAGTGTGCAGACATCTTAAAACCAGTGGGTATATGATCATGTATCCAGATTTATCTAATTGGGTAGGATTGGACCCATGTGCATACCTCCAAGTTTTAGGGAGCCACGTGATGTATTTTTTAATCCTATGTCTAAGCCACTGACTTTTACTAAAGGATTGTTGCTACTTTTATATATATTAGGATTTCCATGGATTATATTGGATCTTGTATACATTATGGTTTTTTCATGGGTATTTTTGAATAAAGCTTAAATGGCTTCTTTAATGATTATACTTACTCAAGTTCTATTTTTGAAAGTATGAAATAAGTCATGAGACCGTAAGTGAACAAGAGCACCATCTAACACTAAATTTTTCTATCTATTCCCAAGATAATTTCCACACAAATAGCCTATATATGGCTACCCAAGGAAAGAAACTTTTGCAAAGCTCGCCAAACAACTTTTAGGGGAGAGGGATCCAACTTAGAGAATGATGCTAAAGCATGGATGGATGCCATGAATGACTTCTTCCTTGCAGTGGGTACTACCTAGAAAAATCAAATTATGCTACTAGGGAGATGGACCCAGCTTAGAGTGTGACACTGAAGCCTAGCTTGATACCATGTATGACTAATTTTTGGTAGCGGGTACTACCCATGAAAATCAAAGTATGCTAGGCATGTTTTGACTCACTCAAGATGCTAAACTCTAGTGAAAAACAATATTGTAGAGACAACCCAACAAGTACTCCATATTGGGAAAAGATGAAGCAGACAATAAAAGAGAGTTATCTCCCCTCTACACATCAAGACATAAAGAGGAATGATGTTTTTGCTCTAAGTCAAATAGAAATTACTTCAGAGGAGTGCTACACAAAGTATGTATGTTTACGGAACTATGCACCTTAGATGACAATGGAGAATCATATTTCTTGCTCTTGTTAAGACCTAAATAGACCATGATTATGTGCCTTGAAGCTATGTGGTTGACTTCAATTCAAGATACCCTAATCAATACCAACTTCTTGCAACAAAGGGAATTTCTCCTATAAGAAACTATAATAACTTCAACAACATTAGAGGCGGGGCTAGGAAAACTTCCAATTCAAGAAATCAATGATGTGGTGTAACTTCCGTAACAACCTTAGAGACATACTTTTCCCAACAAGCATTAGATTTCTAGAAGGACAAAAACTTTGAAATTACTGTAAGAGCCATCCTCAACCTCAAATAAATCAAGGGAACAACCAAAGACATGGTAGATGTGGAGGACATGACAGAGGAAAAGAAAGAGGAGCAAAATCTTATGCATCCATGGAAGAACCAACCTTAATGAAAGAGGAAGATGAAAGAGACACTCTACTTTCCACAACTAACAACCCTAGATCTCAACAGAAATATGCGATCATACACACTACTGCAAATCAATAAGGTGAAAACTTTGAGTTACTTATAGATTGTGGTAGCACACATAGTTTTCTCTCTCAAAAAATTCTCAAGGAAGCTAGAATAAATCAATACCTAGTCAAGAAATTGGTACTAGTACTGGCAAATGGGCATGCGGTTATCTATCAATACTTAGCTAGGAAGGTAGAATTTTGACTAGGAGGGACCCCAACCACGTCTTACTTTTGCACTTTGTTAGTAGGGATCTATGATGGCATCTTAAAAAAGGAATTCTTATCCAAAAATCAAGCACACATTCATTGTATACATGATAGTTTCTATTTTAAAAAAACTTAAATGAAAATTTATTTAGTACAAACAATTAATGGAAAACCAAAGACTCATTTAATCAAGGCTTGTAGAGTTCTAAAAGTTTTACATAAGGGGAAATAAATCTATGTGGTTAAACTCAATAAGCTTAGAGATTCCAAGGCTATTATGCTTCTAGATTGGCTTAACTAGTTCTCAAAAATAAAATATTTCTAGAAGATTTCACAAACCCTTGAGGGAGATAGGTCATGAGATTGAAACCTTTCCCAAGTAGTAAACCTTTTTCAAAGAGGCCTCAAAAAAATGTCTCCCCAATAAATCCAATTTTGGATAAGGTTAAGGAATCTTCCCTTGAGGATAAGAATTATCTTCAACTCTTGCAAAACCTTGGTAAGGAGGAGGAACCAACTTTCGTCATCCGTACTATAAGTATAGATTTTATATCCCTAGGAGTTTAATTTGAAGGAGTTAATCCTATATGAAAGGCCTTATTTTAAGTCCTAGGATCCCAATTATGTTTCAATTTGTCTTATCATCCCCACATCGATGGCTAAAATAAACAAGTAATTGAGTAATCAAAGACATCCTCAGAGCCTATTGTAGCACAAAGCCTCCTTAATGGATTCAATTTCTTTCCTTAGTGGAATTTTCTTATAACTCTTCTTTTCATAGAATATTGGAATGTCACCTTTCAATGTGCTCTCTGGACATGAATGTGTATCCCCTCTAAGTTTCTTTGACCCAACTATAAGGATAGAGGCTTAAAAGAGAATGTTGGAGGAAAGGGAGGCATAGACCAAGGTCATAGAAAAGATATTTAGATTGCTAAGGATCACCAAAATCACTATGCTAATTAGAAGCGATCCAACAAAACCTTTAAGCAAGGGGATCTATTATTTCTATGGGTCTATCAAAAAAGGATAAATCTACCCCTATGAAAATTCAAAAAGCTTAGTCTTAGATATTCTGGTCCTTAGGAAGTAGTCAAAGTACTATTGGTGATCAAGCCTACAAGCTAAAACTACCCAAACACCTCAAGTTTCATGATGCGTTATATATCCGTCTTCTGAAGAGTCATATCCCAAATCCAATCATGCTTTGGATGATAGCTATAGCTATATCATCATGCAAAAGCAAGGAGTTCTTGAACTTCAAGTAGATTGTATTCTCAAAACTAGAGAAAGAACCTTTAGAAAGATAACTCTTAGAGCTAAAATTGTTGAATTTTTGCATTAAATTAAAAAGAAGATATGCTAAATCAACTTGGAAAATTATGAGGTAACTTTTGGAGTTAGAGCACTCTATTAAATCCAAGATAAACTTACCAAAATTAGAACTCTAATTTAAATATTTTTATACCTAAAATTTCTTAATTTTGATGGCAAATTAAAAAGAAAAAATACCACAATAAATTGGGAAATTGTTAGAAATATGAGATAAGAATATCATGATCAGAATTTTAGTTTAAATATTTATATAAAGTCTTAGTTTCTTGATTTTAAGAGAAAGTTTTATAAAATTCCACCAAAATAAGTCAAAAGAGTATGGGATACTTTTCAAAGTCTAAATACATTGTTAAAAAGTTGAAATACCATATCATAGTCATATGTTTTGTTAGAATATCTATTAAGGTCAAAATTGTTTGATTTTGACTATGAATTAAAAAAAGTATTAAATAGGTAAATACCACAACTAAAATAAAGTATCAGAAAACCATGATAAAAACATCATAACAAGAATTTATATATATATATAGAGAGAGAGAGAGAGAGATTATATAAAAGAAAATTAAAAGGTTGCATTAATTTTAACAACTTAGTTGCTTAATTTCCCATGGTAATATTTATAAGTTTGCATAGTTTACTTAGCACAATGCGAGTGTGTAAATCCTTGTTTTGAGTGCAAAAATGCAGCAATTAACCCTTACACACATCAAATTTGCAATCAAACATCCAATTATACAAGCATGTGAATACACTTAGGACCGTCGGGGTATTTTTTCCCTCTTTAGGAGGTTTTTCCCCTAGTCCATTGTATATACACCCGTCACTCTAGGGTTATTATCTTTTCATTTGCACACTAAGTAACACACTCTCTGTTGTGTGCCTTGAGCTTCCTTCATCTTCTCTAAGTTGTGTGTGTTTCCTTGCAACCCTATTTTCAACAATTGGTATCATAGCAGGTTTTGTCCTCCCGGGCTTAGTCACCAGTAGCTCCAACACATGCCTGCTCACTTTCTTCAATTTCTATGAGCTTTGGAAATTGTCAACGGGTTGACAAATATTTTGGGAAAGCCTGTAGAAATTGTTCTGCTCATAATTTCATTTGGGCTCATTTTGGACTCTGTTTCCACTACAAGCAGTATTGTGCAAGAAATTTTATCATTTTGTACAGGATTTCCATTATTGCCATTCTTTGCATAAAAGGTCCCTTATAGTCTTCTGTGATTTGTGTTATATAGCATGTGTTGTTTCCACTTTGTTTCTGCTCTTTTCAAGAAATTTTCACATCAACTGTGCAGGCATTTGCCATGGCTGACAACAACATAGATGTGTTCAAGATGTTTTTTGTTGAGAAAAGATTGGATGAGGATAATTACCCTATGTGGGCATACATGATGCAACTTGTCCTTGTGTCAAAGGGCATTTGGAACATTGTACATGGAATTAATGTGCGTCCTTATTTTGTGGATATAGACGATGTTGAGAATGTTGCAGGTTTTGTTGCGAGGATTTTCTATGTTAGAATTGTTTTGCCTACGGCTAAGCAAGCTCATTGGGATGTAAGAGACGCGCAGGCTCATGCATTGATCACATTGTCTATGAAGTGCACTATTACTACTCACATTCATTCAGCAAAATTTGCAAAACACGCTTTGGGATATTCTAGCTGCTCTTTATGCAAGTCGCAATGAGGAAAAAACTGCATTGCTAAGCTGGTGTCGAGGATTATGCATGAGAAATATGGAACAGAAACTTTCCTTACTGGTGTCAAGGATATAGATGAGAAAATTATTTTTGCAGGCGAAGTCATTTCTGACAATTCCCTTGTGCAGATTGTTCTTGATGCTTTGCCAAATCCTTACCAAACTTCTGCTAGTACTTGGAGACTTACGACCCAAGGAAATCTTGAAGTTGTCAAGTTTGATGCATTATGCACATTTTTGTTGCAAGAGTCACTTTCTAGAAAAATAAGGCTAAACAACATGCAATTAAGCAGGCTTGTATTGTTGCTCAAAGAAAAGGTGGTAACATCAAAGTAACCACTTCTCATGGTTCTTTTGTAAGTGGAAAATCTTTTGTTCCTAATGCTTCTACTGGTCACCCTTTGTCTGGGAAATTTGGTGATAAGGGCCAAAAAAAGATGTGTTTCCATTATTGTAAAGCTAATGATCACTTGATCAAGCAGTGTCCAAAATTGAAGGAAAAAGAGGCTAAGAAGAAAGAGGTTGGACCAACTATAGGGTCCAATACAAGTGCAGCTATTGTACAGTCTTCTGTGAAAGGAGATTGTGATGCTGATGTAGATGCAGGGTATGCTTTTAGTGCAGAGTGTACTTATGATCCTTATGTCCATGATGCATGCATGTCAATTGCTACAGATTCACATGTGTGGATTTTTACACTGGTGTTACAAAGAACATTACCTCACATCGTGATTTGTTTACCTCTCTTGAGACTATCCCTCATGGGAATACTGTCATTTGTGCCAACAATGCCTCCTATCCGGTTCAAAGAGTTGGAAAGATTGTGCTTACTATTGCAAATTGTAGTTCTTTCACACTTGTTAGTGCATTGTATATACTTGGAATCAAGAAGAATCTTTTTTCTATATCTACACTTGCTACACTTGGACTTGTAGTCAAATTTGTGGATGATTGATGTATATTACATGATCTCAGTTTTGGTGATGAAATTGTTGCATCTGGCATTTTATGTCGTGGGCTGTACAATCTCACTTTGTATGACAAGTGTGGGTAGAATTTTACAAATGCAGTTGTGAATTTTAAGGCTGTTTCAGATGTGAAACTTTGGCATGCATGTTTTGGGCATCTGAATTTAGGCAATTTGTTGCATTTGCAAAAATCTAATATGGTTTCTTCTTTTCCGCTTCTTAAACCACCTATCAAACATGTTCATGAAGGTTGTACTTTGGGTAAGATGTAGCATTTGAAGTCTCCAAAAAATGGTTCAGTTAGGGCTACATGCAGGTTGCAGCTTGTGCATAGTGATGTTTGTGGGCCCATGCAAACTGTGTCCTTGGGCGATTACCTTTACTTTATGGTTTTCATTGATGATTACTCCAGGCATGCATGGGTATATCCTATTAAAGCTAAGTCCGAAGTGTTTATGTGCTTCAATAAATTTTTGGATATGGCTGAAAATGTCTCAAAATGTACTATGGACACCGTCCGTTCCGATTGAGGGGGGGTATGTCTCACAAATTAATGCATTTTTGGCTACTCGTGGGATAAAAGACCAATTTACAGTTCCATATACACCTCAACAAAATGGTGTTGCTGAGATGAAAAATACGTCTCTCATGGAAATGGCACAACGTATGGTCAAAAGTCAAACTTTGTTGCATTCGTTTTGGCTTGAGGCCATCATGTGTGCCACTTATGTACTTAGCAGGTGTCCTACAAAAGCTTTGTAGTCTATGACTCCATATGAAGCATGGCATGATAGAAAGCCTTCTATTGAGCACATGCGTATTTTTGGTTGTTTGGCTTATGTTTTGGTGCCACAAATACAGCACAAAAAATTAGATGATAAGGTTGTTAAGTGCATTTTTGTTGGTTATAGTGCTAAAAGAAAAATTTACAGGTTGTACCATCTGTTTTTTTAAAAAGTGTATCTTGGTTTCTCGGGATGTTGTGTTTATGGAAGATTCTATTCAACCTTTACTGTCATGTACTAGAAACAATAATGTAAGCTCACAGGACATTTATGACAGTTAGTTTCCTCTTTTCAATGGTGGAAGTTTGAATGTAAATTCAAATGAGGCAAATGTATAACCTATGGGGGTTTTTGAAAATGTTACAGATCAGCCTATTATTGATGCATATGTACATGATGTACTTGATGAGGAAAGGGTTAATAATGAGCAGGCTAGAGGTAGGCCAAAATGGTTGGTGCATACTTTGTATGATAGTAGATTGGATGCACCTCTATCTAGTCATACTCGTTCAGGTTATTTCCATGCATCTTATGCATCATATTGTTATGCTTTGGCTGTGTCTAGCTTATGTGATGTTGAGGAGCCTCTATCTTTTACAGAAGCACAAAACTGATTGGATGGCTGCCATTCAATCTGAATATGATGCACTTATAAAAAATGACACATGGAATTTATGTGATTTGCCTCTTGAAAAAAAGGCCATTGGTACAAAGTGGGTTTACAAGTTGAAATGCAAGCCAAATGATGAGATTGATTGCTATAAGGGTTGACTTTCTGCAATGGGCACAACAGAAACGCATAGATTATGAAGACAATTTTTCTCCCACTTTTTGTATGACTATTCTGCATTTTCTATGTGCATTGGCAGCTCGTTTTTGTTTTTTCTTAAATGGTGAAATATTTGAGGAAGTTTATGTAACACAGTCTCATGATTTTCCCAAGAAAGGACAAGCAGATAAAGTGTGCAAATGTAAGAAAGATTTGTATGGGTTGAAGCAATCTTCTCGTAATTGGTATGAGAAAGATGATACTCACTTGGTCAAATGAGGCTTTCATAACAGTCCAAGAGAAAGCACATTGTATGTAAAGCATGAGGGTGATGTACTTCTCATTGTCGTTCTCTATGTGGATGATTTGCTGATTATTGGACCAAATGAAAGACATATTTTTGAATTTAAGGCTGATTTTAATGCTACTTTGAAGATGAATATTTTTGGGACTATTGCATCATTACTTGGTGGTATTGCTTGTGTTTAGACAAGTTACATAGAGGCATTGCTATGTAAGTTTGGACTTGAGGATTGCAAACCTATTGTCACTCCCATGGAAACAAGTTTAAAATTGAGTCTTCATGATGCTAGTGATCCTATCAATGTCACTCCTTACCAAACTTCTATTGGCTGCCTTATTTATGTATGCAACACAAGGCCATATATTCAGTTTGCAGTCTCACAAGTTAGCAAATTTATGCATAGCCCAAGGTCTAAGCATTGGTAGGCTTTCAAGCAGATCTTTCACTATTTGAGTGGCACTTGACACCTTGGGCTATTTTATCCCAATTGGGGATCATTGCCACGAGTGGTTTTTGTTTCATGCTTGATGGTTCATTCATATCATGGTTGAGAAAGAAGCAACCTACTATGGCCACTTCTAATTGTGAGGTTGAGTACAAGGAAATATTCACAACTACGGTTGAGTGTGTATGGCTCAGGCACCTCATGGTTGATTTGGGTGTTGGATAGGACACTCCCAACACTATCTACACTGATAGTCAGAGTGCATTGGCAATTGCGAGAAACCCAGTTTTTCATGCTCGGACAAAGCACATTGAGGTGCATTATGACTATGTCATGGAGAGGCTCTCAGTAGGAGAGATCAGATTGGTTTATGTGCCAACACAGGACAACCTTGCAGATATTTTCACAAAGGCATTGTCTTGTGAGAATTTTGAAGCTTTTTGCAAAGCTTTGGGCCTACTCCCCTTTGTGGATTGATCATCTCCTCATATGGCATGGCACTTCCTTAAACTCTCTGTGCCATCTCTCGTTCACTGCATCACTCCCAACGGGGATATTTTACCATATACATGTGGTAGTGATGTGTGTGAACACACTTAGAACCGCCTGGGCATTTTTTCCCTCATGAGGAGGGGTTTTGCCCCCATGCATTGTATGCACGCCCATCACTCTAGGTCTATCTTATCTTTTCATTGCACACTAAGTAGCACACTCTCTGTTGTGTGCCTTGAGCTTCCTTCATCTTCTCCAAGCTATGTGCATTTCCTTGCAACCCTATTTCCAACAATTCTTCCCCTTCACTTTGACTTGCTTTGCCTAATTATCTCTAAAGTTGAAATTGCCTTGGCCACAATGGATGCTAGCCTAATTTCTAGATAACCAATCCATCCAAGAATCACATCATACATCCCAATTGGGAGGGTTCTAAAGAAAAATGAGGTAGCATGTCCCCCTAGTTCAAAATCAAGGGTTTCCTTTAGAATGTCAATGGTTTCCCATTAGCCAATTCTATTGTCATAGGTCTAGCTTGTTTTTGATCCATATTAAACTTTTGCAAGCATTTTGGGGAGAGATAGGAATGAGTACTACCACAGACAATGAGGAGATTAAAGCATTTACCTTGATGGGTGGCTGGTGTTTGAATAGTATCAAATAGTCTTTGAGCTCCATGGTTGTTAATAGCTACATCAATAGTTGCTCTCTCTTCTTCTTCACCAAGGGTAGGCTCTTCTATGGTTACATGTTCATGGCCATTCCTACCTTGACCTCCTCCAAAGGCTCTGGCTGCTCTTCCTTGCCCTCTATCTTGTCTACCATTTTGTCCATTGTTGTGTCCAGGAGGATGGCGTCTTTGGTCTACCTTAGTTGCCACTAGTGATGTATTAGTAAGATATCATCACCTGTTCCAATAATGTCCCCACTCCCCACATTCAAAGCACCAAACATCCAAGCATGGAGGATTCTGGACATTAGGGATGTAAGATCTTTGTGGTTTTCTATCACTGGGAAATCTTCTTGGTTGTTTAGCATCATTAAAGCTCTCATTCTGTTTAGCTCTCCTTCTAATCCCCGGCTCCTTTATTAAAAGGTTAGCTCATAGTAAGAAATATTGTACAGTGGTAGATTTCATGGCTTCTAGTCATAAGCTAATTGGTTTTCTTTAAGACTTGACAAAAGTAGGCTACCAGCTGCTCTATGGTCATGAATGGTGTGTAATGTCTAATCCTTACAAACTTTGAGTAATGCTCTTCTAGGGATAAGCTATATTGTTTCAAGCTAAAGAGATCACTCATCTTTATTGCCTCATGGGTAGGAGGTAAGTATATTTCCTTCACTGCTTGTTTAATCTCCCTCTAGCTCGTGGAGTTTTCCAATACCCCCATGTCATGACAATGTTGTTTCCACCATAGTTTTGCTTCCCCTGAGAGGTGAAACGTTCCTAGAATTTCTTGGTTTGCATGTGTGGCCTTTGCAGCGGAGAAGTAATTTTCCATATCTACAATCCATCCTTCTCATTATCATTTCCCTCTCACTTAAAATAAAGTGGTTATATTTACTTGAGTAGCAACTTCTTCTCCTGAATTTTTATGTATAGCATCATTTTGGGGGTTTTCCAATATAGGAGTAATTTGAGGGGTCCCTTTGAGCGTACACATATATTTAATTTAATAATAACATCAATGTTTATAATAATTCAAAAGACTAAGGTATTTTTTAAACTTAAGACTTATCCAGCCGACTAAAGCTCAATCACATGACTTAGCCAGTAAAACAAATTTTACAAAACAAAATTATCTCATACTCATAAAATCATCAAAAATTCATGAAGAGTGGTTTACAATAATCTCTCCATGAAACAAAATATTAGAGGTTTCAATCATAACTATGATACACATTAGCTGACATGTTGTAATATTATGGTGAATTAGGCCATGGGTGTAGAAAACGATACGCACAAGAAAGGTAAGGGTAGCCAATCAAAACTCTTTTCTTGAAGGTTGATCAAGTGTGATTGCCAATAAAAACTCAATTGGAGGAGATTGTTGATGTCATTTTGTCATTAAGCCATTGATTATGGATCGTGACTCCATCAGGGGCCATGATAGTCGGTGAAGCTTCTTGAAATTGGAATTATCAAGTCAACTTCAAGTCTTTGGTCCACTTGATTTGGTCTAGGTCAATTGCCAAGTGTTCAATGTGACGTGCTTGTAATGGAATTTGCCTATTCAATTTGAGAGTAGCGGAATTTAATGAGAATACTTTCAAGAAATGATTTTGTGAGCATAGCGGGTAGACATCATTGAAGATAGCAACCTAATCATAGCAATTAGTTAACTTGGCATAGACAATACTTTTGCAAGAGAGAGAATTTAGAGAACATGACAACAGTTGAGGACCGGATTTATGTGGAGCCGGTCCCCCCTCCAATAGGCATTTGTATTATGATTTCTCCCATAAAGAGAGACTTGTTACAATACAGTCTTTGTGTTCCTTGTGACCTAGGTGATGCCATGAAGATGGAAGGCTTCATGCATCACAAACATAACATAAACTTGAAGAAAGCTTTAACTATCCCAAGCCTCAGTCCCAAGACCTCAAACACCTTCGAAGGTGGAGAGAGCTAGCAGGGAATGAGGGTAGGGAAGAGGAAGAAGAAACATTTCGTAGGAGAAAGAATTAGTTCCTCACTTATCATACTCTTGTTGCTAGCATACATAATAGCATAGTAATGAAGAATAAGGAGATGGAAAGCTTAAGCATTGAAGAATGGCTCTTGGTTGGATTTGCACTCCATAGCCAAGAGTGTTGGTGTAGGCTCTCAACCTCTACTTGCTTGGAGAAGGAGAGGGAGCTCTTGCACTTTGCATAGTACACAATGAGAGTGCTTGTGAGTGTGTGTGGGTGAGTATACCCCCTAAGCACCCCCCTAGCTTGCTTGGGTCGACCCCCCCTTGTAGCTCATGCTTGAAGCTCATTGGACCCCTCCAGGCCTAGCCCCCTTTCCCCTTTGAGAGAGAGGACTTGATAAATGCAAAATCAATTAATTAAATATCCTAAATTATCATTGGACCCCTTGGGTGGCCAACCAATAGGCTTCAAGCACACCATGAGGGCAACATGAGGAGGAACTTGACAAGTGTCCTTGCTGCCTCTTACGGCTGGGGCTTCCCTTGTGTGTGTGTGTGTGTGTGTGTGTGTGTGTGTGTGTGTGTGTGTGTGTGTGTGTGTGTGTGTGTGTGTGTGTGTGTGTGTGTGTGTGTGTGTGTGTGTGTGTGTTCTCTCTCATCCCCCCCCCTTGTAGGCTCGCCCCCCTCCTTGTAGGGATCTTTTTGACTTTAGGAGCTCAAGCACCTTAGTCATCAAGCATGACAAAGCACTTGGACTAGGGGGTATTCCCACAAGCATCTCAGGCAAGCATGTCAAGGCACCTCAAGCACCTTAATCAAGCGGCAAGTCAAGCACCTCAAGCATGGAGTAAGTCAAGCACCTCAAGCACCTTAATCAAGCACCTCAAGCAGGACAAACACCTCAAGCACGACAAGCACCTCAAGCACCTCGAGCTTGGGCCGGGTTCCCACCTCAAGCTCAGCCCTAGCTTACCTAAGGTCAAAGGACTTTTTCACACATTATTGGAGGTCTTCAATGAAGCTAACCCTAAGGTCTTATGCTCCATTGGTTAGCCTTGCTCTTGATAGACCATCTCCCATTTGGGCCCCTTTACTATTGGCCCCGTGTTGAGATAGATCTATAAGCACATATCTATATCTTAACACTTGTTCCCGTTTATTCTCCCACATTAAGTGATCAATTTAATATGAGAAAATCATTTGGGTTGGTTAGATATTAGATTTTATGACATTACCTCTCTCTTGAAATCATAGTCATCCTCGACTATGAGGTAGAAGAGATAAAGGCTTAGTCATTAGTCAATCGTACTTAGCGGGTAGAGGATCCCTTTTTTACCCTATGACATCTTTCCAAGATGGATGACTAATCCATTTGGTGCTTGGGAGACATAGCTGCCGCAAGCATGTCTGCTCTTTAGTCCATTTCATTCTCCCAAAGTAGAGTGACAAATTCTACTTGGTGTTTGAGAGACGTCGTCATCACAAACATGATTATAAGCATGCATACTAGTTAAATTTGTGCACAATTAAAAAGAGGAATAGTCATATAAGACAAAAACATGAGTCATTTAAAAGAAATTTGTACATTTGCTTACTCTAATGTAGTATTGTAAGCATTGACAAGGTTCATACTATCCTTAAGTTGTACTCCTTGTATCCATTTAGCATCTTCAAAAGGATAATTTTTGAACTTAATAAGATACCGTCGGATTATCTTACCATGTCGTAGTACCTTGTCTTCATGCCGAAGGACAGCTTCGGGTTGTAGCACCTCTTCTTGGTCTTCAACTTCGGGAGGGTCTTCAATAATTGGTTCAGTTGGTGGCTCTCCTTTGTAGGGCTTAAGTAGGCTTACATGAAAGGCATTGTGTATAAGCCAATGGTTGGGCAACTTGAGTTGATAAGCAGTCTCATTGATAGGCTTCAAGATTTGGAAAGGACCATAGTATCTTTTTGCTAGTTTAGCATAATACTTTTGATGGCCCGTAGGATTTTTGCCCGTTGTTTGCCTTAATCGAACCTTAGGAAACTTGGGTAAGACCCAATCATTTTCTTTCAACATTAAGGCTCTTCTGTGCTTATCAGCAGTAGCTTTTTGCCTTTGTTGAGAGATGGCTATAGCCTCCCTAATCTTTTGAAAAGATTCTTGTAGGTCACGGCTATACTCATCGGCGGCGAAGATCTTCCCATGTACTTTCAGTAGCAAGGGACTTTTAGGTCTTCCCTCTATGATCTCGAAAGGTGCTTTCCCCGTAGAAGTATGTACAGTATTATTGTAGGCATACTCTACTAGCGGTAAATACTTTTCCCATTGTGAGCGTTGATCTACTTCGGTAACATAAGTTTTGAGTAGATCGAGTATCGTAAGATTGGCTATCTCACTTTGGCCATCCGTTTTTGGGTGATAGGCCGAAGAGAAATTCAATCTTGTTCCTAGATTTTCAAAGAGACCTTTCCAGAAATTACTGGTCATTCTAGGATCTCTATCTGACACGATGGATGTGGGTAATCCATGGTGCTTGAAAATCTGAGATATGAAGAGAGTTGCCATTTGATGTGCCTTAATAGTCTTTTTGACAGGAATAAAATGTGCTTGCTTGCTAAACCTGTCGACTAGTGTCTATATTCCTGTATTCCCATGGATAGACTTGGGCAATCCAAAGATGAAATCCATGGATATACTCTCCCATGGTGAATTTGGAATAGGCAATGGCTAGAGTAATCCAGGTTGCTTCCCTCTATCATACTTGGTCTTTTGGCATACTACACATTTTGAAACATACTCTTGTATGTCCACTTTCATGGTAGGCCAATAGAAATACGTCTCTACTCCTCGGAGAGTAGGTTGAATACCTCTATGCCCTGCATATGGAGGAACATGGGATTCATACATAACCTTCTCACGAAGGGAATGGGTAACACATAGCCTATTTCCGTGGAGAAGATAACCATCCTGCAAGGTGAATGGTTCCTCTTTCTTCCCCAAAGCAAGGGCTGACATTATGTCTCTAAAGTCAGGGTCAGTAGCATACTCATCTATCGTAGAGGATAGATCATTGTGAGTAGCTATAGACACCGCATTAACTTTTGGTCGTCGTGAAAGTGCATCGGAAACTTGATTGTGCTTACCAGCTATGTGAGCAATATGGAAATTAAATTGCGAAAGAAAATTTTCCCACCTCATTTGTTTGTCGGAAAGTTTGGTTTGCGTCATGAAATACTTGAGACTTTGGTGGTCGGTTCGTAGGATAAATGGAGTCCCCAATAGGTAGTGCTTCCATGTATCTAGGGCATGTAGAACAGCTAAAAGCTCTTTCTCATAAATGCCCAAGACTCGTTCATCACTATTGAGCCTTCGGCTCTCATATGCTATGGCATGCCCTTCTTGAAGCAAAACCGCTCCAAGGCAATCACCACACGCATCACATTGGACCTCAAATGGTTTTGAGAGATCCGGAAGCACGAGGACTGGTTGGGAAGTAAGCTTCTCTTTGAGTTTTTCAAAAGCATTTTGCTCCTTAGCAGTCCATACAAACTTAACGTTCTTCTTTGTTAAGTCATGTAGTGGTCCTGCTACTTGAGAGAATTTTGCTATGAAGCGTCTATAGTATGCACACATACCAATAAAGCTTCTTAGCTCATGCAGATTCCTTGGGTTAGGCCATGATTTTATTACCTCTAACTTTGATGGATCCATACGAATACCATCGTGAGAGATAATATGACCTAGATATTGAATCTCTTGAAGGAAGAATTCACTTTTCTTTTGGTTGAGAAAAAGTTTGTTTTCCCTCAAGGCTTGAAAAATCACTTGGAGATGTTGCTTATGTTCCTCCAAAGATTTGGAGTAGATGATGATATCATCAAAGAACACTCCAGTGAATTTACGATATGGTCTAAAAATTTTCTCCATGAGACGATTGAAAGTAGCTGGTGCATTAGTCAAGCCAAAAGGCATGACTAGATATTCATAAAGACCAAATGTTGTGCGAAACACGGTCTTTAGGATATCTTCATCCACTATCCTTATTTGATGATAGCCACTCTTAAGTTCAATCCTACTGAAGTAGGTAGATCCTTGTAGCTTATCAAACAGATCTTCTACCCGAGGCACGAGAAATCTGTTTTTGATAGTGATATGGTTTAGTGCTCGATAGTCCACACACATACGGTATGTACCATCTTTCTTTTGCACTAAAAGGACTGGAGAACAAAAGGGAGAGGAACTAGGTCTCACCATCCCTTTGTCTACCAATTCCTGTACTTGCCTCATAATCTCCTCTTGTTGAGCTTGTGAGACTCGATAAGGAGGTTTGTTAGGCGGTGAGCTTCCTGGAAGGAGCTCAATACGATGGTCATCATCCCCTCGTTTTGGAGGTAGGTCCATAGGGATATCATCGATGAACACATCTTGGAATCCTTTTAGAAAATTAGACAAGTCTAACTCTTCTTGATTCCTATCATTTTCATTTGATGAAACATTATTAGCTTTTAGAGACTCTTTGACATAAATCATGTACGCAGAAACGGAGCTCTTCATTGATTTATCAAAAGAAAGAGGATTTACAAGTGGAATAGTGCGACCACGCTCACTAGAATCTATATACATGTTCTTTCCCCTGTAGGTGAAGTAAATTCTCCTTTCAGGGAACTTCATGTTGGCAGCCATGCGATCAAACCATGGTGCCCCTAGGATAACATCCTGATGTTGGAGAGGAGAGATGAAGAAGTCTTCTTTGTCGACATAGCTTTGGACATGAAGCCTCAACTTCCCAATCAAGGGAGTAACGGAGGCTTGTTGTCCCTTGAAAGCTGCATCAGCTGTTACTATATCTCCCATCTCAAAAGCTTGAATGCACAACTTGGTGGCCAACTCTATTGATATGAAGTTGAGAGTAGAGCCAGGGTCAAACAAGATGGAGGCATCATGCTCTCTTACCTTTCCCCACGCATAGGAAAGTGATGATCCTTTGCAATGAGCATCCTCGTTTGGAGCTTCGATGGTGGAAGCCCTAGGAGTCTCATTGCGAGTATTCTTTTTGGGGCAAGAACGATAGCCATGTCCTTGCTCTCCACACTTGAAACACTTATGGTCCTTGCGAAAAGCTTCAAGCTCTTCAGGAGAGAGTTTGTTTTTACCTTTGTAAACTCCCTTCTCCTTGGACCGATGTTGTTGTTGTTGTTGTTGTTGTTGTTGTTGTTGTTGTTGTTGTTGGAAGTGCCTTGGGAATTATTTTGAGCATTGGGTTTCCCCTTTGCATCATTTTTATCTTTGTTTTCCATGGGCTTGACATTACGTCTAGCCCCTTGATGGAAATTGATGCGTGAAGCAACCATGGTGTGGTGGATTACTTCGGTAATAGTACCGGGCCGTTGAGAGTTGATGTATTCGGCCATCTCTTCAGGTAATCCCGCACAGAATTGATGTCTTTGTTCGGCAAAGTCTATCTTTTGAAAGACAGTAGCTTTGAGATGTAAATCCCAAAACTTGTCTACATACTTGTTGATAGACTCATGAGAGAGAAGCTTCAAGCCGCGCCATTCGGTAAGAACTTTATCTTTAGTATCACTTGGAAGAAATTGCTTCATGATGGAAACTCGTAGAGTTTTCCATGTCTTTGGGGCTTCTCCATTGCCACGAAGACTAGCCCACCATTGACGAGCTGATTTTTGGAAGTGCATAGCTACATGGCGTAGCTTGGAGGACTCTGTGAAGCCCTCGTCCCCAAAGGCCGCATCAAATTGCTGGATGAAGGCCAACACTTTGTCGGTAGCACCAAAGGTGCCATCGTAGGTGAGAAAAGAGATACTCTTTCCTCCCTCCTTGAACTTCTTTAGCTTTTGTGACCTTCGCCATGCAGGAAATGATTTGCGATGTCCTCCCCTCTTGTATTCTCTGGGAGAATAGCCATAACTTTCATCGGAAGAGGAGGAAGGTGAAGAAGAAGGAGAAGAGGGTGACCTCTTCCTAGCCCTTTTCTTCCTTTGTTTCCTCTCTTGCCTTTCAGAGTGATGAGGAGAAGGACTATAGGTTGCTCTTTTCCTCTTGGGAGGAGTAGGCGATCGTCTAGACCGCCGTCTTCATGGAGCCACATCTTCAGAAGAACTTAGACTGTCATTGCTTTCTTTCTCTTTGGATTCCTCCTCTTGAATGGGAGAGAGTCTTCTTTTGGGGGTCTCTTCAAGAGGCCTCCTAAGCTCTCTCTCCTCTGGGAGAGGAAGGGAAATTCCATAAGCACGAAGTTGTTGAGTAACTTCGGCCTGCAAAATAGGGTTGCCCATAGCTTGTTGCAACCTAGTGACGAGATAATTCACAAACATGGGAGCATCATCATTAGCACCTTCATGTGCAAAATCAAAGCTATCAATGTTCATTCTACTCTCTTGATTATTGTCAGCCATGTTAACAAAATTTATGTTTATACTTAGTGTATGCTTTGGTAATACAAAACCTTAGTTGCCACTCCTCTTAGCCTTTGAAAATCGGCTCTTAAGTATCTACACCCACGGCTCAAAGTGGTTAATTATAGAGAGTAGAGGAGTAGGTCTAACATAGTAGAGTTGCCAAGGGCTAGCTCCTTTCGGACTTCTTATGGCTCAATAATGGTAAAGCCGTAGGAAAGTCTAAAATGACTCCATTATTAAGTCCAAAGCTCCCGAGGTGTGCACCATCCCCCACATAGTGGACTTAACAAAACCGATATTAGATCCTAGTTCCACTTACTCTATTATAATTAACAACATCAACCATTTATAGGCTACTTAAGGACCTCTCTTCTGAAGCAAGAAAAGAGAAACCAAATGCTCTAATACCAATGTAATGGAATTTTCCTATTCAATTTGAGAGTAGCGGAATTTAATGAGAATACTTTCAAGAAATGATTTTGTGAGCATAGCGGGTAGACATAATTGAAGATAGCAACCTAATCATAGCAATTAGTTAACTTGGCATAGACAATACTTTTGCAAGAGAGAGAATTTAGAGAACATGACAACAGTTGAGGACCGGATTTATGTGGAGCCGGTCCCCCCTCCAATAGGCATTTGTATTATGATTTCTCCCATAAAGAGAGACTTGTTACAATACAGTCTTTGTGTTCCTTGTGACCTAGGTGATGCCATGAAGATGGAAGGCTTCATGCATCACAAACATAACATAAACTTGAAGAAAGCTTTAACTATCCCAAGCCTCAGTCCCAAGACCTCAAACACCTTCGAAGGTGGAGAGAGCTAGCAGGGAATGAGGGTAGGGAAGAGGAAGAAGAAACATTTCGTAGGAGAAAGAATTAGTTCCTCACTTATTATACTCTTGTTGCTAGCATACATAATAGCATAGTAATGAAGAAGAAGGAGATGGCAAGCTTAAGCATTGAAGCATGTCTCTTGGTTGGATTTGCACTCCATAGCCAAGAGTGTTGGTGTAGGCTCTCAACCTCTACTTTCTTGGAGAAGGAGAGGGAGCTCTTGCACTTTGCATAGTACACAATGAGAGTGCTTGTGAGTGTGTGTGGGTGAGTATACCCCCTAAGCACCCCCCTAGCTTGCTTGGGTCGACCCCCCCTTGTAGCTCATGCTTGAAGCTCATTGGACCCCTCCAGGCCTAGCCAATCACAAGCAGAGCCTATTACAAGCAACAGGGATAGCCTTGGGACAAGTGTCCCCCTTTCCCCTTTGAGAGAGAGGACTTGATAAATGCAAAATCAATTAATTAAATATCCTAAATTATCATTGGACCCCTTGGGTGTCCAACCAATAGGCTTCAAGCACACCATGAGGGCAACATGAGGAGGAACTTGAAAAGTGTCCTTGCTGCCTCTTCAAGCTGGGGCTTCCCTTGTGTGTGTGTGTGTGTGTGTGTGTGTGTGTGTGTGTGTGTGTGTGTGTGTGTGTGTGTGTGTGTGTGTGTGTGTGTGTGTGTGTGTGTGTGTGTGTGTGTGTGTGTGTGTGTGTGTGTGTGTTCTCTCTCATCCCCCCCCCCCCTTGTAGGCTCGCCCCCCTCCTTGTAGGGATCTTTTTGACTTTAGGAGCTCAAGCACCTTAGTCATCAAGCATGACAAAGCACTTGGACTAGGGGGTATTCCCACAAGCATCTCAGGCAAGCATGTCAAGGCACCTCAAGCACCTTAATCAAGCGGCAAGTCAAGCACCTCAAGCATGGAGTAAGTCAAGCACCTCAAGCACCTTAATCAAGCACCTCAAGCAGGACAAACACCTCAAGCACGACAAGCACCTCAAGCACCTCGAGCTTGGGCCGGGTTCCCACCTCAAGCTCAGCCCTAGCTTACCTAAGGTCAAAGGACTTTTTCACACATTATTGGAGGTCTTCAATGAAGCTAACCCTAAGGTCTTATGCTCCATTGGTTAGCCTTGCTCTTGATAGACCAACTCCCATTTGGGCCCCTCTACTATTGGCCCCGTGTTGAGATAGATCTATAAGCACATATCTATATCTTAACACTTGTTCCCGTTTATTCTCCCACATTAAGTGATCAATTTAATATGAGAAAATCATTTGGTTTGGTTAGATATTAGATTTTATGACACGTGCTTGCATGGAAAAGGTTGATCCAACCTAGCGACTTGTATATAACTAGGTGTTAGGTGCGTCAAAATTTACATGAGGTGCAAAAAGCTTGTCAGGAATGAGGAACACTTTGTCTTAAAGTTCAAAGCTTGGTGATTGGTGGGCAGTGTGGTACATTGCTTCAGAGATAGTTGAATAGTTGGTGTCCATAAATTTGTGCTACAATACAGATAGGATAACAAAGCTTGGTGATTGGTGAGCATTGTGGTACGTTGCTTCAAAGATAGTTAAATAATTGGTGTCCATGAATTTGTGCTACAAAATAGATATAACAATGTCAAGCTAAGTATGCGTGCATTCAACCCCAAAAATAGTGAAAACTATTGAGAATCCAAGCTTTTAACATAATTCTTTGATACCAATTGTAAGGTACCCGACCTAGTAATTGGGGCAGCTTGACAAAGATCTCCTAGAGAGCTAGGGTGGATGATGCCTAATCATAGTGCATAAATTAGGTTCCAAGATAGATTACTTCGACTCATAAACACGATCTTGAGCTAGGTGCAAAGTGATCACAAGTTCACAATAAGCATTGCTTCATGTACACAAACTTGGGTGATCTTCCATTGAGAAGTGGGTCTCTTTTATACCAGACCATGCATTATTACATTGCATGTGGGTTCTATGCCCCTTTCTCTCCTTCACTCCCCACCAAACTCACCATAAAATTCAACACCCCCCCCCCCCCCCCCTAAAGATCCAATCCTTGCACTTTCTCAATCAATTTACTCCACAATGAGTAGCCCGGAAAAAGGTGACTAGACTTTTATATTCTATCTCAGATTTCCTATCCCTATAGATTAGCCCAAGTCTTGACATGTGCATACATACATGGGGGTTTAAAACATATTCTAAAATAGATTTCTAGTCCTTGTAGCTTATGCCCTTTTTTGTGTCTCTTATCTTCTTCTAATGAAATTTGCCTCTTGTTGAGGTAAATCTTTAGCAAAATTCCATGGTTGTCCACACCTATGACAGAAAAATTGTCCTCTTCCACCACCTCGGCCTTGTCCTCTTCCTCTTGTCATGGTTGCTCTACTTCCTCTAAATCCTCCTTGGTTGAAGATAACTCGATCTCTTGGTACTCCTATTGGAGTCACATCTTTTGGCTCAGTCATGTGCTTTGAATCAAACTCCAAGAGTGCAAGAATTACTTCATCGAGCTTCTTCTTCACATTTTGCAAAATAGACACTAGTGTGTCAAGGTGCCTTGTCAACACTATTGAGCAAAATTGCAATGGCTTCATCATCAAGAACATGCTTTTGTACTCCCAACAATTTTTCCTTCAATTCTTTGAACTTGTTAAGATGAGCCACAAGTGTCTCACCGTCCTTCTTCTTCATCTTGTAGAAATGCATCAACAATTTAGTCTTTGAGCTCTTTGATGTGGTGCCAATCTCTCGATTGAGAACATCCCAAGCCTCCTTTGCATCCTTCATCTTAGCAATATGTGAGATAACATCGACGCCAAGTGATTGTTCTATAAATCCAAGTGCTTTTTAATTTTCAGCAACATTGACTACTACAGATGCATCTTCATGTGCCTCTATAAAGTGCCAAAGCCACATCAGCAAATACATTGTTTCTTTGCCAAGTGAATTTTTTTCCATTAAGTTGGTGATGATGACGATTTTTTGCTCCATGAGGTGGTCTTACTTGGCGACTCACACAAGCAATGTGTAACCTCTACAATGACTGTGTGTGCAAAGAAAACTTTATTGCACATTGAGTCACAAGATCAATGTTGTAAACCGCTAAGCTTAATAGAAGGTGACTCTTCTAATAAGATTTTGTACAAACCAATGGATATTCCAAGGTGATTTGTTTTCCTTTATTTTTCAATAATAATATTTGCCAAAAGAATTGTGCCTTTCACATGAGAGCACCATTTTGCTCAACCTTGGGCATTACACCAAAAAAGGATGGGATGTGCAAGAACAACCTCTTAAATTGAATTTATTATGTAGTTGAAGCATGTCGTTAGTGGTGCTAACCTTTACAATGAGGCCACCTTTTGCAAGAAAAAGGGTTGTGGTCTGTACTCAGTGAGTCGCGGCAATTACAGGCATGCAAACAATGAGTTGGAAATGGGATGCAAGTTGCACACTATGACTTTGTAGTCACTTGGTTAGGTGGGGACCAATTGCTTGACAAGCTACCAAAGTATCATTGTTGATGTGGATAATCGTCATCCAAGTGACTTTTAAAAACGTTGCTTTTATGCAGTGCTATTAAAAACCTTGCAAGATGGACCGCTTGTATACTTGCCACGGTATATTGAACCCAAATTTTAAATTGTTTCCCTATAGATTCCTTGATTTGAAGACCTTCGAAGTAGATCCCACGATTTGAAGGACACACACATACACATTCAAGTATTATAGATAACTGAAGCACAATGTATGCAAGGAGACTCAGACTTCTTTAAGGATTTAATCACCTCCAAGTAATGGATTTTTTATCTCTAATTTATGCTCTTAAATAAATTGTCTCACACATAGTTAATGTCGGATAAGCACATAACAAATATTATAAAGGTTGAAGACTTACCATCCTCTTCTAATCATTGAATTAGTTGTCCCAATAGTTAATTAAGAAAGGGTGAGATATGCTCACATACTTAGGCACATGATTAAGGAGAGGCATACTCAATTAAATGCATCTAACTAACCTCATCCTAAGGATGCAAGTGGCTCACATAAGAACATAACCTCAATTGGGATGACAAGGACTAGTTTGAGAAACCCCAACTTTTCAAACTCTAACCTTGGGACATTTAAGAGGCACGGATACCATTCATAAAGTCCTAGATGTGATATGATACTTATCCTTAACTAACAAGTAGACTTGTGAAAAGTACTCGAGTCTAATTGGGTCCATCCAGTTGTAAACATAGTTCCGTTTGGATACTAGTCTCCCACTCTCCACATTGTACTCATCCATTCCTCAAGTTTTTTAATCACTACCACATTGTTTTACATGTACAATTAGGGTTCCTTGATTAATTCTCGGCACAGGTTCTTTCATTGATCCCTTCAAACATCACACAAACAATTCTTTCTCAAACAGGGTCTACCAAAGATAGTCCTATATTTTAACAAAAAGAATTATCCAATCTATGAGTTTGCCATTGTTTGCGAACTTTCTTTGTCTAACCAGAGTCTTTGCAAAGATTTTCTTATTCTCTAACCATGAAGCTGGTAATCAAAACTTTCCCTGTCGCTAATCGCCAAGGATACTCGCGTACCATGAGATGTGCATGCTACTAACCACATCTTATTCTCTACTAACCATGGTATTTCCTTGCTAAGTACAAGCTCCTTGTGGCAAGAGTATGCCATATTAGTAGCTTTCTTTTCTAGGGCTAATTTTCCATAGTGATCAAACAAGTTTACCCTAGATCAAACAATTATTTTTCCAAATAATTCTTTCAAATTACTTTATGAAAACAGATGCTTGTCTCTTGTGATGGTAATCACATTCTTAGTCAATTTAGGACATCCTAGGTTTCTTGTACTAAGGTCAACTTATGAATGAACAATGAAAAAACTAACAATTGATTGACCAAATTAGGAGCAGGTGAAGCAACAATTTGCAATTGAAAATGGCCTCCAACAACCTCAGTCTTTGGTGCCACATGTTAAGGATTCAGTGGATGCATAGGTATGGCATTGGAGCTTTGAGTTCTCTTCGTTGGTGGGGTCATCTCTTATGAAATACATAGAGAAGATAAAAGGGTGTAATACTAGAATCAATCAGAACCAAATGGTTGTTAGTTAAAACAATGTGGGATATTTATAAACCATTCATAAATTACATAAAAATACAGTTCTAGTGCAAGTTATATGCATCCATTTATTTAGGAACACTTACTATTGCCTAAATAACCTTATCTATGAGGGAATTCATGATTCAAATTTCACACCCAAGTGATTGGATATATGCGTGCTTAGCTAATCCTAGATGTTCCTTCATAATTATGCTTATTTTTCAAATGATTTAGCTTAGGTAGACAAAAAACTCAAGCTTAACACCATATTATTTTGAGGATATAAACAACAACAAGGTTTGACTCAATGGTTAGTTATCTTGCAAGTAAGCGCTCTCCTAATGAAGAGTAATGGGATGGGTGACCTCTTAAGAAGTTTTGAGTCCTGGTAAATGGTTGTTCCTCATGTAGCCAATGGTGCCAATGAATCCTTTGTAGCCTCATTTTCAAATATGCCAAGGACTAGGCCTTGGTCATTGCCTTGGTCAGTCACCTTGGAGGAAGTTGATGGGGGGCAAAAGTGAAGGGGGTACTGGCGAGATGGTGTACTCTCACCACCATGCAAAAATATTGTTGTAGAGTTATATTGCTCTTCCTCTCTGCCTATTGTGTGCCTGCCCTCTATCTCTTTATATAGGCTTCTGGGTATGTTACTATTGGCACGAGCTTTTAGGATCCTTTTCTCACGTATCATTATTTTTGAGTGCAAGTCTCTTCGATCACTATTTTTGCATACTCAACTATGGTCGACCTTTATTTTTATCTATGAGCTGAAATCGGCCTCTCTTTTTGAAGTCCTTTTCTTTCAGTTATCCACAGGAGCCACAAAATAATCAACCCCCATTTTCCTAAAAGTAATGCATTTAGAACCTTCTCTTATTCCTTATGATATAAAACATAGAATTAACATAACTTGCACTTAGAATGTCTAATTTCAAAACCATTGTTTTGGACAACTCCCTAATTATGAACACACTTAAAAATGTTCCAAAAATGAGAATAAGGACCTTGAGTAGAAGAAAAATTTATTGATAAAATTGAGGTACATTACATTAACATACATGTATGCTAATTAACATACATCTATATATAACCACCAAGATGTGTGCTAGCTAGCACATACTACAATGTAATTCTATCGGCTGGCTATGCTTATTAAGAAGGAGAAGGAGAAAGAGAAGTCAACAAACAACCCATACACACTTTTGTAGAAATCATTTTTATCGTTTCTCAAAAATTAAGAATAGGTTATATTTCAAATGGCATGCTATTATAGATAGCCTCATAAGTTCTTGGAGTAATACAATATAGATTTCTTCTTTTTGAAATGTGCTCCATGGGTATCCTTATATAGCTTTCAATATGCTAGACTATATGAACACGAGGCATACTGTTAGCCACATTACTAACATCAAACCTATGATGTAATTTTTCATATTTTTTGAGCAACTTAGATAACTCTAGTCCAAAGCTTTTGTTACTTATGTTAGGGTTTTAAACTTACTTCCATCCTATGCCTATGTGAACAACCCCTTATGCTACTACTCTCACACTTTAGTGGGAAACATGCCTACACCTAGCATGCCACATGGAGCAGACACTTGTCCTAAAGCTCCTCATGCACCTAGCTACCTATGTGGATGCATCAGCATCTGCCACCTCCACTGCTTACATATATTACTCCATCTAGAAATGGAGAAACATTGTACAAATAATCATCCCATCTATTTTGTGCTATTTTGTACTTGGCTTGCTTACGTCATTTTAATTAGTTTGTTAAGCTAACGTCTTAGTTATGAACGCAACTAACTATTTTCCACCTTAACCGTAGCCTTACAAGTGGTATCAGAGCATTATTGTGAGGCTCCGCATGATTATTAATATTATCTCTTATTGTAATTATCCTTTTATCGAGCATCTCCTTGTTCTCAAGTCAATTTTGCATGATTAATGTCTTTTTACCTTGTTAATCTCTACATAACACTAGCTCAGAAGCAACTGTGTATATTTAAACATAGCAGTCAACACCCAAAAGCGCCAAGTGCCCCAAGTCGCTGGTCTCGTCAGTGCCACTCGTTGCCCACTACTCGACTATTGGTCCACATCACCAGCTCTCAACACCTTGAAGCCCATCCCAATTGTTTTCACGCGTGTGCCCTCTGCACCGAAAGGTACTCGCGACCAACTTTCAACTCCCCGAGTAGGTGCTCACTGCTCACCTCCCGAATTCTGTCTGCACCATTGTGTGCTTGATTACCTTGCAAGCCCTACCAATTTACCTTGTCTCAGCCTATCGCCATCAAGACCGTCAACACCTGCTTGTGCTACTTGCTAAAGCACACAACCCAAAGGGCCGAAGCCCATCCACACTGTCTTGGTGACACGCTATAGCCATTTTGACTGGTTGGATTAGCAAGTCATTTGTTAAAAGCTTGCAGATATCGAGCTTGGCCACATCACTCAATTCACTGCAATTGGTTGCTTTGAGTGCCCTCACTCACCCTATCATTGGCTCGCAACAACGCCCTGCTCTTGGCACAAGTAGCATCTATCCTCTTCAACCACCAACCCGGCTTGCCTCGCCAGCCCTGTATGCTCCTCCTTGACTGTCGCTACCAAGGCTTGGTCACCAAACACACACAGAGTAGCCCACTTCCAATCTATTGCCACCAAGTTTGTACATCATCAAGCCACTCCTTTTTGGGCGCCATCGCAGTTCTATTCATTATCACGTTGTAGGATACCTACCGGCTACTCTCATCTTATCCAAGCTGTGGTAATTCACGTTGTTCACCACCAACTATGTTAATTGGCTTGCATCACCTTGCTACCAATTCTTATCAACATCGTTTTTGCTAATCGAACTTTCTATAAAAGTGCACTAATTTGCCTCTCATTTGCTACTCTCAAGCTCATTTTAGCTAATTTATGATTAAACATTTGTATTTCACTTATTTTGCTAAATTTTCATAGTCCAAAAATGCCTACCCTCCTAGTCTCGTAGTCCAACGCTCCCACGGCCCCCTAACCAAGTTCAAAATTGCACTAATCTACCATTGACCACACGCTAACGGTACTTTAAAACCCATTTAACGTGATTTTCAAATAGGATTATTTTATCCTCATGCTAGTGTTGCTAATCAATGTTTCTTTTTTAAACTTTCAAGCAATGTTTATAACAATCAAATTATGACAGATCTTAATCAGTTTGCAAATACACATCTACGACAGTCTTTTGATGACACATAAGATATAATAAGATGAAAAAGGAATCAATTTTCTAGTCTTTTGTCCCAGTGCTGATTCTAAGATGCATATGCCATTCTTGTATTTTTTTCTTATTGTTTACCAAATACAATGCAGGATTTTAAACTGAAGCAAATCAAATTTTTGTTTTTAGATGTTTCATTGATATTAAACTGCAACTTTGCAAATATTATTTGTTTTGTTTAATGTTCACAATTGGCTAACCATAGTTTTGTTCATATCACCACTTATGTCGTTGCGCTCTTGTTCATCACTCGTTCATTTTTGCTTTGGTTCGTTGTCATCTTTGCACATATGATAGTTGAATTCTCGCTCTCTCTTTTCTCTCTCTCTCTCTCTCTCTCTCTCTCTCTCTCTCTCTCTCTCTCTCTCTCTCTCTCTCTCTCTCTCTCTCTCTCTCTCTCTCTCATATAAACCCCTATGTGTTTCTCAGAACAGCCTTGCAATCTTCCCTTCTCTCCTTCCTTCTACTCGGCAACCCACAAGGTTTCTCCCTCTTCTCTAAATTCTCTCTCCTTATCTCTTCTTCCTTAGAAAGCCCTGCAACCACCTGGCCTTCTCTCTCTCTCTCTCTCTCTCTCTCTCTCTCTCTCTCTCTCTCTCTCTCTCTCTCTCTCTCTCTCTCTCTCTCTCTCTCTCTCTCTCTCTCTCTCTCTCTCTCTCTCTCTCTCTCTCTCTCTCTCTCTCTCTCTCGCCTTTGCACCTTGTGCTACTTCATGCCAACCCTCTCTCTTAAATTAGGTCTCCCCCCATGGGAGCACACACACAGAGCACAACCCTTTTCAACTCTCACTCCTCTTCTCCTGCATGGCCCACCCCCCCTCGTTCGATTCTATAGAGAGTTCCTCTCTCTCTCTCTCTCTCTCTCTCTCTCTCTCTCTCTCTCTCTCTCTCTCTCTCTCTCTCTCTCTCTCTCTCTCTCTCTCTCTCTCTCTCTCTCTCTCTCTCTCTCTCTCTCCATAAATGAGAGATTTTCTTTCTCCTGATTCGCTCTCTGGAAACTTCCTCTATCTCTAACATACTACACACATGCAGTGTACCCTCCTCATGCACGCCTCTCCCTCTTCAAAGGGTGGCGCCCTCTAGCTGACTAATCTCTAATCCCCCACTCACAAGCTCCCTCTCTCCTATTCAATGCCACACACACATACAATGCTCTCCCCATATCTTGGTGCTCCCTGGGCATAGCCTTGCGCTCCCCTCTCATGCTCGCACCCTCTGGCTCTCCCCTCTCACACCCTTCTGGCTACCCTCGCTTCTGTGCCACAGCAAGGCACACACCAAAATGGCCTACGGCTGGCGGCAGTTCAGAAAAAATGATATTTTTTTAATTAATTTTTTCTTACTTCTCATAAAAGCCCATTCTCACCTTTGCTCCCGGAAAACGCTATTTTAACCTCCAAGGAAAAAATTCAAAGATTCAATCAAAGATCTATCTTAGCAGTACTTGAACTCAAGACTTCTCTCCCCCTATTCTCTCGAATCTCACAGTCTCTATCTCTCCCGGATTTTAAGTCAAAATTTGAAGCTTTTTTTGGTAATTGAAATAAAACTTGTCTACGCTTCCCTCTTCTTCAAAGGCAAGCTCAAAATCTACCTACAGTTTCAATAGGTCGAAATACATTGTGTTCCCGATTTCTCTCTTTCCCTGCCCCAAAATAACCATAAAAGAAGAATTTTAATGTCGTAAAGACGTAAATATTTATTTTGGCTAGTCTTGAACTCAAGTCGACTCTCCAATTTACTTTGTCTCTCAATACTATGACCCCTTCATACTAACATGTTTAGGCCCCCATGAAAACTGAGATGGCTATGCCTAGTAGTTGTGACAAGTGCATAAGGTCTCAAAATTGGTAAAGAACTTCCAAAGGAGCTGGCAAAGCATTCCAATTTTAATGTACATATCAGCAAGTGATTCAAATCCTATGTAATCATTCATTTGCGACATGCATTAAATCATGCTATACAGACATTATTATGCAATGATTTTTATGCAAATGCAAATCATTGTATATGAACTTCTTTAAACTGCTGCAACACCCAGCTTGGCAGCTATACTTTGAAAAATAACTGGCTCCCCTCCTCAAGCGAACGTCCTTGTGAGCATAATAGCCTAAAACACAACACACCAAAACTAATTGCAGTATGTCTATTCTCATTTAACACATTACAACATCATACTTTTTCAACATTTTAGTCAAGTAATAATATAGTCAGTGATAAATTATTAAGCAGTAAACATAGTAGAATAAACGAACTAGCACTAGTAAATCTATATACTCACACTAACAGGTTTTATAAAGATTTACCAATCAAAAACCCTAACCTCCCCAATAGGCAACTAAGCAGTAAATAATAAAAGAGATTAATTAATAAAATAACTACAAACTATCCTAATCCAGAAAATAATTTATCACCATTAATAACAAGAACATCTCCCTTCCATGTTGACAGAGCTCTACAGAGGTAAAGCTTGAAAACCCGTATATTATAAAGAATATATCAATACAACAACTACGTGGAAGTCATAGCCTGAATTTTCGTTCCCTTTTTTCCATTTTTAATTCTCATTTTTATTGATTTTATTTTTTCATGCACTCAATTTTTTTTTGCTTTTGCAAGTCACGTCAAACTTGAAATGTATGTTTTTTCTTTTTAATCATACATTCCATACTCACTGTTACATCGAGCAGGAATATCCTTTCACATTCACTTACCAACCCGTATAAAACCTGGCTACGGCTCGTGGCTCTGTCACTAGAGACAAAGTTGGCTCCACCCACCTACCAAGCTTATAGCGATGGGTACACAACATATAACATATAAGCTTCCCTCCCAAGCTCATCACAAGTGTAATTAATATTTAACATCCCAGCCATAATGTGGAGTTTAAAGGTCTCTCCCAACCACAAAGATCTACGACACTTCAAAGATTTGTTTTTCCCATTAAGGGTATAATGTACTATCCAACACTAAATTAGCTATAGTGACTATATTAATTACTAACCTTCACTACTCCCTGTAATCCACTAACCAGTTCGATCAAAATTCTTGATTAATAATTCTAGATAAACACTACTAATAAAACCATATAGATTCCTAATCTAGCCAATTTAATTAAACTATGCATGACCCTTATTAATTCTTCACTAACTTACATGCATTAAAATGAAAAGATGCTAACAATTTGAAATAACAACTTGGAAATAAAACACATGTTAAGTCTTTCTTAAAAGTGTTGCTTTACTTTGAACTGCATCCCAGATACAACTTAACATCTCTTTACTTCACAACAACTACTCCAATCTTCTCTTTTGATCACATAGTCTAATTTTGCTTACTACAAAAGTATTAGAACTACACACCCACTAATGGAATGTAGTAACCTACTCCTAATTTTTATGATTTTTTTTGTTTTTGTTTTTGTTTTTGTTTTGATAGTTTTGCTTGTTTTGATTCTTTTTTTGTTTTTAGTGTTGTTTTGAATTAAACAAGAAATCCAGCATAAAAGAAAACATTTCTTTTTGGACTTTGTGAATTTTTCATTTGTTTGGATTTGTGTGGTTTTGTTTTTTTTCTTTTTCTTTTTTAAACATGTGTACGCAAAGTTAGGCATACCTTAAGTCCATCTCCTCCCTCGGCATCATCCGCTCGATCTCTCACTACATATTACGGAATAGTGCAGGTGCATTGGCTAAGCCAAAAGGTGCTACATGTTGTGGACTACAGGTATCCACACATGGTCCAGTTGCCTACTCTTAGTAAAAGCTTCAGAATCCTACTTGTATTTAATGCCCTAGTTAGAGGCATCTATATAAGGTCCAAAACCTACTTCTACTAAAAATCTACAGCTCCCTACATGCATGTTATACCCTATCCACTTTCTCTTGTTGTGCTATGGATTTCAAGCATATATACATGCTACAGACACCTACTTTCACTTAAAAGTTGCAGTGTCCTACGTGTACTATGTCCTATCCACTATGCACATTAACACCTATTTTGCATAGGTATTTATTGGGATAATTTTTTACTTTCACATAATTTAGAAATATGGCCCATTATACCACAATACTTACACTTAGGTTGATATCTAGGTTTGAGAATTTTCAACTCATTCACTCCCTTAGTTTGCTCTTTGCTAGTTTCTTATGAACATGAAGTATTGAGTTCTTCACTTTGATTGACACAATAAATATTACTAGCCATTTCTCTTAATGCAACTATACTCTCATCTCCCCTGTGGCCACTTGTCACTTCACCACCTAATGCTACGTTTCTATACTTTTCAAGCTCCCCTCTCATTGCTTTAACATCATTTCTCAAGGATGCTATTCATTCAAAATGAGATTTACGTTCGTGGTTAATCATCTGACACATCTCTCTTATTTCCTCTTTTAATGTTATAACATCCCTACTATAACAATCATCAATTATCTTGACTAGGTCCTTGTTATGTTTAGCTTCAAGCAAAGCTTGTTTCTTTTTTATTTCTTATATGGATATTTTGGCCAAACAATCTCTAATCACACTACCCACATTATAACTTTCATTATTCTCTTGCTCCATTGGTCTAGTCCCTTTAGACCAAGCTGAATCAGCCTAAGCAATATTCTCTAAATCACCTAAGATGCATCTTGAGCTTTACTCACACCATGCCAACTTTAGTTATTGCTCTAGAAAGTCATTTCATCCAAGGTTACAAGCATAAAAAGTATATATATTGGGATAATCAAAAGTCAATCTAAGACTCGCTCTTTTCAGTGTTACTACACAAACATTGCCTCTTCTTGATTGGCCAATCCCTAGGTACCAGCATGCAAAATATATGCACTGGTGTGCCCCGTAGCTCTAACAACTAGCTAATGGCTTCCAATTCTTTCTTATTAAGTTTAGTTAAACCAACGACCCCCTAACTAACCTAAAAGTGCACTAATTTGCCTCTCATTTGCTACTCTCGAGCCCATTTTAGGTAATTTATGATTAAACGTTCCTATTTCACTTATTTTGCTAGATTTTTGTAGTCCAAAAATGCATGCCCTCTTAGTCTCGTAGTCCAACGCTCACACAGCCCCCTAACTAGGCTCAAAATTGCACTAATCTACCATTGACCACATGCTAACAGTACTTTAAAACACATTTAACGTGATTTTCAAATAGGTTTATTTTATCCTCATGCTAGCGTTGCTAATCAATGTTGTTTTTTTTTTTACTTTCAAACAATGTTTATAACAATTAAATTATGATATATCTTAATTAGTTTGCAAATACACGTCTACGACAGTCGTCTGACGACACATCAGACATAATAAGATGAAAATTTTATATTAATAGGAATCAATTTTCTAGTCTTTTGTCCCAATGCTGATGCTAAGATGCATATGCCATCGTTTATTTTTTTTCTTATTGTTTACTGAATACGATGCAAAATTTTAAACTCAAGCAAATCAATTTTTCATTTTTAGATGTTTCATTGATATTTAAACTACAACTTTGCAAATAATATGAATTTTGTTCAATGTTCACAAATTGGCTAACCACAATTTTGTTCAAATCGTCACTTATGTTGTTGCACTCTTGTTCATCGCTCGTTCATTTTTTCTTTGATTAGTTGTCATCTTTGCGCATATGATAGTTGAAATCGTTCTCTCTCTCTCTCTCTCTCTCTCTCTCTCTCTCTCTCTCTCTCTCTCTCTCTCTCTCTCTCTCTCTCTCTCTCTCTCTCTCTCTCTCTCTCTCTCTCTCTCTCTCTCTCACACACACACACACACACACACACACACACACACACATTAATCCCTCTGTGTTTCTCGGATCAGCCCTGCAATCTTCCCTTCTCTCATCTTCCTTCTACTCGGCAACCCACAAGGTTTCTCCCTCTTCTCTAAATTCTCTCTCTCCTTATCTCTTCTTCCTTAGGAATCCTCGCAACCAACTGGCCTTCTCTCTATCTCTCTCTCTCTCTCTCTCTCTCTCTCTCTCTCTCTCTCTCTCTCTCTCTCTCTCTCTCTCTCTCTCTCTCTCTCTCTCTCTCTCTCTCTCTCTCTCTCTCTCTCTCTCTTGCACCTTGCACTACTTCATGCGAACCCTCTCTCTTTACTTAGATCTCCCCCCATGGGAGCACACACATAGAGCACAACCCTTTTCAGCTCTCACTCCACTTCTCGCTGCATGGCCAACCCCCCTCGTTTGATTTTATAGAGAGTTACTCTCTCTCTCTCCATAAATGAGAGATTTTTTCTCTCTTGATTCGCTCTTTGGTGACTTCCTCTATCTCTAACATATTGCACACATGCAGTGCACCCTCCTCATGCACGCCTCTCCCTCTTCAAAGGGTGGCGCCCTTTAGCTGACTAATCTTGAATCACCCACACATAGCTCCCTCTCTCCTATTCAATGCCACACATACAATGATCTCCCCTATCTTGGTGCTCCCTCGCACAGCCTCGTGCTCCCCTCTTAGGCTCGCACCCTCTGGCTCTCCCCTCTTGCACCCTTCTGGTAACCGCTTGCTTCTATGCCATACAGCAAGGCACACACCAAAACGGCCTACGGCTGGCGGCGGTTCAAAAAAAATGATGTTTTATTAATTATTTTTTCATGACTTCTCATAAAAGCCCATACTCACCTTTGCTCCCAAATAAAGCTATTTTAAGCTCGAAGGAAAAATCCTCAAAGATTCAATCAAAGATCTATCTTATCAATACTTGAACTCAAGACTTCTCTCCCCCTATTCTCTCGAATCTCACTGTCTCTATCTCTCCCGGCTTTTAAGTCAAAATTTGAAGGTTTTTTTTATAATTACAATAAAACTTGTCTACGCGTCCCGCTTCTTCAAAGGCAAGGTCAAAATCTAACCACAGTTTCAACAGGTTGAAATACATTGTATTCTCGTTTTCTCTCTTTCCCTGCCCCAAAATAACCATAAAAGAAGAATTTTGATGTCATAAAGACAATCCTAAAAGATCGTAAAAATCTATTTTGGCTAGTCGTGAACTCAAGTACACTCTATATTTACTTTGTCTCTCAATACTATATACTTACATGTTTAGGCCCCCATGAAAACTGAGATGGCTATGCCTAGTAGTCGTGACAAGTGCATAAGGTCTCAAAATTGGTAAAGAACTTCCAAAGGAGCTGGCAAAGCATTCCAATTTTAATGTACATATCAGCAAGTGATTCAAATCCTATGTAATCATTCATATGCGACATGCATTAAATCATGCTAGACAGGCATTATTATGCAATGATTTTTATGCAAATGCTCCTACCATGCCCACGCAGTTCCCCAAAATAACCCAAAATGTGTACAAATTGTCAAAATATCATGGGGTCTACACCCAATAAATAGTTCATTTGTCCAATCTGACATCGAGTATTTGGGACATATTGTATCAGATAAAAGAATACATGTAGACCCCAAGAAAAAAAAAGTTATACAATCTTGGCCTGGACCCAAAAACCTGCAGGAGCTACATTCTTTCATTGGTCTATGAAGTTATTACAGGAAGTTTGTTCGTAAATATGCCTATAAATCACACTATTTGACTCTCTTGTTTAAAAAAAACATCCTATATGTATGGACTCATTTACAAGAAAGCTCATTCACCACACTTAAGAATGCTTTGACTAATGCACTTGTGCTACAACTGCCTGATTTTTATCTACCATTCTTTGTGGTACACATCATATATATGAAGAACCACCCACATTTGTAGGTCAAGAAGAGCAACTTATCCGTGACCAAATAGTTGATCATCAAACCACCACTACATGCATTGGCATGGTTTATAATCGTTATCTTTTGACTTGTAAAGGGCACCCTAGAGAAGCTGCTAAATGGATGCCTGAAATGTTTTATGAAACGTTCCAATCTTTTTCACACATTTCATCTCTCACGATCCAGTTGATTCTCTATTGAGCAACTGAGGACAGTTGCTATCCCTAGAGGGAGGGATGTTACGAGACTTGGCACCCTCCTGTTGTGTATGGTTAACTAGGTGGAGCTTAATGGATAATTACTGTGCTGTCTTTTTATTCTTTTACAAAGATTTGATGACGTGTAGATTGGATTTTTGGGAGTTGAGGAGAAGGCGTCGACAATAAATAAATTCCTCGGCCATTTGATATTTGCACAGTGTTAGATCTTCTACCGCTATGGCTGCTTTGAAAATAGAAATCACCCTAAGAGGGTCATGCAATAAGTGATATCCTCCATTCATAACTAAAGTGGAATTAAGTGTAAAGGAGGGGCCTCCAATTTTTGCACCAACAAGTAATATCAAATATTCAATACAAAACTCCACAAGAGGTTTCGTGGAGTTTGGGGCTACAATGTGTGTGTGTGTGTGTGTGTGTGTGTGTGTGTGTGTGTGTGTGTGTGTGTGTGTGTGTGTGTGTGTGTGTGTGTGTGTGTGTGTGTGTTTACTTGGGTATCTTGGAAGAGATGGTGATAGGTTGACAGGTGTGTGTAAGAGCAAATTGGAATTAAAGCAACCATTCTTCTTGTCTCCAACACAAGAGAGAGTCAGTTGTGCAACCTGACATCAAGTATTTGGGACATATTGTATTGGGTAAAGGAATACATGTAGACCACAAGAAAATTAAAGCTACACATTCATGGCCTAGACTCAAAAACTTGCACAATCTACATTCTTTCATTGGTCTATGCAGCTATTATAGGAAGTTTGTTCGCAGTTTCTTTACAAAACACACTATTTGACACTCTTGTTAAAGAAAATCACCCCATATGTATGGACTCATTTACAAGAAAGCTCATTCATTGCACTTAAGTAATGCACATGTGTTACAATCACTTGACTATTATTTGTGGTAGTCACTCATGCTACGACAAAAGGCATTGGTGCAGTTCTTATGCAACATAACCATCCACTTGCATTTGAAAGTTGTAAATCCATACCATTTGAAGATAAATTTAGTACATATGACAAAGAATTGACTGTTGTAGTGCACTCTTTAAAAATTTGGAAGCACTATCTAATGGGTGTTGACTTAATCATTAAAAATTGATCAACAAAGTATCAAGTACTTATTATCCCGACCACAGATAGATAATAGACATATTACGTGGGCTGCTTTTATTAAGAAATGTTCTAGCTGATGCTTTGAGTTGAAGACCCTCTCTTAATAATCTATCTATTATTACGGGAACAAGATGATGACTTTAAAACCATTTGGTTGCATATGCTTGAAAAATCAGTGCACACATTTCTTGAATACACTATACAATAAAATTTTCTTTACTTTCAAACAAAAAATGTGTGTCACAAAACCATTTTGTGTTTTTGTCATTGAAGAGTTACATAAATCACCTTATGCTCAAATGGAGATTTGGCTGCTACTATTCATAATTTATGTCGTGATTTTTATTCGGCTGCTATGAAGTGATGTTAAACAATATGTTTTACCTGTCTAATGGGTGAAAACTCTCACTGCACATCAAGTTGCACTTCTCTTTTTAAAGGATGTTTTTCCTCATCATGGTTTGCCAAAAGTAATCATATCTGATAGAGATTCAAAATTTTATAGTGCTTTTTGGACTACAATTTTTGAAAATCTTTGCACTACACTTGATTTCACTTGTGCATTTCATCTTGAGTCTAATGTTCAAACAAAAGTCACTTACCATACTATTATTGATTTATTAAAAGCTTATGTGTCTTTTGAACGCAATAAATGGGATGATTACCTACATATTCTATAGTTTTCTTATAACAACACCACTCACTCTCCTACAGTTAAGTCTCCTTTTGAGATTGTGTATGGTCACTCTCTTCCTACTCCTGCTTCAAGAGTTTCTAACATTGTGCATGCTTCTGAAACTTTCACTGTAAATTTTCATGAGATTAATGAAAGTATACATTGTACTATACAGCATTCACAATAATTGTACACTAAGCATGCTAACAAGAGTGCAAAGCACATGTATTTGAAGAAGGAGATTATGTTATGCTTCATATTGAAAAGAGAATAATTAAAAGTATTGATATAAATGTTTTTTGTCAAACTTGCTCCTCGTTTTTATGGTCCAGTCAAATTTCTTGATGTGATCAATGATGTTTCATTTTGTTTAGAACTACCTTCACATAGGCACATTCATATTGAGCATTTGAGGACAGTTTTTATCCCTGGAGAAAGGGATGTTACGAGACTGGGCACCCTCCTGTTGTATGTGGTTAACTACAATTGGGATAGTTGGAGCATAATGGGTAATTACTGTGTTGTCTTTTTTTTTTTTAACTAAGAGTGAGTTGATGAGTTCTGGAACTTTAGGAGAAGGCCTTGGCAATAAATAAATTCCTCGGTCATTTTATATTTTCACAGTGTTTTAGATTTTCTATTAATAAGCTACAATGGCTACTTTATAAATAGGATACTGAGAACTCACCCTAAGAGGGTCATGCATTAACTCATATGCTCCACTTATAACTAAAGTGGAACTGTGTAAAAGAGGGGCCTCCAATTTTTGGCACCAACAAGATATGTCAAATATTAAAATATCAAACTCCATAGGAGGTGCCGTGGAGTTTAGGGCTACAATCTCTAGGCTATTGATTTGCAAGTTTATCTCTCTCTCCCTCTTCTGCTATGTTGTGTATTTCTAATAAAGTCTACATCTCCTCTCTTACACTCTTTCATTATGAAGCTTGTGTGTGTGTGTGTGTGTGTGTGTGTGTGTGTGTGTGTGTGTGTGTGTGTGTGTGTGTGTGTGTGTGTGTGTGTGTGTGTGTGTGTGTGTGTGTGTGTGTGTGTGTACTTGGGTTTCTTGGAAGAGATGGTCATAGGTTAACAGGTGTGTAAGAGAAAATTGTAATTGAAGCAACCATTCTCCCCATCTCCAACACAACAGAGAGTTCATTTTTCCAATTCGACCTCGAGTATTTTGGGACATATTGTATCGGGTAAAGAAATACATGTAGACCGCAAGAAAAATAAAGCTTTACAATCATGGCCTAGACCCAAAACCGTACAAAACCTACGTTTTTTCATTTGTCTATGCAGTTATTATAGGAATTTTGTTCGTAGTTTTGTCTACAAATCACACTACTTGACTCTCTTGTTAAAGAAAAACACCCATATGTATGGACTTATTTACAAGAAAGCTCATTCACTGCACTTAAGAATGCTTTGACTAATGCACACATATTACAATCGCCTGATTTTGATCAACTGTTAGCAGCAAGCTAACGCGCACATCATTTTTCGGAGTTCTCTTTGTAAAACATTTATTATTTTGATAAATTGGGAATATTGTAACTCCTGTTTTCTCGGATAAACTTTGTAATTAATGAGCCGGGACTACAAGCTTCCAGATTGTATCAGCCAGTCATCACCCAGCTTTGGTAGAACTCCATATTATTAGTTTTGACCACCCAAAAACCTTGGCTAAGGTATAAAAGCCAATTTTTGTGAGTTTTTTTATAAGTTTTTGGATAAGAAATACACAGCGTGAGCTAACGACGCTCACTCCTCTCCTTCTCGAGCTACCTACTCCCTCTCCGATTGTCACATTGCGATTGTGTTTGTTGTATTGCAACCGCAAGTAAGAGCTCTACGCGTTGACGTAAGCCATTCACAGTATTTTGTAGCTTTTGGCGTCGACGACCCATGGCCTAATTTCATCATAACTAGGCATTTACACTTTTAAATCAAAAGCTAAGCATAGGCAGGGTACTGGGGCATCATTGCTAACCATTTAGATCCATTCTTGGTCGAAAACGACTAGGTCAAAAATCCACTGCTATTAACAATCGTGATTTTGGAACTTGACCTAAAGTGGGGTTTGAGACCATAAGCATATGTGCTTAGGTCTTATAAACTTGTCCTAGAAGTTTCGTTACGTTTGAATGTCATTTGATGCTGTAACAGATGTGATTTGTTTGCCGATGAGCGATTGGCTTTTGGTGATTTCAGTCACTTGAGTGTAGCCTGAGTTAGATGCAAGTTGTTAGTTGTTTTCCGAGAGGTTGACAACCTCTTGTAGCCTTTATGCACTAGTCGAGTCAGCTTCGTCCCATGGTTTGACAAATTAATCGTGGTTCTCGCTAATACTGCAATAAGATAGGATGGTGAGGTTAGACATGCGTCCCATATTTGGCGCCGCTGTCCGGGATCGAAGAGACCTAAACTAGGGAAAAACAGGAGCGTCTGGTGTAGTTGTCCTTTAACTTCCTCTAGGTTTACCTAGAGTTCAAAACTTTCTTTTAGAAACCGCATAGCTTAAGATTGTCGTCTTTTGCTCTAGAGGTAGCTTGGAAGTAATCGTACTTGCTGAGTACCTTTAGGACTGTAGGATTGTAGATTTAGATTAGGATTTGGAGAATGATTGGTAGACGAGACAAACCTTAAGATCAAGGCTCTAAAAAACATAAAAAACACAAGAAAACGAGTGTTTGTGAACACTTTCCACAACCCCATTGCATGAAAATCTAGGAGTAGGGTAAGTAGGATCCGAGGTGGCTTTCAGAACATTGCTCTCTCTAAAAGAATCAAGTGTGAGTTGTTATTGGAAGTTGCAGAATTTCAGGTCTACGACTAGAAATAGCTCAAAAAGACTCAAATTCACTCAATCTGACTGGAGAGTAAATCTAAGAGTTGTCTGACCAGTTGGTAAGCTCAAAGAAACTTCGAGATAAAAATTTCAAGAGTTGGTTAAAACTCATATTATTTACTTTTTCTTGATACTTTAGGCCAAATTAAGTTTTGACTTGATTCATAGGCTTAAAATAGCTCATATAAAGATTGTCTTTGAGAAAATTGCAAAAAAAGTGCTCATTTCAAGCCTAAAGTTAATAATCGTGATTATTAACTTTTTGCTCTAAATTGGCCAAGGTTCATACCATTGACTCATTGCATGTGTACAAACAACTTTTGTAAAAGGCCCAAGAGATTGGATCACTTAACTGACAAAAAATTGGGTAAAACCTAAAGTTTGTACTGACTTTTTAAATCTTGAGTATAAATTAGGAGAAAATTTATCCAAACTTGTTGAAATTTGATCCATAGGCTTATGTTGATGTGATAAATATGTGTACATGCTCAGTTGACCAAAAATTTGCAAAAAATTATCAGATGTAAATAATCGCGATTATTTACACCTGCTCTATTTTTCAATTTTTTTTACCAAGTCAGCATACCACTAGTTTCACCATGTTGTAATAAGCCCACATATCAAATTTGGTAAGATTTGGATCACTGGATTGAAAATTGTGACTATAATTGCACAGTTAGTCTGCGGACAGAGAATTGATGACCATTTGACCAAAAATTGTCCAAACTTGATGAAACTTGGCTAGTGACCTTAACTAAAGGTGCTTAACAGATCTGTGTCAAAGTTGGGATAAAAATTTACAAAAATATAGCTAGAGTAAATAATCACGATTATTTACATCTGCTTCAAAAATTGATGATTTTCCAAAGTTAAGTAGACCACAAAGTCAAGCACATCAAGTAGACCTCACAAATCCATTTTGGTGATCTTTGGATCCCAAAAGTGAGACTTAAGCCAGATTCTTGAAATCAGAGTCTGCGGACACCAAACAATTGATAAACTTGGTCAGATTTTGTCCAAACTTGTTGAAACTTGTCCAGGGACTCTAACAAGTTGTATACTTGCCAAACCTATCAAAAAAGTCCAAAAAACTGACAAAAGTAAATAGTCGTGATTATTTCCTTCTACTATCCAGAGACATCATTTTTTACTTTTGAACTTATACAGTGATAGAACAACATAATATAAGGCCACATGGCAATTTTGGGTTCAATCGGATCAAAATTGATACATCTACACTTAGTTTTCAAGTTGCAAATCAAACCTTTGATTTTTGCTAAAGTTGAATTTGAAAGTCAAATTTTGACTCTCATAGCTCGATTTGAAGTGATATACAGAGACCAATTACGAGAATAGCAAAAACTCTATTGTCTTTATAGAAGAATAGCTAACTTGATCAAATTTGTACAGGAATCAGGCTGCAAATGAGGAATCAGTGGCTTGACAGAAAGTTGCAATTGGATCGAGTGGAAATTGACGACAAGTCAATCCAAAGGTAAGTACTCTATTCAGGGCTTCATAGGTCTATATGAACCTTAGATCTGGTCGTGTACTAGGAAATCAGGGCATACTCGGAGAAACCTCTAGTAGAGTATCCACTGAAGAAAGCGTGAATCAAGGCAATTTCTTGCACACAATTCCTGAAGAAGCCTCAAACACTTTTTCAGATTCAACATCCGAAATGTCTTCTTACTCGACTCACTCGGAAACAGGAATGACATTGCGCTATAAGCATATAATATCTTTTTACAAGACTAACCGTCATGGAGACCAGGTTTACTTGGACCCTAACAAGGAGTATGCTATTTGCATTGATGACCATGGTATTGAGTTCGAAGAAGAGGTTAGGGCAAACAAACAAGGAAAAATGTACATGGATCGAAACAGAACTCAGTATTTACAAGTCAAAAACCCTGACATGATAGACAAATGGAGGTTAGAAGTAAACACCATAATCCTAGATATGTCAGCAAAAGAAGGACCACCAACTTTAGAATTCAAGGGATACGATCAAGTAGACTTGAAGCCTTTGAAACGGCTTAGTACGGATAATCCTTAGATCAGAGTCTATTGTTGGAAAGATAGAAACATAAAAGATCTTCTGTGGACTTCTCATGCCAAACCAGGACAATTAACGACCATGAAGATCATCTATATCTTCAAGATCAAAGATAAGGGATCAGCGGACCTACCAACCTATCTGTTTAAGGATTGTTATAACAACAATTTTGTTATGATGACTCCTGAGGAGGTAGAACAAACCAAATACCAAGGGTATTCTATACGGGATTGGATATTGGGGCAAGGACCAGAAACAATTCCATAAGATGAACACCATGAAAGATCATCTGAGAGTAATGTGAAGAAACCAGAAACTACCTCATCACGTAGAAAACCGGGTGACACTAAGGCCAGTCCAAGGCTACATAAGTCACTATTTCCAACAGAGTGCTTTGAAGGACTTGGAATAGGACCAACTCCCAGAAGACCTGGAGTTGAACCAAACAGACGCGTCAGACCAGGTGATTTTCATAAATGGGCCAAAAAATACAGTGGATCAGGGGATCCATACGACCACTTAGCAAGCTTTAAGCAAGTGCTAAGAGTAGAGCGTATATTCGATTTCCATACTCAATTCGAAGGGTTTGGAATGACATTAGAAGAAAAAGCATTGACCTGGTTCCAAAACATTCCACCAACGTCAATCATGGACTTGAACACATTAGCTCAAGGATTTGTAGCTGCTTGTTCCAAAGCAGGAATCAAACATAATACGGTAGCTCAAATCTACAGCTTTAAACAAAAACATGGTGAGTCTGTTAGGGATTGTGCAACTCGAATGAAACAATACATTGCCAGATGCCCAGAGATGGAGATACCTGCAGAAGAACGACTTGTATCTTTGTTTCTGGAAGAAAGAACTTCATGCTATCCTCTATAGTAAAAAGCATACAACCCTAGAAGTGTGTGTGTCTGATGCTATTGACTTAGGAAACAATTGCGATATTTTCAATGAAGAAGATGTCCCTAAGGATAACCAAAGCGAGAAGACAGCATCCACAAAACCAACACAAGTGGGAACGGCTGCTGCGGCACCACTCTAAGCCATAGAAGATATTGTAAAAAGGATGAACGACATGATGAACAACATGCAAAAAGCACCTATGAGAGGACTAGGACAAGGGATACCTCCACAGGGACAACCAATTAGGCCACAAAATTGGTGTGCAATCGAGGGTAAATGGACCAACCATGAGACCCATGAGTGCTACTTTAGACCAAAGTATGATGGGAATGTTCAGTACGTGCCCATGAGGCCACAAGGACAACCCATGTACAAATATCAGCCTAATATGACCCCAGCTTAAAGACCACCAATGGGTATGGAAAGAACTCAACCTATGTTGGGACAACAACCTCCGTATCCAGGAAATAATGCAGTTCCTGTAAAGTACATGCACTCTGAAGGAGTCATAGATGAACAAGCATTAGTGCCTGTTACACCCTATGTAGAGCCTAGTCCATCTACAGTAATGGTAGAGGGAGATTGGTATGATCCACATCCACCACCAATGGAAGAAACCGTGACTATGCTCCACCAGAGCTAGCACCAATATATTATGTAGCTAATCAAGGTGTCAGACCTCCCATGGGAAGACCCATGATGGAGCCTAGAACAAGAAACTGTCATAATTGTGGTGCTGGCGACCATTGGAAAAACAAATCTTCAGAGCATGACAAAAACCTCAAACCAATTGACGCCTATTGCATACAATGTTCCAAAAAGGGAGGACACTTTTCGAAAGATTGTCCTAAAAATCCTTTGAACAAGGGTAAAACCGTAGTAAACGTAGTCCAAGTGAAGCCTGGTAGCTCATCAAAGAGTGAACCGATTGTTCCAATCAAGGTAATCACTAGAGCCCAGGCAAAGAAAAAGAAACACAACTCCTCTGATGATTTGGAAAATACGAAAGTTTCTTCTCAAATAATCAAAAGGAGCAGAAGCAAAAGATATGATATGAGAAAACAAAAACAATGGGTTGAAATCGAAGAGAAAGCAAAGAAGCTAGCCCAGGACAAGTTGAAAGAAACTGGCAGTGAATTCAAGGAAACAATCATGAAATTTGGAGGATCCATTCTGGTCGATAAAATTTTTGAGCCTATTAATGCCACCTTGGAAGCCTACCAAGCAAGACTTAAAGTAGGCCAAAACATGGAAAACAAGTGGAAAAACTATCCATCTCCAAACATGGAAGCAACTAAGCTAGAAGCTTATCAAAATTTGGTAAGAATCATGCAAGAAATGCTGGAAAAACAAAAACCCAAGCTTGAAAGTATTGCAAAACCTGAAGAGCTTGCGATAAAAGAAACGAAAGAAAAATCCGATGTGGTGGCAGAACCCCACCTTGAAACAAACGAACCAGAGCTCATAGTGCCAGACAGCGAAGATGCCTTAGACGGAATTCCATTCGTAGAGGAAGACTGGCCAGGACACTTATGGAAAAAAGTGATAGAGATCAATGATGGGGGCCTAACTCTAAAGTCAACTCCTATAGAGGAAGTCTGGTTGGATAACCTACCTTCTGATATGAATATGGATTTACAATCCTTGTACGGGGATTGCAGATCGGAAGCTTCAGGAATGTCGAAACCATTGACATTAAAAACATTACCTTCTTACTTGGGAGATAACAAAGATGAATCCATCGTGTGCAAGACCACTCGAGTAAAAAGAGTTGAACAGACCCTAGAAGTAGACAACGTTCATTCAATCATGTTACACCCATCCAATACACTCTTACCTTGGGAGAACTATTAAAACTCAGATCATACTTATGGAATGATTTATAGAAAACCCTAGAGAAGGTGGGGATAACGGGGTTAATCTCAAAGAATTTGGGAAAGTTGAAAAATGAAATGGAAAACCAAGAGATTTGATCAGCTCCTATGAACAAAGTCGGAGAATATTATGAAGGGGAAGAAGGAAACACCACCCTCCCAGTAAATATAATGACATTGAAACCATGGAGATAATGGATAGTGGAGCTGGCGTAGCCATAGCCACAAAAGCAGTATGGGAATCCTGGGGACAGTCAGCCATTAGACAAACTCGAAAGAAATTGCAGTTGGCTGACGGACACATTGAGAGACATTAGGACTGCTTGAAAAAGTGATAGTCAATTCCTATGGAATTGAATATCAACACACTTTTGCCATAGTAGACTTTGGGAAAAAACTCAACTATGAAATCATATTGGGAAGACATTTCATGCGACAGGTATAGCTTATCCAAGATTGGGGAAACAACTATCTGTACTTGAAGCAAGTGGGATCTATAACAAGAATCAATCTAAAAGATCACACTTATAGAGATGTCTTGAAAACACCCATCCAAGAGTTTGATTCAGTCTCTTCGGCTGAAACTAAACTCCCATCCTGGTTAAACAAGGACACTCCTATTTGGATGTGTGGAGCTTCAAAAAACGAAAGCTTAAGACGAGAAGAATGTATCCTAGAAAGAGACTGCACCGACGAATCCTATGTCCCTGAACCATTTCCAGAGCATTTGTTTGAGCCATTCGAGTGGACTCAAATTTTAGCGGCAATGGATGTATGTGTGAATACCTCTATGCCTACTCAATTTTTCAATGAGGATGGCTATGACATAATTCCCATCCAAATGATTTCAATCCTCAACATTGAAAACAAAGATGAGGAACCCAAGGACTTAATGAAAGCTCAACAGGTCTTTTCGGACCTCTATGACGATGCAACTGATGAGTTAAATGAACACTCAGCTACCTCAGAAGATTCGGGGTCAGGAAAAGAGCATAAGAGAGCTAAGTTACTCTTAAAAGGAGGGGAGGAAAAGTTTTTTGACTTTCCAAACCAGAAATCAAGAAGACAAAAGTGGTATAGACAAAAGAGGGACACCGGAATTGTGAAAACACGACCTATGCCATCAATCTCCAGTAAAACATAATTCCTGATGCAGATAGATGCTAATAATTGCGTCAAGGACAAAATAACTGGCAGATATCCTTCAAACAAAAATTCAAAAATATCTCAGACATTGAGAAAAACAAGGAAGGGTACTCAAGAAAAATCACAGGAAAAGAAACCACTCATGACCAGAGTCGACCGGAAAAAGAAATATCAAGAGTTGAAAAAAGCTCTAAAGGAGATATACACAACCGAAATGGAAACCACGGAAGAGCATGGTAAGGATGTAATGCATGTTCCATCCCATTACAAAAAGTATACTCTCCAAGATCGGAAAATCATAGTTGAACAACCTGTTAGGGAACTATGTAAACAAGGCGAATCTTATGAAGGGCCTGAAAACGCTAAAAGGATAGACTTGGCTGAACCAGGAGAAGAGCCTAAACCTGTTTGCATTGCGAATGACCTAACAGAAGAAGAAGAAAAGCTTTTGCTGAGCTTGTTAAAAGAATACTGAGATATCTTCGCTTGGTCTTACAAGGATCTCAAGGGTGTTGATCCAGAAATTTGTCAACATACCATACCCATGAGAGATGACGTGAAACCAAGTAGACAGAGACCATACACGTATAACGAAACATTTTTCGCGAAGACAAAAGAAGAGATTGAAAAACTAAAGGAGGCCGAATTTATTTACAAAATTGAACACACAGATTGGGTGTCTCCAATTGTGGTAGTACCCAAGAAGAATGGAAAATTACAAGCGTGTATTAACCTCAAAAAGGTGAATGCAGCTACCATCAGAGACAACTTTCCTCTTTCGATAACTGAGCATGTTTTAGAACGAGTTGCAGGAAAAGAAGCTTACAGCTTCTAAGATGGCTTTTCGGGATACAATCAACTTTTGGTTGACCCAAAAGATCAGCACAAAACTGCTTTTGCAACAGAATGGGGTATATTTGCCTATCGGGTTATACCAGTTGGGTTAACTAATGCTCCAGCCACATTTCAAAGGTTGATGAGCCATGCTTTCAAGGAATATCTTAGGAAATTCTTAGAAGTATATATGGATGATCTATACATACATTGATCAATCCGGGATGATCATTTTGAGCACCTCAAAAAGGTATTCGAAAAATGTAGACTTTATAGGATTTGCTTAAATCCTGAAAAGTGCACATTCATGGAAAGACAAGGAAAAATTCTTGGACATATAGTGTCTAAAAATGGCATATCTACTGATATTGAGAAGATTCATGTCATTGCAGATTTTCCTAGACCAACAACAGTCAAGGGGGTACAAGCCTTTATGGGGCATTGTGGATATTACCGACGGTTCATCTACATGTACGTTATAATTGCAAAACCCATGTATAGCTTGATTACACGCTTTGAATGGACCGAGGCATGTGAGGAATCCTTCATGAATCTTAAGCAAGCTCTCACCTCAGCTCCAATTTTGAAAGCACCAGATTGGGATAAGGTATTCCACGTACATGTAGATGCTTCTAATTTTGCTATCGGTTGTATACTAGCTCAACCAAGAGATGGAAAAATTGACTTTCCTATTTCTTATGCTAGCCGACAATTGAACATGGCGGAAAAGAATTACACCACCATCGAAAGAGAAGGATTAGGAATGATCTATGCCGTTAAAAAGTATAGACATTACCTATTAGCCAACAAGTTTGTGTTCTTTATGGACCACCAAGCTTTGTTGTATTTGGTCAACAAGCCATGCAGCACATGGAGAATAGTGAGATGGTTCATCATTCTCCTCGAATTTGATTTCACTGTGGTTGTAAAAAAAGGCACTACACATCAAGGATTGTTCACTGGGGAATCACCTAAAGGGGTAGACGATGATCTACCAGATGCCTATTTGTTCTCCGTAGAAATGATACCTAGATGGTCGGAAAACGTTGTGTCATTAATGACGGTAGTTCAAGTGGATTCATAAATACCACTTCCTATCACAATCGGATTAATCGAGCAATCGGCTATGTATTAATTACTAGCTAGAAGGCTAACCAAAAGAAATCGGGACGGGATATTGCTTTTATGCATTAACCCTGAAGAAAAAGAAAAGTACCTAAGTCAAGCACATGTTACCATAGTAGGAATTCACTTTGCAGAAGACCAAACTATGCAACGAATCTTGAGACTTGGAGTGTTTTGGCTAACTATGAGTAGAGATGTTTGATCTTTTGTAAAGGATTGCCCTCAATGTCAAAAACAGACACCCATTCCTCATGTAACATTGTTTCAAATGTCACATGTTCCTAAGTGGAGTAATTATCTAGTTACTTACTTATCGAGCCGAACATTTCCTGAGGATATGAGTAAACGCCATCAACAAGCAATTGAAACTAAGCGAGAGACTGTGCTCTTATTGGGAACCAATTGTATCGGAGAGGTAAAGATCAACATTTGCGTCTTTGTGCAAATGAAAACGAGTATATTCCGATTATAGAACAAACACATGGTGGATTAGCTGGAGGTCACTTTTCTAGTGAGACCACCACAAGAGCAATCTTGATGGTAGGCATATGGTGGCCAACACTTTTTGCAGATGCTAAAGAATATGTTCGAAGGTGTGATGCTTGTCAATGAGCAAAAATGCCAATACGAGTAGATAGCATGCCCTTAAGACCAATGATGGGGGCTAGAGCTTTCGCAAAATGGGATATAGATTTTGTTGGACCGATACATCCACCTGCTTATAGAACCCAAGCTCAATATATCATTGTAGATATGGACTATTTGACCAAGTGGGCCGAGGCTAAAGCAACTCAAAATAATGATGCCGGAACCACTGCTGCATTCTTATATGAGTATGTATTCACGAGGTATGGACTACCAATAGAGATTGTCAGTGATCGAGGAACTCATTTCCTCAATGAGGTAATAGAGTATTTGCTTAATGACTTTATGGTCATCCATAACAAATCAGCTCCCTATCACCCACAAGAAAACAGATAAGCTGAGTATACAAATAAGATTCTTAGCTCGGTGCTGACTAAAGTGGTTAGTTCAGGAAGGACAGACTGGGAAATGAATCTCCATGCAGCTCTATGGGCTTACCAAGTTTCATTCAAAACAGCTTTAAATGCTACATCCTTTAACCTTGTTTATGGTCTTGATGCCATACTGCCAACAGAATTTCTATTGCCAACATAAAGGGTAGCACAGAATCTTGAGTGGACTGGACATGAATTGTCAGAAAGACTCGAAGATTTGGAAAAGCTAGACGAGCAAAGGCTAACTGTTGTAGCTCATATCTATGCACAAAAGTGGAAACAAAAAGAGTTTTTTGATTCCCACTTAATCACAAAAATCTTCAAGAAAGGGGACTTAGTTTGAGTCTATTCCCTTAAGCAACACATTCCCAAGTTTAAGAAAAAGGAAAACGGACAATTTATCATTGAAGATGTATCTCCTAGTGGAGCAGTAAAATTGTCCACCCTAGATGGTGAACCAATGGCTAATTGGATTAGTGGATGTCATTTAAAGAAATACAATTTTCCACTGACCAATGAATTGCTAGAAAGAATACATGCAGCCAGGCAAAGAAAGATCAAATGACAGCATGTTATTGAGGAAGCCCAAGAGGAAGCTCGGCTTCGGGTACTCAAGCGGAAAGCTGCTCTCAAGAATCAATAGATACTGATTCCCATCAACACTTTGGAAATAGATGATCGACAATGGGAATTACCTAAAGAAGCAATTTCAACATATGATGACTGGTTAGACGGAATGGATCTGTGCATCAAAGTAAAGCTCAACAATCATAGCACCAATGCTTTGATCAACATAGGAGCTAGTGTAAATGCAGTCAGTTATTCCACATACAAGAAGGCCACAAGTCAAGCATTGACGGCAGGAATAGTGACAACCAAAGGATGCAACAAGAACCCAACTCCAACATTGGGAGTAGTCAACTTGTACGTGATAGTACATGGATGTTCATGTTCTCATCAGTTTGTATGCTTGCCAGATGAACACATGAATGAAACGATGATTCTTGGAATTCCCTGGATGCGAACATACAAAGCAGTACCAGAATGGGATACAAATCATCTTAAGCTATCACCTAAAGGAGGGCAACTCATTGTTCCAATTGCACCAAGCAAGGAAGAATGGAAAAGAAGCAATCAGCAGACCAAACCACGAAGTAGTCAATCTTCTCCATCCCCTCAACAATCAAATGTTACATGTAGCATGCAAGGAGTCATGAAAATTTGGGTACCAAAAGCATAAGCTGATTCAGATTTGGGTGCCTAAAACTTAACCGGCAAAACAAAAGAAGGTTCCAAGGGTTAAAATACAGAGACGGGCATCTGCGAGCAAGGAACCTAACATGGAAATGGTTTGGAAGCACTTATATTCTCCACAAATTGTAAAACCAATCAAGCACTCGTGAGTTAAGTCTCAAAAGACTCCAACACACCATGCAGCACCAAGCCGACCAAGCTACCAATGGCGAGAAAAAGCTCGACAACACTCAAAAGTGCTACAAACAGCTCAAGCAATTAGTGTGCTAAAGCATCCTGATGGTACAATCAAACAAAGAGCACACAAGCTACAATATTTGCTCTTTGGAAGACATCAGCAGCAAACCTTGACATCGGAAACCCTTGAGTTAATTACTCAAGACCCAGCTCTTGCATAGCATATTGGTTTGCATTGCATTGATCTTCATATCATGGTAGAGCCAATCACGGCTATGCATAGACACGATTGTTCAACCCATGCACACAGTCGTCCTGGAGTACGCCATCTAGGAGGGGTGGAAGGGCACTAAGCACTAAGTACTAAGTACTAAGTAATTAAGAGCAATGTTTGAAGAGAGAGGAAAAAGTTTTATGTTAACGTGTGATTTTTTGCAAAATTACCTAATATTGCCCTTATAATTCATCATCAAGGAAAAATGCACTGATAATATCTTCTCGATGAGTGTAAATAGTGTATATACTATCAGAAATCATCAAAAATAGTCCTTTTTTGGGTATTTTTCATCATTTCTATTGATAATGAGGCTTAAAAATAGAAAAATCCAACAAAAAACAATAAATCTATGTTTTTCAAGGGATTTTCTTAATTATTGGATTTTTACTTTACTTTTTCAAAAGCATTTTGCTATTTTCTTTGATTTTTTCAAATAAACATGTCAAAAATTAATAATAAATAGCAGGGAAGCTCAGATGGAAAAATGGAAGACACGATGGTGATCAGAAAGACAAGGCAGACAAGCACAAAAAATTTCAATGAAATCAATAGATAGAAGCGGGAAGCCTAAATTAGGCGGCCACGAATACTTTTGCAAAATTCTTGCAGAATGAGCTACAAGAATCCGATCATGGAAATTTTTGAGTCTAGCATAGATTTCACGGCCTAGTAGGACTAACGAGGGAATCTGGGGAAATTTCATTCGGGAAGTCCGGGTATAGATATCCAAGGTAGGCTAAAACCACCTCATTTCCACTTGGAGCCTTTGCAAAGAGAGATTTCAACCTCTTTCGCGGGACCTTTCTGGAGCCCACAGTTGACCATTTTCAGCGCCGTCTCACAAGAGACATGAGGGGTAAGTTCTTTACTCAACAATGATCCATTTTGTACGGCCGGTAGATAGTCTAAAGACCTAGAAAAAACCCTAGAAATCGAACAGTGCACGAAGACCTACGACCTAAAACTGACCATAGCGGCCTGTCAGCTTGACCAGACCGGATGGGATTTGAGCCATAGCATGCCCTAACATAATAGAACCTTTCTATACCATCAGATGACCATTTGCTGGGTTTGAGGGGGTCCCCAGTAGAGAAGTTAGGTTTTTGGCAAATGTCAAAATTCTGACCTGACTCCACAGATGGCTTGCTTATGAGGTCCATATACAATGTATATAATTGGTTTGGTGAAATCCATCAAGAAAATCCCTCAAAAAGCAGAAAATGGTTCGAAGGTTACAAAGCGTCAAATTCGACATACGAGGCCAAACTGACTCCAAATGAGCGAGAATTGGACAGGTTGCTTCACGACTATGTTGCGGACAAGTCCAAAGCCTCAAAGTTGACCGACCAACCCAACAGGAAGTGTAGTCACAAAAAGCGGTGATTTCAGAGTTGACAGAGCACAAAGTGATGCCGGCATGACCAAACTTGACCAAATTCCATTTAGGACTTGTATTAGATGTATTGAACATGTCTAAGTCAAGATTTGTAGGTTTTGCAAAGTTCTTGTCACTGTTGTAAATAATCGTGATTATTTACTTTTGCATCAGTTTTGCTTTGAAATTATCAAATCGTCTCACCTATCATGTGTACACACCTATTACATGCCAAAAATCAAGTATGAGCCAAAATGACCACCCATTACTTGTAAAATTGCCAAAAAACGCAAAGAAGTCCTTGCAAGCCAAAATTTGGGTTAGGACAACATTTCTTGATCCAAATCACTTCATATCTCATACCCAAGGTCTATGCAATGCCTAGAACCAATTTGTACCAAAAAATATCAATTTTGGAAGAAAAGTTAATAATCGCAATTATCTACTTTCTGGTCAAATTTGGGGAATTTTGATATTTTGCCATTATACATTCAAAGTACATGATGTGTTAAGCCCACTAGCAAATTTTTAATCAATTTGGAGTTCAAATCTCAAATTTCCTTTATATCTACTGTTTCAGAGACCTAAAGCCAAAATCTGGTACCATTCTCACCCTATGCATCCAAATGAACCCATAATTCACTCAGAGCATGTATTTGGTATATACTTCAAGTCTATAAAGCCAAGTTTGCAAAAAGTTGAAAATTTTCCTCATCTGTAAATAATCGCGATTATTTACTTTGGTTGCAAATTTTTGTTTTGACCACACAGTTTTGTTCCTTGCATGTTTTAATGCATCTTTGTTTGTTCAAAAATTGATTTGAAGCAAAGTGGACCAAATTGTCAGCATTTCCGTCTAAAAGGACATTTCAGAGAAAATTTCGATAAATTTGCTAAATTTGCACCCTATTCACTGAACAGAAGCCATGCAAGCAGTGGAGAAGGCTAAAAAGAAGTTTAACCAAAAAAAAGAAACTACAAGAACTGCCCGCTTATCAACTAGACCCCGAGTCAGTAAAAGAAGCAAAGGCATCCTATCTCTCTAGAGAACAACTGGAAGAGCACCACACTACAATTTTCACTAGCAGGTTCAAAAGTGAAGAGGGGCATCAAGTGGAGTTGCAAGTCCTGCCCAAAGAAGTCTATGATGTAGCTGCCAAACCAGAAACCAAAGAAGGTAACCGCACGCTAGGTCTCAGGCATTTCTAGGAACAAGAGCCTTACGGAGTGGATTTTCAGAAGGCTTATGAGCTTCTATCCACAATCAAAGAAGACGGAAACACGCAAATATCCGACACCCAAGGGAACAAGGTCGAAGTAGTGATCGCTAAAGAGATAGTGGCAGAGGCACTTAGACTGCCCACAGAAGGAATGACCATGCGAGTAAGAGACAAGAAAACCGCAGGCACATTTACCAAAGAGACAGCCACAGCTACATTCGTAGACCTCATTCACAAGCAAGTGGAAGAGCCAGCCCGTTTGTACCACCAGCACTTCCATTTCTTTGCAAAAAGGCCACCAAGGTACACTACACCAAATCACGTCGTGGACACCACATTCACTCAAGTTCTCAAGTCGACAACAAGACAACCCGTGGACCACGTGCAATATGTCTTGACAACCTTGAAGGGCACCAAGAAGGAGGGCAAAATCACGTACTTGGGTGCGCCAGAGGTCTTGACTAGAATAGCATATCATGCCATCGGCATGGCCAACAACCTACCGCCTGCTCCAAATTGGAATACATGGATATTGGCAACACAACCCTCTTCAAGAGCTACAAGGTCAGGTAAAAGATCATATAAATAGGATGAAGAGTCAGCTAACAGCTCGTCGGAAAGGCACAGCACTGAAAGTTCTGACAACGAAGAAAAGAGAGCTCGGAGAGAAGAGATGAAAAGAAAATTTGTGGCCGCACATCAAGAAAAGCTAGCTCAAAAACAAGCGCGCTTTGAAAGAGAGAAACAGGCGTACCAGCGCAATAGGCAAGAACAAGGGAAGGACCCAGAAAAATGGGTACCTGCAGGACTTAAAGGCCCTCGAATGAAGCATCATACAAGAAAAGAGGTGGATGATCCAACAGAACATTTAGAAAGAATGTACCAAGAGGCTGAAGCTCTAAAGCTGAAGGAGGCAAAAGAAGCTGCTAAAAAAGCCAAGGAGGAAGAAGACCAAAGGCAAGCCGAGGAAACGGCTAGACAAGAACAAAGTTATGGATCTCCTCAACCAACCTCATCGCATACAGAACAACAAGACCATCCCATGCCTAGCCCACCACCATCACCGGCGGGCAAAGACACCAATGAAGAAATGGAGCCTGAGAAAGACAAAGATTCTGAGTCCACCAAACCAAGAATCCGTATAAGAAGCTGACCAGCACGACAAACAAAAAGAACAAGAGACCAAGCCAGAACAGGAAGGCAGCAGAAGATACTCAAAAACTAGAAGAGGAAAAGGCAAGTAGATCTGAACAAGAGAATGATAAAAAAGCAAATGCGGAGAAAGAGTCTACCACTGCACATGAGATAGAACCTAAGCCAGAGAAGGAAGAAAGACTGGCACCTCAAGAGACGGCAAGGTCGGAGCCAACACCCTCTACTTCTACTCAGCCAGAAACTGCCGAGGCATCAAAGCCTCAGGATACCCAAGAAGAAGACCGACCATCTACCTCTACACAAGAACCACCAGCAATTACAACGCAGCAGGAAGCCGCACATGAGGCTACAGGCACATCTCAGCTGGCAAGACAGGAGGAGTGGCAATCAAACGATGAGGTAATCATCCAAGCCAATGAATATGCACGGCAGATGCAGGAAATGACGGAGAGACTCCGTTCAGCAGCATTAAACCGCAGCACAAAGGCCAAGGAAATTGAGATGGTGATTGACACTCTCCAAAGAGAGTTAGAAGACAGAATGACTGTCATCACTGATCTTCAAAGGCAGGTGCAAGAGTTGAAGAAGCGGAAGAGCATCAGTTAGCCAGAGATAAGAAACAAAAAGAAATAGAGGAGTTAGGTGATCTACTCACCAAATTTTATGACGCCTGCAAAGCAAAAGACAAGCAATTAACAGAAGTTACGAATGAACTTCTTACGACATCTCTGTCAACTCAAAAAATTCAGGTGCAATTAGATGTTGCCAATGCTTCTTTGCAGTATTCTGAATAGAGGATCAATGATCATGCAATTTTCTTACAGCAGCAAACTAGAGAAAATCCAGCTGCGGCCTCGATCAAAGGAACCGACAAAGTGTACAAGGCACTCGAGAAGAAAAATAAAGACCTTGAATTGGAATTAAAGCTAGAAAAATCACAGTGCAAGGACCTGGCACTGATGCGGGTTTAGAGAGAGCGGGAGCTTCTAAAGGAGATAGCAGAACTAGCGAATTAATCAACTCCTCAGAGATGGGAAACCAGACACACAGGAAGAGGTAGGCACTTCAGAGCTGCCACAGATAGACATACCCTCGGTCTCGTTTGCTGAGTTTGAGACACAGTCCACAACAGAGTCGAGTGGTGATGAAGATTTTCATAATAACATCACGGATGAAGACACGGTGCCAATGGTCCAGATGTCAAAAGCTGAAGAAGACGCACTGAAGGAGAAGATCACCCTAGAGGTGGATGAGCAGTGAAAAAGCCACAATGGATTAGGAGTTGAGAGTTTTACACTCTGTCAAACGTCACTCGACTCACTCCCAATCAAATCAACACTCAATGGCACCAACAATCCCTGCCGCACCCTCTCATCAAAGTGGAACTATTACAGGTGAAAGAAAGGATGTTCAAAGATATGCAAGAAGATGGCGCAAATAAAGACCACCCAAAGTGGAGGTTAAGCTGGTTGAACAAAAATCCGAGATACCTGATTTGTTCATAAGAGCACCTACAGCCCTTCAAAGAGATCCAACCTTCTGTCATGTACCCAGAGTAAGGACCTGGCAAGCACATGAAGCACTGCAACAGAAGAGGCCAACTTGGCTTAACTTCCCCAGGTTGCCAGCTCCAAAGAGAGGACAAGCAACAGAGGAATACATGGTGAAAACCCTAACGGGCTCCATGTCTTTCTTCAAGAGTCTACCAGATCTCTCCTGTGCCATGTTATGTAAGATCTGCAAAATGTTGTTAACATGTATACAAGTTTTTAATGAGCCTAAGAAAACAGGAGCCCCTTGGCTATCATTTTTGGAAGCAAACAATGGCTTATGCTACGATCTCAATGGGCAACCTTCAGAAGAAGTCCTTTATGGATTCTATGCCAGATGTATATTCTTGCCATCGAATAATATGTTGGCCTTTGAAGAAGTATTCTACACTGGATTCTTCACCTGGCGAATGAAGATATTTGCACCAGTGATCAGCAACCTAATATCCAGGTTTGTAGGCTCCTCAACGCTGGAGCTCAAGAATAAAGTAACAATATAATTTCTGCAAGTGTCAGACAAAGAAAGAAGAATCAGATACCAGAAGGCACTGGACGCGCTTAAAGGCCACCTCGCCAACCGTCAACCCAAAGACTATTTCAACCCATAAAGTTGTGTCAAGGGACGACATAGGCGAGGAGGGGGGGAATGTTGGCAGCAAGCTAGCACGAACATCATTTTTTGGAGTTCTCTTTGTAAAACATTTATTATTTTAATAAATCGGGAATATTGTAACTCCTATTTTCTCAGATGACCTTTGTAATTAATGAGCCGGGGCTACAAGCTTCCAGATTGTATCAACCAGTCATCACCCAACTTTGGTAGAACTCCAGATTATTAGTTTTGACCACCCAAAAACCTTGGCTAAGGTATAAAAGCCAATTTTTGTAAGTTTTTTATAAGTTTTTGGATAAGAAATACACAGTGAGCTAATGGTGCTCACTCCTCTCCTTCTCGCGCTTCCTACTCCCTCTCCGATTGTCACATTGTGATTGCGTTTGTTGCATTGCAACCATAGGTAAGAGCTCTACGCATTGATGTAAGCCATTCACAGTATTTCATAGCTTTTGGCGTCACCCACCCGCGGCCTAATTTCATCATAACTAGGAATTTACACTTTTAAATCGAAAACTAAGCATAGGCGAGGTATTGGGGCATCATTGCTAACCATTTAGATGCATTCTGGATCAAAAACGACTAGGTCAAAAATCCACTACTGTTAATAATCGCGATTTTGGAACTTGACCTAAAGTGGGGTTTGAGACCATAAGCATGTGTGCTTAGGTCTTATAAACTTGTCCTACAAGTTTCGTTACGTTTGGATGTCATTTGATGTTGTAATGGATGTGATTTGTTTGCCGATGAGCGATTGGCTTTTGGTGATTTCAGTCACTTGAGTGTAGCCTGAGTTAGATGCAAGTTGTTAGTTGTTTTCCAAGAGATTGACAACCTCTTGTAGCCTCTATACACTAGTCGAGTCAGCTTCGTCCCATGGTTTGACAAATTAATCGTGATTCTCGCTAATACTGCAATAAGATAGGATGGTGAGATTAGACATGCGTTCCACATCAACCATTCTTTGTGGTATTCACTGATGCTACAGGAAAAGGCATTGGTGTAGTTCTTGTTAAGTATGGAGCCTGATTTACCCCTTGTAATTTTTTGTGGTAAAAACGCACATTTGTAAGGCCCCCATTTATGAGGAGAAGCCATCATGCGTGAAGGAAAATCACTCATCGGAAATAAAAATCACTCGCCGAAAACCAAAATTTTCACGGCCAATCTCCAGCAAAGCTCAAGATTGGTTCCACCGGAATATTCCTTTTTGTCAAAATATTATGCCCGGACGGTGGCCGAAAAGTGGTCTAAAAATGACCGGTCGGTTGGCTGGTTGGCCGGTGGGTCGGTGGCCGAATTCAAAAGCGGACTTGTCTTCTCAAGGACGGCCACACATGAGCGGATTGGAGGGTCCGATTTGGACTTATCTACACAAGGGCGGCAACACATGGCTGTCTCTCATGAGAGAGGGCAGCCCTTTTGGCCTATAAAAGGAGGCCATTTTTACACACATTTCATAGTGTGAAGTTGATGCGACAAGGTGAGTGTGAGGTGGTGAGAGTGAAGCAAGGTGGGAGCTCTATTAAGGGTATAATCCCTTGGTAAACTACTTCTTGTTTTGAAGTACTAAAGCCATTGAGTGGCTGCTTTCCCGTGGACGTAGCCCACATTGGGTGAACCACGTATATCGTGTGTACTCTCTCTCTCTACTCTATAATCTCTTGTGTGTGAAATCTATCTCTCTTCATTACATAATCTACTCAAATATCTATTTAGCTACGTCTTACTTCCTAGCAACTGGTATCAGAGCAAGATTTGCTCGTAACTAAATTATCTCAAGGAAAGGATTCCTTGAATTGAGTGGGAGTTATGGCGGAGGAAGGGAAGCTCAAGATTGAGAAGTTCAACGGTAAAAACTACCAGCGTTGGAATAAGTAAATTGAAAACTATCTCTACCAGAACAACCTCTATTTGCCACTAGGCGGTCTTGCGAAGAAGCCCGCAACAATGGCAAATGAAGCATGGATTGTCCTTGATCGAAAGGCATTGGGAACAATCCGGTTAAGCTTGGCGTCAATGGTGGCCTTCAATGTTTTGGAGACAAAGACCACGGAGGACTTGATGAAGTCACTTGACGACTTCTACGAGAAACCATCGGCATCCAATAAGGTATTTCTTATGAAGCGCTTGTTCAATCTAAAGATGGCAGAGAATGGTTCAGTTGCAGAACCCCTAAATGACTTTAACACAAACATAAGTCAACTTCAATCGGTGAAAATCAATTTCGATGACAAAGTGCAAGCTCTCCTTATACTATCATCTCTACTCGGATAGTTGGGATAGCCTTGTGATGGCTATAAGTAATTCTATTTTTGGCACAAATACTCTTAAGTTTGATGATGTTGTGGGTGTTCTCTTAAGCAAGGAATTACGAAGGAGAAGCAGAGGAGAATCATCAAGTGCTGAAATGTCAGTGGAAACAAGAGGAAGGCCTAAGGAGAGGTTCAAAAACCAAAAGGGTCGTGATCGCTCAAAACGGAGCAAGTCACGCACAAAGTCGTTCTTGAATGTTGGAACTGCGGCAAGAAGGGCCACATCAAGAAGGATTGTTGGTCCAAGAAGAAGAAGGAGACTGAGTCTCAAGACAACAAGCCAACATCGGAGGCCAATGTGGCATGTAAAGTAGAACAAGATGCTCTGATTCTCTCATTAGACAATGTGTCTAATTCTTGGATAGTAGATTCCAGGGCTTCATTCCATACGACACCACACAAGCAACATTTCCAAGATTACCACCAAAGGTAATTTTGGATACTCCGGAGATGATGAAGCTTGTGAGATTGTCGGCAAAGGTACAGTTTCTATCAAAACTGCTAACGGAAATGAATGGAAGCTTAAAGATGCTAGGCATGTTCCTTCTCTTCAGAAAAAATTGATCTCTACAGGACAATTGGACGATGAAGGTCACAACATTGCATTCGGAAACAAACGGTGGAAGATCTCAAAGGGATCTTGGTGGTTGCCAAGGGAGAAAAGGTCGGTACACTTTACTTGTGTACTATCAGCACGCAACCTTCAACTTGTGCAGCAACTACAGAAGTTGACAATGCGGTGTGGCACTACCGGCTTGGGCATATGAGTGCCAAAGGAATGCAAATCCTTCAAACGAAGAAGCTTCTACCAGGTTTGAAAGAAGTGGACTTAGAGTTCTGTGAAGATTGTGTTTATTGTAAACAAAAGAGGGTAAAATTTTAAAAATCAAGAAATGAAAGAAAAAATAAAAAACTTAAGGTGGTTCATTCTGATGTTTGGGGTCCTGCAAGTACACCATCACTTGGTGGCTCATTGTACTATGTAACATTCATAGACGATGCGACTAGAAAAACATGGGTGAGCCACGTATATCGTGTGTACTCTCTCTCTCTCTCTCTCTCTCTCTCTCTCTCTCTCTCTCTCTCTCTCTCTCTCTCTCTCTCTACTCTATAATCTCTTGTGTGTGAAATATATCTCTCTCCATTAAGTAATCTACTCAAATATTTATTTAGCTACGTCTTATTTCCTAACAGTTCTTATGCAAGAGAGCCATCCACTTGCATTTTAAAGTAGAAGATATATATCATATGAAGATAAATTTAGTACATATGACAAAGAATTGATTGATGTAGTGCACGGTTTGAAAATTTTGAAACACAATCTAGTGGGTGTTGAGTTAATCTAGTGGGTGTTGAGTTAATTTTGAAACACAATCTAGTGGGTGTTGAGTTAATCATTAAAATTGATCAACAAAGTATCAAGTACTTGTTATCTCAACCACTGATAGACGATAGACATATTAGGTGGACTGATTTTATTCAAAGTTTTCAGTCCAACTTTCAATACCAACCTGGTAAAGAAAATGTTTTAGCTAATACTTTGAGTCAAAGATCCTCTCTTATTGATCTATCTATTATTACAGGAACTTTGTTTCATATTATGCATGATACTTATGCACAAGATGATGCCTTGAAAACCACTTGGTTGCATATGCTTGAAAAATCATTGCACACCTTTCTTGAATACACTATATAATAAGATTTTCTTTACTTCAAACAAAAACTGTGTGTCACAAAACCATTTCGTGTTTTTCTTATTGAAGAGTAACATAAACCACCTTATGTTGGACATAGAGATTTTGCTGCTGCTTTTCAAAATTTATGTCGTGAATTTGATTGGCTTGCTATGAAAAGTTATGTTAAATAGTGTGAGATCCCCAAACCCACCAACACCAAAAAGTGGGATGGGATCCTTGACAAGTCTCTAGGCCTAATAAAATCTGAGTCTTTAAACAAGAAGAATCCAGGGAATATACCTTTACCATTAATAATGGTTTAGGTTTATAGCCCTAGAAGGAGACCTAGTCTTGTCTCACAGTGGAAACGGGACAACTTGTTGAATTAAAAAAAACTATTCCGGCTATAACTTCCATCATTCGGATTAAGGTTTCCTTAGCCAACGCTTTTTTCCCCCTAACATATGTGAGGGCACAACCGCTGGTGGAATCCTCTTCCAAGTGGAGAAGTTTCTAAACGCTTTCAGTGCGCGGAAATGGATAGTTACGTGACTAATCAGGTCCACCCGTCCATGATTGACAACCTTAGTCAATCCCCACTTACCACCCCGCACTCACACATGTTGCTTTGTTATTTAATTACTACCACATTCTTGTCAAAATTAAAATAATGACTTCTTTTATCCTTCATAATCAAATTTCATTAAAATAGCCCTTGAAAATATTCTTTTAGCAAACAGACATCTTTAGACTTAAGACAAGGTATTGTCATTCTGGAGTAACTCTGATCAGTATTGGCTTGTCTCAAGACCACCTATACAAGGGTGAAAAGACGGCACCCATTCCTTATTTTAAAAACCGGGGTGGAAAAGACCATCACCCAAAATCCGGTTGCCCATACAATTGGGCAGTTTCTCTAGGATAAACTCGATATCCTAAGTAATATCCACAAGCACAGACAAGCACGGAGTAAAGACTCCACAGGCATTGAGGAAACCGACTCATCCATGGCGGAGTCACCATCATTACTCATCACCTGGAGTAAAATATTCCAAGGAATCAGAGGTGTCTTGAGACAAGCCGTCTTAAGGATGATAAAACATTTCTTTCCTAGGTCAATCAGTCGTAGCCCAAACATTTCTTTCCTATTTACAACCAATGCTTGTTGGTTTCTTGGAAGTCACCTTCCGTTTACGGCCAGTTACTCCTTCCTAGTTCTTACGTATGCAATGTTAATTTATAAACGAACTTTAAGCTATTTAAAGACTTAAGTGAACAAATGGAAATCCACCTGTGAACTGGTCAGCCATTTGCTGCTGTATTGACGCCTGCAGACTTTCCTCCGTAGGCCTATGACTAGGCCCAGCCTCATGGTCATGAGTTGCTCTATTCCTTTTGTGGATTGTATCCTCTTCATCGGAAAGAGGATTTTCTCTGGTTCTTTTTGGAGCCATATTGGCAGCCTTTATAAAAGGATACTTAATCGATTAGAGAATTAAATGAATAATCTTTTTTATTCCTTTTATCCAAAAATAGAGATTTTTGGAGTAAATAGGTATCCCTGTTAAATTTTTGAATGAGATATTTCTCATGTAGCTTCTTGGTACTATTAGTATTCTCCTATAATTATCGTATAATTATTGGAGCTATTTTACTAAATTCCTCTTTTAATTTATGTTCCAAAATAAAATATTTTGACCTTAGTAAATTATGAGTTACCTATCTACTGGTGGGATATTTACCCTAGATGGAGTTTGATATGTTATAGCTCTAGTAATTTTTTGGCTAACTTATAAAATGATTTATAAATTTCCCTTCTAGATTTATGGTACAATCTAGACAATATTGGGCTACGGTAATTTGTTATACTAATTATTTGGGATTAAGATAATTTTTCCAACATTCAAAAGTTGTTTCCTATCTCTGGTAATTATCATGTAGTTATATAAGTTCATTTACTAATTCCCTTTCTCCAATTTATATAAAAATCTGTTAATATTAGTTAAGATTATTAGCTAAACTAATTATTTGGGTATGATCTATTTATCTGAGGTTCCTAACAATAGTTTATACCTTTGATAATAATATATAAATATCTAAGTAAAATTTCTAATTTTCCCTTTTTATTTAACCTCAAAAACAGTGTTTTTTTACTGAGATAATTAGCTAAACTAATTATTTGTAGTTAAGATATTTAAAACAAGTTTCTTAAGATGTATTTTACCTCTAAAAATTTACTCAAAGCTTTTTAGTTTAATTTACTATTTTCCCCCTTTAAATTTCTCTTAAAAACAGTGTTTTTCTCCCTTTAAATTTCTCTTAAGATGTGTTTTACCTCTGAAAATTATCTCAAAGCTTTTTAATTTAATTTTCTATTTTTTCCATTTAATTTTTTCTTAAAAATAGTAAACTAACTATCTATGGTTAAGCTAATTATCACAGGTTCTTTAAGATGTTTTCTACCTCTGAAAATTATTTCAAAGCTTTTTAGTTTAATTTGCTATTTTTCTCCTTCAATTTTCTCTTTAAAATATTATTCTTCTATTGAGATAATTAGCAAACTAATTATCTGTGGTTAAAATAATTATCACAGGTTTTTTAAGAAGTATTTTACCTCTGAAAATTATTTCAAAGCTTTTTAGTCTAATTTGTTATTTTCCCCTTTTAATTTTCACTTAAAAATAGTGTTTTCTTACTGATATAATTAGCTAAACTAATTATTTGTAATTAATCTAATTATCATGGATTTATTAAGATGTAATTTATCTCTGAAAATTATCTCAAAACTTTTTAGTCTAATTTACTATTTTCCCCCTTTATTTTTTTCTTAAAAACATTTATTTTCTACTAAGATAATCAGCTAAACTAATTATCTGTAGTTAAACTAATTACCACAGGTTTTTCAAGATGTGCTTTATCTCTGAAAATTACCTCAAAGCTTTTTATACCAATTTCCTATTTTCCCCCTTTGATTTTCCCTTAAAAACAGTGTTTTTCTACTGAGATAATTAGCTAAACTAATTATCTGTGGTTAAACTAATTATCACAGGTTTTTTAAGATGTATTTACCTTTGAAAATTATCTCAAAGCTTTTTAGACTAATATGCTATTTTTCCCCTTTAATTTTTCCTTAAAAACTGTATTTTTCTATTGAGATAATTATCTAAACTGATTATCTGTGATTAAGATAATTACCACGGGTTTTTTAAGATGTATTTTACCTCTGAAAATTATCTCAAAGCTTTTTAATCTAATTTACTTTTTTCACCCTTTTAATTTTCCCTTTAAAACAGATTTTTTCTACTGAGATAATTAGCTAAACTAATTATCATGGGTTTCTTAACACTAGAATGGTAACATGACACTTTTATGTCCTTGGACACTTTTGTGTCCTGTTAAGTGACCATTTTGCTTGAATTATTTGAAGAGTATGAAAATGAATTTCTAGGTGCTATATATCCACAAAGTTGCCTTATGAGCTGAAAAAAACTTAGCATTTTTTTTGGAGTATCGATCTCACCATTAACCTTACTCTTGCACAACATTTTTGAACCTAAACTGTGTGAAAAAATGGGTCCTGTTTTTGGCTTTTTTTCAATTTTTGGCAACTATACCACTCTAAACTTCATGTTTGTGAGGTTTAAATGGCTAGAGGTTAGGCCTTCATAGTTCTCAACATGTTTTGATGCTTGTAGGGAGAGCCAAGTGTTAAAATTGAAAGTTATGACCAATTTACAAGAATTGCATAATCCTGTTTTTTTGGCCAAAATTAGCACTTTTATGATTTTTTTGGTGGCTTTCTTGATATCCAAATTCAATTTTGATTGTGTAAGTGTAATGTATAACATAAAGCTAATCTTCCTTGAGTTTTGGGGGACCTAATATGCTATATAGCATAGTATATGATGATGGTTGAGTTTTTTGATTGCTGAAGAATACGATACATTTTAGAGTAGCAAGTATAACTTTCTCAATATTGCTATTTTCTTAGGCCAATTGTGTGTACTTTGTAGGTAGTAACCATATCTAATCATAGACTACAAACTTGGCTAGATATTGAGTAGTTTCTATGGGTTTCTAGAGGTCATAATGCTAAACCCAGTTTTTTCATGTTTGCTGTATTTAGCACTTTATCATTGCCCCCAAGGTTCCAATTGTAAGAGATCCATTATCCTTTTGACATGCTCCATGGCTCCTTTTGAATCCAAAGGCCCAAAGGGAACTAAGAAAACATGTATATAGTATCTGTATTGAGCGTGACTTAGAAACTTTGATGATGGGTCCGCAGAATGGCAATAATGCAACTTTTTTGTACCTATTTTTTTTTGCCCAAAAAAAAATTAGTGAGGTAAAAGCAGCCATATGCTTTGGTCATCAACCCATTGAAGCTAACGGGGCATTTTATCTCATGTCCTACAAAAATCCCCACTCTTATTTATATGCAATCAACCGTAAGAAATTGCTGTTTTGGGCAAAATGCAGTGACCAAGGGATGTAGTGAAATTGTAGTGACCAAGGGATGAGAAAAATTACAAGTTTCTCATTTTTTCCATATGTAGTAGTTATTGAACTCTAAGCTCGTGAAAGGATTTTTCAAAATGAGTTGATCTACTATGGTTTTGGAATTTTTTCCCAAAACCCTGAAAGGACACTTTTATGTCCTGTTAGGTTACCATTCTAGTGTTAAGATGTGCTTTACGTCTGAAAATTATCTTAAAGCTTTTTAAACTAATTTGCTATTTTTCCCCTTTAAGTTTTCCATAGAAACAGTGTTTTTCTACTGAGATAATTAGCTAAACTAATTATTTATGGTTAAGCTAATTATACCAAGTTTCTTAAGATGTATTTTACCTTTGAAAATTATATCAAAGCTTTTTAGACTAATTTTCTATTTTCCCCCTTTAATTTTTCCTTAAAAATAGTGTTTTTCTATTGAGATAATTAGCTAAGATAATTATCTATGGTTAAGATAATTATCATGGGTTTTTTAAGATGTGCTGTATCTTTGAAAATTATCTCAAAGCTTTTTAGTTTAATTTGTTATTTTCCACCTTTAATTTTTCCTAAAAAATAGTGTAATTCTGCCTAAATAATTACAAAAAATTATGAGATAATTTTCCTAGCATCTTGATAGTCTAATAAAGCTCTGATAATTATCTTATTTCAATCTAAATTTAATTAGTATAATTACCATTAATTTATGATCAAAATGATTAATTCAGTCCTAATATAACATAAGATTAGTATCCCTAAGCTTAGTCTTAATATTCAGTAGAGAATTAAGAATTAGAAGAGAATTTTAGAGTGTAAGTAAGTTTAATCTTCTTAATTTATTGGATTAATTAAGAAAATGTAAGTAAATCAGCATAATTCTGCTAATTAAAAAGGTTTAGTGCTAATTACCGTTGATTAACCGACTAGAGTTTTGCTCTCTAGTGATTTCTGAGTAGAGATCTCTCTAAATGAGAGAAAAATGGCCAGGACTCCGAGTCTGAATGTTTTTGTGAAGAGGGGGGGTCTATTTATGGGTTTTTAGGGCTCTCGACTGCTTCTGGCAGGTTCTGTCACCTTAAGCTAGCCCGCAGCTTCCCCCTAGCACCACCTGTTGCTAAAATCAGCGTGGGCAGGTTCATCATAGCCCCACACAACCCCCTAGATACCTAAAATCAATTTCTGCTATTTTTTTTACTTTTAATGATTAACTTTGGAAATATCTGCAGTTTCTAGAACTTTAGAATGAAAAGCCTTTAGCAGTAATGATTAGTGAAACCTTTCAATTTTACTTAGCTAATTAAATTCACAGTGTAACCTTTCAAAGCCCGTAACTTTTCCAGATTTTATCGGAATTCTGTTCTAAAAAGTTCTAACCATAGTAAAGCCATGGTTACGGTTCCAAAAATACCAATATTTGTCATAGTTGGATCATTCTACATTGTTTTCTTAACAACTAGGTTAATTTGATCATGCTTTGTATAATTTCTAAGGTTTCAAAAACCGAAAACCTTACAAATAGTATGTATTATCTTGTCTAACTTGCCAAAAGATTAAAGTAGCAATATGTAGAGAATTAGGTTTGCTACACCCTCTCCCTACTTCTGAAAGACCTTGGGAACACATTTCTATGGACTTTGTTATCGGTTTCCGACTCACTGCTCACAAACATGACATGGTTTGGACTGTTATTGATTGTTTTTCTAAGCAACAAGAAAACTCTCACAACGCATCAAATTTGCACTTCTCCTTTTTAAGGGTGTTTTTCCTCATCATGGTTTGCCAAAAGTAATCATATTTGATAGATTCAAAATCTAATTTATCTTGAGTCTAATGGTCAAACAAAAGCTACTACTCGTACTATCATTGATTTATTAAAATTTTATGAGTCTTCTCAATTCAAGAAATGGGATGATTACCTACATATTTTATAGTTTGCTTATAACAACACCACATACTTTGCTACAGGTAAGTATTCTTTTGAGATTGTGTATGGTCACTCTCTTCGTACTCCTGCTTCAAGAGTTTCTAACATTGTGCCTGCTTCTAATAGTTTCACAGTAAATTTTTATGAAATTAATGAAAGTGTACATTGTGCTATAAAGCATTCACAAGAACTGTACACTAAGCATGCTAACAAGCAGCATAAAGCACATGTATTTAAAGAAGGATATTATGTTAGCTTCCATTTGAAAAGAGAAGAATTAAAAGTGTTGACACAAATGTTTTTTTCAAGCTTGCTCCTCGTTTTTATGGTCCATTCAAAAATTCTTCTATGATCAGTGATGTTTCATTTCGTTTAGAATTACCTTCACATTGGCACATTCACAATCCATTTCACGTTAGCTTATTATTACGACTCTTGATGACCCCTACCTACACATCATTTACATGAAGAACCACCCACACTTGTAGATCAAGAAGAGCAACTCATTCCTAACTAAATAGTTGATCATGAAACTACCACTACACGCACTGGCATGGTTTATAATTGTTATCTTTTGACTTTTAAAGGCCACTTTAGAGAAGATGCTAAATGGATGCCTAAAATTTATTTCCAAAACGTCTCAAACATTCTTCTCCACTCAATTCACGGTCCAATTGATTCTCTATTGAGTAACTGAGTACAGTTGCTATCCTTGGCAGGAGGGATGTTACGAAATTGGGCACCCTCTTGTTGTATGTGGTTAACTACAATTGGGATAGCTCGAACAAAATGGGTAACTAATGTGATGTCTTTGTAATTTTTTACTAACAGTGAGTTGATGAATTTTAGATTGGAGTTCAAGGAGTTGAGGAGCGTTGACACCAATTTTGGCTTCTTGATATCTTCGTAGCACTTTCATAAAACTTCCATCCATTAAATCAATATAAATTCAACAAAAAAATCGATTGAATATTCCCAACACACAAAATAAACAACATAAACAAGAATCAAAACATAAGATAAGACCATACTGGCTACCGACCATCCTTTCAATTGATATAATTGTGTATTTGCCTTCCGCCTCTTTTATTGTAATTCATATCATGGAGTATGAATTGCAATGAGATAAATATACGAAAGATAAGGGAGCATGAGCTACCCATTCAGGCAAGTGTATGCTATGACTAAGAGAGAAAATTACTATAAAAGAGGATAAAAGTGTATCTTCTACAACTTTGCTTTAATGGAGATTTTGATGGCTCTGCTGGCTTCAAAAGGGGGGTAAAACACCAATGCACTTAATTAGGATGCTTTTTGAGCACTCATCTTCCTCTTGAAGAGTTAAGAAGATGATTCTTGTTGAAAAGGTATGGTCTACACAAAGACGCAATTTTGGGATTCTCTTTCTCTCTTCATGCATGCATCCAAAATAAAAGTGGTTGCTTTTCACTTAATCTCTAAGAATAGTCGGTAAAAGAAAGTTCTATTTTTGTTGCTTTTTTTGAATGATAAAGAGAATAAAACGTAAGAAAAATTGATAAAATATCCAAAAGTGATGACAATTCAAGATGGTTTGGTCTTGATTGCGTCATTGACATGTGGTATGCAAAAGATGAGACATATCTCATTCATGAGAGATTTCCAATATGCTTAGGAGATAGAGCATGTAGCTATGTAGGATATGTTAGTAGACTTTGCAGAGGTAGATGTGGAGCACGATTGCTCCAGTAAGAAGCACCTGTAGTGGGAGCATTTGCAGCTCAAGTATTATTAGTTGTACAATGATTGACACTAGCATGATGTACTCTGGAGCTATGCATATCATACAAGACATGTCTGCAAGATTTGATACAGGCTCTAACATGGATTCACATGCTCACATATCACTAGAGCTGATACAGCTGCATGTAGATCAAGTGAGCAAGCCAATGTGTGTAGGCCGAGGGAGTCTCTCACTTATTTTTGGTGCATACTAGCAATTTAGCTAGTAGAGCCTACTTATCGGCACATTTATGTTTGAGTAAGTATGTTGGGGTAAAGGCAGCATGTGCCTTATCTCAAGGTTGAACGTTCGATGTCTAGCCATCCACTTGCTTCACTGACCATTGACCTTATTCTTTCTACATAAAAGAATAAGGGGTCTCACTCATTTTAGGAGTGAGTACTCCACCCGTTTTGTGTTCTTTCTCTCTCTCTCTCTCTCTCTCTCTCTCTCTCTCTCTCTCTCTCTCTCTCTCTCTCTCTCTCTTCGCATCATGGACAGAGGATCATAAGTGCACTCTACACTAAAAGCCCATGTTGCATCAACATCAGCATCACAATCTCTTTTCACAAAAGAATCACAATAGCTGCATTTGTATAGTGAAATGATCCTCTTTCTTCTTAGCCTCTTTTGCCTTCAACTTAGGACACTGCTTGATCAAGTGATCATTAGCATTACAATAATGGCAACGCATCTTGTTTTTGCCTTTTCATTAGAATTATTAGACAAGTTTCTACCAGCAGAAGCATTAGGAACGTGTGATTTACCACGCAAAGAAGAACCATGAGAAGTGGCTACATTGTTGTTACCACCATTTCTTTGAGCAACAATAAAGGCATGTTCAACTACATTCTCTTGAACCTTGTTTTTTCTAGAAAGTGACTCTTGCAACAACAATGTGCATAATGCATCAAACTTGACAAATTTTGGATTTCCTTGTCTCATAAGTCTCCAAGTACTAGCAAAAGTCTGGTAAGAATCGGGCAAAGCATCAAGAATAGTCTGCACAAGGAAAATGTCATAAATGACTTTTCCTCTAGAAATAAGTTGCTCATTAATATCCTTGACACCATCAAGGAAAGTGTCCATCTCATCTTCCTCATGCATAATCTTTGACTCCAGCTCTTTACGCATAGCAATGCAATTTTAGCATCATTGCGACTTGCATAAAGACCAGCCAAAATATCCCAAGCCCATTTTTTAGATTTTGCAGAATGAATGTGAGAAGTAATAGTGTGCTTCATAGGCAACGCAATCAATTGATGAGCTTGTGAATCTCTTACATCCCAACGAGCTTGCTCTGGAAGCAGTAACCGTGCCACCAAAACCTGCAACATCCTCAGCATTGCCTACATCCTCACAACCAGGACGTACATCAATGCCCTGCACAAGATCCCGAATGCCCTTTGACACAAAGACATGTTGCATCATGTAAGACCACATAGGGTAATTGCCCCTATCCAATCTATCCTCAGTAGCAAACATCTTGAACACATTTGTTTTGTTGTCAGCAATGGTGAATGCCGACACCTAATGCAAAAATTGCCCAAAAAGAGGAGAAACAAAGCGAGACCATCACATGCTATATAGCACAACCCGTAAGAAGATCGTAAGGGACCCATTATGCAAAAAATATCACTGACCAAAATTTTGCACAAAATGACAAAATTGCATGCGTAGCACTGCTTGTAATGGAAACGGAGGCTGAAATGAGCTCAAATCAAAAATCTTTGCAGACAAAGCTCTATGAGCCTATTTAAAGTTATTTTTGACCTATTGACACTCACCAAAGATCATTAAAATTTGAGAAAGTGAGCAAGCATGTGTTGGCGATGCTGACGACTAAGCTCGGGAGGATGCAACCTGCTTTGATACCAATTGCTGGAATTAGGGTTATAGGTAAATACACACATCTTGGAGAAGATGAAGCAAGCTCAAGGCACACAACAGAGATTATATTACTTTGTGTGCAATGGAAAGATAAGAGAGCCCTAGAGTGATGGGCGTATGTACAATGCACGAGAGAAAAAACATCCTAGTGCGGAAAAAAAAGGCCCACGTGGTCCTAAGTGTGTTCACACACATCACTACCACATGTATATGGTAACAAAACTTCCATGAGCACTACAAGATATATGGTGGATTGTGACATTTTTTGTGCTTGGCTTGATTGAAGTTCTCATTGCACTAAATGAAAATTACTTTTGACATGCATATGAGCTTCATTTGAGAGTACATTGATGGTGCATTGATACTTGGTCGAGGCAATTTGTGCTTGAACTTGGCTTGATTGTGCATTTTATTGCTTGAACTAAATGTGAAAATCCTTGCATAGTACTAAAACATTGAGCTTGTTTGAAAGGCCATGAGATAACATTAAATTTTTGGGTTTGTGATTGATAGTGAATTTATGCTTGTGATGAATGATCGTATTGTTAGGAAACAGGACTTAGCTAAGTAGGTGAATGAGTAGTTTACTTAATGGAGAGAGACAAATTATCACACATGAGAGATTAGAGAGTAGAGAGAGAGAGAGAGAGCAAACATGATATACGTGGTTCACCCAATGTGGTCTACATCCACGGGAAAGAAGCCACTCAATGGCTTTAGTACTTCAAACAAGAAGTATGTTACAAAGGGACTATACCCTTAATAGAGCTCCCGCTTTGCTTCACTCTCACCACCTCACACCCACCTTGTTGCATCAACTTCACACTCCAAAATGTGTGTAGAAATGGCCTTCTTTTATGGCCAAAAGGGTTTCCCTCTCTCATGAGAGGCAGCCGTGTGTAGCCACCCTTGTGTAGACAAGTCCAAATGGACTCTCCAATCCACCCATGTGTGGCCGCCCTTGAGAAGACAAGTCTGCCTTTGAAATCAGCCACCAACCATTGAATTCGGCCACTGGCCATTGACTACTAGCCACAGGCCAAACGACCGGCCGTTTTTTGACCACTTTTCGACCGTCAGCCGGCCATAATATTCCGACGATTGAAATTTTGGTTTCCGGTGAGTGATTTTTCTTCACGCATAATGGCTTATTCTCGTAATGGGGGCAGTGGCCACCAATACCCCAAAATGATAGAGCAAGGTGCTTGCATGGAAGCTATCCAATTTTCAACAAAATTTGCTTCATCAAAAGATAGAGGTTCCTCAACATCACATAAAGTCCTAAACAAGTCTGACTAGACAAAGGGGCATCGTATTTTGATTGCATGGTAGCCATCCAATTTTTAGAATTATGTGCTTCATCCAAAGATAGAGGTTCATCAACATCACATAAGCTAGAAACAGCCAAAGCATAACAATTTGATGCATAAGATGTATGGCAAGAACCTGAACGAGTATGACTAGACAAATATGCATCCAATTTATTGTCATGCAAAGTATCACCATCCATTTTGGCATACCTCTGGCCTGCTCATTCTCAGCCCTTTCTGCATCAAGTACATCATGTACATCTATATCAAAAATTGGCTAATCTGTAACATTTTCAAAACCCCCCAAATGTTGTATATTTGCCTTATTTGAATTTACATTTAAATTTCCACCTCTAAAAAGAGGCAACAAACTATCATAGATGTCCAATGAGCTTCCATTATTGTCTCTAGTACATCACAGCAAGGGCTAAACAGAATCTTCCACAAACACAACATCCTGCAAAACCAAGATACACTTTGTTTGTGGATGGTACAACCTATAACCTTTGCTTTTAGTACTATAACCAACAAAATGAATTTGACATCCTTATCATCCAATTTTCTATGTTGTGTTTGTGGCACCAAAGCATAAGCCAAACAACCAAAAATGCATATGTGATCGATAGATGCCTTTCTATCATGCGATGCTTCATAAGGATTCATAGAGTGCAAAGCTTTTGTAGGGCACCTATTAAGTGCATAAGTAGCACACATGATGGCCTCAAGCCAACACAAATGTGACAAAGCTTGGCTTTTGACCATACATTGTGCCATTTCCGTAAGCAACCCGTTTTTCCTTTCAGCAACACCATTTTGTTGAGGTGTATATGGCAGTGTACACTAGCGTTTTATCCCACAACTGGCTAGAAATGCATTAACATGAGACATATAACCTCCCCCCCCCCGGCGCACGGGAACGGAGGGTTCTGGTCGTACATTTTGAGACATTTTTAGCCATAACCAAAAATTGCTTGAAGCACATAAACACTTCGGACTTTTCTTTAAGCAGATACACCCATGCATGCCTGGAGTAATTATCAATGAAAGTCACAAAGTATAGGTAATTTCCCAAGGATGCAATTTGCATGGACCCACAAACATCACTATACACAAGCTACAATATGCAATCTGCATGTAGCCCTAACTTTACCATTCTTTGAAAAATTGGAACGCTGCATCTTATTCAATATACAGCCTTCACAAACATGCTTCACGGTGCTTCAAGAGGAGGCAAAGAAGCAACCATATTAGATTTTTGCAAGCGTCGCAAACTGGCAAAATTCAGATGCCCAAAATGTGCATGCCAAAGTTTTGCATCTGAAACAGCCTTTGAATTCACAATTGCATCTGAAAAATTTTACCCACACTTGTCATACAAAGTGAGCTTATACAACCCACGGCATAAAATGCCAGATGTAGCAATTTCATCACCAAAATTGAGATCATGAATTGTGCATCTGTCATCCACAAATTTGACAACAAGACCATGTCTAAAAAGTGCAGATATAGCCAAAAGGTTTTTCTTTATTCTAGGTACATAAAGTGCATCGACAAGTGTGAAAGAACTACCATTCGCAGCAATCAGCACAATCTTTCCAAGTCCCTTTACTGGATAAGAGGCATTGTTGGCACAAGTGATTGTATTCTCATAAGGACATCCTCAAGAGAGGTAAACAAGTCACAATGAAACGTAATGTGCTTTGTAGCACCACTATCAAAGTACCACACATAAGCATCTACAGTAATTGACATACCTGCATCATGGACAGAAGGATCATCAGTTCACTCTGCACTAAAAGCCCATTCTGCATCTACATAGACGATATAAAAACTACATCCCATTTGTGGATCTTAAATAGTTGTGATTGGAATCAATGGTGAAGTACTACAAAAATGGCTTCTTTGATATTATTTGACGAATAAGCAATTTGTTGTCGTGCAGCTAGAGTGACTCGAAGAGACTTTAGGCTCACAGCAACAAGGCTTCACAAAGGCAAAAATATGTTTCCATTCATCTTTTCCCCTACTAGATAACTATTTTAGCGATACCTTGGCTTGTGACAGATATTTGTGTTGTGATTTTTCTTTGTTATGAGGGAGAAAAGGGATCAAGGGATCGGCATGGTGTCCAAAGACATCATTGATTTTGCAATTAGTTTAGAAATAGAGATATTAGATATATCAAACTTGCCAATAGTGACATACTCTTCAATTGGTAGGTCTGCTTACGTCACAGTTAATAGTTTCATCAAAAAGCTTATATAACTATAGATTGTGTGATTTTTTTGGGTTTAAAGACTAGACCTGGTGTATACAATCTATATAATGTTATAGGTGCTACTGGTAGACATGTTCAAATAGCACATTATAGTCCAAACAAAATAGAAGAAGAGACAAAGAATGCATGTTAATCCTTGTGCAGCCACATGTGGTTGAGAAAGGCCTCCTTCCAGTTCATGAGGAGATGTCTGTGGATTCTACAATGAGTGTTTCGTTTTTGTTCTTGCCCACTGAAAATCCTATTTATGGGCTATCAAATATAATGATTTTGCAGGGAACGTAATGGATGTATGTCAATTTCTTCGTCTATCTCGGCTTGCACATGCAATGGCCGATGATAGAGGAGTTTTTGTCATCCTGTGCCAAGAAAATGATTATGCAATGGTGAGAGACACCACAAGAGCTATTTGGTGGGTAAAGGATCACATGAGAGTGGTGGTATGCAAGACGCCCATTTGCAAAAGAAACAATAGAATTGTCCATTCATTGCTCATCTTTGTGATGAAGAAGGAGTTGCCATCGTCATCGGCAGCAACCATCGAATCACCAGATGAGGACACTTGGTTTGATCCGCTTGAGCAAGAAGATTGGACAAAACAAGAGGCACACCGTTGCGAGGTAGCTTGATGCATTTTACACAAGTGAAATTATATTTTAATGTTTTGTGCATCCTAGCAAAGAACGTTCTTTCAAGAGGCATGGAATACATAAATGCTCTATTGTGGCAAGTGCTCGCTCAGTACACAAGAAAACATGAGGTACTCGTGAAATATGGTAGAGATTGTGGTACAATGGCATTGCTTGGGATCAAAATGGGATGACATGTTACCATTTTTGAAGACAATGAAGAATATGCTAGCAACCTTCAGACAATCTTGGACAAACAGGCAGTACTCCTAAGAGGGATGTAAGAGCGGGGAGGCAAGTGGCTGATTTGGATGGGGTTATTGGAGAAGCATTATTCTAGAGCTAGAGCCACGAGCCCAATGACAAGAATGAAGTATTGTACTCGAGCTAGCCCATTATAAGGATCCCTTGAATCCTCTATTTTGATGCAAACGGATGACGCTCAAGCCTCCAAGCCGTTAGCAGGGTTTCCACTCCATGGATTGATAATTTTGTTGGTTGTGAATTGCGATTAGGTTGATGCTACGATGACCCCCAACATTTGGTGCCTTTGTTGGGGATTGAACCCAGGTCACCCGTGTGATAGGTGGGTATACTCACCACTATACTACAGTGCCAAATGTTGGGTGTTATGGTCGCATCGGCCTAATCACAACCCACAACCAACTACATTATCAACTTGTGGAGCGGTAACCTGGCTAGGGCTTGGAGGTTTGAGCGTTATCGGATGCATCGAAATCGAGGATTCAAGGGAATTTTTACCCATCATAGAGAGAAGCCATGGAAGGTTCCTCTAATCAAACAAAAAAACCTATTAACTAATCACTTTACACACATTATGGGATTGAAATTAGCCTTTACACTTATCACCCTATTCACAACTCTTAATCACACACATACACAAACAATGTAATTAACACTCCTACTTTGCATTAGTGTGGCCATTCCGGTCCAACCCCTCAATGCTACTTTGCATGCACAAACACTAATAATTACACACTTTGTAGAGAGAGAAAGAAAAGGAAGGCATAGTCCTCACACACCATGGCCAATGGTGTGGCTAGAAAAGATTAATTAGAAATGGATTAGAGATCTATAATTCACTAATACAACTTCACATGCACATAATCAATGCTAAGTGGATTAACAAGAAAGAGTGAGTAATTGATTGAGAATAATCAAGAATTCAAGGGCATGGAAAAGCCCAAGAACCTCATGATCATCCACTCTACACATAGAAAAGCTCAACCAAGAATTCCTTTTCATGTAGCATAGGCTACTTTTATAGGCATGTACTCCAAGCTTTTTACAATAGAATTAAATTGACCCCTTTAACCTATAGCTTATACAAATTGAACTCAAATGAGCCCATGACCTATACAAAATAAATAGAAAATATTATGGTGCACATCATTTTCTTGTGCATGATCAAGCGTTAGCTGCTTCTACGAGTAGGATTATTGACTGAAAGATCTAATTTGTGATTAGAAAATACTAACCACCTTATTGTTGGGTCACCCCAACTTGAGCAATCACTTTTATGTTTGAATAGACACTTGCATATGAACTGGTTGTAAATGTCTTTATAAGGCTCATGTAAGCCTAATGATAACTCTCTTTTTTGTGTGCCTTTTGTGAAACCTTATCTTTCTCTCCTCTCTCCTTCACTATGGCTTGTTTTGCGCCTACACCCACCATAGCTCCAACACCAAAAACTGGTATCAGAGCTCTATTCCAAGCTATGCTTCAATTTCCCCTTGCATTGTTTGAAATACATAGGCTTCTACTATCGCATTTCTTCCGGGTAGCTATGGTGATGGCGCTCTCTCTAACTCCCCCACTACCTATCTATGTGAGGGTGTCAAGTAAAGGCAAGAGTGCCTCCTTGCAGAAGGGCCTACCAAAGGCCATGCAATGGAGCGCCTCCTTTCAAGTACGTGTGGTTCAAAGCTCTGCAGAGGCCTCTGTCACTCAGCATAAGTGGAGATGCATTCACATCTTGTGGAGGAGTTCCAGACCCAAGTAGAATGGTGCAAGCCTTATCACCAGTCTGCTGCCATGCTTAACTTGCAAATGGGTTCTCTTCATCAAGCCCTTGTTGCAGAGTTCAACCTCCTCAACGATGGTGTTGACCAACACGATAATTGTTGGAATTATCATGAGTTTTTTTCTTCAATTCTTCATGTTTATTTGTTTAAGAGGTGATTCACACAATTGGTCGGTACTCCTACAAGTGTGTACGCATTTGGCACTTACACAAACTTCTCGAGTCAAAGAACCATATCTTGTGTACAATCTCTATGTTTCAAAAACTAAGTTGTCATGTATGTGATTGCTAGCCACCATATGAAGTAGGCTTGTATGTAATTATTGTTCGTGAACTAGACACTGCAACGACGATATGATGATGAATAACGTTGTAGTAGGTAAGACCTTCCCGATGCAAAGCCCCATCCCTTGTACATCACTCATCATGAGGTTGACGGGTAAACCTTAGCCCGAGGTTAGCTAGAGTATACCAAAAACTCTAGGGTTTGGGCGTAAACCAAAAACCCCACGCATGATGGTAGCTCGGTAGTAGTGCCAAGTATGCCAAGTTTGGTTGAAGGGAGTGATTGTTGGGGTCAGCCCAACTTGGGCAGTCACTTTTATGTTTGAATAGACACTTCTGTATGAATTGGTTGTAAATTCCTTTATAAGGCTCATGTAAACCTAATGATAACTCTCTTTTTTGTGTGCCTTTCGTGAAACCTTATCTTCCTCTCCTATCTCCTTCACTATGGCTTGTCTGCGCCTACACCCACCACAGCTCCAACACCAACACTTATGGCTCTGATATAGATTGTAGGAATTAGGGAGGATTAGTGACTATAGCATTCATAGAGTGTGAGTGTGTGTGTGTGTGTGTGTGTGTGTGTGTGTGTGTGTGTGTGTGTGTGTGTGTGTGTGTGTGTGTGTGTGTGTGTGTGTGTGTGTGTGTGTGTGTGTGAGAGAGAGAGAGTGAGAGAGAGAGTAATCAAAGAGAGTAGAGATACCCAATGTAGACTCAAACAAAAACTAAATTATACATTGGAAAAGAGAGATTACAAGCCTCTTATATAGGTTTCATAGATGGTGGCATCATGGATACATCATGAGGTGAAACATCACCATATACATCATTAACTTAGCTAGAAATCTACACATGCTATCACATTGATGATCATATGGTTTATTCCACATAGATTGTGACTGGACAGGGGATGGTGCACACCACAATTTGGTTCATAGGACAAAGACCACATGCCCAACAATCTTGTTTATCTTTTTACAAAGACACTACCTTGTCAAAGTTTTGAAGCTTTTTGCAAAGCTTTGGGCTTACTCCCTTTTGTGGCCCCATAATTAGCAGTTCCCTAAATATGCATGGCAGCTCAAGGGGGATTTGTTACTATATTATGATAGTGATGTGAATGAATAAACTTAGGACCACCATGACACTTTTTTTTTCGCTAGGAGTTTTTCTCTTCCAGCTTGTATATACATTGAATACTCTAGGGAAATCCTTAACTTTGTATTAGCACATTTAGTTAGACAATTTCATGTTATTTGCTCGTGAGTTTCTCCTACATATTCTCCATCTTCACATGCATGTTTGTATCCATATATCCAACAAATCCCACCTTTTAAAGTTTTTATCATGGTAACATGCCTTTAAATGGCTTGGGTGTGTGACTCAAAATATTGTCTGAACAAAAATTCTTATGTGGTCTTGCGTATGCAAACCATTTAGCCTTGTGTATGCGCATATTTGTACTAGTGTGGTCTGTCCAAGAGCTATTATTGGGGTGAATTGCATGCCTTCTTTTTGCAAAACCAACATGTCCATACACCCTTGCATTCCTCTTTAATTTCCCGGTTCTTGTACTTTATTAGGTGCAAATATTGAGCACTTCAAACGGTAAATCATTGCTTTGTAAGGAGTATGAACTTTGATCGGAAGGGGGGCAGGGGGGGTGTGGTTTTACACACCTCCATTGAAAGAGTAAGAAAATGATGTTTATTGGAGGGGTTCAAGTACAGAAATTTGTTAAAAAAGTTGCAAGATCATGAAAGAAGATGGATCATTAAATTCATAGCGATGTGTGTGTGTGTAGAGAGATCTTTAAAATACGAGCTCTTCTTGAATGCATGTGCTATACATAGTTTTTGGAAGGTGGGACCCCTAGGACTTTAATGTAGTACTATGAAAATATGAAAGATCATCAAGTCATTATAGATGAGTGAGTGAGTGTATGTTTGTTTGTGTGTGCTCACCAAAAGGGTTGGGAATGGAGGTGGTGTGGGGGGAGGAGGGAAAGTGGCCCCGGGGGGGGGGGGGGGGGGGGTTGTTTAGGGAACGTAATACATGCCTCCTTCTTGCTTATTGTAGCAGTCACCCCATGATAGATTTTAAAATTTCTTCTACTTGAACATTGCTATATTTGCATATAGAGCAATATGGGTCTACACCAAAAGGTATGACTCTTTTAAAGGATAGCCTTATACAGAAGAATATGCATTTGAGTGGCCTACATGTTGAACTCTTAAAAAAACTTGCATGATTGAATCCTTGATGTGGGCTTCTTGTGAGACTGTTTCTTTTGAGGAAGAAGGGGGCTTAGTGTAATCTCACCTACATACTTTGATACTTACCTCTATATTTCGAATGTTAAGGCGGGAAAACCTTCCAAAACTAGAGAAATATTTTTGTCAAAAACGGCCCCTTTCATTAGAGAGAATGTGTGAATCTAGCCTAAGGCATGTGAACCAAGTTAGTAAACTAAAAGCTTTGGTTTTTTACAATAAGAAAGCGAAAAATTTTATATTGTTCGGGGATGGTCTTACCATCACCTATGTCCAAATAGTTACTGATACAAAAATTCAACTCATTGGTAAACAATATCTCTATCTCCTCATGGAACATACAAAAAAGGTAGATATTTTCTTCTAAATTTCTCACCATCTTCACCATTTCATCAGAGACCTAGAATAGGTAGGCCTTCTATTGGGGTAGCATTTGTTTTTCCTTTCAAAAAGCTCTTAACTTTTGTAGCATTTTAAAGCATCCCTCAGAACTTCCGATTGCATATTATGGATAAGAATTTTTTTTTCATGTGTACACCCAGTAGGTGCAATAACAAATCCCAAAGAAAAGCTTGTATTTCTTCCCCCTTATTTTCAAAGATAGCTTAATTACAAAACCCCTTATACACTTCTAGAAGTAAGATCTAAAACCAACATAGCCTCGAACCATCAATTGGTTCTATGATAGAAGTTTCCCTAGAGCTTTCACTAGGGGTTTTATTACCTATTTACTACTAGAGCAAGTAAGTGATTAATTGCATTACATATGCCTTTTTTCTTTTTGCACACAAGCCATATAGCTCTTCTTGTAGTCCATATAGCTTTTTGTAAAATACACTAGAATAGTATCGAGACCTTTGAAGCAAGAGAACTAGTGCAAATAGACTTGATTTTGAACTTCCATTGGTTACAATACAGTGACACTTTCCATTTCCCATTTAGAGGGAGGGGGAAAGGATTTTGGGTATGAATAGGAAGTCTTCCACATGAATGCCTTGAGATTAGGAATTTCCTAGTTAGAAAGAAATGGGCAAAGTACCACATGAAAGAGGGGATCGGTCTTCTATAATTGCAACGTCCCATGAGGAGAGGTGCCATCTGAGGGAGATTTTGGAAGAGGAGATCCTTCTTCCTTCCAATGTCTTCCAAAGCTACCTACAAGTGTTGAATCCTTTCCTTGATAGCTTGTAGACAATTCTATCTTGTTCACGGGTGATGGGGTGAGCGTCTAAGAAGAGCCATCAAATAGAATCCTTGCTTATGATAGACATGATTTTATTAGATAGTGTTACCATATATATGTGGTAGTGATGTGTGTGAACACGCTTAGGACTGTCGGTCCATTTTTTTCCTCACTAGGAGGTTTTTCCCCCTGTGCATTGTATATACACCCATTATTATAGGGCTAACTTATCTTTCATTTGTGCACTAAGCAATACACTCTTTGTCGTGTGCCTTGAGCTTCTTCATCTTCCAAGCTGTGTGTGTTTCCCTGCAACTCTATTTTCAACAGATAGAATGTTGAGTCTAAAGTAGGGATTATATGTGTTCTAGGCCTTCAATATAAGTGTTGATGTTTGGGGAAGATGGGATGCTTGCCAAAGAAGGAGGTGATAACTAGTTGTACTAGCTAGTTAGACTTGCTTTTGAGTTACATAAAGTTAGTTTTCCTAAAAAGGAGGATGGTCCAATCAGATTTTGGATCCCACAATGATAAAATGATCCACTTTACTACAACCCTATTTGCTTTATGAGGGAGGCCTACAAGGCCAATCTCACCTTTTCTTGAGGTAGCAAAAAAATTCCCATTTGACTTTGAAGCATCTTTAGACAATGGGTTCTCCTCCCCGATAAAATTCTTGCAACTTTAGCGAGCTTATCTAAATCTTTGTCTAGTGGTCTCCAATAGGAAAGGAAGTAACGAACTACAGTTTAGGAATTATGACTAGGACTCTAAACGCGCATCCACTTTTCCAAATTGGGTTTGAACCTATCCAAGGTCCAATTCCATCTCTACTTCATAGTAACATTGAAGCCCATGGGGAAGCAAAGCAGTCTACCGATTGTGTTCTTAGGGATGATGCATGGGGCCTCCAGTATTAGAAAACCCTGTATATCACGTTTCACGACCCCTCTTCTTTTAAAAACTGTAGATTTCTATTTTCTTCCAAAAATGGTTCTAAAACCCCTTCTATCGATGTAAACTTGTAACTTTCAAATTAAAAAACTTTGTTGATGAACTCACGTACTATAGTTACATATTTTAAGGTGTACCCCTAGGGTTTACTCATTGGCAACAAGAGCATTGATGTCACCAACAATCAAGAGTGATAGAATGGAGAGCTCCTTTCTCCATTATATCATTGTCTATTAAGTCCATTCATAGCAATAACAATTATAAGCATAGCATGGGGACAACCTTGCTTTCAAGAGAGAGAGTGCCTAAAGGGTTCTTACAAGTCAGCATCAATAGTTACTCCGGCCTAGTCTAGATATATATATATATATATATATATATATAGCTCCAAAGCCCATAATAGAGACAGAATCCAGATAAAGGACCAATCTATCCTATCGAAGGCTTTATCAATTTAATTTTGACAAATTTCAAGTCTTGAGTTGGATCCTTCGACTTATTCACTTCCTTTCCATAGGCCCTGTTATAGCATCTAGAATATATCTACCTCTCATGAAACCCTTATATACCACACTTATCCATTTCAATAGAATGGATGTCAATCTAGTACTATTACTTTGGCAACGATGTTACATGCATTGTTAGAATTTTCAAAGGTCTCTTGTTGTTGATGTCCTCTTTTTCACCTTTCTTGTGCATGAGCTTGATGACTCCCATGTTAATTAAACTGGGAAGTGCTAGGTGGGTATATGCCTTTGTTGGGGTTTTCTTGAAGGTTTTGCAGAATTCACCTTGCATTGCATCCATGCAAGGAGAATGAATTGAGGTAATTGATCAATGTCTCAATTTTTGTGGTTGAGAAAGGAATCAATCCTAAACTTTTTAGTATCAAATATCATCTAGCCTTTATAGGAGAACACCTTCTTTCCTTCTTCATTTTACTTTCTCAGGTGTAACGGGGCTACATGGCTACACAGGGCTCAACTTGCATGGCCACCTTGGTGGACGTGCTCCATAGGACATCATCTTTGAGTTGGACCACACTTGGTCCGGGGGCCCAAGCACTCTTGGACCGCCCCCCGACGGGTGCCCAATGTGGACACACCGACCGGTAGTTGTAGCGCTATTGTTGGCTCCCCTTCTGTACCATATCGAGACATGCACAACATGTTGTAATGATATAGTGAAAAAAACGCATGAAATGCAAGGCAAAGTGAAACTTTTTCTTTAAGAATGATAGAAATAAGAAAAACACTCAATCCAAGTGATTGTGCTTTAGGGTTTTGAAGGTGAAGAATTTATTGTGTTCCCCATTCTAAGAATTGGTGTGTCGATTAATACAATGCTATGAGATCATGCCAATGCAAGGGATGTCATTTGATAGTGGCTCGAACGAATAGTCACACATGATTGAAGCCAAAACTCAAGAGAAGCAAGTTTACATACATGGCTTTGAGGTGGAATTCTATATTGCACTAAATTTTTTTGAAACACCACATAATATATAAAATTTAGGCTAGATTCACAATCTCCAAACTTATATATTCTCCTTCCTTTGATCATACATGTTCTCTAAAACACCATCAATAAAAAAGAACCTGGAAGACCAAATTGATAGCTTCTTGCTTCTACTTAAGAGAATTTAAACAATTTTTTTTTTTTTTGGAATGTTGAAGCATATTAACAAAAGATCCATGAAAGGTAAAATGAGCCATTACAACCATTTTGTGGAATTTTTAAAAGAATATCTTTAGATTTTTGTAAACTTCTGAATTTTAAACTTGCCATGAATCTCTTTAATATAACACATAGTATTGTCAAGGCATTTTAGTGTTTAATTAATAAGAAAATTGAAGTTGTTTCTTTGACCTCACAAAGAAAATCCAAGAAGATTTTAGACATGTAACCCTAAAGAGTATAAACTTCGACATCAATTCTGACCAAGCATGACTACTTTGAATGGTCTTTTAGAGGAGAAAGTCCCTTACATTTTTTGCTATCAATCATTAGCATCATGTCTCTTTTTGAAAAAGTCAGTTTATGGCCTTAACCACAAACCCAGAATGTGGCATCACAAGCTGGATAGCACTTTGAGCATTCTCAAAATGTCAATAATCTATTCGTGTTGTGGCTATGGACAATACCTTGCATATGGATGATCTTAAGGATTTTGGTGATGATCTTGTTGGCCAAGTGAGAGCCAACTTGAAGTCTACATTTGATATGTTTGATCTCGAACAATTGCGTCATTCCTTGCTTGAAATCATGCAAAATTCAATTATTTATATCATTTGTCAAATAAGGTATAACTAAAGTTTTCTTGAGGATGGCATGACAGATGTTGCATATGCCAATAGTCCAAAGGCAAATGTCACACCGAAAGCAAAAAGAGAATAGAATGTGTTCTTGCACAATGGACATAACTTTGATTCAAGCTCCAGCAACCCTCACTCCAATACAAAATTAGCTTTATAAGCGGTACCCTTGTGTAATACTGTAAATAAGTTAAATAGGTGTAAAGTTTGCACCCACTAGTGAACACAACGATTGGCTTACATGCCCACTAAGATTGTACACATCGCCACATATAATATGGTGATTTTGCTTGCTATGATAGTGTCGGTTTGTATATTTTAAGTTCACAATGGCCAAATGATTATTGTCTAATTTGTGACAAACGTAATGCAACTGTCTCTGAAAATCACCTACTCTAAACTAATATGTCCTTTACAATGCACTACTACTTGTTGCAACTCATCTACACAACGTTGTGGTGTTGAGAGTCCTATGTTACATGGGTAGGATTTGTTTAATAAAAATATCGATCACCGCCATCAAAAGGTCTAGATTCTTATCATCTCAAGCAAATGGTATGCACAAGCAAGCAAAGAGATGTGAGAGATGAAAAGGGATGTGAGACATGAAAAGGGACACAACATTCAGGTATTGAGGTGGTATATTACAGTGACACAAACCATTCAATATGCTCAACTACCACATTAACCATAGCTTTGATTCGCAAGTTCCCATTCAATGATACTCATCCATCCTAACGTGAGAATGAATATATATGTGCTCTCATGCTTATGCTCAAAAAATGACAAGCACCTTGTGCTGTATCCACCTTTTAATTGCAATTCTTGATGAAATGAGCATAGATTCAAATAATTACTAACAAAGTTCTCGGAAACAAAGAATGCTTTCTGCCCTATGTAAACATATAAATTATAATGTGCACCTTACAAATTGAGGTGAAACAATACAAACAACTTCACACAACTGATTTTACAAAAAAATTGCAAAAGATTTCTCTCCAAAACTTAGAAACACATAAGAACATACTTTCCCTACCTAAAAGGGAAACCTAAGGATCTTGTCGCAATACCTCACTCGAATTTTAGAAACTTGCTAACCCCGCAAAGCACATTTCATTTTAACTATGAATCCATCAACTGTTGCAAAATACAGTTGCCCCTTTGTATCTGTGCATGTCTTCAACTTTCATAGAGACGTGCAAATCATGCCCAACATTACCTATTTTGACATGCATCTAGTAACCTACAGCCATGATGAGGTATTGGATACTACTGGCATGTCCAAAGTATTAAGCCACATTTAGTCTAAGGGCTCAAAATGAGACACCTGTCTAACCTGACTCCATAGGCATGTAAACAAGCAATGTCATGGCATAGAAATATAACACACCGCATAGGTACGAACAGAAGGATACGGCATTATTTTTGGCATCTATGGCAGTTTCTTGTAGATAATTACATTCTAATAACCCATCTGTATATTAAGGTTCCCATAATGAAGAAAAGCATTAGCAATGATGGAAAGAAAACCATCGCAACCTTGCCAACAGGCTGCACGTTCAAAGAGATTTTCTGATAATGACTGGAAGCCATCTCTGTGTATGAAATAGATCATTAACTAGCCATAAAAACCAGTCAAGTTACTGAGCACTTCAAAAATTACATTTTCTTAAAGCATGGAAGTCAGTCCAATGAAACATAGGAAATACCCTCTTCAAAAATTTCATAAATATTCTCAGGTGCCATTTGCAAATGAAACCCATCTGCCTCAACCATTATTCTGCTTTTGCATGTGAAAATCAGTTGTCTGAATGTCAGCATCAGACTCATGCACACAGCACATCCACTGATCATTCTGAAACAGTTTCGCTTAAAATGATCTGCACACACAGCTTTAATGTGCTACAAAATTTGTAGCAGGAAATCATAATTGAGTGATCAAGAAGAAAGAAAATAAATTCCGCAACGATGAAAGCATCGGTGTTGCCTATTATCCAATGCTTCTAAAATGTCAAGGTAATCACAGAATAAAAACGAAATGTTATCTTGAAACATAGTACGAGCAAATATTCTTACCTGAAGCCATTGAAGGATTGTACTTCTATAGCTGATAGCAAAAATGAGACAGTCAAAGCTCTCTCAGGTGTCTAGCGTGAATCAATCCTTGTCCGCATCAAACATCCTCTGCTTCATTTCATTGTTCGTTTGTCTTTCCAAGATCCTACTCTAGGCCTCTAAATGCCAAGAGCATGTTTGTCTTATGGGGCCAATATACAGCACAAGCATATACTCAACAAGCCACACACATCAATTCCATAACTGCAGTGCCCCCGAGAAAGCTAACAACATTCCAAAACACCTCGTGGGTTGAAACTGCAGTCAGCAAGCAAGGGAGCATCAAATGCTTTGTGTTCTTCAACATTGGACATCTATTTAAAATAAATGTAACATTGGACATACAAGGCACATCCAGTGTTCATTCTGAATGCTTACAATGAAGATGAGAACTTGCAACCCTGTGCAGTGAGTTTTTGTATGTTGGCTCAATTCATACCAATCGAAACTGGCCTCTCTCTCAAAAGGAAGCAACTGGACTACACATGTGCAACATAAAGAGAGGTCTGCCAGCAAACCTGGTGCTCAACACGATGGCAAAAGTTTGTTGCTGACTCTATTATGCTACTCATCATGCAACTGCTTTTCATTTGTCAATATGATAAGCAAAAAGCATCCATAAGCTGTCCGTGTATGTTTCAGTGCAAGCTTTAGGTAGATCTTTCATTAAACCAAAGTTTTTGTGGGACTATAGTGCTTTACACAATAGTCTTGAGAGCTGAGCATGTTCTAACTTGGCTACATCAGCATTACCTTAAGTGTGCACTTTGTTTGTCGTCCACGAGGTCTAAGCTCCAGCAACACACAGGCATAATAGAAATGAAGCTTTGGCTTCAACACAACACTGACTGCTTGTGATCGCACTTTCTTGAGGGTCTGGTGTTCATATGCGTGCTGATGGCAGCCAAATCAATATTATGGCGGTAAAAGCTACCTTTCGTCAAGCTGTATGGGACCATATCCGGAATGCGGCTCTAACCATATGCAAGCTGATGGCATCCAAATCAATATTATGGCGTTAAAAGCTACCTTTCATCAAGCTGTATGGGACCACATCCGGAATGCGGCTCTAACCACATCCAGAAACCCATCACGCTCTTTCTATACTTTCCGAGCAGGAATCACATTTGCACGATTCTTTGCAAAGAAGCTTTTCAATCATACAACTTTGACATTCCTTATCTTGTCTTCTGATGATTTGATGAACCTTAAAACCATTTTTGCTTCTACTTCCTTCCCTTCTCTTTGCAAACATTGTGCCAATAACTTGCAAACATGGATAGCAGGAGGACTGCACTTCAAAAGCATCTTCTTGTAAAGCTTATAAGCCTTATCTGCCTTTTGAATGATGCAAAAACCACAAAGCAAGGTTGAAAATGTCATGTTGTCCGGAACACATCCATTTAGCTTCATAAGCGCCAATAGGGCATAAGCATCTTGCATTTTTCCAGCCTGACAACTACTAGCAATTAGAATGTTGTAAGAATTTAAGTCCGGAACACAGCCTGTAGTCACCATATCCTTTAAAATTATGCTGTACTTGGACGCATCCAATTCGCCTGCATCATGAAGACCTTTAAGAATGTTATTATACACACTAAGAGAGGGCTTGTATCCCTTGGTTAACATAGCCCCAAGTAAAGCTGTTGCCTCCTTTGTATCCCCAAGTTTGGAAAGGCCATTTATAAGGGCACCAAATGTAGAGCCCTCTGGCAGATAATCTAGTTTTTCCATCTCCCTGAAGAGCTTCAATGCTTTTACCACTTCGTCCTTTCTACAAAGACTACGGACCAATAGATTGTGTGTTGATGCATCCAGTTCAAGATTTCTCGAATTCATTACTTTCCAAAGCTTGTATGCTTGGAAAACACGCTCAGCCTGACACAAGCCACCGATAAGAATGTTGTAAGTGGAATTATTAGGATGGCATCCTGCTGCCTCCATTTCTGCAAGAAGGGCTCCTGCTTTCCTCAATTTTTGCTCTTTACATAAGCTTGACATAAGTCCATTGTATGTTTCCACATCTGGACTGTGAAGCTTGCCAATCCAATGTGAAATTTTCAAAGCTTCTGTAACCTTTCCTGACTTGCAAAGACCATCCATGAGTGCACTATGCAAGACTTTATCGACTGAGAAGCCTTTCTCAATCATCTCATAAAACAATTTCAAAGCTGCTTGCATCTTCCCAGCTAGACACAAGGGATGAATTAATGTACAATAAGTGAAAGGATCTGGAGAACAACCACTTTTGGTCAATGTTTGCAACATCTTATACGCTCCATTGAAATCCCCTTCTTTACAGTGGCCATTTATCAATATGTTGTACGTGAAGACATCAGGAATGCACCCAGAATTTGTTGCATTATCCAACAGCAAAGTCGCTTGATGCAATTCACGAATTTTGCAGAACCCTTCCATGAGTATATTGAAAGTATATATGTCAGGGCTACAGCCTAAAACTTTCATGGAAGACAAAAGGTCGAGTGCTTCTTTCATTCTTCGGCACCTACAGAGACCAAACATCATCGTATTAAAGCTAGTCAAATCAGGAACCACGCCTTCCTTCTGCATCTCATTAGAGAGTTCCTGAGCAGAGTCGATGTCAGATTCCTTGCAGTACCCATGCATCAGCAGGTTGTACGTGACAACATCTGGTTTGTAGCCTTTATTCTTCATTGTGTGGAAAACCTTGAGGGCTTCTTCCACTTCACCTACCTTGCAATAGCCATTTATGACAGTGTTGAAGGAAATAGCATCGAGCATTTGACCACCCTGTAATCGTGAGATGAGCAGGTTGTGTGCACCCTGCAAATTCCTCTGCTTGCAGAGACCATTGAGCACAATGTTGATCGTCTGTAGATTAGGCAGGCAACCATCCTGAAGCATCTGTTCATACAAGGCAAGGGCACAATCAAGCTTCTGATGTTTGGCAAGAACTCCAATGATGGAGTTGTAAACAAAATAGTTGGGTCGACACTCAAAACTCCCCATTTTCTGCAAAACAGCCATCGCATCAAGGGGCAAGCCAGCGGAGCCATAACTTTTGGCCAATATAGCAAAGGCCTCCGGGGAGATAGCGGATCTGAGTGAAGGAGACTCCTGGACTCTATGAAGAAGTTCCCAGCACTTGGAAAAGCGGCCTTGGAGGCTGAGAGATTGAAGAAAATGATGTAGGGTAGAGCTCCTACGTTTGTGCTGCTGCTGCATAAGCCAGCAACACACACTAGCAGCGTGATGATGGCCAAAGCGGAGGCTCGAAAGTTCTTTAGCGACGATGGGCGCAGGAAAGGAGGAGGCAAGAAGCGCGATAGAATGACGAACCTCAGCCTGCGTGTGCTCGTCCCATTCCTTGAGCTTGAGAGCCGAGCGAAGGGAGGTGAAAAGAGCTTTATTACTATCCTTGCTTTGTGCTGTGGCTGTAACAAGTTTCCTGCATGGCCCCGACTGCATACCTGACGTGAGAGCTCACCATCGCCAGCAGCAAATCAATCCTAAGGCCACCTCATGGTGCCATAATAAACAAGCTTAACAATTTTAAAATAAGGAAAGTATGTGTTTAATGAGAGCGCTTCGTTAGCTGCATGAGAAGGAGAGGAGGGGTGCACTGATGATGAGTAGAAGTCATTGACAAGATTCGATGACAATTTGAGCATGAAAAAAAGAACATCGTTAAATCAAGAACGGATCAAGGCAAGAGAGAATCTGAAAGACCTTAAATTTTATTAGGCAATGGACGTTTTACAAGAGACATAAAACATTGAAATTATACATATTAGTTATTTGATGTTTATAATGCAAGTGCAGATGTAGGTGATGTTGGATAGAGGGTTAGCAGTTTTGCATGTGTGCATAGGTAGGGAACATAAAAGTAGTGTGAAACAAATTATTGTATCAACGGAACATAAACGGAGATCACATTAGAGTAATTTATTTCTATAGTCTCAATTAATCCAAGTATGTATGCAATCTATACGATATCTCTAAGTGTATTTCTCAATGAAGTGCGATATCTTGCTTTTGATCAATTGAGATGTATCCTATGTTTTCTGTTGGGGTGGTAAAGCCCAATGTGCTGCGCTTGAGTGTTGGACGGCCGGAGACTAACCGGGAACTAACACTGACCATTCATTCTACATAAAAGAATAAGGACTCATAACCCTAACACTATTATGTTTGGAGTCCACCCCAAAACTTGTGTCTCATCTCTTCTCCTGTCTTCTCCATTGCTGCACGCACACACACGCGCGCTCTTGCAAGCACACTTCAACTAGTATCAGAGCTCAGGGATTGGGAGCACCATTGTAGCTCAGCGGGGAGGCCGACGGAGAAGCATCAAAAACTACAGCATGTTTTTGCAGATCTATTTTGGCCTACCAAAACGTCTTCATTCAAGCCGATTCCCACTATTTATGATCGGTTTTTTTTCCTCTTCAACTTTGCAAAAGAAAGTTTTCTCAAAATCTTCACCAATTTTGAGATACGTCACTCCGACTGCCTGTAAGTCGTGAAGTAGAAGCTGCAGATTCTTACCGATCTGTTTTGACCTATAAAAACAGTTTATTTCATGTCCATTCGTTCCAGCCCAACCGTTTTCGCGTGGTCTACAACTTTGCAGAAGGAAGTTTCTGCAAATTTTGCACAGTTTGAGAGATATTCAGTTCAGACAGCAGGGTGGTCTACCTTCGTCGGTTCTTCTACGTATAAGTTTTCGTTGCAGACTCTTTCTGCAATCTCTGTCACATGCATATTTGATGTAAAGGTCTTGAGGGTCTGTTTAATCAGACAAACTGCCATAGTGGTTACAGAAAAGGGTTTCTGTGGTTGATGTAAGATCTTATGCGGTTTATGTATTGTGATGGAAATATGCAAAGCCTATTGTTGAGGGTCGTGGTAAGGTTTTATTGAGCTAGGGGATTCTCAAATGTGGAGATCCTTTCGGTGATACAGGTTTTTGAGCGAGCCCCATACATCCCTATAGTTTCGGCATCGACATAGGATGTATGTTTATGCGGTTAGTGCAGTATTGGTATGCATCTGCTGACCCGCCATTGTTGGCATTGTTGTTATCTTTATGCGGATGTGTTTGACAGTGTTCAGTTGGTCAGAGACACTCTTCTAGAGTTCAAGACATTGACAGTGACAGTTCTTTGGGATTCTATCTTGCCAATTTAGCCACTTCGATTAGTGTTTTAGTCATTGTACACATTTGTTTTGGGTTCAGAAGTCAGTTTTGCAGGGGAGACTCTGCCGAAATTTTCAGGTTTTCTATCATCTTCTTTAGTGAAGCGGATCTATCACTTTTGTTCCTTGTCAAGTGATGGCTTCATCATCAGAGAACTCTTTGTTCAACATTGAGAAGTTAGATGGCACTAACTTCCCATTTTGGAAGGAACAAATTTACAATGTCTTAGTACAAAAGCAGATTCGGCCGATAAAGATGAAAGGGATAAAGCCTGAGGATATGGATGAGTATGATTGACAGGAGTTGGATGAGCTTGCCAGGTCCACCATCATGCTGACTTTGTCAAAGAATGTGTACTTCAATGTGAACATGGAAAAGACTAGTTATGAGCTGTGGAAGAAGTTATGTGACATGTATGAGAAGGAAAGTGCAGCATCACAGGTTTATTGGGTGAAAAAGTTAGTTGATTTGAAGATGGATGAGGGCAGACCCATGTGCAACCATCTCAATGAGTTCAACACAATTTTCAGTCAACTTTCTGCACAGGGAGTCAATTTTGACAATTCGGTCAAATCAATGTTCTTGCTAGTTACATTGCCAGAAAGTTGGGATACTTTTCGCACAACCATAAGTAACTCAGCACCTCCTGATGGTTTAACATGTGCTGATGTTGAGGGCAGTTTTCTTACTGAAGAGGTTAGCAGAAAGAATCTTGATACTTCTCGTGGTACTAGCAATGCTCTCGTTGTTCGTGGTCGATCACAAGAAAAGGACAAACAGAATCAGAGAGGAAAATCTCATAGCAAATCACGTGGCCGAAAAGACATTGAATGCTATCATTGTCACAAAAAGGGTCATATGAAGAAAGACTGTCGAAAGTGGAAACGAGAGAAAGGTAAAGACAAGAAGCAAGAAGAAGGAAAGACTAAGGATAGCAATATAAAGATTGAAGAGATCAACAATGTTTTTGTTGAAGATTCTGATGGAGACATCTATCTCACAATCTGCCATAGATTCAGCATTTTTGGTTACCATTGATGATTATGCTTTACAGGAGTGGGTTATCTGACTCAGGTGCATTGTTTCATGTGACTCCTCACAGTTAGTGGTTCGGTACATATGATGCAACCCGTAAAGGTCATGTTCGTCTTGGCAATGATTTTGCTTGCAACATAGTTGGTGTCGACGATGTGTAGCTGAAATTTCAGAATGGTTCTTCATTCATGCTCAAGAATGTGAGACATGTGTCGAAGCTTACCAAAAGCTTGATTAGTACAGGACAATTGGATGACGCAGGATATTACTGCACATTTGGTGATAGTTCGTGGAAGATCACCAAAGGTTCTTTAGTGGTAGCACATGGTTCAGAGTCTAGGACTTTGTACATGCTACATGTATCAAATGTTAAAAACCATGTAATTTGTGTAACCGAGCAGCCAAGTGTTTCTTTGTGGCATCGCCGGTTAGGACATATGTCTCAAAAGGGAATGAAAATCTTGTCTCGTTTTGGTTATGTGCCTGGCTTCAATTTCCCATACTTTTCAGTTTGTGAGCATTGTCTTTATGGTAAACAAACACACTCACCACACAAAAGGGGAAGCACTCAAAAAAGTGAGCCATTAGAGTTAGTGCATAGTCATGTGTGTGGACCTATTCCTAACGTATCCATGGGAGGTTCATTGTACTTTGTTACATTCATTGATGACTTCTCAAGGAAAGTGTGGGTATATCCTCTCAGGAAGAAGGATGAAGTTCTTTCAAAATTTTAGAATTTTGTGGCATTAGAGGAGAATCAGTCTGGCAATAAAGTCAAGTGCTTAAGGTCAGACAATGGTGGTGAATATGTCACTAAAGCCTTTCAAAAAATTTGTGATTCCAAAGGCATCAAAAGAGAGTTGATTGCTCCATATAACCCTCCACAAAATGGTGTTGCTGAGAGGATGAACCGTACCATACAAGAGAAGTTACATAGCATGTTGTCTAATGCAGAGTTGCCTAATGGATTTTGGGCAGAAGCATTAGCAACTGTTGTCCATCTTATTAATAGATCTCCTAACAAGGCTTTAGATGACAAGGTACCTGAAGAGCTTTGGTCTGGGAAGTCACCTTCTTACAAGCATCTTAGAGTCTTTGGCTGTGAAGCGTATTTCCATGTTCCAAAGGAGTTTTGAAGCAAGTTGGCTCCTAAGTCAAAGAGATGCATATTTCTTGGCTATGGCAATCCTAGCAAGATGGGATTTCACTTATGGGATCCTGAAGCTAAAAAGATAGTTCGCAGCAATGACGTATACTTCAATGAAGTAAAGATGCATAAGAAGTCTATGCATACAGTGGAGGTCAGGAGAGTTATCTTCCAAGAAGATGGAATTGTCCACAATAGGGTTGAAGTGCTTAATGTCAGACAACAAGTACAGAATCCTCATATAGTACAAGATGTTGATGAGGGACAACTAGCTCAAGCAGTCATTAGAAGGTCTACAAAAGTTTCAAGGCCTCCTGATAGATTTACTCCCTCAATGGACTACATTATGTTGACAGATTGCGGAGAGCCTTCCTTCTATAAGGAAGCCATGTCAATGGATGACAAGGCAAAGTGGGAGAAAGCTATGCAATCAGAGATGGACTCGTTGCATAAGAATCAAACTTGGAAGTTGGTTCGGTTGCCTAAAGGTAAAAAGGCATTACCATGCAAATGGGTGTACAAGCAGAAAATTACACCTCATGATAATAAACCCAAGTACAAGGCACGACTTGTTGCTAAAGGATTTAAGCAGCAGCAGGGTATTGACTTTGATGAGATCTTTTCTCCGGTTGTCAAGATGAATACTTTGTGGTGTGTACTTCCGTTGGTTGCTAAAGACAACATGGAACTTGACCAGATGGATGTCAAGACAGGGTTCTTGCATGGTGATCTTCAAGAAGAATTTTATATGCAACAACCAGAAGGTTTTGTTGAGAAGGGAAATGAAGACTTGGTGTGTCAGTTAGAAAAGACTCTTTATGGTCTAAAACACTCATCAAGGGAGTGGTATCGTAAATTCTACATGTTCATGCTCTCTCAAGGCTACACACGTAGCGATATGGACCATTGCCTCTACACTAAGCGAGCTAAAGATGTAGTTTGTTGATTTTGGTCCTTTATGTGGATGATATGTTAATTATCGGGAAATGCAGGGATGAGATTTCAGCCTTGAAGTCAGAGTTACATGCAAACTTTGAAATGAAAGACATGGGTGAAGCAAGCCATATCCTTGGCATGCGCATTAAGCGAAACAGATGCAAGAAATTGGTTTATTTGTCTCAATCTGAGTACATTGCTAAAGTGCTCAAGCGTTTCAATATGGAGAAGGGGAAGGCATTGAGTACTCCATTGCCTCCATATGTGAAACTTTCTAAAAATGATTGCCCTAAGTCTGAAGAGGAAAAGGTTGAAATGGCACAAGTGCCTTATTCATCTGCAGTTGGCGTTTGATGTATGTTATGATTGCTACACGTCTTGATATTGCTTTTGCAGTGGGAGTTGTTAGCAGATATATGTCAAATCCAGGCAAGAAACATTGGGAGGCAGTGAAAGTGCGATATTTGAATGGTACAAAAGACATGTGCATTTGCTTTGGAAGAAAGGAAGCATGTGTAATGGGTTACATGGATGCAGATTATGCAAGAGACTTGGACAAGAGAAGGTCCACTTCAGGCTATGTTTTTGCATTCACTGGAGGTGCAGTTTCATGGCGATCTCGTTTGCAAGATTGTGTTACCTTGTCTACTACAGAGGCTAAATATGTTGCAGCTTCAGAAGCTTGCAAGGAAGCTATATGGCTTGGTCGGATAGTGGGAGACTTGGGAATCAATGTTGAGATGTCTGTGTTACATTGTGATAGCCAAAGTGCTATACAATTGGCAAAGAATCCAATGTTTCATGCAAAGACAAAGCATGTGGATGTGAAGTATCACTTCATTCGTGAGGTGCTTGAGGACAAGCGATTGCAGCTTGCCAAAATTCACACCACTGAAAATACTATTGATCTTCTAACAAAGGGCTTACCTTCATATCGGTTTGCACATTATCGGGCACTCATGGGAATTGGGTAGATGATTCATGGTCATTATTGTATGTATATATACATTGTCACTCCAGCTTAAAGGCACATTGTCCTTTAAGTGGGAAGTTGTTGGGGTGGTAAAGCCCAATGTGCCGCGCTTGAGTGTTGGGCTGCCAAAGACTAACCGGGAACTAACACTGACCATTCATTCTACATAAAAGAATAAGGACTCATAACCCTAACACTATTGTGTTTGGAGTCCACCCCAAAACCTGTGTCTCATCTCTTCTCCATTGTTGCACACACACATACGCTCTTGCATGCGCACTTCATTTCTAGGTTGATCGATTGAAGGCTTATTTTAAATTCAATTTTTTTGCATTTAGTTTCACTACATTGAGAAGTCTATGATATTCACTCGCTAGTCATGTACAAACAACGGAAGCATGTGAAACAACTATGTAACTGGTGCTTGATCTCGTGCAATGGATTTTGCAACCGGCTAGAGACAAAAGATGGATACAAAATATGGATGCTTGTTAAGGTATGTCTTGCAAAAATAGGTACAAACGGTTAGAAAAAATAGTCTAGTGTTGAAGGTTCTCAGAGTACTCTCATTATTGTTACGTGTTCTTCCATTCTCCTATTATAGAAGAAAAGAAACATGCAAGTCTCCTCGCACAAGGGAGTTTGTACAGTCCTCCCCAATTTTTATAATACAAGGGAATGTGCCCATTCCCATGGCAGTGTGCAAATTTCAGCGTGTTCATTTCACTGAGTTCTCACTGATGAAGAGTAAAATGTGGTAGTACGTACTCACCGCACACTCAAATATCTCATGTCCGCAAATGTATGAGAGTTGTGTCGAGGCTTCTTTATATGTTGATTGCAATGAAACATAATAACATCAAGAAGATATGTAATTTAAATAGGATGCATGAAACATTTTTCTAACTTTGAATGTTTTATAGTTAAAATAAAAATTAGAACAATTTGTGAGTATTTGCACCAATCCAAGTACAATGCTATTTCACAATACAGCTTTGTCATTTTCCATAACGACTAAAATGTCAATGACAAAACTCTGTCTCTGTATCAGAGCTTGCTTGAAATAACGGAGTTGGATATATCCTAGAATTAACATACACAATTACCAATCTTATCGTGAGTTCTCCTTATCTAGCTTTGAGTCCAACACTACTCATTTGCAGTGGCATGGAGAAGCTGTGGGATATTGTGTGGACATTTGGGATGCATGAGATCCATTGTTTTCAATTGTGGAAACAACTATTTCACCACGAGATCTAATGACAAAACCAACCAATGATCTATCACGACATACATGTCGATCAAGGCAGTGCCAAGGAGGACGTTTTGTTCAACGCCCTTGTCTAACAATATCATCATTGCCCATATTGGAGTTCTACGGAGTGCCACACGCCTTCAAAATGCAAGCATAGGTGATTACATCTGGAGAAATTCCCTCACTTTGCATCCATTGAAAACAACCCATAGCTTTTTGCCTACTCTTGTTGGGAATATCCCACAATGAGTGCATTACAAGAGATAACATTCCAAACAGGAAACTCATCAAGCACTTTTATAAGCTTTGTGAAGTAAACCACATTTAGCGTATTTGTCAACCAAGGCATTTCCAAGCATGACTTCTTCTTTCAATAGCCCTTGACTAAAAATATCATCATGAATTATTTTTCCCATAGCACCGTCTTGAGTAATGCCACATGCCTTGTGAAGTAAACCACATTTAGCGTATTTGTCAACCAAGGCATTTCCAAGCATGACTTCTTCTTTCAATAGCCCTTGACTAAAAATATCATCATGAATTATTTTGCCCATAGCGGCGTCTTGAGTAATGCCACATGCCTTCAAGATGCAAGTGCAGTTGATTGCATTTGGAGAGATTCCATCTCTTTGTATCTACTGTAAGCAGCCCAGAGCTTGTTGGCCTTGTCCCTATCCCTGTCCCTGTCCCTGTCCCTGTTGGGATATCCTGCAATCAATGCACGCCAGGCAATGCCAAGCACAACTTCTTTTTTCAATAACCCATGAATAACAATATCATTGTGAATTTTGTTTCCCATATCAGAGTCTTGCGGATGTTTTCGCTTCACATCGATTGAAGGCTTCTTGGCCCTACCACATTTGCCATACATATCAACCAAGAAAATGCCAATCATAACGGGTTTTTTTCAATAGCCTCTAACTAACGATGTCATCGTGAGTTCTTTTGTCCATCCTAGCGTCTTCCAAATTGCCACATTCCTTCAAGTTGCAAGCATAGGTGATTGCACATCTAGCGAGATGCGCTCACTTTGCATCAGTTGAAAACAACTCAAAGATTATTGGCCCCGCCCTTGTTTAGCATATCCCACATTCAATGCAATCCAAGACATAACATTTTGGACAAGCATCTCCTCAAGAACTTTTTGTGCTTTTTGAAGTACACCACATTTGGCATGCATGTCAACCAAGGTAGTGCCAAGTACGACGTTTTGTTTCAACAACCCTTGACTAACAATATCATCGTGAATTATGTTTTCCATATTGGTGTTTTGCATAACAGCCCTTGTCTAACAATATCATTGTGAATTTTTTTACCCATATCAGTGTCTGGCACCTACCTTCAAGACAAAAACATAGGTGATTGCATCTGAGGAGATGCCCTTGCATTGCATCGGTGGAAAAAAGCCCAAGGCTTCCTGGCCCTACCACATTTGGCATACATGTCGACCAAGGCCATGCAAGTAAAACATTTTATTTTCGATAGCCCCTGAGTTTAATATCATCGTGAGTTCTTTTTCCCATCTCATCGCCTTCCAAATTTCCACATGCATTCAAGATGCAAGCATTGGTGATTGCATCTAGAGAGATGCGCTCGCTTCATCCCCTCAAGAACTCAATGTGCTTTTTGAAGTACACAACATCTTACGAGCCCTGCCCCTCTTCCACGTATAATGCAATCAATGTGTTTTAAGAGTTGACATTCCATAGAAGAACTCCTCAAGCACTTTTTGTGCTTTTTGAAGTACACCATATTTGTCATACATGTCGACCCAGGCAATGCCAAGCACAACTTCTTTTTTCAGCAGACCTTGACTAACAATATCATCATGAAATTTATTGTTTATATCAATGTCTTGCATAGTGCCACATGCTTTCAAGAGGACAGTATAGGTGATTACATTTGGAGTGATGTCCTTGCTTCATATCTGCTAAAAAAAAATCAAGAAACAATCGAGGGCTTTTTGGCCCTACCACATTTGGCATACATGTCAATCAAAGCAATGCCTAGCATAAAGATTTTTTCAACAGTCCCTGTCTAACAGTATGATCGTAAGTTCTTTTTCCTATCTTAACGTCTTTCAAACTGCCACATGTCTTCAAGATGCAAGCATAGGCGTTTGCATATAGAGATATGTGCTTGCTTTACATCAGTTGAAAATAGTTGAGAGCTTCCTGGTCCCACCCTTGTTCGGCATATCCCATAATCAGTGCAATCTAAGACTTGACATTCCAGACAGACAACTCCTCAATAGCTCTTAATGCTTTCTGAAGTACACCACAACTAGCATATATGGCAATGCTTTTTTTAACAACCCTTGACTAACAATATCATCATGAATTATGTTGCACCTATTGGCATTCTGCATAGTACCACATGCCTTCAAGATGCAAGCATAGGTGATTAATCTAGAGAAGTGTCCTCGCTTCACTAAAAATAGCCGAGAGCTTTTTGTATTGAGCATATCCCACAATCATTGTGTTCCAAAGGATGGCATTCCAAATAGAAATCTCCTCAAGCACTTTTTGTGCTTTCTCGAGAACACCACACCTCGCATGCATGACCGTTGCTCCTACATAGTGCCACATACTTTCAAGATGCAAGAATAGGTGATTGCATCAAGAAAAATATCCTTGCTTCACATCTTGAAAACAATCAGCTAGAGCTTCCTCGCCGTATCCCTATTGGGCATATCCCACAATCAATGCACTCGAAGAGACAACATGCCGCACATCAAGGAAATGCCATATGTCTTGAAGAAGAAAGCATAAATGATTTCATATGGAGAAATTCCCTCATATTGCATCTACTGAAAACAGGCCAAGGCTCCGTGGCCCTACCACATTTGGCATACATGTCAACCAAGGCAATGCCCGACTAACAATATCATCATTAATATTTTGGCCCATATCAGCATCTTGCATATTGCCACGTGCCTTGAAAATGCAAGCATAGGTGATTGCATCTCGAGAGATGCCCTCGCTTCTCACCCACCAAAAACAACTTAGTGCTTCTAGGCCCTGCCTCTGTTGGGCACATCCTGTGATCAATGTGTTCCAAATATTTGATGATGAGTGTGTTGTTTGGTTGGCGCTACTGTTCTAATGCTTTATTTTCTTGGTGAAAAGCTTCATAAATTGACTGCGCAGAATCCTAGCAACATCGGCATGCAAGACCATATGCTTTACTCTTGATGGACAAACACAACATGTGTCTCCAACAATCCTTGACCAGCAATCTCATCATGAATTCTCTCACTTGTGTGAAGGTTTTGCATAAGGCAAGATGTCTGCAAGGTGTAAGCGTGGGTGATTGCTTGTGGAGAAAGGTCTTCCCTTTGCATCTAGCTAAGAGCGGCCTTACCACATCTATGTTTAGGCATACCCTATTGACAACCCATTGCATAAAACACACTACAAGAGAAGACATCCTGAAGGTGATGCCCATCAAGTACATTTCATGCTTTTGTAAGGGAACCACATTTGGCATACAAAATTGATCAAAGCATCGCCAAGCATAAAATCTTTCTCCAACAACCCTCGGGTACACAAGACCATATGTCTACTCTTGATGGTCATATCCTGATAGCATGCATATAATGCAAACATGGAGATCTTAAAGAGAAAGCTCATCAATGAGGCGATGGAAGTACCAAGCCAACTTAAAGCTGTTGGACCTACCCTTGATGAACGTGTCTTGTAATCATGCATTCGAAGAGTCTGCCTATCGACATACATGATGTCCAAAGCATTGCCAAGCATGATGTTTGTCTCAACTTCCCTTGACTAGTAGTCTCATCGTGACTTGCTCACACCAACATCATGCAAAATTCCAATTACCTTAAAAATCACAAGCATAAGTACCCACATGTCGATTGCTTCACATCTGCATGCATTCAAAGAGTTTGCCTATCGACATACACGTTGTCCAAATCATTGTCAAGCATGGTGTTTGTCTCAACAACCCTTAACTAGTATTGTCATAGTGACTTGCTCATAGTAGCATCATGCAAAATGCCAATTACCTTGAAAAACACAAGCATGTCAATTGCTTTGCATTTGATCTATATAACCAAGAGCTTCTTGGCCCTACCCTCGCTGGCTTGCATTGTGATGGACATATCTTGCAAAGAGCACAAAATAGTGCATTCCAAGCTCACTCACATGTAATAAAAACAATTTAGAGCTGCCTTGTGTCAAAGCCATGTTGGGCATACCCTGCAACCACTGCTTTCCAAGGGAAGACATCCTCGAGAGGATGTCAATTAAGAACTTTTCGCGCTCTCGTTATTTACATAGAGCTTGATCAAAGCATTGCCAAGCACGAATCCTTCTTCAATAGTCCTATCTAGCAACCTTATTGTGAATTGAGAGTTGAGATTTTGAGTGAGCTTTTGGAGCGGGCTCTTGCGTTAGCTTTTTTGGGATATTCGCTAGATGCCACCTTTATTGAAAACGCTCCCACATGAAGCGATTGGAGCAATCAGAGCGAGCTATTGGGAGAGAAAGCAGAGAGATCTTCTCTCTCTCTCTCTCTCTCTCTCTCTCTCTCTCTCTCTCTCTCTCTCTCTCTCTCTCTCTCTCTCTCTCTCTCTCTCTCTCTCTCTCTCTCGCCCCCCCCCCCCCCAAGCACAAGTGGGCAGGCCCCACCCACTTGTGCTTGAGAGAGAGAGAGAGAGAGAGAGAGAGAGAGAAGGGAGAGAGAAAAGCTCTCTCCACTTTTCTCTTCTAAAAGCGCACTCCAATTGCTCGAATCGCTTCATGAGCGATCGCTTTTTATAAAGGCGGCATCTAGGGAATATCATCCCAAAAAAGCTCACTCCAGAGCTTGCTTGAAAAGCTCGCTCAAAACTAATTTCCCGTGAATTCTCCCCCCATGTGAGATTGCTCTCTCTAAAAAATAAATACTCACCCAATTAAGAAGTCATTGTGTCTGCATAAGTTACTAAAAATCCACTAATCAGTATACAAGTTTCACTAACTAACCTATGCGAGAGAGAGAGAGAGAGAGAGAGAGTTTTACTGACCTGCAAATCAATTTGTTGATGAGTGGAGGTTGAGAGATAAAAAGCTATTCGGAGACAAGCTTGATCAAAGCACCGCCAAGCATAAATCCTTCTTTAGCAGCCTTGACTAGCAATCTTGTTGTGAATTCTCACCCTCATGTGAGATTTCTCTCTCTACAAAAGAAGTACTCACCCACTTAAGAAGTCAGTGCATCTATATAACCTACTGAAAATCCACTCGTTGATATACAAGTTTCACTAACTAAACTAGGGGGGGGGGGGGGGGGGGGGGGGGGGGGAGGAGAGGAGAGAGAGAGGAGAGAGAGAGAGAGAGAGAGAGAGAGAGAGAGAGAGAGAGAGAGAGAGAGAGAGAGAGAGATTTAGTGACCTGCAAAGCAATTTTTTGATGAGTAGATGGTTGAGAGATAAAAACCTGTTCGGAGATGAGCTTGGTCAAAGCACCACCAAGCACGAATCCTTCTTCAACAGCTATCGTGAATTCTCACCACCAAGCACAAATCCTTCTTCAATAGCTATCTTGAATTCTCACCCCCATGTGAGATTTCTCTCTCTACAAAAGAAATAGTCACCAACTTAAGAAGTCGTTACATCTGCATAAGCTACTACAAATTCAATAATCGGTATATAAGTTTCACTAACTAACCTCTGTGCGCATGGGAGAGAGAGAGAGTTTAAGTGACATGCAAAGCAATTTGTTGATGAGTGGACGGTTGAGAGATAAAAAGCTCTTTGGAGACGAGCTTCATCAAAGCACCACCAAGCACAAAACCTTCTTTAACAGCTATCGTGAATTCTCACCGCCAAGCACAAATCCTTCTTCAATAGGTATCGCAAGGAGGGTGGATTGTAGTCCCTATAATCACTCCACGAAGATGAAAATACATCTCTCTCTCTCTCTCTCTCTCTCTCTCTCTCTCTCTCTCTCTCTCTCTCTCTCTCTCTCTCTCTCTCTCTCTCTCTCTCTCTCTCTCTCTCTCTCTCTCTCTCTCTCCCTCTCCTCTCTCTCTCTCTCTCTCTCTCTCTCTCTCTCTCTCTCTCTCTCTCTCTCTCTCTCTCTCTCTCTCTCTCTCTCTCTCTCTCTCTCTCTCTCTCTCTCTCTCTCTCTCTCTCTCTCTCTCTCACTCACCCTAGCCGCAATCTGCTCTCATGTGTCCCCCCAGGGCAAGGGGCAGCCCTGTGGGGAGGTGTTAAGAGTAGCCCTGCCCCCCCCCCCCCCTCAATCAACAGCAGCCGACCGAGGCCCAGGACCGAGGCCCAGCACACCAGTCCGATTTAACGGGCTGCGACATAGCATGCCTGGTTTGACGAGTTCCAACACAGCAGAGGCCGCGAACACAGCAACCGGGTCTGACGAGCTCCAACACAGCAGTCCTGGCAAGCGTTGTGTGCGTTTCCAGAGCATTGTGTGAGCTTTAGGCCTTGGCTTACTTGACATTACTGCCACCCGTTTACTTTGGTGCTGAAGAATAAAACTACCTAGCTCCTAACAAGCGAAGCAAAGTAAGAACTGGTTCACCCAGCCTGGTTTCTTTACGAGGTACAAACAAGCAGCTTGTTTCAAACCTCCTGCTCTATTTTGACGGCCCTAACCACTCGCACAGAACGGTGGATCATGTCTTCCCCTAGTACTCCAGCACAGAGCCGCAAGAGCTTTCTTGCGATGGAGGCCGCTCCAAAAAAAGACCCTTTCGCCCATCGAGATGCACGGATTACAATCTTGGAGACGCAAATCCAAGAGTTAATCAAGGAGAATGCATCACTTAAGCAACGCTTGCATTTGCTTGAGTAAGCAAAAGAAACAGAGAGTCAAGCTTTACTTGCAAAAGCTCACAAAGTCGAAGCTTCCCTCACCGACACTGTCATGGTGGTACAAAAAGAACTACATGAGGTAACTAACAAGAAACTGGACGCACAAATACAAAAAGTGCTACAAGAAAATCGATGGCAAGAGTCTCTTTGCCTCAAGGTCAGGATTGGAGGGCTCAACTCCCCATGGTGCACCGAAGAAGACACAGTCGAAGAAGCCATCACCAAGCTCAATGATATTCTCCAACCAATCTACATCAAGCCCGATTCCATCTCCTGGATCAACGACATGAACAAGGCAATTCCACCCCAACAATGTATTCTTACATTCAAGGACAAAGAAGCACGGATGAAACTATTGCAACAATCTCGCCTTCTCAGGGGAAGAACGCTTTGGATTGTTGAGGAACTGACTCCACAACAACTCAAGTTTAAAGCTAGTGAGCTCAAGAAGATGCACGAAGCTCGTAAACAAGGTAAATGGGCAGTCTACAGAGGCGGTAAAGCCATCATCAAGGAGTTTCAAACCCCTAAACCGGCATCTCTGTCTCTTGAACCCCATTAGGATCTTCTATTTTCCTTTTCCTCTTTCCCCTTCCAATGGACCCTCAGTCCCTAACTGATATGTATCTCTTAAAAAACCCCGTTGTAATGATCTGCTTTTGGTCCCATGGGTCATATGTGACCTCCGAGGATGATAATGAAATCTCTCTCTCTCTCTCTCTCTCTCTCTCTCTCTCTCTCTCTCTCTCTCTCTCTCTCTCTCTCTCTCTCTCTCTCTCTCTCTCTCTCTCTCTCTCTCTCTCTAGTGCAACCATTTTTTGACCTAGTAGACAACAGTTCACTCTTTTTATCATAATTTCTTCATCCAAACTCTGATTCGGGTTATCTATGCCTCAATCGAAGAGCACGAGGGGATGGGAATGGAGGGAGCTTTTGGAGGGAGCTTTTTCTAACCCTTTCACTAGTATAGTGTTTGCAGGAAAAAAGCTTTTTGGGCCTAGGTGGAGAGAGATTTTTGGAGGAAGCTTTTTTTGTTATTTCACAATCCAATAGAACATTCAAAGTAACATGTGCATTGGAAAAAAATATGCTTCGAACATAGGAGAAGGACAAGAAAACACAAGCCACCATCTCATATCATGATTCCAAAAAAAAGAATTACAATATTAAATCAGGTGTTGCAGTTTGTGCCATACAATTACATATGGACACTAGGGGATGTGAGTGAACTAATTTAATTACAATGCTTTTTATTGTTGTATGATGACAATTGAATGCACGAAGTAGATCCTCATTGTTAGCTTGCTTTGATGGATGAAGTTATTGTGGTTTAGGTCCAAGCCAAAGTAGCGAAGGAAGAAGAAGTAAATATGCTTGCAGGCCATGTAGGGTTTGCACTTGTGAAGAAGATGTGTCCAACATGAATTTTTCATGCATTCTTGCCCTCAGACAGTGTGCATCTTTCACTTGAGTCTGAATGTCGCCATTTGTAGTGGAAATGATGGCAAATATCTCATTGTTACTACAACCTCCATAGTCTACAGGATTGACCATGGTAAATCTTACATAGCAATCAAGCAACAAAGGTTCACCGCTAACAGTACTCAAGACCAAACTCACCTTGCATGACGAAGAGGAAGTCATCATTGGTAGAGCTTTCTAGAGCTTAGTGGCTATCCAAATATATTTTAGGTGACACCCTAAGCTATATTTATAGACAATCGACACACCCACAGCTAGCAATGAAGCTCTCTCTATATGTTATCCTATCATCAAGTAAATCTTGGAGAAACCACGGTGGTTGAGGACTTTATTAGTATCAAATTCTTGTCTCTTCAATCCCTCTCTCTGTCCATATATCTCTATCTACCTTTATCTTCCCCCTACTTTTTCTTCCTATCTTCTTTTCCACATTCTTTATCTTCCCCCTTCTCTCTCTCTCTCTCTCTCTCTCTCTCTCTCTCTCTCTCTCTCTCTCTCTCTCTCTCTCTCTCTCTCTCTCTCTCTCTCTCTCTCTCTCTCTCTCTCTCTTTGTGAAAATCCTTTTGTTGCATATTTACATTTTGTGTAGTATCATGAGACACCTTTGTTTGAGGTCCTGCCTTTTAAGTGCCACAATGTCTTTCATCATCCTGAGTTTGATAAGCTCCACAGGAAATGAGCTACCAAAAAGCACAATGTGATCATACATAACCTTGTTCCAGAAGTCCCATATAAACCATAAGAACCAAGTACTGAAAGACAACAGACAAAAGGACATAGCATCATCCTCAGAAGACAGCAAACCAAATATACATTTGAATTTAGAGATTTTACAATTCCATGCCTCATTCCACCAATGTCTGGCCCATTGCCACCACTGCAACCACAGTACAATGCCAAAATACATGTTTAATAGTCTCAACTCTGTTACATCTGGGACACTTCCCATCACCAATCTTTTTTTTAAACATTACATCAGCAGTGGGGAGTCCCCCAATCAAGCATCTCCACCAGAACACTTTGAACTTAAATGAAGTCTGACAGTGCCATATTCTAGAGAATGGCTGAGACCACCAATCACTATCTCTATTCATTGCCCAGATTTTATTGCTCATGTCCTGAATAGTGAGGGGAGGCAGCAAGATCCTGTAAAAATCTCTTGTCTATGAAGTCCACCAGTTCTTTTGAGCATCTGGGAAGGACCAACCTCGGAATTTGTCCTCCTCCAAGGTATTGATAGGTACCTGCAGGTTGTTGACTGAGGCACATAGCAGGTTCCATGGTATTCTGAAGCCATAGTGTAGTCTGAAGTGTCTTCTAGCTGTCAAAAAAGTTTTAAACCTGGACTCAGAGTCTACCACTTGACCAATGGAGCAGATGCCCTTCCTGAAAAAGGAAAGGGCATTCCTTCCCAAAGCTTTAGTAGACACAACTCTAAAAACAAAACTCCAAAATACATTTTCAACTGAAAGAGAGTTGCCCATGTATCTCATTCTTCCCTGCCAAATCAGAAGTGCAAAGGCATGCTTCCAGGACACTATCATCATATTTGAAATATGATAACCAGTTTTAATAGGGGTAGCTGTAAACAATTTGTCCCAATCACTCAAAGACCAGCAGCCATGAAAATAGCAGACAGAGGATCTGATCAGAGCCCACATGCATACAGCCCAATCATGTGAAGGATGCAGCATGTATTTAATAAAAGTTACCCTTCTAGCCAGAGCATGCAGTTGCAGGTTCAAAATTCCACAGCCTCCCATGCTTTGGGGAAGAGCTAATACATCCCAAGCAACCCAAATAGTTGAAGCTCTCTTATAATTCCACAAAAATTTATTCATTACTAAGTTGAAGACCTGCAAATTTTTTTTAGACCAAGGCAGACAAGGAAAAAAATACAGCAGATATGGCATAAGAATAGATTGAATTATCCTCAATCTAACATGCAGTGGCCACTCCTCACAGTGCCATGAAGCAACCTTACTGTAAACTCTCTTGAGCACCCTGTCCTGTAATTCAACAGTGGTAACATGCACCCCTATAGGATACCCTAAATGCCTGAAGATATGACCCTTAGGAAGTCTTCCCCCCCCCCCCCCCCCCCCCCCCCCCCCAAATGAGAGCATTGAAATCAATAGCAAAGACATCAATTAGAGTGGATTTGAGCATGTTAATTTGCAACCCTGATGCAGCAGAAAATTTCCCCAAGGCAGCCATACATCTCAGAACATTCACATTGTTAGCATTCAAGAATATAAAAGTATCATCTGCAAAGCCCTGACCCAGCATCTGGCCTCTTCCAGTGGAGAGTCCCTGCACAATATGTTTCTCTACAAGAGAGTCAAGATAAGAGAAAAAGGGGTGAGTAGCAACTGCAAATAAGAAAGAGCTCAAAGGGAGCCCTGCCTCACAGATTGTCCTATGTGGATCTTGTTAGACATTCTGCCATTCACTAAAAGTCTAGACCAAGCATCTTTACCCAGCATGAAAATGCAATTGACAATCCTAGGCCCAAAGCCCATCTTTTGCAAAACCCCAGCTATAAAGTCCCACTGAACTGTGTCAAAAGCCTTCTCATAGTCCACCTGCAACAATACCATATCCTGAGAGGATCTCTGAGCATGTTCTATTCAAAGTTGGGCTAACAGAATGTTATGAAAAATGGATCTGCCAAAGATGAAACCTGATTGAGCTTTATGAATAAAATTTCTAAGAAGAGGGTGCAGCCTCATGGCCACAGCTTTGGCCAAGATTTTATATATAATACCCATCATGGATATGGGTCTCCAATGATTCAAACCTTTTGGAAAGGTCTGCTTAGGGATAAGCTTGATAAGTCCCTGTTTGAGACAGGGGTCCATGTATTGAGCTGACCATGAGGAGTTTAGAAGAGACAGTATGATACCTTTTAGATCATTCCAAAATGCCAGCTCAAACTCTTTTGAGATTCCACAAATACCAGGAGTTTTCTCATTGCCCAACTTTGATAAAGCATATTTAACCTCTGTCTCCTCAAATGGTGCTTCCAATCTCCTTGCATCAGTCTGCTCAATACATGAATCCACAGTATCTAACAGTTCCTTAATAGCAGTATCCCTACCAGGAGGCTAGGTCTTCTTCTCAGATAGAAGCTCTGAGTAAAAATTTTCACAGTATTGCATGATGTCAGTAGGGCTGGATATTTCAGTGTCATTCTCAATCTGGAAACAATGCATCAAATCTCTCTTCCTCTTAGCTTTCAGTTTGTTAAAAAAGCCCTTGGAGACATCATTACAGTCCTGTAGTGCATGAACCCTGCATAGAAATCTACATTTTGTGGCCATTTCCAAATCATCTTGTTTCAATACATCTCTGGCTTGCTGTAGTTCCACAAGTTGCTCTTGACACAGTTCAGTGATCTTAGCCAGATGAGTGAAATGCTAAATTTTGTCTTGAGCAGATTTGCATTTCCCCCTTCTAAATGCAACATTCTTCTTCCCATATTTCCTTACAATATGTTGCAAATCAGAGCATATATGCATCCAGACATGCAGAGGGTGAGAAAACATTAGCTTATTCTTGTTAATCATTTGTATTACCTCCAAGCTAAAGCAGCCATCATCGATCAATTTATTATTAACCATCAAGGGACGTTTCAGACCATGCATGTAGGAGTTAGCATCCAGGTCAGACAATGAACAAATCAGAGGGAAATGATCAGACAGCGCCATTGAAACATCCACCAAGCAAGTTTTCTTCATTGGCAGCCAATCAGAATGCATGAAATAAACCATGTCTAGCCTAGACCAGGAGGATAGGTGGGAAAGGGAATGAAATGTGTAGCCAGCCTGTTGAGAGTGTTCATCCCAGGCATCAGTAAGCAACCAGTGACTGCTAAGTGATTCCCAGATTCCAGCTTCCTTTGAGTTACCGATGGAAGCTAGAGAGGTTGTATCATTGCTATGTAATACCATATTGAAATCACCCCCTACAACTCGTGCAGACAACTGAAGATCCAAACGCTATTTCCAAAGCAAAGTTCTCTCTTTAGAATAGTTTGAGGCATAGATGTTAACTACATGTAGGGGTCCAAAGGCAGAATCAATTAGAAAAACAGAACAACGACCCGAGCGATGATCCAGAATCCATTGGGGATTCAAATCGTGTTTAATGCATGTCAGGACACCTGAATAGCCACCAGGCTGCCCTCCATAGAACATACAGTAGCCTTTGTAAAAGAACATCTTACCAGCTCTTTCATAAAATTTATGCTCTTGAAAACAGCCTACATCAACATTATTCCTTAGCAGCCAAGCATTGAAGGATAGGAGTTTAGAGGGATCCTTTATCCCTTTAACATTGAAGGTTGTGACAATCATTGAGGGGTATTAACAACAATCTGAGTATCCTCTTCTACTTCCTGCATATTCACTTCCAAATTAACTTCAGGAGGATCTGCAGTCCTCTTTTGATGATAATCCTTCACCATAACTTCAACAGCCTCTAGGGTTTTTGGAGAGGGCATGTCTTGCAAGATGTCATAGACATTAGAAGAGGTGTAGCTAGAGGCCAAATTTCTTGGTTTTTGAAGGTCTTCCTGGTAGGGGGAGCTTGAAATCCTTCAGAATCAGCAGTTCTTTTCCCTTTGTCCCCTCCTCTAGGACCTTTTGAGGAAGAGGGTTGAGAAGAGGTACTTCTAGTATTGATAAGTGACCCAGGCGGTCTAGCATAAGAGGGGGTTTTGGGACCAGCCAAAGGAACCACCGTCTGAGATGGAGTTGGTATAGGAGGGGTAGTAGGTTTACCCATGGGTTTGCCAAAAATTTGGCTCCTAGGTATCAAGTTCTTGCTCCCTGGATAGGAAGGGATCAGCTCTATTGTGCCTTCTTTCAATGTTGGACAGTTTTTGGAGAAGTGGCCTAATTTTCCACAATGGAAACAAGAGCCTGCTAAATTCCCCCATTTAAGGTACAAGACCACATTGCCTACTTCTTCCAGTTCTATTTCCAAAGTGGATGGAAATTCTATGTCAGTCTCCCACAAGATGCAAGCTTTATTCCTATTAGGGCAGTTAATAGTCGGGCTAAATAGAACCTTCCCTAAGGAGGTTACTATTTCAGAGATACAAGGCCACAAGTGTGAGGGGAGATCTACCATTTCTACCCACACAGGGCATTTACTCAACAGCTCTTCTTTGATGGTCCTGATTGGCTGCCATTGCAACACATGGACCACTTGCCCACAGAGGATCACAGTAGAAGATGAAAGAAATGATTTTTGATCCTCAGCCTCGAAGAAGAGCACATCAAATAAGCCAGAACCAGAATAAAAGATTTTTTCCACCACTATTCTCCTAAAGCCATGGTCAATGAAGCCTGCAACCTCCCCAATGCTTGGGAGCTTTCCAATAAAGTAAAGAACTACAGCCCTTGTTTGAAAGACGGTGACCTAATTCCAGACTTTAGCATTGTTCAGAGATACCTTATGTTGTCCTTTGATAGACGGGTCAACAGTGAGAGAGTCTTTAAGAGCAATGGACATGGCTAAGGGGTCAAACGGGACATTCTCACCACTCAACACAGAAGAAGATGCTTCACCATTAGGGTTTAGGAGGAATTCTTCGGGGAGGGACATGCTTCAAGGGTCAAGAGGAGACCTGAAAGGATGAAGGCGAGGCTCTGCTTCGATGGCTGGGAGCTGCAGTAGCAACACGGCGAGGGCGATGGCAGCACAGAGGAACCCGCTACCCCATCTCTTTTCTCTCCCTCTGTGTGTGTGTGTGTGTGTGTGTGTGTGTGTGTGTGTGTGTGTGTGTGTGTGTGTGTGTGTGTGGAGCTCTCTATCTCTCCCTCTTTTTTCCTCTCCTAGAAGTCCACTTTCTCTCTCTCCTTTCTCTCACTCTCTACAACTCCGTGTGTGTGTGTGTGTGTGTGTGTGTGTGTGTGGAGCTCTCTATCTCCCTCTTTTTTCCTCTCTTGGAATTCCACTTTCTCTCTCTCTCTCTCTCTCTCTCTCTCTCTCTCTCTCTCTCTCTCTCTCTCTCTCTCTCTCTCTCTCTCTCTCTCTCTCTCTCTCTCTCTCTCTCTCTCTCTCTCTCTCTCTCTCTCTCTCACACACACACACACACACACACACACACACACACACGTGCGCGTGCGTGCGCACTTTCAATTGGTGAGCGATAGCACTTGACACACTACCCTACTACTGGGAGTTTTAAAATAAAATTCATTAGGTGTAAGATGCCTTCATTTATTTCAGCACGTTGATGCAGCTAAAGTTGGTCGAAGCCAGCAGGTGGTCTATGCCAGGCCAAGGTAGCAATCGAGTGCAGTGTAGAAGGCTACGGCAGGTGCCAAGGCCCTTGGCAGCCAAAGGGTAGCGGGAATGTATGCTTAAAGCATCTTTTTAGCCCGAAAGGGCTGCAGGATGATCCAGATGGGATGGCAGGTCAAGGTGTTTGAAATGCCAAATCAGTGTCCTAAAATGTACTGCTCAGTGTGCCCTAGAAGCCGGTCCAGATGGCTCGTCAAAACGGAGCCCCGGTGTGCAAGATATTGCGGTTTAAAGAAAGAGTGTGTAGCAGATTCCCGACGGACAGGGCAGCTGGGGACAGGTGGCCCGGGCTGATGACAATATATACGTGTGTAATGCTCGAGTTATGGGGCATGCCTGTCTTTTCGGATTGCGAATCGAAGCTCTGGATAGCAAGATATGGTCAGTTGAAGATTTTCCGAGGGCCGGGTCTGAGCCCACTTGACCGCACTGGAAAAGGTGCCATATGGCGTCTTTTGAGCCTCGCCAAAGTTCTTGGTGATAGAATGTACCATGTGGAGCTAGCACGAATCGACGGTTCGTCAAACGGACACTCGGTTAGTTAGATGTGGCAGGACGAAGCCGGGAGGTAATGCAGAGAGGAAAGTGGCAGATGCTTTTTGGCATTTTTTATGGCCTTGGATGTTAGCCTTGGGGATCTCAAAATGGGACCCGAGGCAGGTAATTTGAAGATGAACACGATGGGTTTCGGTCGGGTTTGACAGGCAGTACATAGGCCAATTGAGCAGGGCATAGCAAAGTACCAAGTGCAAGCAAAAAGTGAGGTTTTTTTAGTTTAAAAGATGGTTTTTGAAGGCCTTGAGGGCCATTGTAGGGAGGCTCTCCCGAGGGCCGCCACGTGGCAGTGGAACCATCCCACATGCGCACTGCGGAGGTCCGATGACAAGATATATGGGCTGGGTCGTTGGCGCCCATTGGCATACAAGGAGGCGAGCCCTCTTGGAGCTCATTTGGCTATTGGCTATGGCGCCAAGCAGGGAGGCGTTGCGTGGGCGTTGCGGTGGCCGGAGGCGGCCCTGTCGGGCGTCAACGGCGGTGTTTTGGCCGGTGAGGCGGCGCGAGGAGCGGCACGCTCGCATGCGAGTAGTGGTGATGATGTGGCACCAAGCATGGGGCAGTTCCCACGGCCCATGGGGCCCCGAAATTTTAAAGGAGAGAGAGGGGGCAATAGCGACATCGCTATTGCCTCCCCCCCTCCAGGTAAGGAGTGAGTCCCACAACACACACACACACACACACACACACACACACACACACACACACACACACACACAGGAAAACCCGGAGTGGGCAAAGCCAAGCAAGGCCAAGTGGCCGGACAAAGGGGAAGACCAAAGGAGCAAGGACAAAGCTAAGCCGAGGCCAAAAGGGGACCAAAGAGCAAAAAGGAGCAAATGGAGGGTCGGATAGAAAGGAAAAATCAAGGTCAAGCTAATTGAGTAGTATAAGGCTAAACCAAAGGGTGTAAAAATTGAAAAAGATTAAAAATTAAAAATTAAAAGCCAAGGGGTCAATAGCGACATCGCTAATGCTCCCCCCCCAAGTGCAAAAAGTGAAGAAGAGAGAGATAGAGCAAGGCGGTGCCCCTTTCTCAAAAGATACCAATTCAAGATGCCAAGTGGACCAATTAGATTGCAAATTCCCAAATTAAAGGCCCCCTCTATAAAAGTCAAAAATAGATCAAATTTGGGGCTTTTTCTTGGCCTTTTGAGGTGTCGTTTGAAGCCTGCAAAGTGGAGTTCTCTAGCAAGCTAGCCCCTTTGTAACTTTTGCTTGTAGATGGCCATGGTGATGGCATTGCAAGCCTGTGTATATGTTTTCTGAAGTGCAATCAAGCCACAGTTGCCTCCCGTGCTGTTGTTTCCCCTTCCCCCCTTCTCTTTCTCCTGCTTTCATGTTTCTCCTCGGTGCCGGCTGTGTGGATGTGTGTGCCCCCTCCGGACCGATGGTGTTTTGAGTGAGAGAGTGAGATTGAGTGACTGTGTGCATGTGTAAGGGTGGAGACAGGCAGTGGTAGTAGGTGTACCTTGTGTGGTGGTTTGTAGAGTGTGTGAGTAGTGGCAATTGAGCAGGCGTTGGTCTGCTAGTGTAAAGTGTTTCTTTGAAGGTGTTTTCTGAGAGGATAGGGGTGCTGTGAGTACCCTGAGCTATAGAAAGGCCCTTTTGTTTGTGCTGGTCGGGTTCCCCCATTCCCCCTCTCCATCTTCTGGTGCCCCCACTGAGGAGCACACTGATTGCTCCCAGTTAATCGAAAAGAAGCGGTTTTTCGCATTGGAAGTCATGGCAGCTAGAAGCTATGGACCGATTTTCACAGGAGAAGAGAGCCCTGACGAGTGGATGTCAGATTTCGAGCTGTACATGCTATCGTTGCGTATGCCAAACAAGGATAGCAAAATGCAAACTTTTCCTTTGGTGATGAGTGGTAGACCTAAAGCATGGTACGACGCATTGGAAGGTGAGCCGAAGAAAGCATGACCGGCTCTACGGGCAAGGTTTCTTCATGACTTTCACAAGGAGACTTCCCCAGTCGAAATGGATGCAAAGCTGAAGGCGCTTAAGCAAGATGTAAGTGAAGAGTTCAATTTGTTTTTGGGTCATTTTGAAGAGTGATGGGTAGAGCTAGCGGTAGCCATGCAGTTGGCTAATGGAGACTACTTCAAGCTGGACAAATTCATGGCGTGTCTGCATCCCAAGGTGAGAGAGAAAGTTGATTTCGAGAGCCCAGAGAATTACAATGGTGTGGTAGCCATTAGCACGGTCGAAGAGCAGAAAGATAAAGAAGAAGATAGAGCAGGGCGTGTCAGGCTACGAGACGATGGCCCATGTTCAACCGCAGAGTCCGAGAGAAGCTATACAGGAAGATAATCATGGAAATCGAGGAGTAGCTGTTGTGCCGCAAAATTGGGTGCGCATAGTGCAAGATTTATCTGAGCAGATGCAGGAGTTGCGGCTCAGTGTCATGGATAGAGGACAACCAAGAGGAGCAAGGGGCAGGGCATGTCCACTGCCATGTAGGTGTTATAATTGTGGAGAAGAAGGGCACTATGCACCTAATTGTCCTCAACCACAGAGAGAAAGAGGAGGCATTTACCCACTGTTTGGTAGAGGTCGAGGTCAAGGGCAATACAATGGTCCAAGAGAGCAAGCGGTGGAGAATCCTGTGCAGCCAGCTCTGCAAAACGGAGGTGAGGTTCCAAGAGTAAACATCATAGGGGTGGATAAGCAGGATGTCGAAGTTTTGGCCAATAAGAGGGCAAGAGCAGAGAGGGAGACAGAGACAGAGCGGGAAACTAGAGCTTGCAAGGATAAAGAGAAGGTGTATGAAGGTAGAGAGTAGCCCGAGCCTAGCAAAAGAAGGAGGCGTCGCAAGTTCAAGCAAGCGGATTTCTAGCTAGGGCGTGGCTATCCTGAGTACAATCTGGTGAGTGATGTTTTAAATCCTAAGTTAAGAAGGCAGTGGTCCACAAGTGTTAGCACTAGGCTGCCAAGAGCTAAGGGAAATGTGCAAGCGGTGAAAAACATGGCTTTGAGGGTAGGTAGCCCCACTGATGTTCTTCCGTTGGTAGATGCAATTATAGAGAAGAGGATGTAGGTACAAGCTTACATAGACGGTGGAGCACAGGTTTGTGTCATGACGGAAGCAGCCATGAAAGAGACAGGAGTCAAGGCAGTAGTCAAGCCAAATGTAAGCATGAGGATGGCCAACCATACTAAAGCCAGGTGTTTGGGTGTGGCTCAGGATCTGAAGGTCTATAGACATGTAGTAGTGTTAGTGTGTATACGCGCTTCACCAGGGACACTTTTCTCCCACTGGGTTTTTCCCCATGGACATCTGGTGTAAAAGGACACCTTATCTCTTAGGGTTTCATATAAGCTTTGTAGCTCTGAGTTTGTATACTCTATTATTCTAATACAGAGAGAGAGACTACAGAGATCTCGTACACAAGCTCTGTGTCTTCTCCTTCTCCATCTTCTTCCTACTCTGAGTTGTTGTCTTCCTTCTGTTTCCTGTTTCATCATCTTCAACAATTGGTATCAGAGCAAGGTGATTTCCAGAGCCTCTACTTGCGTTTTCGCGTCCGCACGCGCAATCGCAGTTTTCAGGCAGTTTTCGAAAAATTTGCTCGTGAGAGCATCCTCAACGTTCCGAGAGTATTTTGAGTAGGTGACCTGGGGTTTTACCCCCCTTTCGAAGCCGTTAGAGCCCTCAGAATTTTGTTCTGAGCAGCGTAGCAAAAGTTACTTTTCGGAGGCGTTTAGATCAAGAGGGTGTGCTTTTTGACAGATTTTCTTCAGGTAAACAATTCTTTTGGGAAGCAGATTGTCTTAGCTTTGTGCTGAGATTTTGTGTAGAGTTTTGCTTGCATTGGAGAGGAGATTTGTGAATCTCTTGGAGGTTCTTTTGCTCTCTTGTGTGCATCCACAGTATGACTCAATCTACGGAGAAAGAGATTTTTGGTGCGTTTACATCCGAAGACAAATTGGATGGTACCAACTATTCTCTTTGGTCTTTTATGGCCAAAAATGTTTTGGTTGGTAAAGGATTGTGGGATTATGTATCTGGAGATGAAGTTCGTCCAGTTAGCATTGCACCTGCCACGCGTGGTCGTGGTGCAGCTGTTGGTGCAGGACCCTCACAAGTCACTCCAGAGCAAAAGAGATGGGATACTAAAGATGCACAAGCTATGGCTGTGATTGCCTTAACCATAAAGAGGAAAATCACACCACATATCAGATCTTGCAGAACTTCTGAGGATGCTTGGAAAACTCTGCAAGCTATGTTTGGAGGAAGAAACGCTGCCAGAATAGAGTTTTTGAAGAAACAACTTGACAAAATACAGATGGACGAAGGTGACGATATTGTCGAGCATCTTACAAAAATCAGGGATCTTAAAGAGCAATTGCTTAGCATTGATGAAGTGATTCCAGAGAAGGACTTGGTTTCCAAAACACTCAATTCACTACCACCATCTTATCTGACTTTTCAAACTTCTTTGACTCTGTCTTTGCGAGCTAATCCTGAGCCTCTTCATTTTGAAGAGTTAGTGGCTTTGCTATTGCAGGAGGATCAATCACGTAAGAACAAGTCTTTACAGGTGGATAGTATGGATCATGCTCTTGTTGTACAGAACAAAAACAAGGGTAAAGAGAGTGCTCATTACTCCAAGTCTGGTGCAGGACAATCTTCAGAGAAGTCTAAAGGTGATTCCGACAAGTCCAAGAAGAAAGGTAAATGTCACTACTGCAAGAAACCTGGTCACTACATTAGTGAGTGTAAAAAGCGAATTGCTAAAGAAAAGAAGAAAGAGTCAAGTTTGGTTGTTTTAGCTTCTGGTGATTCTTCTACAGCTAAAGAAGAGTCTGGTGATTCTTCTACAGCTAAAGAAGAGTCTGCAAACTTTGTGCAGGATTCTTATGCTTTTGTAGTATGTTCAGATTTTTCTGCTTACAGTGTTGACGAGACACAAATGATTTGGTACTTTGATAGTGGTGCATCCAGGCATATTACTTCAAGGAAGGATTTGTTTTGTTCATTGGATGCAGCTCCAGCAGGAAAGAAGGTGACATGTGCAAATAATGCTTCTTATCCAATCAAAGGCGTTGGTAAGATTTTGATTACCATTTCAGATGGTTCATATTTATGCTTGCCAGATGTCTTATATGTTCCAGGGATCAAGAAGAATTTGTTGTCTGTATCCTCTCTTGCAAAAAATGGTCTTCGGGTCATTTTTGAGGATGACAGATGTGTTGTACGAGATCGAGAGAATGGTTATTCTCTTATCACTACAGGTACGCTGAAAAATGGACTATTTGTGCTAGATCGTTATGAAAAGCAGATTCAGGTATGTATTGCAGAAACAAAGACTCGGGCCATGCAGGATGCTGAGTTGTGGCATGCTAGATTTGGGCATGTTAGTTATGGCAATTTGATGACTTTACAACGTCATAATATGGTGCATGATTTGTCTTTATTGGAGATGCCACCAAGACATGTATGTGAAGGTTGCGTTCTTGGAAAGGTGCACAGATATGCATTTTCGCAGGATGGTTCAGTTAGAGGGACACGAAAGTTGCAGCTTGTACACAGTGATGTATGTGGTCCTATGAGGATGCCATCTATAGGAAACAGCCTTTATTTTGTGACCTTCATTGATGACTTTTCTAGGTTTTGTTGGGTGTATCCACTCAAAGCAAAGTCAGATGTGTTTGCATTTTTTCAACATTATGTCGCCATGGTTGAAAATGAAACAGGTTGCAAAGTATAGACTCTTCGTACCGATCGAGGAGGTGAATACATGTCAGGTGCATTTAAGGATTTTTTGGGAAAGAAAGGCATTAAACACCAATGCACTATGCCATACACACCACAAAAAAATGGTGTTGCAGAAAGGAAGAACAGGTCTTTAATGGAGACGGCTAGATGTGTGCTCAAGGCTAAGAGTTTGCCTCATAAGCTATGGATGGAGGCAGTTGCTTGTGCAGCACATGTTTTGAACAGGTGTCCTACTCGTGCCTTGAAGACCATTACTCCATATGAAGCTTGGTATGACAGAAAACCTTCAGTCAGTTATCTTCGTGTTTTTGGTTGTCTTGCTTATGCTCACATCCCTCAGCAGTTACGTGGGAAGCTTGATGATAAGGCAATCAAATGTATATTTGTGGGGTACATTAATGGAAGTAAAGGTTATAGACTTTACAATCCTACTACAATCAAGATTTTTGAAAGTCGTGATGTAACTTTTGCAGAACTACTGCTCAACCTATGGTTGCTTTTGATGTACCGCATATGCAGACACATGATGTATTTGAAGGTTTGCTTCCTTCTTTTGTGGAGAATCAAGAATCACAACAGGTTGATAATCTTGATCAATCTTTTGATCAGCATGTGACACCTCATGATGTAGATGAAATTGTGCGTGAAGAGCAAGAAGTTCTCAAGGAAGAAAGAACCTTGCCTAAATGGGTTCAAAAAACTTTGCAGGATAGCAAGTTGGATGCACCGTTGCCACGAAAAACACGTGCTGGTACTACTTTTGGCAGAGAGCAAGTAGATTTGGCTTGCTTTAGCACTCTTTGTGATGGAGATGAGCCTGATTCATTTGAACAAGCTTTAGAGTGTGTTCAGTGGAAAGATGCTATGCAGCAAGAAATTGACTTTATTCATAAGAATCATACATGGGATCTAGTGGACTTGCCTACAGGTAAAAAGCCTATTGGTACAAAGTGGGTTTTTAAGGTAAAAAGGAAACAAGATGGTACTATTGACAGGTACAAAGCAAGGCTTGTGGCAAAAGGCTATGCGCAACAGAAAGGCATAGATTATGATGAAACCTTTGCTCCTACTTCTCGTGCGTCCACAGTTAGATCACTAGTTGCAATTGCTCCTCATCATGGTTGGAAAGTGCATCAGTTGGATATCAAAACTACTTTTTTGAATGGTGATTTGCAGGAAGAAGTTTATGTAAGTCAACCAAGTGGTTTTGTTGTAAAAGGTCAAGAGCAAAAGGTATGTAGATTGCGTAAAGCTTTGTATGGTCTCAAACAGGCTCCAAGAGCATGGTATGAGAAGATACATACTTATTTGATTGGCCAGGGATTTCAGAATAGTCCACAGAAAGTACTTTGTATGTCAAAAAGAGAGATGGAGTTCTCATTATGCTAACACTTTATGTCGATGATATGCTTCTTACAGGCAATAATGCAAATGAAATTGAAGCGTTTAAAGATGCTTTGAGAAAAACCTTTGAGATGTCTGATCTTGGTTTGCTACATTATTACTTGGGTATTCAGTTTGTGCAATCAGAGGATGGCATATACATGTTGCAGGCAAAATATTTGCATAAAATTTTGGACAAGTTTGGTATGCAAAATTGTAAACCAATCTCTACACCCGTAGAAACTGGATCAAAGTTGAGCATGCACGATACTGGAGAACCTTTTGATGTACATACTTATGTAGCAGCGGTTGGTTGCTTGATATATTTGGCAGGCAACACTCGTCCAGACATTCAATTTGGGGTTTCACAAGCAAGCAGATTTATGCACAGCCCAGGTATGCATCATTGGCAGGCTATGAAGCGCATACTTCGTTTCCTTTCAGGTACCCCTAATCTTGCCATGTTCTTTCCAAGGGGGGATATGTATGGAAAGCACAGTTCTATGCAGCTTCTTGGTTACAACGATTCAGATTGGGCTGGTGATTTTGACACACGACATTCCACAAGTGGGAATTGTTTTTTCTTGGGAAATGCATGTATATCTTGGCTAAGCAAGAAGCAACCCACAGTGGCTACATCAACTTGTGAAGCTGAGTACAGGGCAGCTTTCACGGCAACAGTTGATTGTGTATGGATACGCAGGTTATTGGCAAATCTTTGTGAGTGTCAACAGGCACCCAGTACCATTTTCACTGACAGTCAAAGTGCTATGGCAGTTGCAACGAATCCAGTATTTCATGCAAGAACAAAGCACATAGAGGTTCACTACCACTATGTCAGGGAAAGGCTACATGCAGGGGAGATCACACTAACTTACTGTCCTACACAGGATAACATTGCAGATCTATTTACGAAGGCGTTATCACGAAAAAAGTTTGAAGCTTTCCAAGAAGCTTTGGGCTTACTCTCATACACATGATGATCTGCTACCTTGTACGGATTCACGCTATCACTACAGGGGGGATTTGTAGACATGTAGTAGTGTTAGTGTGTATACGCGCTTCACCAGGGGCACTTTTCTCCCACTGGGTTTTTCCCCCTGGACATCTGGTGTAAAAGGAAACCTTATCTCTTAGGGTTTCATATAAGCTTTGTAGCTCTGAGTTTGTATACTCTATTATTCTAATACAGAGAGAGAGAGACTACAGAGATCTCGTACACAAGCTCTGTGTCTTCTCCTTCTCCACTTCTTCCTACTCTGAGTTGTTGTCTTCCTTCTCTTTCCTGTTTCATCATCTTCAACAAGGTCAAGGTGATGGGCATAGAGTGCCTGATAGACTTTTTCGTGATGAAGGTAGGGGATAATGCTTATCCAATCATTTTGGGTAGGCCCTAGCTTTTGGCAATAGGTGCAAAGCAGGATTGGGAGAGCAAAGTGTTCACTTTGCCTGACAAAGAGAAAGGTAGACAAATTGTGCTTGATTTGAAGACCAAGGAGAGCAGTTCTCGTCCTATGGCAGTTAAAGATGAGGGTGACACGACGAGCTATGAGTACGAGACCGAGACAGGCTATGATGAAGGCTATACTAGCATAGAGGAAGAGGAGAGCGAGGATGACATGCTGAAGATAGATGCAGATTTGTTTGGGGTCACCATAGACGACTCTCCACCTAAAGAAGAAGGTATGCAGTCTCAAGCTCATGGTTTAAGCATAGAGGAGGTTTCAAGCATGTTGAGTGAAGACTTAACCAAGGGTGAAAAGGAAGGCTATGTTCAACTGTGTGAGTTCTATCCAAATCTGTTTGCGACGGAGTACAAGCATTTGCGAGGTGCAAAGGGGGTGGAGCACAAGATTGTTCTTAAGGAGGGACATAATCCTAGAGCACAGAAGCTAAGAAGACTAGGAGAAATCCAAAAAGAAGCCCTTTGGCAGGAGATCAATAAGTTGTTGGAGGCAGGCATCATATATCCTGTGAAAGAGTCAGAGTGGGTCTCGCCAATGGTCATAACCCCTAAGAAGAATGGGAAATGGAGAGTGTGTGTCGACTACAAGCCATTGAATGCCGCAACGAAGAGGAATCACTACCCCTTGCCGTTTCAAGATGAAATCCTAAACCAGGTGGCTGGGCATGAGAGATACTCTATTATGGATGGCTTGTCAGGGTACTTTCAGATAGGGATTGCGCTTGAAGACCACGTTCATATCTCCATGGGGTTGTTTTGCTTACCGAAGGATGCCATTCAGATTGGTGAATGCATATGCCACCTTCCAAGGTTGGATGAACAGGGTATTTGGTCCATACCTGCGCCGTTTTATTAGGGTCTTCATGGATGATATCGGCTGCTACAGTTCAAGGGTGGAGCACCTATCCAAGCTCCAATTATGCTTCCAAAGGCTCAATGAAGAAGGAGGTCCGCTGAACCCCAAGAAGTGCAAGCTAGCACAGCCTCGAGCACAGCTGTTAGGTCATGTGGTGTCGCAAAACGGTATAGAGGCTAATCCCGAGAAGGTGAAGGCGTTGGTATTGATGGAGCCACCATCAGATGCTCAAGGTTTGGCTTCATTTGTTCATAAGTTGAAGTATTTGTCACGTTTCTTTTGGATGCTGTCGCAATATGTGCATCCTCTTCAAAAGAGGGCTCAGCAAGTGCATGGTTATGAGTGGGATGAGGAAGCTCAGGAGGCTTTTGATAGAGTCAAGGAGATTTTGTGTCAGTTACCAGCGGTGTGTCCTCCCAATCGAGAGGACGACTTTTATGTGTCTATGACGGTGGGCACAGTTGCTATTGGAGCTGTTCAGCTACAAAAGGTAGGGAGAAGTTACAAGCCGATATACTTTGAGAGCAGGGTGATTGGTTCAGGAGAGGCTACCTACACCGAGGCAAAGCAGTGGGTGATGGCTCTGGTCTTCGCTTGCAGGAAGTTCAAGTCCATTTAATTGTGCGTAAGTTTTTTGTGTTGATGGCTAATAATCTATTGCCAGAGGTAGTGCTACATTTGAAGCCAGGAAGGAGGATTATGAAGTGGGTGTTGGAGCTACAAGAGTTCGAATTCGAGTTTAAGGTAGATCACACGAGTCGGTCTCACCTGGCAGACATTCTTGTCAGCAAGGCCATCAATTTACCGGCCTATCCAAGGGTGGTGCGAGATGAAGCTAAGGAGGAACCCGACTTGGAAGATGCTTTTACTATGTGGTTCGATGGGGCATATCGAAGGGTAGTGCAGAAAGTAGGAGGAGGTGTGGTGATACACAACCCACACGGCAAAACTATATTTTCGAAGGTGTATGATCTAGAGGATGTCCACACCAATAATGAGGCGGAGTATCTCACTCTGCATTTGGGTCTTAAGCAGTGCATAGAGTTCGGCATTTCAAGGTTGGTGGTGAAGGGAGATGCGCTGCTAGTCATCAAGCAACTGTTAGGCCAATGGCATGTAAAGCACGATTCTTTGAAGCATTGGTTCTTTTCCATCAAAAAGATGTTGAAGTCTTTTGAAGAAGTCCAATTCAAGATGTGAGAAGAGAGCAGAACCAAGAAGCGGATCAACTAGCTAGCAGCAAAGTACAGGTACATGTTGCAGGTCTATATGTGGCCCCAGCCACTTATGTAGGTAGGGAGACTCTTAAAGAGGTTGAAGGTTTTTTGAGTATAGGGCAGTGTTCAGAGGGTTTGTCCAAACTGCAAAAGAGAAGAGTGGTGCAAAAGGCCCGCAAATTCACACTGGTAGGTGAAGATCTCATGAACTATGGGCGTGACGGAGTGCTTAGAAGGGTGCTATACAAAGAGGAGATAGGAATGGTGCTGGAGCAATGCCATGACGAGAGCGGACACTAGGGCAAGGACCAAGTTCTATTTTGAGTGCTTAGAGCAGGCTTTTGGTGGCCTTCCATTGTGAAGGACGTGCATTACTGGTGCAAGACGTGCCACGAGTGTCAGACTATAGGTGAAAGACGACTGGTAGCGGAGTCACAAGGCGCCATCATCGCACAAAGTGCTTTCGAGAAATGGGGTCTGGATGCCATAGGCCCTCTCCCAAAGTCTACAAGTGGTAAGAAGTACGTGGTGGTAGCCATTGACTACCTTACAAGATGGGTCGAGGCCAAAGCAGTGAAAGAAGTAAATGCTAATGTGGTGGCTCAGTTCGTGTTTGATAATATATGTTGCCGTTTTGGTGTTCCATGGGTGTTAGTTTCTGATAGGGGTCAGGGGTTTAGAAGCAAGCTCATGAGCACATTAGTGGAAAAGTTAAAGATTCAGCATAGGTTTTCCTCACCCTATCACCCCCAATGCAATGGTCTAGTCGAGAGTGCTAATGGTTAAATCGTCAAGATGTTAACGAAGTATGTGTATAAGCAGGAAGCTGAGTAGGAAGCAAATTTAGAGAAGTGTCTATGGGCGTATAGAACATCCTATAAAGTGGCTACAAACTTCACTCCATTCGAGCTAGTCTATGGTAAAGAGGCAGTGTTGCCAGTGCATGCACAGCTAGGTGCTTTAAAGGGTATGTGGCGTATCAATGCCACTCAACAAGAAGTTCTACAAGATTGGATAGCCAGTTTAGAGGCAGCGACAGACTACTATGTAAAGCAGAGAGAGAAGCGGGTTGCCAAAGTCAATCAGAACCTGCCGGACAAGAAGATAGAAGAAGGAGACCTGGTCATGAAGTACGAAAGCTACCTGGATTTCACATTCCAGAAGAAGTTCAAGAAGAAGTGGACGGGTCCATATAAAGTGAAGAAGGCCTTTCCAAATGGGAAGTATCAACTGGTAAGAGCAAATGGCAAGCTTCTCAGAAACACGGTGAATGGTGTGCGGCTCAAACTGTATTTCGAGAGGAATCTAGTGCCTGAGGTGCAGCAAATCATAGTCAAGGGGGGTGGGCAACCCACCTAAAGCATGCAGGGTGTGAAAAGAATGAGATGAAGCTTTTGTACATAGCTTATACATATAGTTATGGTTTTGTGAGTGCTTTTAATCATCAGTTTGGTGTGTCAGTTTTAAAGTTTTGTACATATGCTTTTGGTCGAACATAAATGTTCGACGAGGGGGCTGGGCAATGATGGTGCAGCTAAAGTTGGTCGAAGCCAGCAGGTGGTCTATGCCAGGCCACGGTAGCAACCGAGTGCAGTGCAGAATGCTACGGCAGGTGCCAAGGCCCTTGGCAACCAAAGGGTAGTGGGAATGTATGCTTAAAGCAGCTTTTTAGGCCAAAAGGGCTGCAGGATGGTCCAAATGGGATGGCAAGTCAAGGTGTCTGAAATGCCAAATCAGTGTCCTAAAATGTAGTAGTGTGCTCTAGAAGCCGGTCCAGACGGCTCGTCAAACGGAGCCCCGGTGTGCAAGATATTGCGGTTTAAAGAAAGAGTGTGTAGCAAATTCCCGACGGACAGGGCAGCTGGGGATAGGTGGCCCGTGAACGAGTACGAGCGGAAGTGCGACGCGAGAGAGAGTGTGAGAAGAAGAGCACGACAATATGGTGAACTCGCTCTACTGTAATGTGTAGAGCATAGTGAGTTCTTATTAGGTTTTTACAAAAGAATATGTGTACATACCTGGCGGCCCGCCCACTTACCTGGGCGACCACATTGGGCTTTATACCCCAACAACCTCCCACTTAAAGTCCAATGTGGTACTTTAAGTGTGAGAGAAGCTACTATACAAGCTAATATACAAGAGATGTAGAGAAGTGATGTACTACCCTACACCTAACTGCTTGCGAAAATGCGCAAAGCTCTCTGAGGGAAGTCCTTTTGTAAGTAGATCAGCAGGACTTTCTGTGGTGTGAACTTTGATAAGCTGAAGTTGCTTATCCTCGAGCATTTCCCTGATGAAATGATACTTCACATCCACATGCTTTGTCTTTGAGTGATAAACTGGATTGCGAGCCAATTGTATAGCACTTTGACTATCACAATATAGCATAGGCATCTCTTCTTTGATTCCCAAATCTATTACTAGTCGATTAAGCCAAATTGATTCTTTGCATGCCTCTGATGCTGCAACATATTCAGCCTCTGTAGTAGACTGAGTAACACAATCTTGTAATCTAGAACGCCATGATACTGCTCCACCAGCCAATGTAAAGACATACCCTGACGTAGACCTTCGGTTGTCTAAGTCACCTGCATAATCTGAGTCTGTAAAACCCTTTACACTTAGCTCCTGACTCCCATAGCATATACGCATACTCTTTGTAGCTTTCAGGTATCTCAATATTCCTTTCACTACCTCCCAATGTTTCTTGCCTGGGTTTGACATGTATCGACTTACTACTCCAACTGCAAATGCAATGTCTGGGCGATTAGCAATCATTGCATACATCAAACTACCCACTACAGACGCATATGGAATCTTATCCATTTCAGCCTGTTCTTCCTCAGACACAGGACAATCTTGTTTGCTAAGTTTCACATATGGTGGCAATGGAACACTCAATGCCTTTCCCTTCTCCATATTGAAACGTTGCAAAACCTTGTCAATATACTCTGTTTGAGATAACCAAATCAACTTCTTTGATCTGTCTCTCTCAATGTGCATACCAAGTATATGACTTGCCTCACCCATGTTTTTCATGTCAAACGATTTTGCCATCTTTGACTTCAAAGCTGAAATTTCTTCCAAGTGCTTGCCAGCAATCAACATGTCATCCACATACAAAATAAGGATCAGCCAACTGCCATCCTTAGCCTTCTTTGTATATAGACAGTGATCGAACTCACTACGTTTGTAGCCTTGAGAAAGCATAAACTTGTGGAATTTATGGTACCATGCCCTCGGTGATTGTTTTAAGCCATAAAGACTCTTTAACAACTGGCATACCCAATCTTCCTTGCCTTTCTCAACAAACCCTTATGGCTGCTGCATGTAAATTTCCACATCTAAATCACCATGCAAGAACGTTGTCTTGACATCTATTTGGTGCAACACCAAATCTAATATGGCAACCAATGCAAGAAAGCATCTCAATGTAGTCATCTTGACCACCGGAGAGAAGACTTCATCAAAGTCAATGCCTTGTTCTTGCTTAAAGCCCTTGGCAACAAGCCTTGCTTTGTACTTTGGCTGACTATCATGAGCGGTGATGTTATACCTGTAAACCCATTTACAAGGTAGAGCCTTTTTGCCCTGTGGTAATTTAACTAGCTTCCATGTCTTGTTTTTATGCAGAGCTGTCATCTCTGACTGCATGGCCAATTGCCAATTCCCGGAGTCCTTCATTTGCACTGCTTCCTTGTAACATGAAGGCTCATTGCAATCAGTCAACATGATATAGTTCATAGATGGGACAAACCTATCAGGAGGTCGCGTGACACGTCCAGATCTACGCACAATAGGTGGCTCAGGCTCAGCCACAACCTGTGGTTCCACTCTATCCTGTCCTTGCTCCTCTTGAGCCCTGACATTTTGTCTTGCACGTGCAGGTCCATCTTCTTGGAAGACAACTCTTCTAATCTCCTCAACCCTCTCTGGTTTAGAATGATATTTGGATTCATTAAAGTGAACATCATTGCTGCGGACAACCTTTCTGGATTCGGGATCCCAAAGTTTGTACCCCATCTCACTAGAATTACCATAGCCTAGAAAGATGCACTTTCTACTCTTTGGCTTAAGTTTGTTCCTAAATTCCTTTGGAACGTGAGTATATGCCTCACAGCCAAAGACTCTGAGATGCTTGTATGAGGGCATTTTGCCTGACCATACCATCTCTAGCACTGAATCCTTCTGCAAAACCTTGCTAGGAGATCTATTTACAAGATGAACAGCTGTTGATACAGCTTCAGCCCAAAACCCATTTGGCATCTGTGCATTAGACAACATACTTCTGACCTTCTCTTGTATGGTCCTATTCATCCTCTCAGCAACACCATTTTGAGGAGGATTGTAAGGAGCAGTAAGTTCATGTTTTATACCTTTTGACTCACAAAAGTCCTGAAAGGCCTTTGAAACATACTCTCCACCATTGTCAGTGCGTAATCATTTAAGCTTCTTGCCACTCTGATTCTCCACAAGTGTTACAAACGTTTTGAAAACACTAAACGCTTCATCCTTGTGCTTGAGAAAGTAAACCCATACTTTCCTCGAGTAATCATCTATAAATGTCATAAAGTAAGAAGCTCCCCCTAGAGATAGGTTAGGCATAGGTCCACACAAATCACTATGAACAAGTGCCCACTGTGTATCTCTTCTATTGCTTCTATGCTTATGTGGCTGCTGTGTTTGCTTACCATACAGACAATGTTCACAGAATTCAAAATCATTAAATGAAAAGCCAGGCAAATAACCAGAACGAGACAAGATTTCCATTCCCTTCTTGGACATATGTCCTAACCGGCTATGCCACAAAGAAACGTTCGGCTGCTCGGTTACATTGATAACATTTTTAGAGACATTTGATACATAAATCATGTAAAGTCCTCCAGACTTTACTCCATGTGCTACTGTCATAGAACCCTTGGATATCTTCCACATGTTCTATCCAAAAGTGGTGACGTAGCCAGCATCATCAAGTAAACCTGTGTTGATCAAGCTCTTTGTAATTGCGGGAACATGTCTCACATTCTTCAGCGTGAAAGAAGAGCCATTCTGAAACTTCAATTGAACATCTCCAACACCTAAGATTTCACATGTCTGCCCATTGCCTAGCCGAACATGATCTTTAGTGGTCACATAAGAGGTAAACCACTCCTTGTCTGGAGACACATGAAGTGATGCCCCTGAGTCTATAATCCAGTCACTCAGGTGCATTTCCATCAGATGCTGTAAGAAGAGTTGAGTCCATTGTATTCTTCAAGAAGTAGATGTCTCCTGACACTAGACTGTCATCCTCTGCAACAGTGTTTGTCACATTTATTTCTTGAATCTTCACTGAGGACTTGTTCTTCTCACCATGGTCTTCAGCTTTCTCTTTGCCTTTTTCTGCTTTCCATTCTCTGCACTCTCTTTTCATGTGACCCTTCTTGCCACAATGGTAGCATTCTATGCCACTCTTGCCTTTAGCACTGGGAGACTTGCTACGAGACTGATTCCTCTTTCTACCTTTGTACTTTTCTTTGGTCCTTCCCCTGACAACTAAGGCTGTTCCTTTGCCTTTGTCCATTGTCTTTCTATTGGTTTCTTCAGTAAGCAGACTTCCTTCTACACCTGCTATGTTCAAACCATCTGGAGGTGCAGAATTACTCAAAGCTATGCGAAAAGTGTCCCAACTTTCCGGCAATGTGATCAACAGGAACATAGCTCTAACAGGTTCATCAAACTTGACACCTTGAGCTGACAACTGACTGTAGATTGTGTTGAATTCATTCAGATGATTGGACATAGGTGTCCCTTCTTTCATCTTCAAATCAACAAGCTTCTTAAGCCAGTATACCTGTGAAGCTGCACTCTGCTTCTCATAAAGATCACTCAGCTTTAACCATGCTTGATAAGCCGACATCTCGTCTGCTACATTGAAGTAAACGCTTTCTGCCAAAGTCAGCATAATGGTAGAAAGTGCCAATTCATCCATTTCGCTCCATTCATCTTCGTCCATATCTTCTGGTTTTATCCCCTTGAGCTTTATAGGTTTTATCTGCTTCTTTTGTACCAACACGTGCCAAATCTGCTTCTTCCACAATGGGAAATTGATTCCATCCAGCTTCTTGATATTGTAAAGAGCAGTGTCATGTGATCCATCCATAGCTACGCTTCACAGTGGTTTACTTTCTTGGGAAAAATTCGGCAGAGTTTCCCCTGTAAACTGACCTCTGAACCAATATCAACCTGTCAAATGAACCAAGAAAGCTTCAAATTCTACATAAATTTCGCCAGAGCCTCCTTTGTAAAATGGCTTTGGTGTACTCAAAAACAGACCAAAAAACAACTCAAAAAACACTGTCTCTCTGACATTGTAAGTTGCGGGTAAACCTATCCTGCACCTGTACTGTCTCTCACTGTCTTGTCACTGTCCTGTAAGCATAGACTGTGACAATGCCTCAACGGCAGTAAAGCAAAGATGCAATCCCAATTGTCTAACTCACAGTCAATACATCCTAGATGCCTATCTAAGGGTGCTCGAGGGATCGCTCCAAGACCTGTATCACCGAAAGGATCTCAACATTCGAGAATCCCCCAGCTCAATAAAACCTCACTCGACCCTCAACAAAGGCTGCAGTAAGTCTAACAGTACATAGACTTCCCACAAAGTCATACATCCACAAATTTCCCACTGTATGCTGTAACTGCTGCGGCGGTTGTTTGCTGCGTGACTCACAGCCAGCAAACCCTCAACAGACATACATCATCTCTGACAATACATCCCATGTGGAAGTACCTGCAATGTCAGGATGAAATCTGGAATATCAAGCAGCAAACACAAGCTACCTGATGAACTAGTGGATGTCGCCTATAGTCTGTGTGTAGATGCGCCCGTGTCGTATGTGACACGCCTCCAAGAACTGTGAGCCGTCCTTCGATGTGTAGACAGCCACAAATCAACACTCTGGGAGTGTCGATATCCTCAGCACCTGCAGTCGTAGGCCGAAAACCCCAAATTTGCAGAGTCGGATCTGCACCCGCCGAGACCACGTAGTTGAAAATGGCCTGCGCAGATCTTTGTCGAAGTCGAACGGTGGCCGAGATGACCTCAGAATGAAATTCTGACAATACCAGGCCCCTCGGATTCCCCCACGAGATTTAGGGCAATGTCTTCGCCTGTCGAATTTCACTCCAATCTGAGTTGGTGACTCTAGCCTCCTGCAGTGCTGCCCCGAGCCTTGATCTGAGCTCTGATACCAGTTGAAGGAGTACGAGCGGAAGTGCGACGCGAGAAAGAGTGCGAGAAGAAGAGCACGACGATATGGTGAACTCGCTCTACTGTAATGTGTAGAGCATAGTGAGTTCTTATTAGGTTTTTACAAAAGAACATGTGTACATACCTGGCGGCCCGCCCACTTACCTGGGCGACCACATTGGGCTTTATACCCCAACAGCCCGGGCTGATGACAGTACATACGTGTGTAATGCTCGAGTTATGGAGCATGCCTATCTTTTCGGATTGCGAATCGAAGCTCTAGATAGCAAGATATGGTCAGTTGAAGATTTTTCGGGGGCCGGGTCTGAGCCCACTTGACCGCACTGGAAAAGGTGCCATCTGGCGTCTTTTGAGCCTCGCCAAAGTTCTCGGTGATAGCATGTACCATGGCACGAATCGACTGTTCTTCAAACGGACACTCGGTCAGTTAGATGTGGCAGGACGAAGTCGAGAGGTAATGCAAAAGGAAAGTGTCAGATGCTTTTTGGCATTTTTTACGGCCTCGGATGTCAGTCTTGGGGATCTCAAAATGGGACCCGAGGCAGGTAATTTGAAGATGAACACGGTGGGTTTCGATCGGGTTTGACGGGCAGTGCATAGGCCAGTTGAGCAGGGCAGAGCAAAGTACCTAGTGCAAGCAAAAAGTGAGGTTTTTTAAGTTTAAAAGATGGTTTTTGAAGGCCTTGAGGGCCATTGTAGGGAGGCTCTCTCGGGGGCCGCCACGTGGCAGTGGAACCATCCCACATGCGCACTGCGGAGGTCCGATGACAAGATATATGGGCTGGGCCGGTGGCGCCCATTGGCATACAAGGAGGCGAGCCCTCTTGGAGCTTAGTTGGCTATTGGCTATGGCGTCGAGCAGAGAGGCGCTGCGTGGGCGTAGCGGTGGCCGGAGGCGGCCCTGCCGAGCGTCAACGGCGGTGTTTTGGCCGGTGAGGCGACGCGAGGAGCAGCACGCTCGCGTGCGAGTATTGGTGATGACATGGCACCAAGCATGGGGCAGTTCCCACGGCCCATGGGGCCCCAAAATTTTAAAGGAGAGAGAGGGGACAATAGCGACATCGCTATTGCCTCCCCCCCTCCAGGTAAGGAGTGAGTCCCACAGAAGGGGCAATAGCGACATCGCTAATGCCCCCCCCCCCCCCCCCCCCCCCCCCCCCCCCCAAGTGCAAAAAGTGAAGAAGAGAGGGATAGAACAAGGCGGTGCCCCTTTCTCAAAAGATACCAATTCAAGATGCCAAGTGGACCAATTAGATTGCAAATTCCCAAATTAAAGGCCCCCCCTATAAAAGTCAAAAATGGATCAAATTTGGGGCCTTTTCTTGGCCTTTTGAGGTGCCGTTTGAAGCCTACAAAGTGGAGTTCTCTAGCAAGCTAGCCCCTTTGTAACTTTTGCTTGTAGATGGCCATGGTGATGGCATTGCAAGCCTGTGTATATGTTTTCTGAAGTGCAATCAAGCCACAGTTGCCTCCCGTGCTGTTGTTTCCCCTTCCCCCCTTCTCTTTCTCCTGCTTTCATGTTTCTCCTCGGTGCCGGCTGTGTGGATGTGTGTGCCCCCTCCGGACCGATGGTGTTTTGAGTGAGAGAGTGAGACTGAATGGCTGTGTGCGTGTGTAAGGGTGGAGACAGGCAGTGGTAGTAGGTGTACCTTGTGTGGTAGTTTGTAGAGTGTGTGAGTAGTGGCAATTGAGCAGGCGTTGGTCTGCTAGTGTAAAGTGTTTCTTTGAAGGTGTTTTTTGAGAGGATAGGGGTGCTGTGAATACCCTGAGCTATAGAGAGGCCCTTTTTTTTGTTATGGGCGTGTTCCCCCATTCCCCCTCTCCGACGTCACCTTTGCCCACCAAGGACAAGCTCTCTGCAGCACTATGAATGCAGGCCGTAATGTGCTTGCACAACCGCACACATAACTTTCTCCACTTCTTATTGCTAATAGGAGTTGAATGTTTGCATCTGGTCGTTAGCTGTTGAAAACATTAGGAAGTAATGGGGTATAGGAGGGCCTCTTTATTTGGTAGTTTAAGGGAATGCTTAAAGCTTAAGCCAAGTTTGACCAAGCCTAAAAGAGAGGGGGAAAAGGCCTATGCTGAGATTTTATAAAAAGCCATTTCCATGTTTTGAATTTGAAAATAGTCTATTTAGTAACCCAAAAGATGGGTAAATGAATTTTGAAATGTCCTTTTTCCACCCCTCTTCTCTCTCTAACATATAAAACACTCTCTCTCACTTAGAATTCAGTAAAGGAGGCACTTTTTAGCCCCCTGCCAAAAAAGCAAAATTTCCACATTCTCTCTCTAAAACGTGAGCTAACTCTCTCTCTTTCTTTCCCCCATTTTCTTTCTTGTCACTTCTCTTCCAATCATTAAGCAACATTCTTGGCTGCCTCTTTCTGGAAAAGTGCAGATCCTCCAAGGGTGCAGATTTGTCCTCTCTCCCACTCTTCTTCCTTTATTGTCTTTCTATCCCCCTCCCTCTCTCTCTCTCTCTCTCTCTCTCTCTCTCTCTCTCTCTCTCTCTCTCTCTCTCTCTCTCTCTCTCTCTCTCTCTCTCTCTCCCCCCCTCATGCTTCTCCCACTCCAGCTCCAGTTGAGTGCAATGGAAAACACCATTACCTCTGTGTGCAACAACATTTCTCTCTACAGTCATGATCAACAATTTGAATTCAAAGGAGATTGAACTACACTCTCTCTCTTTCTTCCCTCCACAACATAAGCCTTTTCTCCTATCTCTGAATACTCTCCACTTCTTTCCTCCATAGCCACCTTCACCTGCTTGTAGCAGTCACCATCACACATTCTCACTAATTTGCTTGATTAACTAACACAAATGTCATTCAATCCCCTACCACCGCAAGAAATTACTAACAAGTCAAAACGATATCGATTAAACACTGATTTAGAGCAGGAGGATGCAACTATGCGACTTGGCACATCTAATCCCAGTATTGGAGACCAGCTACGGAACCATGGATGCAAGGCAATCAACTTATGCATTGATGGCCATATTTACCCTGGCGATCCAATGACTAATACATCGACGCCTTTTCATAATGTCACTGAGCTACTATGTACAGCTTTTGTCAATGAAAGGGAAGCAAGAAAACATCTCTGTGCTGTCTATTCATCATTGCAAGAGAAGTACGTGAAAGACATTCAGCAAGTCAGAGAGAAAGCCAACGAGAAGACGAAGCAACTAAATGACGAGATGTCAAAGCTTATTAAAAACGTAGAGCATCAAAAAATGGAGCAAGAGGGTCGTCTAGACAATTATGTTCAGCTACAACACATTGCACGTAATTTGCGCCGATGAATCGATAATCTCACACACATTCCATTAGGCTATCACATTCGCAAGCGCAAGAGACATGCGATGTCTATGCTATCTTCAAGTTGTGGAGCTTGAAAGAAACGTATCCATCAAACTCGGTAAGAATACAAATGCAAGCTTCTAATTTCATACATTTTTTGCAGGTGGCTTTAATATTATTTCAATATACAGAAACTTGGCTCGGACGATGATGGGAATCGATTCCTACTTGATTGGACATACTCTGCTGCAGCATATCATCAAACCAAAGGAGTTGGTGGAGCTATTGGATGATCCATCCAATGCTGGCATCACTAAAGTTTTGCGCGAGAAGTATTTCAATGAGCTAAAGAGCATTGTCTCACCTCAGGAGATGATGGAGGTGTGTGACAGTGCAAGAATAAGTCTCAAGGCCTACAAAGATTTGTATAGACTTGTCACACTAGGTCACATAGCAAAACGTGTTTTGGTTTATGCCAACGCCTTACAGTGTTAGCGTTGCAAAAAGGTGCGTCAATAATTATGTTGCAAGCTTGTTGGGTGGATTTCAATATCTGGCAAATCCTTTCATTACAACGAGCTCAATAATGTCTATGTTGACTTTTTGAAGCTCCAGGAGTCAATAATTAGATTTTATGGGTTAACACAGGACGAGTGTGATGGCAAAGCTATATTTGTGATGAAGCTTGATGAGTGCCAGATTGTCAAAGGTCAACGGCTTGAAAGGGTAAGCGTTACACTTGTAAACAGAGCCTTGGTGGGCGTCGATGTTGAACTAAATGACAGCGAGAAGGAAAACACATGTTTAAGTGTTCAATCCGAGAATAATATTTGGTGGCTGACAGCTTTTCATCTCCCACATGAGACACATGAGTCCCTCAAATGGTATTTTGATCACACCCCAATCGTTGACGTCATACGGCAACAACAAGAAGGACAACGATTGCAGGTTTCAGGTCTGAGTACATTCCAAGTGGAGTGGCATTTGGCAGGAGATCTGAAAACTCTCAAGTGTATGTTAGGATGCAAGCAAAGTGCAATGACCCTCTTTCCATGCATTTGTTGCTGCCACAATAAAGTCTCATTAGGAACTGAGGGCAAAGGTAAGGGTAAGGGTAAGGGTGCCAAAGTTGCAATCAACTATGCGAAAGGTAAGGGTAAGGGTGCCAAAGCTGCAGTCAATTCTGCAAAAGGTGTGACCACTACACAAACAATGGCTAAAGCACTACAACAATGGTTTCAAGGTATCCTTAGTTGTAACCAGAGTGTACCCCCTAATCGAGACATGGACGATCCAAATTGGGATCCTATTCTATCGATTCCTTTGATAAATGTGTATGTCTACACTCTTCATGCCCGTCTAGAATTCTTGCCAAGTTGCTTATGCTCCATATATTATGCTTGGAATATGGAGCTTGCAGAAAGAAGGGAAGAGTGTGTCAGAGAACTCGAATCTATTATATCAAGTGTTGGCCTGCATGGGGGTGCAGTACAGTTATCAAAGGACAAGAAGGCATCTGGAAGTACACAGGATTATCCTAATAAAATATGTATGGATGGTAGTAAAGCTAGGCATATGCTTTCAAACTATTATGACTCCCAAAGTCCCAATGAGTTTCAATTGTGGAAAAAGGTGTGTGATATTACCACCTACAGAGGTAACGAAGCAGTCCTAGGAGTTAAGCGTGCTTCTGTAGATGATATTTTTTGTTTGCTTGAAAAGGCAAATCTAGTTTCTACTGAGCTATCCATCTTAAAGTTTGTAATCAATAGTTTCATAGCGCAAATGGTGGATGCCTAGGGGGAGACACACATAACACATTACATGGTGGGTTGAACACTTTGTCTTTGCAGTAAAAAAACATCAGTGTCTGAACTAAAGTTTTATATTTTTGCAGCACATTCTTTTTGCTCATAGCTCATTTTTTCTCGACACATTTGGTTCATTGGGCATCTGGGAGTAGCCAAGGAATGGAGCGCTCACACTATCAAGCAAAAGCAGTGTATTTTAAAAATACACGGCATGGAGGTGGGAGGAAAAAGAGCAATGCTCTACACGAAATGTTCAATTGGTTCTACAAAGTTTTAGCAGGGAGAGAAAGGAAGAAGACTAGAGTGCAAAGAAGCTTGAAATTCATACTAGAGAAAGTGGTTAGCGTGAGGCAATCACAATCATATCATGCTTCTAGTGCAAAAGATCGATTTTGACGGTGGTTGGCGACAAGGCGACGAAATGGCAGGCGTTGGGTGGAAAACCAATAAATTTTTTACACTAACCATTTCCATATTAAACATACATTGTAATGCCACATGATTTGTTGACGCCCCAATCAATGATTACATGTAACAAATTTTGATAATTTTGTGATTTTAATGGTATTATTGAGTTTTTAAGTTTTTTTTAAAAATTAGTACTTTATAAGTCAAAACTCACAACTTGAAGTTCATTTCTTGTTTGCCCATTCTAGAAGATCGACTCAAGCAAAAACGCACATGCTCTCATATCTTGCACCACATGGATGATTCACACGAGCAACTGGCACTACGCACAACAATACCAACACAGCCACTCACACCGGAGAAAATTCGCAGCCTGAACCCCATGCAGAATCTACGGCTTCAAATCCACATCCCCAAACACAAGCGGATAACCCAACGCCCTAGCTTGCTCCAAACACCTAAGAGCCTCCCCAACCATCGAATCCAGATGATCTAAGCAACATGCGACATATTTTTGGAGATCTCGGCGATATGACCCATGCCAATCGCACACCTCTGCGAAATCTCCCACCGATTTCAACTCTACAGAGAGTGATGCAAGAAACTAGAGACACGGAAGAAGAATACCGAGGTCCACTTGAAAATTTGCTACCCTCGCCTGCTGTCACAACCACTGGTGCTCAGGCCACCCCAAATACCACGCCGCGGAAGTTTCCACCGTGAATCAAAGAAAGAGTAATCAAGGTTATACCATGCGACCCGGTTTCTAAAGAACGAGAGGCCAAAAGGAGGAAAAGGCAAAGAGAGAAGGAAAAGAAAGAGGCAGTTGAGAAGGAAGCGCTGAGAGTACAAGAAGATCAAAGAAGACAGAGAGAGCAAGAGGAAAGGCAGAGAGCTGAAGCCGAGAGAGCTCATTTGGAAAACTTACAAGCACGGGCAGAGGCAGAGAGAAAGGCGGCACAGGATAGAGCTCAAGCCACCCAACAAGCAAAGGCTAGGAGCTCAAGGCCTTCAGAAATCCGTTAGAGAGCCAAGCAATGTGCAAAGAGAAAAAGGGTCAAGGTGACACCTGAAGAGCAACAAGCCCAAGAGGAGAGAAGGAAAAAATATAAAGATGATCCTCTGGGCCAGGTAGGTGGCTCCTCCACCACCACCAACAACACAAAAAAAGCGGAGATGGAGGCCAGGCACAGTTGCTCTATGTAAGATCAAAAAATGTCAAAAGAGCACTTAGCCAATCATACCCAAAGCGGCCTTCTCTCGGGTGGTGAGAGAAATGATGGATGAATATAGTGACTCGGTTACACGAATACAACACGCAACTCTACTGGCCCTACAGATGCCGTCGAAGACATTTTGGTGCAGCTTTTTCAGGATAGCGTCCCTTGTATGGCGCATGCAAAGCGTGTAACATTAAAAAATATAGATTTAGCCTTAGCAATCAATTTTAGAAATAAAGGATGCCTTCATAAGATGTAATTTATCCCATGTACTCTCTCTTGATGAGATTTGTAATCTTTCTCTATAATATCAAATAGCGAATTTTTACCATTCCATGCAATTATTCAATTTTAATTTGTACATTGTTTTTTATAAGTATTTGAATTGTTGGATATGTTAAATTTAAGTTGACCACCACGGCTTTTGGCTCATCCGATGATGCACACACATGCACAGAACGGGGGCCGCATCTCGGTGATTCTTTTGCAAAACGGTGCGACGGGGGGGGGGGTACGGGGTCAACAAGACCAGACAACACATCGGCGATGCCCGATGGGATCACAAGGGGCAAAAAAAGCCCCTATGTGCCACGTCATGTAGGGAGCAATTCTAAAATGTCCCTGCACACTGTGGCGCATAGGGGCTTTTTTTGCCCCGTACGCCCCGTCTTGTTGACCCCGTACACCCCCCCGTCGCCCCGTCTTGTTGACCCTGTACGCCCCCCATCGCCCCGTTTTGGAAAAGAATCACCGAGATGCACCCCCCCCCCCCCCCCCCCCCCCCCCCCCAGTCGCCCGGTGGCTGCATGTTCGAGGTTCTGTGCATGTGTGTGCATCGGGTGTAGAAATGAAAATTATTGGACAATATGAATAAAAAACAAGTACTGAATGGTGACAAAAATAATTATCCTTTATTGATTTGGATATTACATCATGGTCGATTAGTGTTTCTACAAATTACGTATGGGGGTATGGGGCGAATGACTGACTTCACGCCGAGGGATTTTACAATTTCCTCTGGGTTTGTCAACCGTTGACCTAGGCTCAAGGCGCAATGGGAGAGGACCAAGCCTGGGTACTTGCCTGTAAAGGCATACAATGCTGCCTCTTGGTCCACCAGTATACATTTGTGAGCGTTTAGGGTGAGAGAATCTTCAACAAGTATGCCACTTAATGCTTTGCACTTTACCAGCTTTGCAAAACCATTTTTGGAGAACTTTGTGTGAGCAACTCTAAGAATTGATGGCCCCAAGTGGCTCAGGTAGTGCCAAAGCGAGCTATCCCTACCTATGGAGACATTGCACGAACCTCTAGTATGCATTGAGAACTTATCAACATGGTATGCCATCTGCAAAACATTTTAATCGGTTTTAACACTTGTAGTAAGGAATAATATAAATTCTACTAGGTTAAGATTTGTTTACCTCATTTTCTTCATCCTTCTCTTCAAGATTTTTCTTTGTAAGATCGATGCTAGATCGATCATCTCTACCGATCGCAATCAATGGTTTGTGTGGATTAAATGCGCTCTCCGGTACGCTTTCGTAGAAAGAGGCACATGATTTTATTTCCACTAGTGTACTTGTTACTGTTTGCACCAACTATTTTTCGTTTTCATTGGGGAGGAAAGAGAGGCTTACTGGGAGATCTTGGTCCTGAAAGTCAATTTGAAAATTGACTTTCTCCTCCTTTCCACTGGGATCCTTCATGCTCGCATAGATAGCAAGCATTGTGAGCGACTCGTCTTCTCTGAGTCCTAATGTTTTGGCAGTGTTATCAAGGAACAAAAACTGACGATCGTCCGCCACGACTGGATGCAAAGTGTGAATTTGGAGGTCCAGGACCTTTTCCAGCACCTCATCTCCCTCTATCATTCGATCTTCCTCCTCAGTGGAGCTAGGATCTTGCAAGAGTACAAGTGCCATAGATGCTTCGGTTTGATCATCAATCTCTTCGATAACTTCATTTGATTCCTCCACAATGGTCACATGAGGTCTTTGGTTAACCTTTTCCTTTGATTTTCCCTTATCCATGCCCTCTAGCACAAGTACTGCCAGAACCATGTCCCATGAAATAAATTGGGTGCCTATGCACCCTATGCCCAAATCTATGAGATCATCCTCATCCTCTATCATGTATCCCGTTCCGTGAGGCCTTTAATAAACCTCAACAAGCAAAACCAGAAGTTTTTGTCAGCCGCATAGAGATGCTTCAAGAAATCCAATGGCAACCATGCCATGTCAGATCCCTCAAAGATTATGGCATATTCTTCCATGTGATGCGCCATGTAGTCAAGAAAGCTTTTGAATGCCTCTACATGAAGGTTGGCAGTGGCCTGCATGTCAATTGTCCCCTCGAACACACTGATTAGTTCATGTGCTCGATCTGCAAGTCCTACCTTTTCTAATTATGTGAGAAGTGCATCAGTAGACATTGCCATGGATTCGTTCATGAAGAAGATGTGAAAAGAGCTTAGAGCTAGAGTTTGTGAATGTGAGAAATGAAGTTTAAAAACTAGAAAGTCACTTATATACCCAAAGTCACTTTTTAAAAAGCACTTAAATTAATGTCAAAATAACTTAAAACTTTAATTTTAAACAAAATCATGCGACAAAGTATTGGAAGACACCAACATTGAAAACATTTGTGCTCCACATCAATTAAATTGCACGTTTCAATCAAAAACTTGAACAAGTTGAACAAACAAGTATGCGTAGAAACGAGATTCAAAACACCATATGTATGAATGTGGACAAAATCCCTGTCAGTTACAAGCTTTTACAAAAATACATTGCGAAAACGGAACGTTCTCACACAGAAAGCTCTTCTCTTTTCTGGAGCAAACAATCTTTTCATTGATTACAAAGAGCTATTGCTTGGGCAAGGTATATCTGAGATTAAGATACTCGCGAAGGTGACTGAGATGCCAGTCATTGTTCGATGTAATATCGTGCACTGCATCGTCGTGGAGACGTATTTGCAGGTCAACTAATTCTCTAGTAGCAACCTCAGAGTCTAGTGCTTCCCATTCTCCCATCGTCAGCTTCCATCTTCTATAGGGAAAGATTATCAACAAGCTTTGCTTCACAATATGGTCACATTGTCAGCAACTACAAAGCACTTGATTCTATCTCCCTGGTGGTTGACCATCTTAGTTTCCCATCCACCTGCAAGAAACCCATTGATCACACTTCCCCCTTTGCAAGTCCACATTGTTGGTGTCCTGTGAGCACTCTGAAGTCGAAATAAACACAAACACATGAAGAGACATAAACCATGTTATCGTGGCTTTGTGGGAACCATAGGTGCACTTCATTGATGCTTGCACATCCACCTCAATTCTCCTTTTGGTTGCTACGATCAAGGCATTGTATGGCTTAGGCCATTCCAAACTCTCCAAGGTTGGCGAGTGAACTAGAGACGGATTACCATATCCATTTTGCCTAGGTGTGACATAAGTATGATGATAAAAAAATTGTCACGTGAGGCAAGCTCAGAGGATTGACAACCAGCATAGAGCAACTTGCCAAGCTCAGTGTGGATGGCCTCAAAAGTTCCTATGAAGGACTCTATTGGCTCCCACTCTACAAAATCGGATGAAACACATCTGTAAGCATGAACAAACAACAATGGAAATCTTACAGTCATCAAAAGCAATACACAAGGCAAAAATTCTAAATAGATAACTGAAAAAATTGAAAGAGGAATAAAAATTACAATTTGTAGGAAACCTCGATGGAGCCACTATTGTCTCTAGCTTCACTTGTGAAGCAACATACACATGTTGCACCTTCGCAAGCCTCTTGCCGTCTTGTGTTTGCTTGAACACCATGATTCTTCCCTTCCAATGGTGTGCTCAAGAATCCATGTGTCTCCTTGAGACATTGTACGCACCTCTTGAGTTGGGCTGCATTGTCACCCACATCATTCGTTTTAACTCCATCGTCACCCAATATCCATTGTCGTCTTGTACATTGCTACATGAAATGGAGTCAATGACACTCCTAAGTCGTCAAGTACCTGATGATGCCATGGAAAATAGTGGCACAACCTTCACACAAACACTTATGATTAGACATTGCACGTCCATGTTCTCAAATGCATAAAGAGCAAGATTCTTGATGGTACACAAAGGTGAAGGATGCCACTTACTGCTATACTGCTCCACCTGCTTGTTGGCTTAATGGGAAGATAATGTTGCAAAGCTTGAGAGGGAAGTAGATCCTCTCTAGAGAGCTTAATGGAGAAGGAGCAAGAAACCTGTTAAGAAAAGAAAGAGGGATGATCTAGCAGAAGGATATGCTGTAGACTTCAACTTTAGCTAGAGGTGTTTAGTGAAGCCCATGGAAAAATGGAGAACTTCAGCTTGAGGAGAATGCAGCCCTCAAGAATGCAGTAAGCTTGAGGAGAGAAAGGAGGTTCAAACTTCTTTTGTAGATCTTTTGGGAGGGAAAACTGAAAGGAAGGAAAGAGAAACAAGGTGAAGTGAAGAGAAGTGAGAGATGGTACAATAGAGAGAGAGGGAGGGAATGATCAACACGTTTTTGGAGGGACCCCCTTTTAGGAGAGAGGGGGGAAGAAACTGGCAGCCACCAGTAGAGAGAAAAAGGATTGGTTTTTACTCAACTATTTAGAGAAAAGTTTAGTTTTTTTGAATTTAAAAAAGATTTTCTATTTATATTATATAAGAGAGTACAAGTTTGACCACTCACTTTTAGGCCCTACCATACCCACCATTTCAATCCACATGGCATCCATCCATTTGTCCCTTCCATAATCTCCTTTTTAATCCCATGGCAAATAAAGAGCCCCCCTTAGACCCCATTCCTTTCCTAATGAAGGTATTTAACCTCTTGGACGCCAACATCTCCTTACCTTTTCATGAATAGGGAGGTAGTAGTGGCAACATGAATTCTTTGGCGTCTTCCCAGTGAGATGGCACAATTAGTCATCCGATAAGATCTTTGATAGGGAGTACGCCTGGCAAAACGGAAGTACTCTCCATGTACAAGGCTGGTCCTATCTGGCCATGACTATGACAACAACATTAAACGTTGCTATGTCACTATCCGGTTGGGCCTTGTGCAAGTGGTAAGACTCACAACCTACATTTTCGGAGTGTTCGTGGTATAACTTCTGACTGTGAGAGATCGTAGGAGAACGAGATGAATCGACAAGTGATCCAAGCTCAAAACACATTCAAAAGAAAAAACTCCATCATGCAATACACACTCTCATAAACACACAAGATCAAACCAAAACCCTAATTATTTATACTAAATCATGTAGCCTTGCTTCTAATTACACAAGTACAACACCAATTTATGGAGCACAAAACCCTGGATCTCTCCCACAAGACATTCAAAATCTAGTTATATGGAGACTTGAGATCCTTGATAGAGAACCCCACTCATGAAACTAAAGGGAGAAAGCCCTAACTGGCACCTTCACAAGCCCAAAATTATGTAGAGACTACGACGGGACTGGACTCACGCATTATAGAAAAACCCTGACTCTTACGCATAAAATGGAGTGTGGAACTACTGATATCTTTTCAAGAAAGAATCTCCCCAGATTCCACAACCACAGCACTATGAGTTTCTAGCTGACTATGGGCTTTTCACACCATTTGGGCCGAATTTTTGTGCTTTCTGAACCATGTGAAAAGAGAGGCACGCCTACATTTTAATTGATAGCATTCTTGCATTTTAATTTCACCTGGTTAAGAGGACCAATAGCTGTTGGCCAATCACTTGATAATGGAAGTTATGGAACTGGAAAGTAATTGATAAGCTCTCTCTCATTTCTTAAGCGCTAGCACCCACAAATCATTCGTGTGTGTGTGTACTATGGGTGGATTGCAAGCGCTAGTTCTTAGTAGGGGGCATTGGGCTACCTAAGAGGGTGCTCTCTCTCTCTCTCTCTCTCTCTCTCTCTCTCTCTCTCTCTCTCTCTCTCTCTCTCTCTCTCTCTCTCTCTCTCTCTCTCTCTCTCTCTCTCTCTCCATCCTTCCTGCACGCAAGGATGCTCTCGCTCACGCATGTAGGCTACCTATAAGAGTGTAAGTGATATTGGAATTGGCCTTCTTTTGCAGTGAAGCCTCAACACCTAATTATAAGCCTACCTGCACCTTCCCCACGTAGCGATCATAGCAGAGCTTTGTGTGCAACAAGATCAAGTGGCTAGCTGAACAGTATGTCCAACTTCAACTACCTTCCTCAACTCATTTCTGCAGGTGCAACTAGTTATGGCCAGCATTATGTTGCTCCAAGTACGTGTAGCCCATGGAGATTCAACAACTCTGTGCCCTCGGCCATCCTTCAATGTTCATGGAAATGATATGCAACAGGTCCCCATGCCTAATTCTCAAGATTCACACTAATTCTTTTCCACGTTGTTTGCCCGTGCAGCAACAAACTGAGAAAAACCTAAAAGTATTACCAGAGACCTTTCAAACCGTGGTTATATTTTGTAGATCATCAAGTTGGGAGGTACTTCAGATGCTTTCCGACACGATGAGCACTCTCAAAGATCAGATATTTCATACGATCAACCCATGGTAGAGGTCTGTTCTAGTGCTACTGAAACAGAAGATATTAGATTTCAATCAATGATCAATTGGCCTAGTCTGGAGTCGAATCACCAAAACTCATTGCCTTAGGAGACCTGTTCAGTACATTTTTTTGCTGATGCTATCAAGCTCTTGGCGATGCATATGGAAGAGACCGAAAAAATGGAAAGAGTAAACGTCGAAGTGGAGTACATGAGGGCAGAAGACCTTAGCAAAATCTATCACATTGAAGCTTATGATGGTTATCCTCAAGTAATTAAGCCAGCGGCTTCGATGCTAGCTGCCTGCGCTTTTAGAATAGAGTGTGAGGGGATTAGTGGCACACAACTCAATGTCAAGGGAAAGGCATTGGGAATATTTCCACTAGTGCAAGTCATGGGATAGATGGAGAGAAAATGAAATATAAAGAAAATATTTCCACCAAAAATGGAGAGAGAGAGAGAGAGAGATGATGGGACAAATGGAGAGAGCGCATCCAAGGAGTGGGCGCTATTGCTTGGTTGGGGGAAACGATGGAGAGAGAGAGAGAGAGAGAGAGAGAGAGAGAGAGAGAGAGAGAGAGAGAGAGAATTCGCGAGGGTTTGCCTATATAAAGGCATATATAGAAACTTACATTGAATAAAAAGACGCACTTGATGATAATTTTAAATTGAGTAAAAAATATAGCTTTATATGCCTTTATATAGGCAAACCCTCGCAAATTCTCTCTCTCTCTCTCTAAATCTCTATCCCAATCTCACTCTATAGGGGTAGCACAATTTTGGGTGAATGGCTGCGACATTTACCAGCATTTGCCGGATGGATCTTTTTGCATAAGATTAAGGAATCCAACACAAAGTTCATAGAGGAAGCTATTTCAATAAATTTGCCAACCTACCCATTTTTCATAAAAAGCTCCCTCCAAAGCTTCCTCAAAAAGCTCCCTCCAATCCCCTTCCGAGCACGACACCCTCTACGCATTGATGTAAAGAAAAAAAATAGAGTTATGAAAGGCGTTTTTGTAGCACCTTTTTTGAGGTGAACAGGTTCAAGAAAGTTGACTCTCATCTTTTATTTTATATACAATGTCTTTCGGCACTCGCAAGGATTATTTTCCCTCAACAAGGTCCACAACCATTGTGGAAAATGATCCAAAACCTCCTAAGTGTGGAGATAGCAACACAACCACTCAACCAACGACATCGGAAACCATGATCATGGCGTACTTGGTATCATTGCAAGAGACCGTAAACAAACAAGGTGAATGCTTGCGGGCACTTGCAATGGAGAATGGCACGCTAAGAGTTCTTCTGGCTGAGAATGAGAATCTCAAGAGGACAATTGAGATGCAAACAACACGTTTGATGCAACTTGAAGAGGAAGTCAAGGAATGTAAATGCTCTCTTGGGGACTTGAATGCTTTCAAGGAGCACATGAGCAAAGTAGAGCATGACCATGTATTGAAAGACGAGAAATTTGACACCATGAGCCAAGATGTATGCGACATGAAAAACGTATGTACAAAAAAGCCTTGGACTGATGTATGTGGTAGCAATGTGGTTCCTAATTCCTCCCTCATGCAAGCTATGGCTCAAACAAAGAATGTTGAGAATGTGGATGTGGAGAAGTTGAAGGAACGAGAGCGCCATTCCAAGAATATTGTTATTCATGGAATTCCCAAAGAGAAGTTAGAGACGCCTCCTTCTCTTGCCAGTGTTATCAAAGATTTATTCAAAACCCACTTCATGTCCAGAGTTGTGGTCTATGGAGCTCATAGAGTGGGTAAGCAAGGAGCTCCTTGCTCAGGAGAACGACCAATTGTATGAACTATGCCGGATGAGACCCAACAAAACATTATCCTTGATAATAGCTGGATCTATTTGAGGGATACAAAATGTTTTGTATGTGAAGATCACACTATTAAGCAACAAAATATGTGTCGCAAGGCATATGAGGAAAAGAATAAGAAAAACAAGATCTCTCACAACAAAAATGTGCCCAAGGAGGACGCAAGTCCCTTGAGAAAATAGGGATGCGCGACCTATGAGACCGAGTTACAATTGAAAATGTTCTTTTGGAATTGCAACGGATACCCATGGAATGCGGGGGTTGGCATAGATGAACTAACAAGCAAAGTTGATGTTGTACTTCTTGTTGAAACTTGGAAGCATGATAAACAAAGGATCAATGGCTTGGAGGATTACAATGTACATTCATTGATGTGGTCAAAGAATCTTAAGCAACGAAGAGGGCAAGGAGGGGTAGCATGTACGGTTAAGAAAGGATTGGAAGAATTTGTATCAACTGTGAAAGATGACAAGTACAAACGTTACGTATGGCTGAAAATTATGACACCAAAAAGAGCACCCATTTTTGTAGCCAGTTGCTACATTCCTCATCATGATTCCCCCTTTTATGCTTGCATGGATAGAGATCAGTCATTTTTTTATTTAGAAGAGGACATTGCTTATTTCAAAGGTGAATGTGATGTTATTGTATTTGGGGATATGAATGCTCGCACAAAAACATTGCAACATGATACTCAACAATTCGATATGTCACACATTTCAAGGGAGTTGGAGAAAGATCACTTGTATGATCGTACTTCAATGGATGAGAAAGGGCCGGATCACTATGAAAAGTTACTTTTACACATGTGTAATAGAACGTGTATGCTCATTGCCAATGGTGTATCTTTGTGGAGTGGAACCAATGGATAGTGTGATTGACTATATGCTACTCTCCGAAGCCATCACGTATCGCATAAAGAGTTTTATGCTTGGCCAATGGACCCCGGAATCAGACCATCGAACCTTATATATTGACCTTGCATGTGGAGAAGCAACTAAGCATGATACTCTCAACCAAATGAAGAGAAGTTATCACTATGTATGGATTTCAAACGGGCACCAATGTACATTGAAATGGTTGAGCAAAAGTTATGGATCGCAAAGCTTCAATATGACACACCATTGGAAACTAAATGGGAAGCTTTCAAGAAAGTTATTTGTTATTGTGCAAAAGAATTCTTTGCCATAAAGCATCTCCATGATATCAACAAAGATAGACCACTCAAAAGGTGGTTTGATAAAGAATGCCAAGATGCTCAAAAGTCCTTGATAAAGCTTGATGCAACTATGGACAAAGACAACTATCAAAGTCTCTTGCATAAATACAAGGCATTGATTCAAAAGAAGAGAAGAAGATGGGAAGTAAAGCAACAACCTTTTCAAGTCCAAGAAAAGGCACGTGCATTTCGAAGATTTTGGAGAAACTTGAGGGGCAAGCGGGTTGAGAATCTTGGTAACTTGAGTCTTGTGGATATGTACACACATTGTAGTCAATTACATGAGCAACCAAATGCTGAAAAAATATCATTTTATGGTTCACTCCCATGTATGCCCTCGTTTTTTACTATGGAGGATGTATGTGGTGGGCTTGAAAATTTGGCCACTCGCAAAGCGAGAGATCTTCAAGGTATCAAGACGGAGATTATCAAATGGACGGGAGATTTTACCCATGAGTGGATGTGTGATATGTTCAACCTTGCACTTCAACATGGTATGCCTTATGATTGAGTACTAATTGGGTCAAGCCTTTGCATAAACGAGGGGATGTAAAGAATGTAAACAACTACCGAACTATAATCATTGGGTCTCTTATGGAAAAGTTGTTTGGGTGCATAATGGAGATGAAATTCAATGATTGGGCTGAAGAGAATGACAAGTGTGCAAAAGGTCAAGCGGGTTTTTGTCGATGCCATAGCATGATTGATCATCTTGTCACTCTTCGTGTTCTCATGGAGGAAAGTCGGTTGAAAGGCAAGCAATTGTATTGTTGTTTTGCGGACTTTAAGAAAGCTTTTGATATGATTCCATGTAACAATTTGTGGAGAAGGATGGAAGAACTCCAAGTGCCAAGTGAGTTTATGCTTGCGGTTTCTCGAATCTATGAGAAGGTGATGTGTCAATTGCGCATGGAAAGAGGAATTTCAAAAAAAATTGTAAGCACTATTGAGGTTAAACAAGGATATCCGTTGTCACGAACTCTCTTTGGTCTATGTATCGATCAATTGAAACAAATGGTACTTGACTTTATGCAAGAAGAAGCCCTTGAAGAGGTCACTATTTGCAATGCGGTAATCATGCTTTTGTTGTATGCGGATGATGTAGTGCTTCTAGCACACACTTTAGAAGATGCACAAAAGCTTATGGTTGTCCTTGAGAACTTTTGCTTGCATAGTGGGCTGATTGTGAATGAGTCCAAAACAAAGGTTATGTTTGTGAAAACCAACCATAAGGAGAAGCCATGCATTGTGTACAACAATGAGACACATGAAGTTGTGGAGAGATTTAAGTACCTTGGCCTTGAGGTTCCGCCGCCCAATCACAAGTGGCATGAATGTGATATGCGTCGTTTGGAAGCGGGAAAGAGAGCATATTATTCATTTGAGAACATGTGTAATGCATCAAGTGTTGGGTTCTCAATAAGTAACTTTTTAATGCATTGGTGACACCGGTTCTTCTTTATGGAGTTGAAGTGTGGGGCGAGAGCATTTCAAAGTCTACTTGGAAAGAGTTTGAGAATGTCCAAAAGCGTTTTCTTACAAACTTTCTCCAAGTTAAGACACAAACACCATATATGCTCCTACTTATTGAGTCAGGATGTCTTCCAATTGAGGTTATGGGCATGGAAAGGGTTGTGGAGTGCATGATAAAGATGCGTCAAAACCCCTCACATCATCAACTTCCTACAATTGCATGGAAAGCAAGCAAAAAAGTTCATAAGATGCATAAAAGCAAGATCTTGAGCAATGGATGGATGTAAGACATAAAGAAATGGTTTGGGAGATGGGATGCATTACACTTGCTACATGATGCTTCAATTGACTCCCGAGTGAATGAAGATTTTCTACAACGCCAATGTATTACAACTTGGGAGAAATTCGATGGGTCACGCTTCATACATTACACCACCCATATTGCCCCCAACTACAAAACCATGTTCTTCGCTGAAAGAGGAAACCGCGCTCACACTTACATGCTTGAGCCTATCCCCTTGTCGGTGATGCGCACTATTGCAGCCATTCGACTTAGCTCCCATTCCCTTCGATGCGAGACAGGGTGTTGGGGCAATGGAGAAGAGCCAAAAGATTGTGCACATTATGTTCACTGCAAGTTCAAGAGTCTGAGTACCACACACTACTAGAGTGCTCAACTTTTGGTCGCATCTGAACTTGCTTCTCTCACATTTTCAGCCATGACTTAGATCTACACACTTTTCTCTTCCAGCCACAGTGTGGGCTCTCCATCGCAACTCTCATCACCACAATTTTGGAGCATCGGGAGTCACTCATCAGCCATACACATACTACATCACATGTAGCTTTAGTCCCATATGTCATATTTGTCCTCCGAGGACGATAATAAAATCTCTCTCTCTCTCTCTCTCTCTCTCTCTCTCTCTCTCTCTCTCTCTCTCTCTCTCTCTCTCTCTCTCTCTCTCTCTCTCTCTCTCTCTCTCTCTCTCTCTCTCTCTCTCTCTCTCTCATTTTCTATCACATTTGGAGAGTAGAGGCTCAAGAGTTCATATTTCCATAGAGGGTAGCGTTGGCTCTCTTTCAGGTCCCTATTACAGCTAGACACGCGCAATAGCACTTATATCTTGGAGACCTTCAATGTGATAATTAAGGTAGTAAGTAGGCCTACTACATTGTTGGGGGATACTGCATGACGCCATTTCACAAGAAGTTTTGGACAAATTTTCACAATAATTCCCACATTGGACTTACCTCAACATCATGAGCTTCTATGAGGGAGGCACCGCATACCTAGCTAGGTAGGTAGGGGACCGTCGGCCCGGTGGGGGGGTCGGTGGTCCCCTGCCCCCAATCATAACTAGCTAGGTATGCGGTGCCTCTCGAGCAGAAACTCACGATGTTATGCATTGTATGAAAAACACTGAAAAAGACTCAGTTTTCCTACATGAGAAAATTTCTATATCTTCTTGTGTTTGTAGGCGCCCCACTTCACCCATCAGTATACAATTTCTCTAAGTACCACTTCTCGGCCATGCACAGCGCCCATTCCTTGCTCACCTCCCCGCCTTGCAGGAAATGGAAAATTCACATGCCCAAGCTCTTAATTTCTGTAGATCTGCATTCCATTCATACCTTTGAGAGTTCATGCCCATCAAAGCTCTTAATTTTTGTAGATCTGCACGTCGGTGTGTAACACTGATACACATTTCTTTCCATAGCCATAGTCATCAAGGTTACACTAGTACAAAACATGCTAGCTACATGCTACCATTTTTTTGACAAATGAAATTGGCATGCAACATTTTGCATTTCAAGCATCGACAAACACACAATCAAAATTCTTATTGAAAAAAATTTGTTAAGAGGAAGTCGTGTCATGCAAGCTCACACACCAGATATGGAAGTATCATTAATGAACAATAGGTTTTGACATGAATGACTTGATAGAAGCCAAAATCACAACATGCATGTTAAAAGCCAAAACAAAAATATGTCATTATTACTACACATGAATGGCCTACAGAACTAAAACCATCATTGTATGGGCCAGTTCTCAAAAGCCATCATCATTACATTGGACATCATCACATCAAAAGATCGCATAATAAGAATTTGGGAAAATTACTGAAATACCCCTCTAATTTGTGGAAATTCCCAAAATACCCCTCAAATGTCAAAAATTCCCAAAACACCCCCAAATTTTGTCATAAATTCCCAAAATGCCCTTCAAATTTTTCCAAATTTCCCAAAATATCCCTGGCTGTGAGATTAAATGTTTCCAAAAATTAAAAAAAGTTGTAGCTTTTCATAAGATTGTATATCAATACAAGATTCCAAAAGTAGAATTTGAGTTGGTTTTATAGGTTTTGGAGATGAATTGCTTCATTATCTTTAGACAATTGCCTTTTTTGGCTAGGTAATTTGTGAGAAATTACGTGCTAAGCATTCAAAAATGGATCTCAATTGTAAAAAAGGAATAAAGATTAAAAAAACTTCAACAATCCAACGAAAATAGATACAAGGGTATTTTGGGAATTTCCACCAGTTAGAGGGGTACTTTGGTAGTTTTCCTTAAAATTTTCTTAAAAGCACCAAAAGAAAGCTCTAAAAACATTTGTGCAATAATATCCACAACATAAAAGACAAAAGACAGCATTATACCAAAAGACTCAAAACAAATATTGTCATTGAAAACCTAAAGGAGGTTTTGCATTTTTATAAGAAGCTACTTTCAAAAGCCACCATCACAAAGGTCTGGCTATTGTTTACTAGAAATCTACGCCACGTATTTCCTTAGAGCCATTTTTTGGTAAAGGTAACAGTAATGCAACCACTTCTCGAGGCTCTTCTATGAGTAGCAGATCAATTGTGTCTAGTGCTTCTGCTAGCAACAACTCGTCTAGAAACTCTGGTCAAATAGGAAAGAAGAAGTTGGCTAATAATCATTGATAAAGCAATGTTCTAAGTTGAAGGCAAAAAGAAGCCAAGACGAAAGAGGTTGGATCTTCTACTAGTGCAGCTATGGTAAAGTTCTGTAAATGGAGTTTGTGATGTTGATATGGATGTAGAATGGGCAATTAGTGCAAAGTGTACTTATAATCCATTTGTCTATGATGTCAATTGATGTAGAGTCAAATGTTTAGTATTGTGGGTGGGTTCAGACATAGCAGCGGCAAAAGCACTTCACTTTTCCCACTGCTAGGACTCTATTCACAACAGGTGAAGGAGATTTCAGATGCATCTAAAGACTTGAAGCGTAAAGGTTTGACGTAAGATTGTAACTCCGTTGATATGACTTCAAGCTTTGATCTCGTGACCCACATTCAAAAGTGGGCAAAAGATCTTGATTTTCGAGAGGGAGGCGTTGGGGGGGGAGGGGGGGGGGGTGTCGCCCAGTTTTGCACCAAAAGAGTGCAATTCTTCTTTTCCTGAATGTGCATCTGACGCATGGAGCCATGCCCTATTGAAGCTACCTTCTGCCAGCTTGTCTGAAACTAGCCTTTGATAGCAGTGGTACAAAGTGTTAGATTTACCCCACATTGCTGCTTCACAGGCCTAGGGCATACATGTATGGCTTAGTATGCCTCCGAGCTGGCCACCCTTTGCATACACATACATACTGCACTGTCCAATCACCCACTTCTCGGTCGGCTGGTTGCCCACCTTGTCTAGGCGTCCTCATATTTCATTTATTTCTTGTTGGGTCATGGGGGCTTTTTCCAGGCATTGCCCTACTTCCCCTTGGGCACCTATTTATGGGGCCAGGGGGGTACCCACTTCCATCATTTGGTCATTGTGTATTGAATCTTCTACTCCTAGTAGTCATGGGGGGACTAATTGCCCCCTCTTCCCTACATCATCGTTTTGTGTTTCTCTCTCTCTCTCTCTCTCTCTCTCTCTCTCTCTCTCTCTCTCTCTCTCTCTCTCTCTCTCTCTCTCTCTCTCTCTCTCTCTCTCTCTCTCTCTCTCTCTCTCTCTCTCTCTCTCTCTCTCTCTCTCTCTCTCTCTCTCTTCCGCACACGTGCACTCTCACACAAAGCATATTACTGGAATTTTGACTTACTTACCTCTCCCGAGATTTTGATTTCCAGGGGGGTGTCGCCCAATTTTGTGTGGGGCTGAAGGAGCGCAATTCTTCATTTCCCCAACGTGCATCTGACGCGTGGAGCCACACCATGTTGAAGCTACCTTTTGCCGGCTCATCTGAAACTAGCCTTAGATAGCAGTGGTACAAAACACATTACTTGGCATTTTGACTTATTTACCTCTCTCGAGGTTGTGCCTCATGGGAATATGATCACATGTGCCAACAATGCCTCTTATCCGATCAAAGATTGTGCAAACTCTGTGAATTGAAGTTCTTTTACACTTGTTGATTCACTTTATGTACCACATATAAAAAAGAACAATGCCTCTTATCCGATCAAAGATTGTGCAAACTACTGTGATGGCAATTCTTTTACACTTGTTAATTCGCTTTATTACCACGGATAAAAAAGAACCTTTTGTCTATATTTGCACTTGCAAGACTTGGTCTTGTTGTCAAATTTGTGGATGGTAAATATACAATCCATAATCTCAATTTTGGTGATGAAATTGTTGCATCTAGCATTTTGCGCCGTGGGTTGCGTAAGCTCACTATGTATGACAAGTGTGGGGAGAAGTTTGCAAATACAATTGTGGATTCAAAAGTTATACTAGATGAAAAACTTTGGCATGCACGTTTTGGGCGTCTCAATTTTGACGATTTGCTGCATTTGCAAAAATTTGATATGACTGCTTCTTTGCTACCTCTTGAAGCACCTTCTAAGCATGTTTGTAAAGGCTATATTTTGGGTAAGATGAAACATTCAAAATTTCCAAAGGATGGTTTAGTAAGGGCTATATGCAGGTTACAACTTGTGCATAGTGATGTTTGTGGGCCTATGCACACTCCATCCTTGGGTAATTACTTGTACTTTGCAACTTTTATTGATGATTACTCCACGCATGCATGGGTGTATCCGTTAAAGAAAATTCCAAAGTGTTCATGTGACTCAAGCAATTTCTAGTTATGACTAAAAATGTCTCAAAATGTACTATGGACACCTTCCGTTCAAAATGAGGAGGAAAGTATAATTCATTTCTGGCTAGTTGTGGGATAAAACACCAATGTACACTACCATATACGCCTCAACAAAATGGTGTTATTGAGAGGAAGAACAAGTCGCGCTTATGGAGATGGCACGATGTATGGTCAAGAGTTAAGCTTTACCACATTTGTTTTGGCTTGACGCTATCATGTGCGCAACCTATGTACTTAACGTGTGTCCTACTAAATCTTTTCAGTTTAAGACTCCATATGAAACATGGTATGATATGAATCAATTCATTCATCACACAAACACATTTTTGGTTGTTTAGCTTATATTTTGGTGCCACAAAAGCAGTGCAAAAAATTGGATGATAAGGTTATCAAATGCTTTTTTTTTGTAGTCCTTAAAGCAAAGGCTACATGTTATACCATCCACAAACAAAATGCATCTTGGTTTCACAAGATGTTGTATTTGTGGAAGATTATGTTGAACCTTTGTTATCATATACCAAAGATAGTAATGTAAGCTCACTCCCATATGCCACCCGTTTTCATCCTTGGAGCACTGCTTGTCCCTGGTATGTGAGTCATTTCTGTGGCAGTTTTGTGGTTCCCTGTGTTTTTTTCACCTAGTGGTGTTGATGTATTGGTCACTTCAGATAATGATCTTGCTATCTCTCTCTGTGAATATTCTTTTTGTGTTTTAGAATCTCTCTTTGTGTCTTTGTCATCCCCATGACCATCTGCTTGAGTTAAATCCCATTTCTCTTTTTTAAGAGCTTCATTCTCTCTTTGGAGATCATCTTCACGAGCTAGTGTTGCCATTGTGGCATCCTAGCACATGCGTTCTTGTACTCAGATGGCTCTTTCTAATTCTTTGATTCTCTCGTTTGCATCCAAGGACGTATATACTGTGTCTCTGAGCCTTGCCAATCTAGGGTTGTCCTTGATCTTCTCTACTATGCAATTTTTTGTGATCATCTTTTCTTTCGAGCTTTCCAATTACACTTCTGCAACTCCTAGCTTGTTTTCTAGTGTGTTTGAATGTTCAACAACATCTATGATTACTGCTTCTAGATCAATTACTACACTTTTGTATAGGTCTATTGACACTTGAACTTTTGCTAAGTCATCTTATGCTTTTGCTAGTCTCTATTGTTGTGGTAACACATGGCTTCTAAGATCGTCTATTTCTTGTCTAGCTACTTGGGCTTCAACCACGGTTTCTTCATGTTTGGACCCCTTTAACCTTGGCCCCGTGTTGAGATAGATCCATAAGCACATTTTTATATTCTAACCCTTGTTCTCGTTTATTCTCCACATTAAATGATCAGTTTAATATGAGAAAATCATTTGGGTTGGTTAGATATTAGATTTTATGACATTACCTCTCTCTTGAAATCATAGTCGTCCTCGACTATGAGGTAGAAGAGATAAAGCCTTAGCCATTAGTTGATGTTTCTTAGCGGGTAGAGGATCCCTTTTTACCCTACGACATCATTCCAAGATGGATGACTAATCCATATGGGGCTTGGGAGACTTAGCTGCCGCAAGCATGTCTGCTCTTGAGTCCATTTCATTCTCCCAAAGTAGAGTGACAAATTCTACTTGGTGTTTGAGAGACGTTCTCATCAGAAACATGGTTGTAAGCATGCATACTACTTAAATTTGTGCACAATAAAAAGAGAATTAGTCTTATAAGACAAAAATATTGATTTAAAAGAAACATTTACATTTGCTTACTCTAATGTAGCATTGTAAGCATTGACAAGGTTCATAATATCCTTAAACTGTATTCCTTGCATTCATCTAGCATCTTCAAAAGGATAATTTTTAACTTAATAAGATATTATCATATAATCTTACCATGACGTAGCACCTTGTCTTCATGCTGAAGGATAGCTTTGGGTTGTAGCACCTCTTGTTGGTCTTTGATTTTTGGGGGTTCTTCAATGATTGGTTCTCTTGGTGGCTCTCCTTTGTAGGGCTTAAGTAGTCTCACATGAAAAGCATTGTGTATGAGCCAATGGTTGGACAACTTAAGTTGATAAGCCATCTCATTGATTGGCTTCAAGATTTGAAAAGGACCATAGTATCTTTTTGCTAGTTTAGCATAATACTTTTGTTGGCTTGTAGGATTTTTGCCCGTCGTTTGCCTTAATCGAGCCTTGGGAAACTTGAGTAAGACCCAATCATTTTCCTTGAACCTAAGGCCCTCCTGTGTTTATCAGTAGCAACCTTTTGCCTTTGTTGAGATAGCCTCCTTAATCTTTTGAAAAGACTCATCGACAGCGAAGATCTTTTGGAAAGACTCATCGGTAGCGAAGATCTTCCCATGTACTTTAAGTAGCAAGGGACTTTTAGGTCTTCCCTATATGATCTCAAAAGGCGCCTTCCCCGTAGTAATATGGACAATATCATTGTATGCATACTCTACAAGGGGTAAGTACTTTTTCCATTGTGAGCATTGATCTATTGTTTAACATAAGCCTTTAATAGATTGAGTATCGTAAGGTTGGCTATCTCACTTTGGCCATCCATTTGTGAGTGATATGCCGAAGAGAAATTCAATATCGTACCTAGATTTTCAAAGAGACCTTTCCAAAAGTTACTGGTCATTCTAGGATCTCTATCTGACACCATGGATGTTGGCAATCCATGGTGTTTGAAAATCTGAGATATGAAGAGATTTGCCATTTGGCGTGCCTTAATAGTCTTTTTGACAGGAATAAAGTGTGCTTGCTTGCTAAACCTGTCGACTATTGTCCATATTGCCATGGATATACTTCGGTTATCCAAAGATAAAATCCATGGATATACTCTCCCATGGTGAATTAGGGATTGGCAATGGCTGGAGTAATCCAGGTTGCTTCCCTCTATCATACTTAGTCTTTTGACATACCACACATTTTGAAACATACTCTTGTATGTCCACTTTTATGGTAGACCAATAGAAGTACGTCTCTACTCCTCAAAGAGTAAGTTGTATGAATCCCATGCTGCTCCCTATGCCCCGCATAGGGAGTAGCATGGGATGCATACAGGTTTTTCTCACAAAGGGAGTGGGTAACACATAGCCTATTGCCATGGAGAAGATAACCATCCTGCAAGGTGAATGGTTCTTCTTTCTTCCGCAATGCAAGGACTGACATTATATCTTGAAAGTCAGGGTAAAAATCATACTCATCTATCATAGAAGATAGATCATTGTGAGTTGCTATAGACACCGCACATTGAATCTTGGTCATCGTGAAAGTGCATCGCCCACTTAATTGTGCTTACCGATAACATGAGCAATATGAAAATAAAATTGCGAAAGAAAATTTTCCCACCTTATTTGTTTGTTGAAAAGCTTGGTTTGCATCCTGAAGTACTTGAGACTTTGGTGGTCCTTTCGCAAAATAAATGGAGTCCCCGATAAATAGTGCTTTCATGTGTCTAGGGCATGTAGAACAGCTAAAAGCTCTTTTTCGTATATGCCCAAGACCCGTTCATTGGAACTGAGCCTTTGGCTCTCATATGGTATGGCATTCCCTTCTTGAAGGAAGACTCCTCCAAGGCAATCACCACAAGCATCAAATTGGACCTCACATGGCTTTGAGAGATCCGTAAGTATAAGCAATGGTTGGGAGGTAAGCTTCTCTCTGAGCTTGTCAAAAGCATTTTGCTCTTTAACAGTCCATGAGTACTTAATGTTCTTCTTTGTTAAGCCATGTAATGGTCTTGCTATTTGAGAGAATTTTCCTATGAAGCGTCTATAGTATGCACACATACCAATAAAGCTTCGTAGCTCATGTAGGTTCCTTGGATTAGGCCATGCCTTTATTACGTCTAACTTAGATGGATCCATAGGGATACCATCCTGAGAGATAATATGACCTAAGTATTGAATCTCTTGAAGGAAAAATTCACTCTTCTTTTGATTGATAAAAAGCTTGTTCTCCCTCAAGGCTTGAAAAATCACTTGGAGATGTTGCTTGTGCTCCTTCAAGGACTTGGAGTAGATGATGATATCATCAAAGAACACTCCAGTGAACTTGCGATAGGGTTGGAATCCATTTAGAAAATTAGAAAAGTCTAATTCTTCTTGATTCCTAACACTTTGCTTTGTTAAAACATTAGCATCATTTAGAGACTCTTTGACAAAAATCATGTACGAGGAAACTGAGCTTTTCATTGACTTATCAAAAGCAGGTGAATTTACAAGTGATATAGTATGACCGGACTCATTAGCATCTATATACATACTCTTTTCCCTGTAGGTGAAGTAGATTCTCTTTAAATTGAACTTCATGTTGACAGCCATGCGGTTGAACCAGGGTACCCCTAGGATAACATCCTCATGTTGGAGAGGAGAGATAAAAAAGTCTTCTTTGTCGATGTAGCTTTGGACATGAAGCCTCAACTTCCCAATCAAGGGAGTAACGGAGGCTTGATGTCCCTTAAAGCTCCATCGGTAGTTACAATATCTCCCATCTTGAAAGCTTGAATTCCCAACTTAGTGGCCAACTCCATTGATATGAAGTTGTGAGTAGAGCCAGGGTCAAACAGGATGAAGGCATCATGCTCCCTTACCTTTCCCCAAGCATAGGAGAGAGGTGATCCTTTGCAATGAGAATCCTCTTTTGGAGCTTCGATCGTGGAAGCTCTAGGAGTCTCATTGCAGGCATTTCTTTTGGGGCAAGAACGATTGCCATGTCCTTGCTCCCCACACTTAAAACATTTGTGGTCCTTACCAAAAGCTTCTAGCTCTTCAAGAGAGAGTTTTTTTTTCACCTTTGTAAACTCCCTTCTCCACAGATCGATTGGTGTTGTTGTTGTTGTTGTTGTTGTCGGAATTGCCTTAGGATGACTTTTGGGTATTGTTCTTCCCCTTTGCTTCATTTCAATCTTTGTTTTCCATGGGCTTGGCATTCCTTTTAGCCCCTTGCTGTAAAGTGATGCGTGAAGCAACCATAGTGTGGTGGATTACTTCGATGATAGAACCAGGCCGTTGGGGGTTGACATACTCGGCCATTCCTTCATGTAATCTTGCACAAAATTATTGTTTTTGCTTGGCAAAGTCTATCTTTTGAAAGACAGTAGCCTTGAGATGTAAATCCCAAAACTTGTCCACATATTTGTGTATAGACTTGCTAGAGAGCAGCTTCAAACTCCACCATTCGGTAAGCACTTTGTCCTTTTCATCACTTGCATTGGGGCTTCGCCATTGCCACGAAGGCTAGCCCACCATTGACGAGCAGATTTTTGGAAGTGTATAGCTACATGACGTAGCTTGGAAGACTCTATGAAGCCCTTGTCTCCAAAGGCCGCATCGAATTGTTGGATGAAGGCCAATACTTTGTCGATAGCACCAAAGGTGCCATCACAGGTAAGAAAAGAGATACTCTTTCCTCCCTCTTTGAATTTCTTGAGCTTTTGAGACCTTCTCTACGCGGGGTAGGATTTGCGATGCCTCTCCTCTTGTATTCTCCAGGAGAATAGATGTTGCTTTCGTTGGAAGAGGAGGAAGGTGAAGAAGAAGGAGAAGAGAGTGACCTCTTTCTCGCCTTTTGGAGTCACAAGGAGAAGGAAGAGTGACAAGGAGAAGGACTATGAGTTGACCATTTCCTCTTGGGAGGAGTTGACGACCGCCTAGACCGCCGTCTTAAGGATTCGCTTCTTTCTCGTTCTTTGGATTCCTCCTCTCTTATGGGAGAGAGTCTTTTTCTGGGAGTCTCAACAAGAGGCCTCCTAAGCTCTCTCTCCTCTTGGAGAGGAAGGAAAATCCCATAAGCACAAAGTTGTTGAGTAACTTTGGCTTGCAAAGCAGGGTTGCCCATAGCTTGTTGCAACCTAGTAACAAGATAATTAACAAACATGGGGGCATCATCATTAGCACCTTCATGTGCAAAATCAAAGTTGTTAATATTCATTCTACTCTCTTGGTTATTGTCAGCCAAGCTAATTAAACTTATGTATAAATTACTTTGTGCTTTGGTACCCTCAAAAACCTTAGTTGCTACTCTTCTTTACCTTTGAAAATTAGTTCTCAAGCAAACACACTCGTGGTTTAGACACGGTTGATTGCAAAGACTAGTGAAGAGGGTCTAACATTTCTCAATTGATTATGGTTCCTATTGAGCTGGCTAGTAGCTCAATAATGGTTAAGCCAAAGGCAAGCCCCGAGAGATTCCATTATTGAGACTATAGTTCCCAAAGGTGTGCCTTGAACTAAGTCCTTTTCAACCAAGCTAATAGATCCCTGTCCCACTTACCCTATTGCAATGAAGAGGTCCAACCTTTTATGGACAACTTAAGGACCTCTCTTCTTAAGCAAGAAAAGAGAAACCAATAGCTCTAATTCCAATGTAATGGAAATAGCCTATGAACTTTGAGAATAGCGAAATTAAGAGAATTAGAGTGAGCATATTCATGAGACTACTTTGAGAACGTAAAGGGTGAGCTCTATCATTGCGATAGCAATATAACCATTATACTTAATTAGCTTGGCATGAACAATACTTTTGCAAGAGAGAGAGTTAGAGAACTTGACAACAGTTGAGGAACGGATTTATGTGGAGCAGGTCCCCCCTCCAATAGGCTTTTGTATTATACTTACTTCAGTAGGATTGACCTTAAAAGTGACTATCATCAAATAAGGATAGTCAATGAAGATATTGTAAAGACCACTTTTCACACAACGCTTGGTCTTTATGAATATCTTATCATACCTTTTGGCTTGACAAATGCTCCGGACACAATCAACCATTTAATGGAGAAAATGTGTATGCCCTATTGCAAGTTTATTGGAGTATCCTTTGATGATATCATCATCTACTCCAATTCTATCAAGGAGCATAAGCAACACCTCTAGGTAATCTTTCAACTTTTGAGAGAGAATAAACTTTTCATCAATCAAAAGAAGAGTGAATTTTTCTTGCAAGAGTTTCAATACCTAGGCCATATTATCTCTCGAAACGGCATCCGTATGGATCCAACCAAGCTAGAGGAAATAAAAGGATGGCCTTATCCAAGGAATTACATGAGCTACAAAGCTTTATTCGTATGTGTGCATACTATAGACGCTTCATTGAAAAATTCTCGCAAATAGCAAGATCATTACATGACTTAACAAAAAAGAATGTTAAGTATACATGGACTGCAAAAGAGAAAAATTCTTTTGAGAAACTCAAAGAGAAGTTTACCTCTCAACGTGTGCTTACACTACCAAATCTCTCAAAACCATTTGAGGTCCAATGTGATGCTTGTGGAGATTGCCTTGGAGCAGTCTTCCTTCAAGAAGGGCATGCCATAGCATACGAGAGTCGAAGACTCAATTTTGATGAGCGACTATTGGCATCTATACTATTATAAAAGGGGGAGGGCCACCCCCACCCCCTTACATGTGGCGTAATTTCCTTGCTTCGACGAGTGTGGTCTGCAGCCCGGTGACTCAGGCGCTAGTGTGCTCAATGCTGAGAGAGAGAGAGAGAGAGAGAGAGAGAGAGAGAGAGAGAGAGAGAGAGAGAGAGAGAGAGAGAGAGAGAGAGAGAGAGAGAGAGAGAGAGAGAGAGAGAGAGAGATTTAACTATTAATAGTATACATAACACATGAGATATTCTACAAAGACCTTGGCCTACAGATAAAGTACAAAGTCGTGTATTTCTTTCGACAGTTTATCCAAAGCAAATACATCATAGTAACAGGCCATTAAAGGGTAGGATGGTCCTGTTATAGTCCAATAGTTACAAGTACAGCACTTCATCTTCTTAATCAATTGCCAAGGAGAGGACACCCTTACCTGCATCCACAGTAAGAAAACAAACTATTCGTTAGCTTCCAAACAGCATTGCAGGTAACTGGGGTGACCTAGTTGTCATCCAAGTCACCAAGGTATCGAAAAAAGAAAAATCATGCTGCTAAGGTTTAAAGTGATTAGTAATATTTTGTTTCCCTAAACTAGAATGGAAATTTGAAACAACTTTCCAGCTTCAGTTCAAGTAAAAATCCTTCCTTCCGTACTTTAAAATTTAGTTTTTATCGATCAAAACAGTGTTCATGCTATATTAGTTGTTTTTTATGCTACTGTGAAGTCAGGTCTTAGTGTTTTTCATCCAGATTAATCAATCATTAGCATGGCTGTCCGCCTCTACCAGTATTTCCACCATCAAAAATATTTCAAAAAGCCTATTTTAATGAGTTAAAGCAATCTTTGAGTCACAGCTTTTCTTTAAAAACCAAAAACCCAAACAGTAATGATCTGAGATTTTAGTCAGCAGACAAAATAATTTTTTACCACCAGCCTTTTTATCGTCCGGTTATGCTACCATTTAATCATATAGAGAATAAATAGAAATATATTTTGCAACCCCACTCATTCAGGTCGAACGAGGGGCCCATATCCCTCATGTGTTTCCAAAATAAATCCCTAAACCAACCATTAGACCAACCCATGTTATGACTACAGCCTGCTGTCGGTTCATTTCTCCGCAACAGAATGCTCGACTGTTAGTATTTTATTGCTTTACATAGCCTGCAAAATAGAAGTCAGTCGAGGGAAAAACCAGTCCGTTCCCAGACCAATGTCATCCAGCCGTTCGAAACACACGTTGTATCGACTAAATAGTATAGATTTGTAAGAGCCAGTCCCAAGGTCATGCAACCCTATCCCTATAAATGAAAAAGAGCATATGTATACAGTCACTCAATCAAGCTAGTGTGAGAAAATGCATCAGCACGAACAACCTCCTAAATCCAGATAGAAAGAATATGAGCATATGCATACATTCACATCCAATCCAGTCATTCAATTGGTATTTCTCTCAGGCCAAAAAAAACCAAAAGCTCCTAGCTAGTACAAATACTTGTATGTAAAATATGGCTTTTAGAAAAACAAATAATTGCCATAGCTACCAGCCAGTAAAAATCATAGAAAAAGAGTATGGCTCCGGCACCAGCTATGATCAGCAAAGGCCATTAAACAATTTTCCACATAGAGTGGGGAGCCTTTAAGCCGTTCCGTTCCCAAACCAACTCAATCACCACAATATGCTTCAGCCCTAAACAACTCATTAGGTCAGTCCATCCTATCCGTCAATCGCTGCAAGACAAACTTAATACTTAAGTTTAAGCATCATAACTGTATATACGAGGCAGCAGTTTAATAAACCATCAATCCAGTCGGACGAACCAGTCATCCTATCCAACATACCACTACCAGATAATGCCTAGAGTCAAGGTAGACCAATCCCAAGAGTCGGCAGCAATGAATATAACCAGAAAACCAGTCGGCAAAAATAACCCCAAGACCAACAGAGGATAGCTTACCCTACCATATATCAAACATCGGCAAGGATTCTCACAAAACAACTCATTAGTTCAGTCCAACCTACCCGTCAAAAACGCTGCAAGATAGACTTAATATTTAAGAGTAAGCATCATAGCTGTATCATATTAGGCAGCGGTTTAATTCACCAGCAATTAGTCGGAAAAAAACCAGTCATCCTATCCAACATACCACTACCAGATAGTGCCAAGAGTCGAGGTAAGCCAATCCTAAGAGTCGGCAGTCGTGAGTAACACCAGCAAACCAGTCGGCCAAAACCAGCATAGGATAGCTTACCTTACCATATATTTACCAACGGCAAGGATCCTTACATATTCAACAATCAATCTCAGTCCATCCACTGATTAGACACATCACTACCAGATAATGCCAAGAGTCAAGGTAGATCTAGCCCAACTCCTCAAAATGAGAGAGAAGAGTAGTCCAACAGCCCGAGACTACACCTTGTCTCAAAACCTTACTCCTTAACGGATATACTGAGCCATGCAACATTCCGAAATAGAAGCTTAAGCTTTTGTAAGATATCCATAGAAAGAAAGACAACTCAGTATGCAAAATAGCTAGGACATTATAAGAAAGCATACATTACCCCATACCAAACACCGGACAGGATACAATCCATCCTTTTATTCACCACATTCAGTAGAACACCCGAACAGTGTCAACCACTACTCGGATATAAGGCCAATACAACCTTTTAAACACATTGGATTACCCAGCACGATCCATTGAGCTATTGTGAGAAACCCAATCATACCATATCCAAAAAACCATAGAGTGAGCCTTGCTACAGCCCGAACCACGAGCTTCCATGTTCCCCATTAGAGATAGAAAGCATTTTTTAATTATTTTGCAAAGTTTAAACCGAAAATGGTGTAAGCAACATTAGTGAATTACCCAGTAGAAAAACCTTCATTTCAAACCGTTATATCAAAGCATACCATGCCCAAAGTGCCATTCAATATTAAAATCACACAGGGTACCTATGTAGATTCGGCCAACGACTTCTTGTTAGTAGCCATCACCAAAGGACTTGCAGAGATGAAGCCACTCACAATCTCAACAGTATTGAAAAAGACAGAAAGGAAACCCAATGCGGAGTGGAAGCTAAGTGAGCTTAGGCTCACCTTATATAGTATTGCCAAAGAAAGTCCGCAGTCGCATTCAACTGGCCGTGGAGCCCTCTTCGGGGCAGATGGAGAGGCTGGCTAGCAGTGCATTCGATTCCTCCCCCATTCGATGCCGGGCGGTGCTCTGTGCATGCAACCCAAAAACAGTAAGCGATGCTACCTTCTGCCATTGAAGTCGATATGATGTGCTGTCACGCCTCATTATGCGATGAGATATTTGGTTAGAAAAATGAAGACCCTCAAAAAAGTCCAAGGCGCCCAAGAAGTCTTCTTTTCACACAATAATATCAAGGGGTGAAAGAAACCCCAGGTAGTTACCATGGATGAAGAGTCGCCAATCCTTTAGCAGGATACAGAGAGAGAGAGAGAGAGAGAGAGAGAGAGAGAGAGAGAGAGAGAGAGAGAGAGAGAGAGAGAGAGAGAGAGATAGAGAGAGAGAGAGAGAGAGAGAGAGAGAGAGAGAGAGAGAGAGAGAGAGAGAGAGAGAGAGAGAGAGAGAGAGAGAGAGAGAGAGAAGGGTCAAAGTAAATCAGAGAGTTACAATGTAGTAGATATGATATCCAGTCTGATCTAGTATAGTGTTTAGACCAAGCCAGAGATAGGATGTGGTAGATCAAATCCTGTTGATACCAAGTGTATATATATATATATATATATATATATATATATATATATATATATATATATATATATATAGAGAGAGAGAGAGAGAGAGAGAGAGAGGCCGCCAAACATGACAACAATGAAAGACCACGCGACGTAGAGAAGGCCTCAGTGGTGAATGATACAGACCTAGGCGGTTGCGGCATTAAAAGGGAGAGCTGAGAAGAGCCGTTGGAAGGTTGGCGGTGATTCGAGAATTGCTACAAAGACCAATGTTTACAGCTGAAGAAGAAAAGCAATGAAAGTGATGAGGAAGGGGATTTGGAGCTGGTGACAATAGGGGATAGGAGTATTAGTCATGAGGAAGGCAAAACAGAGGTGAAGGGAAAAATCTTTGCAGCAAGAGCCACAATGCGTGGCTTGAATCACCTCTTTCCCATAATTCAAGTCCTTCTCGGTGATGTACTACGTTGGCAACAGATAAATAAGAGTGGATGGAGGCTCATGAGTAGTTTGGGGATCTGGGGAAGAATGTTCGAAGGACCAGGAACCAGCTTCTGCGTTAGTGAGCTTTGCATACACATGGCGAGCGATAATGGGGTGAGTAACGTGATGCAGAATTGCAATGCAAGAAACATGGCTTTGAAGTTATTGAAGGGGAGAGCATAATAGAGATGGCCATGGATGGTATCAACCTTCTATTACAGCTCCGAGGTTCCACTTTGACACAACTTGACGACCAGATCTATAGTATAGATTTGTTGGTGAGCCTATCGCAAGTACTACTAAGGCTTCTCATTCTCATCTTGGCCTTCAAGGATAGAGTGGTGGTGATAAGCGTGGATCAAGTGGAGCTGGGAAGTTTGGTGTTGCCCAGTAGCGATCTGAGCATCTCCGAGTTGCACCTCAACCCTTACCACACCAGCTTTCGCTACAACATCAACTTCTCCTACATGTTATACCGCCAGTTGGCAGTGGGTGAAGCATCCATTCCTGCTAGCAAGATTGGGGCCCATGCCATGCAAATCTTGCACTCCAAGTCTCCACCATCAAGCTGAACGCCAACAACAACTTGCTATGGGAGCCTCACAATCACCTCCTTTTTTACCTGAATGTTGGTTCTTTCCCCATGTCCACATCTCCTCAAGTCTATGGGCATGTGAATGTACTCAACATCTTCAAGCACCATGGCCATAACATGACTTACATTGGTTGGTTTGTTGGCTTCCTTGTCCTACAATCAATTACCTTATGTATGCCACAATTTGGATTTCATGGATTATATGTATAGTGCAATACTTTAGAAGCTCTTGCAAGGTTTTTACAACTTCCTCAAATACGCGGTTATGAGCACTATTGGTAAAGTGTGTGTGTTTGATTACATATGCATGCCCTCTTTGTTTTATAATTTATTGTAAGTTATTTTTTGGATGCTTTATCCGGAGGGCTGTATTATCTCGGAGGTTCTATTGTTTTGCTATGTTTAGCATTTAATGACAAAAAGCCAAGAACTTTGTAATGTTGAAAACATGTAGGAAGAGAGAGGGGTACAATTCAAAACCTCACAATTACCTGCAAATGTGAATATAGCCTTTAATTTGTTTGAGTTTTCCTTGACACCACTTTCATTGAGCATAGCAAAGACATAATTGTGTTGTTGGGGCCGCATGGGACACTTGCCAGAGGAAAGAGCTTTTGCCATGTGGTCAGGGGGAGGGAAAGAGGAGAAAGAAAGAGATAGAGGCCGCCGAAGGCGGTTGGTTGGCCACACTATTATACACAAAAGAGCTCCTAGGTGTTCTACATGCCCTTGACGCATGAAAGCATTTTTTTGGGGGACTCCATTCATCCTACGAACAAACCACCAAAGTCTTAAGTACTTCATGACACAAACTAAGCTTTCCAACAAACAAATGAGGTGGGCAAATTTTCTTTTGCAATTTAACTTTCATATTGCTCACATTTTTGGCAAGCACAATCAAGTGGCTGATGCATTATCACGGCGACCAAGGGCAAATGCGGTGTCTATAACAACTCACAATGATCTATCTTTCGTGATAGATGAGTATGCTACTGATCCCGATTTCAAGGATGTCATTTCAGCCCTTGCCTTAGGGAAGAAAGAGGAACCATCCACCTTGCAAGATGCTTATCTCCTCTGTGGCAATAGGCTATGTGTTACTAACTTAGTTTGTAAGAAAGTAATGTACAAATACCATGCTCCTCCTTATGTAGGGCATAGAGGGATTCAACCTACTCTTCGGCGAGTAGAGACCTACTTCTATTGGCCCACTATGGAAGTAGACATACAGGAGTATGTTTCAAAATGTGTAGTATGTCAAAAGCCAAAGTATGATAGAGGGAAGCACCCTGAATTGCTTCATCCATCACCAATTCCTATTCACCATGGGAGAGCATATCCATGGATTGCCCAAGTCTATCCATGGGAATACAGGAATATGGACAATAGTTGACAGGTTAGCAAATAAGCACATTTTATACCTATCAAAAAGACTATTAAGGCACATCAAATGGCAACTCTCTTCATATCTCAAATTTTCAAGTACCATAGCTTGCCAACATCCATAGTGTTAGACAAAGATTCTACAATGACCAATAATTTCTAGAAGGGTCTCTTTGAGAATCTAGTTACAAGGTTAAATTTATCCTCGGCCTATCACCCACAAACGGATGGCTAAAGTGAAATAGCAAGCCTTACAATTCTAGGTCTACTAAAAACCTACGTTACTGAAGTAGATCAACCCTCACAATGGGAGAAGTACCTACCCCTTGTAGAGTATGCGTACAATAACACTATACATACTTCTATCCGTCGGAAAGGCACCTTTTGAGGTCATAGAGGGAAGATCTAAAAGTCCCTTGCTACGTAAAGTACAATGGAAGATCTTCGTTGCTGATGAGTACAGTCGAGATTTGCAAGAATCATTTCAAAAGATTAAAGAGGCTATATCCATCTCACAACAAAGACAAAAGGTTGCTACTGAGACAAGCATCGAAGAACCTTAGCCTTTAAGGAAAATGATTGGGTCTTGTTAAAATTCCCCAAGGCTCGTCTAAAGCAAACTACGGGCAAAAATCGTACGGGCCACCAAAAGTATTATGCTAAGCTAGCAAAAAGATACCATGGTCCTTTTCAAATCCTTAAACCAATCAACGAGATGGCCTATCAACTAAAGTTGCCCAGTCATTGGCTCATACACAATGCTTTTCATGTGAGCCTAATTATGCCTTACAAAGGAGAGCCACCAAGAAAACCAATAATTGAGGACCCGCCGGAGATCAAAGATCAAGAAGAGGTGCTTCAGCCCAAATCCATCCTTCGACATGAAGACAAGGTACTAAGGCATGGTAAGATTATCCAACATCGGTATCTTATTAGTTCAAAAATTATCCTTTTCAAGATGCTAGATGGATGCAAGGAACGCGGTTTAAGGGTAGTATGAACCTTGTCAATGCTTACAATGCTAGATTAGAGTAAGAAAATATAAACGCCTTCTTAATAAACAATGTTTTTGTCTTATAAGACTAGTTCTCTTTTTATTGTGCACAAACTTAAGTCGTATGCATGCTTAGAATCATGTTTGTGATGACGCCTCCTCCTAAACACCAACTAGAATTTGTCACTCTACTCTGGGAGCATGATATGGACTAAAGAGTGGATATGCTTGCGGCAGCTGAGTCTCTTTGGCACCGAATAGATTAGTCATCCATTCTGGGTACAAAGGGATCCTCTATCCACTAAGAAACATAGACTAATGACTATGGCTTTACATTCTCTACCTCATAGTCGAGGACGACTATGATTTCAAGAGAGAGGTAATGCCATAAAACCTAATCACTAATTTTACCAAATGATTTTCTCATGTTAAATTGATCATTTAGTATGGGAAGATAAAAGGGGAACAAGTGCTAGAACATAGATATGTGTTGTTAGACCTGCCTCAGCACGTGGCCAAAAGGAGAGATGGTTACATCTCAAAAGGGGCTCAAAAGGAGATGGTCTACTGAAGAACAATGTGCAGATAATGGAGCTTAAAAGACCTTAGGGATAGCTTCAAACCTCCAAAGGTTAATGCTAAAAGTCCTTAGATTTAGGACCTTTAGGTACTTTAGACCTTAGGAAAGCTAGCTAGGCATGTGCTTGAAGTGCTTAGTGACTAAGGTGCTTGAGGTGCTTGATGACCAAGGTGCTTGAGGTGTTCAAGTCAAACATGATGCCTACAAAGAAGGGAGCGAGCCCTAAAGGTAGGGGATGAGAGAAAACACACTCCCACACTCTCAAGAGCAACCCTTTCCACAAGAGGCATAAAGGACACATGTCAAGCCCCTAGCCATGTTGCCCTCATAGTGTGCCTGAATCCTATTGAATGGCCTTTAGGGAGGTCCAATGAGAATTTAGATTCAATTCAATAATTAATTAAGCTCTCGCTCTCAAAAGGGGAAAGGAGGACACTTGTCCAAATGCTACCTCTATTGCTAGTTATGACAAAAACCTGTGATTGGCTAGGCCTTGGCATGGGCCAATAGGGTGCAAGCTAGGGCTAAGGGAGAGGGACCAAAGCAAGATGGGGGCCTCCTTTTTGGCATACACTCCCACACACTCACACTTTCTCTCATATGTTGAGCAAGAACTCCATCTCCTTCTCCGAGCTTGAGAAGTAGAGAGTCTAACCAACACCTCTTGGTTATGGAATGCAAATCCAACCAAGAGTCAAGCTTCAAAGCAATGCTTATCATCTTCTTCATCTCCATTACTATGCTATGCTATGCTCTAAGATTAATGATATGTGAGGAGACTACTTGTTTCTCGTAAGAATACATCTTCTTCTCTTCTCTTCCCTCACTCCCTGCTAGCTCTCTTCACCTTTGAAGGTGTTTGAGGTCTTGGGATTGAGGCCGGGGACAAGTTCATGTTTATTGCAAGTTAATTATGGGCATAATATTGGTGCATGAATCTTACCATCTTCATGGCATCATTAAGGTCTCAAGGAACACAAAGAATGTATTGTACCAAGTCTCTCTTTATGGGAGAACCTATAATACAAAAGCCTTTTGGAGGGGGGACTGCCGCCTCCAAGTACATCCGGTCCTCAATTGTTGTCAATTTCTCTAATTGTCTCTCTCTCTTTTGCAAGTATTGTTCATGTCAAGCTAACTAGGTATAATGTTTATTTTGCTATCTTCAATCAAGTACTCTCCCTATGTTCATTAAGAATTCTCTTAAGGAAATACTCAATACTGTCACTTTAATTCCGTTACAATTAATGTTATTAGCCTTTTTTTGTTACACACACGAGAGAGAGAGAGAGAGAGAGAGAGAGAGAGAGAGAGAGAGAGAGAGAGAGAGAGAGAGAGAGAGAGAGAGAGAGGCCTTGTTGGCGTTGCCTCTTGGGCTTCCACAGAGAGAGAGAGAGAGAGAGAGAAAGGCCTCGCTGGTGCTGCCCCCAGAAGACAGAGAGAGAGAGAGAGAGAGAGAGAGAGAGAGAGAGAGAGAGAGAGAGAGAGAGAGAGAGGGCCTCGTTGGCGTTGCCTCTTGGGCTTCCAGAGAGAGAGAGAGAGAGAAAGGCCTCGCTGGCGCTGCCCCCAGAATATAGAGAGAGAGAGAGAGAGAGAGAGAGAGAGAGAGAGAGAGAGAGAGAGAGAGAGAGAGAGAGAGAGAGAGAGAGAGAGAGAGAGAGAGAGAGAGAATCTCCAAAAAGATCTTTGATTTTTTATTTTTTTAGTCTGGTGCACACATAATCACTAGTTACTTGGTGAACGATAGGTCCATTTTTCAAATAAGGCCAGTCTATTGAGCCACTTGGCTCAATCATGGCCATATAATCTAGATCTCCATCAAGAGCCTTGATCTCACAATCCAGTTGTTGGCGAGATGTTTTAGAAACAAGAAAAGCCGTAGAGCATAGGCTTTATCGGAGCTGAAGGATGGGCGCTAATAGAAGGCCAAGGCCGAGTTGGTCACCAAAGAGAGGGAGGACAAGCAACAACACTTGAGAAGGTTAAATGACGCTACAACTTGTTTTGTGTCATCGACAAGCTGAGGCAAAACGTGTCGAGAAGGTCTGTAGTAAAAAAAGAAGAGCAGGGCCGTTGATGAGTAGCATGTAGAGGAGGACAAAGGGCCTGACTTCTGTAGAGTAGGAGAAGTTGAGACGGTGCAAGGAGGACGACGAGGAGCACCATCGACACAGACAACAACTAAAAATCAAGTTTCTTTTTTCTTTAAAGTCTTCAAGAAAAACGTTGCCTGCACAACGCTTGTCGTCGTCTTCAATTTCGAATACTCTTCTGGTGGATTGGTCGTCCATTGGCGGCAATGGTCCTGGACATCGATGACCTTGTTGTTCTACTGCGACAACATCGCCGGGATGGATTGGTGGTGTGGTGTCTCTCAAAACAACAATGCTAAGTAGGAGATCTTGCTCTCTAGATGCTGGCGTCTTTTGAAGGATTTGAGAAGGGTTTTGAAAGCATACTGACACACTCATGGTCAACACCATCAACGGTTTTCAACAACAATCCATCTTGCTCGTCAACGGCTGTTAATTGGCCAATCAACATCTGCGCCATCACCCATGGCAAGTGACAAAAGTTGCTCTCTCTCCCCCCCCCCCCCCCCCCCCCCCCCCCCCCCCTCCCCCCGAAAGCAATGGAATTACCTTTGTAGGGATGCTAACGTGTGATATGCCAGGAGGATGGGTATTGAAGATATTTTGATATGGTATATTTGATCAGGACCTCGTCTCGAAGAACGAGAAGCTTTTCCTTACACAGCTGTGAATTTCGCTTTTCAGTGTTGCTATAATTGATTTTTAGAATGCTTCTGAGCTCATGTTCTTAGCACTACTATTTGAACTATATGCACCACTCATACTCCATTACTAGTTGAGACATTAGATGATGTTGAAACCTTAATGTTGGTATCTAAACAAATTTCTCCTTGTTTGGCCACCTGCAACTATCGTTTCAATCTCTCTCCTAGCTTCCTGTTAAAAGCATGACATATTTCGACTTGATCAATAGCCTCCAACAAGCAACTACTAATTCTCCCCCACACCTCACAAGCATGAGATAACAACAAGCATGATAAGAAAATATAACTTTGACACACAAAGCTATGGGAGTGAGGTGGACGTGAGCTACAAAATCAACAGGCAATTCATGTTTTTAAAAGCTTGCTATGTGTTGCAAGCTTTGAAGAATCATAAGAGAGACCAATTGATCAATGAGAACTTTCACCAGTTTTGCCATGCAAAATTGGAAGCAATGAACACATAAATGCTACGGGACAGGGTATGACTTCCGTTTCTTATAAGTTTTGGAGAGACAATAGTGCCAACTCTCCACCATACTTTTGTCTGGCACTTTTGCATGACGTGCACTGTATAATTAGCATTTTCACTTTGTGATGCTTCATTGCAACACAAAATGATGAACTATTCATTGGTTTTATGTAGCTTGACACAAACATTGTCCTCTAGCTTGGACAATTGGATAACACTCGTACGCGATTATCAGATTGGTAATACTGCAATTTAATTTTTATAGTTTGTTGATTCTTTTTGTAATTTTTGAGCTTGCAATTGCTTAAGTTTAGTTTAGCTACATGTTTTTCTCATAGTTTTCACTAGTACATGCTCAATCTCAATCATCAGATTTATATATCAAATAGATACGCACTTCTTTTATTTTCTCATAGATACTCGATGTCAATCCCATACTAGTTTTGAGTTTCTAAAGTTAGCTCGGATAAACTCTCTCATGTTCGAACCCCAAGCGCGACCCCCAAGCGTCCGGATAGTAGGAAGCGGAGTATTGTAGGAAACGGTATACTCAACTCTAAATCCTCCTCTGCGAGTCTGTAGCTCGTCGTCGTCTCCGGTTGATCCGCGCTCTTGCTTCTGCTCCATTGTTCTGTGCTTTCACGTAGATGGATCGGTAAATTATCCGGGTATTCCTTTGTTTTGATTGCTTTGAAACAGCAAACCCTAACGTCTGTTTCCGCTTGCGCCTTTTTGGGCAGTGATTACGACGAAGAAGGCGAACCCATTTTTGATCCTGATAGGGAGCCCAGCCCGGAGCCCGAGGAGGAAGAAAATTGGGAGCAAGATGCAGGATTTGGTGCAGAGTCAGGGGATGATGACGAGGCTACGGCTTCTGCAAAGCCAAAGCCTAGAAAACGTTTGATTAAGAAGACGGTACGAGAACTTAGCCCCTCTGATGATGAAGGTCCTGCTCCAGAAGAAGTTGAAGAGGAAGAAGAGGTTGAGGAACGACCCAAAAAAAAACCGAAAGAGAAGGACAACAGGCCTTTGAAAGAGACAGGGAAGCCAAAATCTAAAGCGGCAGTAGCAATTAAACTGGCCAAGCTTGCCAAAGGCACTAGGAAAGCTGAGAAAGCTAGCACATCTCATGCCAGCAAAAGAGGAGACATTGAAGAAAAAGAAATGTGGGCCTCTGTTGCCGGAAATGAATCAGAGGTGCTTTTTTCAAGGGTATTAGTTTTGGAATCAATAGTGGTTTGAGATTCTTGGCATTTGATCTTGTAAGTTACCTTTTCTAAACAGGATGACAACGAAGGCATTAGGACGGGGGACGATGATGCTTTTATTGATGACACTGGAGTTGATCCGGATACTCGGTTGGCCTACAGTGATGATGAGGCAGGCTCCATTGGTGATGCTCCACAGGTAACGTTTCTCTCAGCTTTTTTCTGATTTATTGAAGTAGCCTGAATAACTGGGTTCCAATCCAGAAGCAGATAAATCACATTTCTGTAGGCTGAAGAAGGGGAGGAAGATGATGACTTGAAAAAACTGTTCAAATCAGGCAAGTCTAGGAACAAGAAGAATGAACGATCACCAGAAGAAATCGCTATGCTCGTGGAACAGTTTATGGCCCGACTAGAGGTTGCAGCTGAGGAGGATGCTGAGCTGAATCGACAGTCAAAACCAGCCATAAACAAGCTAGAACTACTTGCGTCGCTCCTCAATGTTCTCTCCAAGTAAGCAGTATTTATGTGTACATGTTCTTGTCAAGTTCAGATTTTAAATATGAAGTTTCAGTGGGTTGGAGATTGATTGGATTCTCACCAGTGTTGGAGATTTCACTTCAGGAGACAATTGCAGCAGGAATTTTTGGATAGAGGTGTCTTGTCTGCTCTGAAGAACTGGCTTGAACCTTTACCTGATGGATCGCTGCCAAACATGACCATACGTTCAGCATTATTAAAGCTTCTAACTGAGGTACAAAACAGTCAGTTTGTGCTGTGTTGTTCGGACATTTTCTTGGTCTTTCCCCACTGTACCTTCTGCTTTTTGCTAACTTCAAGAACTGATGAACCATATGGATGCGTGTGGGTTCTACTGTTTGTTGTTACTGTTTGGCTGCTGCTTCTCTTGTACTTGTGTGCGCTGATTTCTGTGTGTTTGAAACCGGCTCAATACCAACCATGGGTTCTGTTAAGATGTTTCCATTGCTTCAAGTTGTGAGTAAGCCTTTGCTTGAAGTTGTGACTATTTCTTTGCATGCCCTTTCAGGCATGATTTTGCTGTTTTTCTGGTGCACATGCCCACATTACTCACTATTTTAGGACCATTTTATACATACCTGTGCATGATGGAGCGGATGGCTATGTTGGCTACCGCACGTTTGTAACTCGTAGCTTCCTGTGAAGTCCTGGGCTGATGCCAGCTCAGCGCTTCACATAGGCAAAAATGTGAATTTGTTGTGCTGCAATATTTTGCTCCGCATCACTTTATTGTGCTGTAAATTGAAGGCCTTCAGTGTATTTTACCCATGCCTTTAGTGAAGTTCCTCCTTCGTAATCCAGACTTTTACTGGATCTCTCATGTAACATGTGCCTTGTTTGGTGTTGAGTCTTTGATGGGTTCAGCACCTTGATTTCTCTTCCACGGGTGAATTGCAATTCACAGCCTAGGAGAAGAGCATCATAGATAGAATAAGTGTGACGGGTTTTAGGGTTATGGTTTCTGCGTTGAGTTTGTAGACAGGTGTTCCATGCCAATCTCTTTGTCAAAGCCAGAATTCTCTATGCCGTGATCAATTTCTCTCTTCTTTCATGCTTTGTACTTGCATATGTAATCATTTGTGTGGCACTAGGAACATATGAGTGACCTTCGGGTCTTGGACTAGGGGCCTAAAACCTAGAAGAAGAAGAAGAAACAAAAGAAAATCCAACTTATGAAGTTCAATTGAACGTCCCGAAATTTTATTGGGTTAGGATTAAAAATCCTAAACCCCAACAACTTACAATAGCCCCGCCTAAAGATTAAAAATAAAGAGCACACACACAAAGAAAATTGCGTAACCAAAGGATGGCGTGGTAGCTGTATGGATGGCTTGCCCTTTGAGGAAATTCAGTCACGTGGCAGTGTTATACGGACAGCCCCAAAGGGCGCATGTCACAAACTGGTGACGTGGCTGGCCCCCGGACAAACCCTGCAATCGGTGACGTGACAGTTTTTCGGATAATGCGTCGACAGACTGACGTGGCATTGTAAGGACATCCGGGAATTATGCTGACATCCTGACGTGGCAGCATACGGACGTTCGTGAAATCCGTTGTACGGATTTTCCGTAAATTGCGCTGGTTGTTTTTAGGAGCTTTTGGAAGTTAATTGCTTTTGGGAACTTTGCTTTTGAGTTTGAAGCTTTTGGGGCTCTGTTTTCAACATCTCTTGTAACCTTTATAATGAACCCAAGGGGGCTCATTCTATAGAGCATCTGGACGCAGAGTTTGAGAGCGAGCACCCGTGGGAGTTGTACTTTGCTCAAAGATTAATATAAAAAGAAATACCGAAGGGGGCGCCAGTCTTTGGGTCCAGGAGTTGTACTTTGCTCAAAGATTAATATAAAAAGAAATACCGAAGGGGGCGCCAAGTCTTTGGGTCCAATACCTCTCGGCACGAAAATACACCGGGCCGTGTCGTTTTGTGTGAATTGTATTGAAGTGAATCTGTGCTGTGTCGCGGTAGAATCTAGACTTGGGGTGTCCAAGTTTGTTACAGTGGTATCAGAGCACAGAAAGATTCTTTTTCTACGGAGGATCCGATCCTTTTTTGCAGTGCGCACAGCTTTTTGGGAAAGAATCTTCGTGGCCCGATCCTGGACTTATAAGCCACTCCTACCCTTCATACATCGCGCATCGGGCGCGCTTCCGTCTTCATCGCTCCGTCTAACAGTGCATAAAGCCATAAAGAATCCCATATTACACATGGGTTTTCGTGAAGAAGTTGATAGAGATGACACCTCTTAGTGGGAAGGCAAAGAAAAGTTGAAAATCTGGCACGGGAATTGAAGAAAAGAATGAAGATTTGGGCAAATTTTTTTTCGGACAAGTTTGCCAGAAAGGAGTACAAATGTCAATTGCCTGTTGGCATATGTGTGAACGTATTGATTAAGTACTCCATGGACCAGAGATTGACGAAACACCTGAAGAATTACCCGATTGATAAGATTTACTCGAAATGGCGTGTGGTCATCGCTTCTCCTCTTGGGTAGGGAGGAAAGCCTAAAAGACAGACGAGTGCCGAAAAGTGGAAACTGTACTCGCAAAAAGACATGGACAAGCACTCTTGAAAAGAAGCACTTTTACAGAGCCAATATGACTTTCTTGAAGACGAGAGCAAGAAAACAAAAGATTTTAAAGAAGTTGGATAGTCGATTAAATTTGAATCCTTTTCTGGGTTCCGAGATGCTTTTAGGGCTTTGGCCTTCATTCAGCAGTTTGACATAGCCTTCTTTGGAGGGCACTATTCAGAGCACTCCAAGATTAGGAGGGCTGCATCTTTTTTCAAAGGAAACGCTTGAACATGGTGGTCCACTCTTCTTCTGAGGAAGGAAGCTCCAGTTATATGGTTGAAATTCAAAAGGCTCTTTATTTCTTCATGGCTGACTCGGGAGTATGAACGATATATACGAACCGCTTGGAATCATCTTCGGATGACCAAGGGAGATTCTTATTGCGAGAGATATTGGAATTCTTTTCTACCAACCTCTTCATTTAAGGTCTCTTTTAAGGAACAGATCGAGCGGTTTTGTTCTGGACTCTCTAAAGAGATTCGAGACTACTGCCTGGAATAAAAGTTGAATTCTATTCAAGAATTGATTGTCACGTGACACTTCCAACCCTATGTGTCTGTGGACAAGCTACAACATGATCAAGGTTCAGTTCATTCTAGTCAGTCTAGAATAGGAAGTGTTCTGGCACTTTTGTGAATCTGTTCGCAGACCGTGCATGTCCAGTCACTTAGTGTAGATGCATATCCTTTGGTTGCACATAGCATGATCATAAGCATTCCCATTAGAATCCATCAAAATCCTTCAGGGGAATTTTCCAGTGCATTTAGCCTATTTTACCTATTTTTGACATTTTCACTTATTATTTTTAAGTGACTTTTGTTGGAAAGTAGGTAGGGCAAATTGAGTAAGTTTGTATATAAGCAAAACAAAACTAGCACTAAATGGCAGAAGAGGCAACAGGAGCCAAGCTCAACAGGCAACTTCTCAAGCAAGACCTTGGCGGTTTCCCCCTCCAAGCAAGAAGAACCATCCCCCATGGGCGTTTTCTCCAGCAAGTAGTCACCGTCAGCAAGTCCTTGCCCTAGCGTTTTGCATCAGCAAACTATTGCCAGGAGTCTCCCTCAGCTAGCGTTTTTGCAACAGTTTCAGCATCGCCGGCAAAGCTGCAACACATCAGCATTTTCAGCCATTGCCATCGCCACAGAACCCCCCATGCCTAGCGTTTTTGGTCATAGCAAGATTCAGCCCTAAAGAGTAGCAGATTCAGCCAGGCAGGACCAACAGCAGTTTTCAGCCCTTAAGAACCTCAGTTTTCAGCCATAAGACCTGCAGAATTTCAGCGACAAAGACCTACAGAATCAGCCCCAAAACCAGCGTTTTGGACTGTAGCAGATTTTAGCCCATAGCGTTTTTGGACAGCAGATAAAAGATTGCAGATTTCAGCCCTTAGGTCGGTCTCGTCATCCCCGTCGTCATCGCCGACATAGCCTAGACTTGCATCAGTCACATGCATTCAGTTTGTACCAGTTTGTGCAATCATAAGTAGACCACTCTCGCCGACGAGAGTGGGGCCTTCGAAGGAGGGTTTTATGTCTCTGGTGTCGTATCTCTCTTCTCTCTCTATCTCTCAGTCTCATACACTTGCACGCACAGTGTCCATTCACTTTGTTGTGATCATAGCATTCTCTCATTAAGAACGGAAGGCTCTCTCTTCCATAAGAACAAAAAACCTTGAGCATAGTTCGGAGCACTTATCTTGAGCAAAGTTCAAACACTCATTCCGCTGCACCTAACATTGGTATCAGAGCTTTGGCAGTGTTCTGTATCATTCAAGGAAAGAACCACAAGAATCACAAGAATTTTTTTTCGCTTGTTGCGGTCGCACGAACCCAAGTTCGCTTGGGCGTGTCGATTCCTAATCGTGTTTTGAAGAGTGACAGGAATCCCAAGAAAGAAGGGCTTGTCCAGCCTCCCCTTGTGTCTCTTTTCACTCATTGAGAGCGGACCGTGTACTTGGCGGTCGGCCAATCGACGTGAGGTGGGAAAAAGCAACCTTGGTGTGAGCGCAAGGCCGCCAAGGGGTGCGCCCGCGGAAAGGAGTAGAACTCGGGTGAAGAGAAGATCCTTCTCAAACACGGTTTGCAAGCGAAAGAAAACCTCAAGAACCTCAAGACCCTCAAGAACTCAAGAACCTCAAGACCCTCAAGAACCCAAGTTCCTCGTGAACTTAAGAACCAAAGTTCATAGTGCATGGTCATCACCCGAAGCGGAATGGATACTTAGCATACAGGTGGTGAGCATGAGAGAGGTGACGAAGAGTTCTCCCCACCAAGAGATTTTTCCGACCCTCCCCCTCCGCCATCTACGCCACAAAGTGTACCAAATCCTATGGAGGCAATGGTCAAGTCCATAATGGACATGATGGCCAAACAAGAAGAGACTCGCATTGCCTTGGAACGCAAACGCGATGAACGAAAAGAAAGAAAAGAACAAAGAAAGGAGGAAGCGGCATTACGACGCGCGGCCTTGGAGGCCGAGCGTGAAGCTCAAAGAGTGGCCTTAGAGGTCGAGCGTGAGGCTCAAAGAGAACTACGCACTCAAGAATTGGTTCGACAAGTACTTGCCTCGAAGTCCGAACCTGCCAAAGATCGTGGGAGCTTCTCAAGTGGTGCAATCCACGATGCGGATTCCAACAACCCAACCACAGAGAAGTTGAGTTTCAGTAAGTATGATGGTAAGATGGATGCTACGGTTATTCATTCTTGGTTGCATCAATTTAATGCTTATTTTGCGATAACTAAGAAGATAGGGAATAGCAAGGTTTTGACGGCAGCTATGTACCTTGCTGGTGATGCCATCAATGGGTACCATGCATGGCAAGAGGCACAGCTAGCCGTGCACCTAGAGGAAGTCGACGAATTCACGCCCCTTCCCTTCAATTGGGCTGATTTCCAAGAAAAGCTCAAGGCGCGGTTTATGCCACCTCAGTACCTCGCGCGATTGAAGGACGATTGGTGCGCTCTCAAGCAAAATCGTATGCCAGTCATGTCTTTTTCTAACCGTGTTTTGCAGCTCGGCACTCAATTACGCAAATGGGATGATGAGCGCAAGGAGGCTTTCCTCTTTGGGTTAGACGAATACATCAAGTTTGATGTAGAAGTCTTCGACCCAACCGATCTCAACAAGGCGGTACGCAGGAGATGAAGCACAAGGGAAAGCCTAAGGAGAACAAGACTTCCATAAGTACCTCGCAGACTTCTCAAAACGGCAAGAACGGTAAGACTGGTAAGAACGGTAACTCTTCTAACCAATCTTCCACCGGTCTCTCATAAAAGAATTCTTCCAATGAACCTAAGGGTAAGGCTAACACAGTTGCTAAACCTAAGCTTACTCCAGATGAAAAGGTAGCACAAGGAATTTTGGGAGGATACATCACGTCAGAAGAGCAAAGCACTTATTTTAAGGAAGGTCGTTGTTTTCATTGTCACATTAAGGGTCACATAAAGAGAACATGTCCTAAGCTTGAATCGAATGAATCTAAAGAATCCACAGAACCCACTTCCTCTGTCAATGCAATTACTGATAACACGAGTGTGTCCCAAGTTTCTCTTGACCCCTCCCATTGATGATTCTCTCATTAAATGTTATGGTCAGGTGTCGGGGCAGCGTTTTGTCATATTGTTTGACCCAGGTAGTATGCATGATGTGATCAGTCCCTCTCTTGTTGAGAGAGCCCGCCTAGAAGTTAGTCAGAAATCTCCTCTCGAGGTCTCAGGCTTTGTTCCGGGTATGGACTCTCTCATCATGCAGGAGTGTCTTGGTGTGTTGTTTACAATTCAACAAGCTGCCTTCAGTAGAAGATTTTTTGTCTCTCCTCTCTCAGGATGTGATATGATTTTGGGCATTCGATGGTTTCGTGATCTTAACCCTCTCATGGATTGGGAGGCTAACACTTTCACTCTCTATGCCAAAAGTGATTCTCCCATTGTCATTCGTGGAGTGCGTACTCAAGGTTCCTTTTAATAAACGAGAGTTCCTTTTACTTCATGGGAGATGTGCAAAGACTAGAGAGGAGAGAGAATGATACTGTGATTGAGAGAGAGAGAGAGAGAGAGAGAGAGAGAGAGAGAGAGAGAGAGAGAGAGAGGATTGACACCAGCTGGGGTCCCAAACCCCCCTCCAAGGGCCCCCCTCTCTATCGCTAGAGACGTATTTGCTTTAGATTGCACAAATGATGATACAATGGTCCTAGATGCTGATGGAAACTTGTAGTGGATGCTTGATAATGATGGTACTTGATAGGCTAAAGGCTGAATTCTGAAAACGCTAAGGGTGCTCTGCTTGGTTCTGCAACTTGATGATGAAGGCCGAAATTTGCCATGGCTAAAAACGCTAGGGATGGCCTTCATCTGCAAGCGCTGGCTGTTGAAACGCTAAGGAATCCGCTGGCTGAAAACGCTGAACTGATGAGGCTGAAAAACGCTGAGATCGGGGTTGACAACGATGGCGATACTGGCTGAAATCTGTATGGCTGAAAACGCTAGATCATGAGGGATACTGGGGCTGAGGCTGATCTGCTTCTGATGATGGAAAACTCTGAGGCTTGCTGATGGCTGATCTGCTAGGTCCTTGTGCTGTGGGTGCTGATGGTACTTCTTCCAGGTCTTGACTTCCTGAGAAGTGATCCCTCCAGGTCACTTATATAGGAATATTGGTTGGGTAGAACAGTGTCTTGGTGGGCGTTTCTATAGAACATCTATAGAACATAACAGGACATACACAGATTGACATCAAGCATCTTGCAGTGAAGTAAACAAGTACAAAGTGCATTGACGAACTTTTAAAAAAGAATTTCATATATGATGATTGGTTACCTCTATTGCCCAACTATGAGAAAAGAAGTGTGTATCTATTTGATATATAGATATGATGATTGAGATTGAACATGTACTAGTGAGAAAAACATGTTGCTAAACTAAACTTAAGGAAGCATTGACAGACTCAAAAAATACAGAAAGCATCAACAGGCTATAAAAATTAAATTGCACTACCAACCTAATAATTGTGTACGGGGCAAGGCACGGCTTGCATGCCCTCACAACCGACGTATGCTGCGCTGGCGATGCCTTCACCTTAGCCAAGTATAGATGTTAGGTCCCTTGCATGGGCCTCAAAACCATTTGCACCAAAACAACACACGTGGGGGCCCTTGAGCCCATGCACAACACTATGGGCGGGTCTATAGTAGCCGACAACACTTGAAATCTGATACAACATAATTATGGTGTAAGAGAGGATCTCGTAACCTCAACTTGTGGCACCAATGTACTGTAGATTGTTGTATTCATGCCCTCATCGGGCTATTGTGGGTGAAGCCGCCTAAACTCCGCACAACTAGAGCGCGCTGTGACTTTCAAAGGTTGTGGGGTGTCTTCCTCTTTTATGTAAGCCAATTGCTACAGAGCTCTTGATGACACTTTGTTTCCAATTATAGAGCCGGTGTGCCAACCTGTTCAAAACTCTGTTGTGTAGCAAGTCTCTGCAAAATAAGACTAACTGGAAGCTCAAAAAGAGGAATCGATACCACAACCCTGTAGAGTTCATTTTCGTGTCTGGTGGTAGCTCCGGTATCTCCCAGGAGTTGATTAGGGAGCAGGGGCTGTTTTGTGGCTGTGCTCGCGAGTGTGAGGTAGGTCTCTCATGTTGGGTCCTTTCTAGCCATGTTTAGCTCAGGTTTTGTCTTGGTTCCATGGTCTCCAATTGTCTTGCATGCTGGGAAATAGCATTCCCCATCCCTAGCATATTTTTTCCCCCTTGAGCCTATGGGTATCCGTTGTGTCACAAGACGGGCACCATGTGCCAATAGAAAAGAACAGACTAAACAGACCTTTAGCACTTCAATAACAACTGAATTGAAAGAGAGAGACGACACGCGACACGGAGTGGCGGAATTCCACCCCAGAGAGTATTGGCCCCAAACCTTGGCGCCCCTTTCGGTATTTCTTTATATTGCATCAACACAGTACTCCAGACTCTGCACCTTCTCCAGGAAGCATGCAAGAGAATGAGCCCTAATCTCATATTTAAAGGCCCTAGGCCCCAAAAGTAGTTTACAGTAAAAAGCCTTCAAACTCAAAAGCATCTGGTCCAAAAGCAAAGCCAAAAAGCTGCTAGCGCAATTTACGGAAATCTGTACAGCGTGCCACGTCATCAACCAGCACAAAACGCGGAAATCCGTACAGCCTGCTACGTCATCATGTCTGCGTAATTTTTGGAATTTGCCACGTCATCAATTTGTATATGTGTGTGTAGGTCCTGCTTTATTTTAATCCTTTGTCACTTGGGGCCCCATCGAACGGGGTCCCCATAAGTTGGTAGGACGACTTCTTCTATTACTTGTTCTTCTTAGGGTTTAGGCCCCTCGGCCGACATCTGCAAGTTGGCTCCATTCTTTAGGCTTTGACACGTTAGCAGTTTTTTACATGGTGCCCCTCTTTCTACTCTCTGTAATAAACTTGAGCACCCCAAGTCTAGAATCTGTTGCGACACAAGAGAGAGATATACTTCACAACTTCAAATCACAATTCAATTCGAGACGGCATGTCACAAGACGAGCACCACGTGCCAATAGAAAAGAACAGACTGAACATACTTTTAGCACTTCAATAACAACTGAAACTGAAAGAGAGAGCACACGTGACATGGATTGGTGGAATTCCACCCTAGAGAGTATTGGCCCCAAACCTTGGCGCCCCTTTCGATATTTCTTTATATTGCATCAACATAGTACAAGCCAGTACTCCATGCTCTGCACCTTCTCCCAAAAGAGTGCTAGAGAATGAGCCCTAGCCTCATATCTAAAGGCCCTTGGCCATTAAAAGCAGTTACGGTGAAAAGCTTCAAACTCAAAAGCAATTGGCCCAAAAGCTGGCGCTGAAAATCAGCCAGCGCAAATCACGTACAGGCTGTCGGCGTGAAACGCAAAAATCCGTACAGATTGCCACGTCAACAGTCAGTGCAAAATCCGGGTTGTTCGTACGATTGCTATGTCATCAGTTTCTGCGCAAGTCTTTGTGTGTGTCTGTGAGTCTTGCTTTATTTTATTCTCTTGTGTCACTTGGGCCCCATCGAACATGGTCTCATAAGCTGGTAGGAACTCCTCCTTCTTCGTCTACTTATTCTTAAGGTTTAGGCCCCTCGGTCGTGATCTGAAGGTTGGCTTTGTTCTTCAGTGACTTGACACGGTAGCAGTTTGTGACATTCCCCCTTCTTGAAAGAAAGTAATCGTTCGCGATTACAGTATATCTGCAAAACAACTCAAGCTAGCTAAACTTTTTTCCCGAGGGACATTTCAAGGGACAATCAATTTGCTCTTTTGTCAAGGAGCTGGCTTCTTCTTTCAGCTCTTTTGATCAATGATTTGGCTTCTCCTTTCGACTCTTTTGATCAAGGAGTTGACTTCTCCTTTCGTCCATGTCGGAATTCTTGATATATAGACGTAGTGAAATTAACCATCACACCCAGACCGCACTGATCTTCCATGGGTGTCTTGATGCACTAAAATTACATACCCAGGCAATCTCATCCAATTAGGAATATTGAGTGGTTGGCACATCACAATGCAACACAAATGCTCACATATGTATGTTACAAGACACAACGAACAACGCCGCTAAGCACTCCCCCGAGACAAACGGTTTGCGGTATGAAGCTACTCGACGACTACCTCGTCACTCCCTTGGCAAACAACCTAAAAAGGTCTAGGCCATGAGCTCAAAGGATTGTACAACCAAACGCTCCCCAGACCACAATATGCGTCGCTTGGAGGGCCAAGCATACAACCAAACGCTCCCCAGACATCGGCATGCGTCGTTCGAAGGTTTTCTAGCATACAATGGAACGCTCCCTAGACATCGGTCTGCGTCGTTCCGAGCTTTTCAAACATTCACTCCCCAGACATCTCTTGTGCGTTGTTCCGAGGTTCAAACAATACCAAAATAACATTTCTCACTACTCCACTTGAGAGTAAAATCACCAATCATTGAAACCAAACCAGAGTCAAACAGTTCAAATCGGCACCGAGACAAGTTTAAAACAGATACCATCCATTTCAAACAAATTCCAAACAGGATCACCAAACAAGTTCCAAACACAACTGTTAGATTTCTTCCATAAGGTCACAGCCGACCGCGGCATGATCCACAAACTCTTGAATAGTTGAAACAAGCCTCGACAAGCAATGTTCCTGTGGCGGTGATAGTAGTCCCAAGACGTGGCAATCACATTGGACCTCCAAGGTTTTTAGCTCAAAAAGAGATGCCTATTGAGAGATGTCGAGAAATTTCAAGTTATAGTCTGCTAGGGTTTCCATGGCAAACATTTCAGGATACCCCACTCTTTAAGAAGTTGCACTCCAAAGGAAGATGCCAAAAACCATATAACTTTGGGCAAAAAATTTCTTGAAAGCTTTCCAAGTCTTTGGAGTGTGCGGCTAGGTAGCTCTAGTCATCAACCTCTGTATGGCATTGCCTTTGAGAAAAACAACAGCTCGAAACAAATCTTGGATCCTTCTCCTGCAAGTGATCTTTATGGCTTATGCTGTGTAAGACATGAGCGATGAAGATGAGAGCGCGCCCGATGCGCGATGAAGTAAGGGTGGGAGTGCTTGACAAGTCTGGGATCGGGACTCGAAGATACTTCAAATAAAATTCCAGTAGTCTCTAGTTTGCTCTGTCTGCTCTTTTGTAGGACCGGTATGCTTCTAGAAAAGCACACGCCTGATGCTCTGATACCATTGTTACAAGACGGGCAACACGTGCCATTAGAAAAGAACAGATTGAACAGACTTTTAGCACCTCAATGACAACTGAAACTGAAAGAGAGAGAGCGCACGCGACATGGAGTGGCGGAATTCCATCCCAGAGAGTATTGGCTCCAAAGCTTGGCGCCCCTTTCGATATTTCTTTATATTGCATCAACACAGTACAAGCCGGTACTCCACGCTCTGCACCTTCTCCCAAAAGAGTGCTAGGGAATGAGCCCTAGCCTCATATTTAAAGGCCCTTAGCCACTAAAGCAGTTGTAGTGAAAAGCTTCAAACTCAAAAAGCAACTGGCCCAAAAGCTGGCGCTGAAAATCAGCTAGCGCAAAACGAGGAAATCCGTACAGGTTGTCAGCGTGAAACGCGGAAATCTGTACAAGCTGCCACGTCAGTAGTCAGCGCAAAATCCGGGTTGTTCTTACAACTGCCACGCCATGAATTTCTGCGCAAGTGTGTGTGGGTCTTGCTTTATTTTCTTCTCTTGTGTCACTTGGGCCCCATCGAACAGGGTCCCATAAGTTGGTAGGAACTACTTCTTCGTCGTCTGCTTATTCTTAGGGTTTAGGCCCCTCGGCCGTGATCTGAAGGTTGGCTCCGTTCTTCAGGTTTGCGCAAGTGTGTCTGTGTGGGTCTTGCTTTATTTTATTCTCTTGTGTCACTTGGGCCCCATCGAACGGGGTCCCATAAGTTGGTAGGAACTACTTCTTCGTCTGCTTATTCTTAGGGTTTAGGCCCCTCGGTCGTGATCTGAAGGTTGGCTCTGTTCTTCAGTGACTGGACACGTCAGCAATTTGTGACACAACACGGCCCGACGTAGTTCTGTGCCCAAAAGTATTGGCCCCAAAAGCTGGCGTCCCTTTCAATATTTCTTTTTATAAAATCTTGAGCAAAGTACAACTCTCGCGGGTCCTCAGCTCTTGGACTCTATGTTTAAATTCCATGAGAAGTCAGGCCCTTTGGCCCTCTTTATTCTTTCAAAAGGATGCTAAAAGCAGAGCCTTAATAGCAGAAACTCAAAAGCTTCAATTCCCAAAAGCAACCGGTCTTCAAAAGCTGCCAAAAGCACTAGTACAAATTGCGGAAATCTGTACAACCATGCCACATCAGCAGCCAGCGTGAAACGCGGAAGTCCTTACATTCTGCCACGTCAGCAGCTTCCGTACAATTAGCGCAAATTTTGGAAAAACTGCCACGTCAGCAACGTCCGTTAGTTTAGTTACCCACGTCCAGTTGGGCAGCACGTCATCATTTTGTGACATACCCCCCTCTTGAAAGAATTGTAATCATCCTCGATTACGTCTACAAACAGACAGAGGCCATAAACCATTTCAGTAGACACCGACTCTAAGTACCAACGCACTAGACACGACACATCTAGCAGTTGTACAAAGAAGGCAATCACATCACTGCTCGTTGGTTTTGTAGAGTACGTTCAAAGCATGAATGACCTCTATATAAACCTGCACCTACTCTTGGGCATTGACGACGTGAGTAGGGATGTCATAGTTGTTGTCCAAGCTATTCATGATAAAGGTGATAATCTTATTCTTCCTGTTTGGACAAGTAACGAAGTTGAGATCACATATTGTCAAGTTTGGTTCTTTGCTCTTCGTAGGTTTGTAGTAGTATTCATTTTTCGATTTCGTATTTAGCTTACCTGAGGACTTAAGAATGTGTTCCATTAGAAGTTGTTGTGTGAAGTTTGATTTCTAGGATTAAGTTTAGATGTCTTATCCTTTTCTTTTGCTTAAAGTTGAGTACTTGTTTTAAGCCAAGTAAGTTGCGTCATCTTATTTTACACATGCCTTTTCTAAAAACATTTTTAAGTTAATAATGTTTTGTTTCATCTAGTTTTGTTTCGTAGCAAACAAAGTGATTTAGTTTCTTTGTTTTTGTTTTTCTTTTCTTTTCTTGTGTCCCTTGCTTTTATAGTTTTATGAGTGCTTTATTCCCTCTTATAATTCGTGAGTTCAGACTATTCTGAATTTATGAAGGTATATATCACATCACTGCACATGACATCACAGGACATCACATCACAAATTAATTAGAGAAATTCATTCTAAATCTCAGACCATGATTGCCAGCAACGTATTTAGTAACAAGATCTAGTTCCATTCGGGACCTCACTGATGTCGGGTTAACTAATCCTACGGTCATGTCTATAGAGATTTTTGACTCAAGCATTGTCGTGTGCGAGTAATCATTTTCGGGGATCCTAAGTCGAAGTACTTCTCCCATAAAGCCATTTAGCAGAATACTGTCAGCCCATCAATATACTGGAAATCAGTGACTTTATTCCACCTAGGTAATCTGTGACAAAGGAGTGGAGTAACTCCTCTCTTGTGCAGTCCCGTCTGCACCAGATTCAACCCACTGATCAATGGGAACTCTTGGAATAGCCACTGCTAGACCAAAAATGTCGAGGTAAAGTTCCAAGTTTGAGGAGACTGTGCTAGGTCCTCCTCCATTCATTTCGCATTCAATGCCGGATGGTTCTTATCTAAGATCCACCGTTCACTTTACCTTTCTCTTTCCTGTCTTGGAAAGTCAATGTCTGTTCCTGAACGAGTATCTTCTCGCTCTTTTTTGATTTAGATTCATCCGGGAGCTATCATTGCTCCAAAGCCATCATTATCATCTCATTCATAGTCGTGTTATATACTCACAAATAACAGGTTCTTCCATACAACATTGGTTTCATCCAAAAAATTCAAGATCTTTTCTCCAAAAAGTCTTATTTCATAAATTCACACAAATTAATGCTAATTTATCCATAAGGTTCTATCTAAAATTTGTTTTGGAACGAGTATCTCCTCGTCTCCTTGTATTCTGTCAGTCGTCCTTATTCTTGTGCTCTATTGGGGCACCGTGCACCAATATGTCCTAGTTCTCCACATTCAAAACACTTTCCTGCTTTGAAATATTCATCTTTCTGGTCTTCAGTTAGTCGAGTTCGTGTATCTGTTTGTTGTCTGTTTTTGTTTTGACAGGTCGAAGGTTCATTTGGTGGGTAAGTCAAGTTACCCGAATGCATAGCGAATCCTTGCTTAGCATGCACCATTAATTGTTGAATGGAGTCTGACTTCTTCTCAAGATAATAGTTTCGAATGTCTTTGGGGAGTCCACAACAAAACTTTTCAATGTGTTCTTTAAAACTGATCTTCTTGAAGGAAGAGGTTGGAAGGAAAGTATCCCAAAATCCTTCACAGTAATCATTCAAAGATGGTTCCAGTCGGTTCTCACATCTCGTTCATACTCTTGAGTGAGCCATGAGGAAATAAAAAGTCTCTTGAATTTCAGCCATTTTGTCGGTGCTTCTTTTCTTAACAAAAGGGTGGACCGCCATGTCTGTGCATTGCCTTTTCATAAAGGATGCTACCCGTCTAATCTTGGAGTGCTTTGTATAGTGACCTACAAAAAATGCTATATCAAACTATTGGATGAAGGCTAAAGCCTTAGGAGCATCTCGAAACCCTGAAAAGGTTCAAACTTTACCGCTTGTCCACCTTCTTTGAATTCCTTGGCCTTCTTGCCCTTGTCGTCGAGAAAATCATACTGATTAGCTTTGTAAAAGTGCTTCCTTTTTGAATAAAATTTATAGTCCGTTCGTTGTTTCTTGCCCTTTCTGTCCTCATCACTCGAGTTAGAAAAGGATGAGCTATCTGAGATGTCAGAAGAAGATGAGGATGAACTGGACAATGCTTCAAAGCGTACACTCCTCTTCTGTTTTCTTGCTTTCTCAAAAGAGGATTTTCAGCCCAAGTAACCAGGGAAGTCAACTCCCTTGTTATGTTTCTTCAATTGCTTCTCCTTTGACCCAGAAAGTTGGTTGACTCGCTTTTCAACAATGTCCTCGAGTTCATCTTCAGTAAACATCCGTGGGACAAGTGTCAAGAGCTTTCTTGATTGCCGGTTTTATTGGCGACGTAATGGCTTTTTGCCAATGAATATGCATTTCATCCATCGGGTGCGGGTCAAAAATTTGGCACACTGTGGATCCTTGGCAAACTGAAGCATCTACTTTGCACACTCGTCAACCTGCTGTTGACATTGCATCTCCATGAGTTCATACTGTGAAGGCGGAAGTGGCCTGTACTCGTTCCCTGCTAATCCGCTTGAATTTCCGTACCGCTTGCCGCTTCGGAGATGGCAGATAGAGTCGATTGATTCTTTTCGGAATCCGTATGTGCCGCGAGAAGAAGGATTGGATTTCTCGGTAGAAGAGAAATCGGCCGTGCTCTGAAACCACTTAACAGACTTGGCCACCCCAAGTCTAGAATTTGTTGCGACACGAGAGAGATTTATTGAAAATACTTCACAACTTTAAATCACAGTTCAATTCGAGACGACACGGCCCGGCCTAGTTCTGTGCCCAGAAGTATTGTCCCCAAAAGCTGGCGCCCCTTTCGGTATTTCTTTTTATATCAAATCTTGAGTAAAGTACAACTCCCACGGGTCCTCAATTCTTAGACTCTGCGTCCCAAATGCCCTGAGAAATGAGGCCCTTGAGCCCTTTGAGCCCTCTTTATTCTTACAAAGGGATGCTAAAAGCAAAGCCCCAAAAGCAAAAACTCAAAAGCTTCAATATCCAAAAGCAATTGGTCTTCAAAAGCTGCCAAAAGCACCAACGCAAATTGCGGAAATCCGTACAGCCATGGCACGTCAGCAGCCAGCATGAAACGCGGAAGTCCGTACATTTTGCCACATAAGCAGCGTCCGTACAGTCAATGCAAATTTTGGAAAAACTGCCACGTCAGCTGCATTCGTCAGTCCAGCAGGGCAGCCACGTCCAGCAGGGCAGCCATGTTATCATTTTGTGACACTCCCCCTATTTTCCCATATACACCAAGTGGTGGGGCTGGAGGAGTGCGTTGGGCAGACTTGAGGTCAGCCCTATATAGGCAGGCAGGGGGGGCCACTTTCAGAGTGTGTGTGGTATGTGCAGCCCAGCAGGGAGCCTTCATGGGCAGCCCTTTTTCCATCTTTGCTTGGCGTTTTTCCCTGATGTTCCCCTAGTGTTTTTGGTGGACAGCAGGCTTGCGTTTTTTAGTGGCATGAGCATAGGCAGCACATCACCAGTTCATGAGCAGCAGTCACAGCATCTCCGATGCAGCCCAAGAGAGTAGAGGATTTCTTCTCTCTCTAGAGGGCACCCATATGGAAACAGCCTTGAGCTGTGATTCCTCTCTCTCCAGATCCACTTTGTTGCCGGGAGAAGATGCGGTTTGGTGCAGCCCATGTGAAGACCGTGACAGTGGTCTCTGTGCAGGAGTAGTTGGCAGTGTCAGTAGGAGTCGCAATTGTGTGCACCTCGGCTCTATCCAGTTGGCATGTGTTCTATGCCGGACCACCCTTGGTCACTTGTATGAGCAGATTGTTATCAGCATGGAGAGCCTTTCCCAGATCTCTCTCTCTCTCTCTCTCTCTCTCTCTCTCTCTCTCTCTCTCTCTCTCTCAAAGATGTCCTGTCTCTCTTTACCCCAATGATCTCTCCTCCACCGTTGTGCCTTGTTCATGAGTTTGTTATTGCACGTGTTCTAGATCGGAGTCGAGGTACCCACCGGATCACGAGCCAATTCTTGTCTTCATTACATCCTGCGCTGTCACCTTTGACAAGCCCATTGTAGGTGCCAATACTCATTGCGAATGAGAGAGGGGGACTAGCGCCTGCTCCTCTGAACCCGCTCTATAACATCTCAGAACGTTCCAAAATTCTATTTTTTTCATTGCAAGGCATTGTCATCAAAGCCGACAGGTAAAGGATTGCACAACTCCACGCAACAAACACCTAGAGGATCGCACGTCACTGAAAGAGCCAGAGTGTGAAAAAAACACTACCGATGTTTTGTGTAAAACATGCTAATGTAGCATAAAAGCTGAATTTTTTAATCGCTAGGATAAAAGGCTGGCTGAAAGAATATTGCTAGTGTTACCGGGTTGGACACTATCAGAAACGGGAGTGCATAGCAATATAGAATTTACTTGGATAAATAGAATTTATCACTTAATACTGAAGCTAGAGGATATATATATATATATATATATATAGATATGAGAGAGAGAGAGAGAGAGAGAGAGAGAGAGAGAGAGAGAGAGAGAGAGAGAGAGAGAGAGAGAGAGAGAGAGAGAAGATCGACACGGTACTAGGACCAGAAGATGGGTTGGTCCCCCCCCCGTAATAGTGTCTTTATTACCGAGGAGAAGTCTATACAAGCACTTGAACCGAACGTATTACCACGTTCGTTCTAGAATAAGACTTGATGGTTCCTGGAAGCCTCGGCTTCCTATTCCTCTTCCGATCCTGTTTCCAGAGTCCTCTTCGGACAAAATAACTCTGCTTTCTTGGACACGAAGTCCTTCCCTTGGGAATTTCTACTTCCGGATCACATCTCACCACTCTCAGATCCGTGGATCTACTTCCCAAACTCGGGTACGAAACCCTTGGGTTGATCTGGCTCTATTTCCTCAGAGCGCTTTTCTCCTACAGAGGCTCATGCCTTCCTCTGCTCCTACTCCCTCACTAAGAGGAAGTACACTTGCAAACAAATACTTAGAGTTCATAACATGAAAATCGTTACCTTCAAAGTCTCGACGCTCGAGACGAAACTCGGTTCTCGAAAAGCAATTCCCCAGAAGAGATCTCTACAAAGAAAATCCTCTCTTCCAATCCTACAGACAAAAGAGGTGTGTTCTCGGGTTCCTTCTCGTAAATCAGCCCTGTCTACGACGTTTGTGGGCTGAAGACAAAGAAAAGCAGCAGCTTGTCGCGATGGGAACACGCTCCGTAGGCACTTCTTCGAGAGGGAACTCGTGCACTGGGTCCTGGCGACATCTGGTACACTCGGGGCAGCCATGGGCATCATCGACAACGTCTTCTTTGCGGTTGAAATCTGCAGTAGCATCTTCTCCTTGCAAAAACTGGTCTTCCCTATGGGAGAGGGCATGTGATGCTTTTATAGCTCCTGGCCACGACAAAGATAGCAGAGCATTGGCTGCCCACGTAAAGATGGCGGCCATTTTTTTTTTGGGCGCTATTTTGAGAGAGAGAGAGAGAGAGAGAGAGAGAGAGAGAGAGAGAGAGAGAGAGAGAGAGAGAGAGAGAGAGAGAGAGAGAGAGAGAGAGAGAGAGAGAGAGAGAGAAATGAAATGTTATATTAACGTCTTCAAAAGGCCATAATTACCTATGAGACCCGAACGTTACAAAGTGGTGGATCTGATACAAAGTCAGAGTAACAAAATAACCTAACAACAGTACAAAACAAAGATATCTACTATGGGGTCCTAGGTTGGTCAATGTGAGCCAAGCATAAAACTAAGCGGAGAAATTTTGGGCGGCTTGTTGGGATGGCTGAATCACAAGAGATCTAGCATCGGTCGTTGGCGAATCTCATCAATTTCCTCCATGGTTAGTAGTCTGACCGGGCGTCGTGCATGCCTGGCCAGCGTGCTCCGAATTTTCTGTCGTAGAACCCGTCGATGCTGTGTAGTTCTTCGCAGTCGTGGGCGCCTGGATTTCCCTAGTTCAATTGCTCGGTCAATCAGTGTGCCTCTGGTGTGAGACGAGGGGGAGCTCTGTTGTGGGAGTGGCTCTTGCGGCTGTCCCGTGTCTGCTTTGAAGAAGTCTGTGATCCGTCTTTGAGATTGGCTAGCCTCGCCATTCATCAGGCTATCTCTGTGTTTGCGCAGCTCGAGTAAGAACAAACCCAGACATCTCTGATCTTTGTATCCCATGACTCTTGAGAGTGGTCCAAAACCCTCTCTGAACAGGCAGTGGAAGCGACCTCGTATCTCGTAGTAGACGGGGCAGCAGCGTAGCTCTGTCTCAGGTTCCGTGTTACACAAGGGGCATGTCCTGTCCTCTGCTGATACTCCGCTGTACCTCCCAGTCTCAATCCGCAACTGGTGAGAAGATGTGTGTAACTGGCCAATAGCACATCGTATCCCATGAGACAAGTGGGTATCCATGTATCTGGGTCTCGCCACAAAACCATCTTCCGTAAGCTGGAGAAGGTGGTCTCTGTAGAAAGCCATCTTCGTGCCCAATTCCTGTGCTGGTTGTATCCATGTCCTCCTGGTGTCTAGCTGGGTTAGGTCTTGGCGGATGAGTTTGGTGATCTCTGACTGTGTAAGAGTGAGAGATGGTGCATCCAAAGAGTAATGGAATGGTGGCAGCCTGTCTATGCTGAACCCATGTGCCTGAAACCATGATGTCATCTCCCCTTACAGCATGTTGTATCTCCTTGTATGGCTAGCTGTCGAGAGGATTCAAGTGCTATGCGAGCATATCTGTCTCTAGGAAGTTCCCATGTGCGGTTTATGAAGGAGACTGATCTGGTGAGCGCCTCCACCACAAGTGGGGGGCCCGCTAGCTCTGCTCGGATAATGGCACGTGGTACTGATGCCTTGGCTCTAATGACATAGTAACAGGGAATGGCCATTTTCAGGTCTCCGTTCCCCGTTCCCATTCCAAGTTCCCGTTCCGAATCACCGTTCCGTGTTTCAAACGCGAGTACCCGTAACAGGGACTGGCATTTTGTGGCAGTTGCCGTTCCGCGTTCCCGTTCCGGTTTCCCGTTCCTGGTAACTATGTCTATTGAGCCGCGAGATCATAGAGATGAGAGGTTTCTCCATGTTCCCCCATCCGTATGAGCGACCCGGCCTCCCGTGGTGATCTAGTGAAGGTCCCCATATCTCGGTTCCATAGAGCAGTGCTGAAGCCACCAAGGTGTCAAAAGCCAGAGCTTCGTCCGGGGCTCCTGAAACTGAACCTGCGAACACATCCTCTCCAATCCACCCAATGCTGCGTGGGCTCTAGTAAGTCTGGTCTCTGCTGCTCTTCTGAGTGAGAATGTAGGTCCGCTAAAAACCACTCCAAGATAAGTGTAAGCGTCTGGCTGGGCTGATCTGCTGCCTTATTTATCAGATGGCTGCCCACTTATTAAGTGGGGGTCTGCGTATTTTAAAATTTTATTGAGTACTGAAATTTTACATTTCATGACATTTGTGAGAAACTAGTTGTTCCCTATTGGAAATGGGTACCATAATCATATAAGAAAGAAGCGAAGACCCTAAGGGGTATATGATGGGTGTGGATGGAAAACATTATATGCTGTTCTCATATTTAATTCTTTCTTGCTGGTGGTGCTGTGCTCGATTGATTTTAATTGAAAGGTTTTGAGCAGTTTCTGTGTCTTGATTCATTCATTTGGAATAATTGTGAAGGGCAGAATTATCAAGGCAACATAAAATTATTTTGTGGTGTGGCAGCTACCAATAGATGTGGAGGTGGATGAGAGAAGAGAGCAGTTGAAGAAAAGTGGTCTAGGAAAGGTTAGAAGCTTTGCTGTCTAGTTCCAGAACAGGTTGAGCTGGGATTAGTCACAAAACCCATGACTTCTGCATCACTGTTTCAGGTTATCATGTTTCTGTCAAAGTCTGATGAGGAAGGTGCAGCTAATCGGAAACTTGCCAGGGACTTGGTAGATAAATGGGTATGGCTAATTCACTGTAGCAATAGGATGGTCTTAGTTTCTTGGCAGAAATTTCTGTTGATGTCTGTTCATGTATGCAGAGTCGACCCATTTTCCAGAAGAGTACTCGCTATGAAGATTTGCGCAAATATGATGATGAGAGGCCCCCCCCTCCAAGACCGTCTGTCAAGAAGTGAGTTTTTATGGGCCTGTATGACAAATCAAAGTGTGTGAAGCTCGTCTTCAACAAGCCATCTGATATATAATGATGACAGGCCTGCAATGAAGGCAGCAGCTAGATTTGATGCTAGAGGAGATGACTTGGATATGATAGAGAACTCTCGGTATGTACAATCCTAATTAAAATGTTTGGTTTGCTTTGGCACTTGTTGTTGAGACAGCAGAGGGTGTGACGTGCAATCGTTGATTCTTGAAGGCCCATCTTGTTACCATTGCGCTTTTGTGATGTTGTAGTGATCCAAAACCAGGAGAGCCAGGCTACAGATTACACGCATCAAGACCTGAAGCCCTTCCGCTTGATTTTGTTGTTCGTCCACTTTCAAAGGTTGATCCAGAGGAGATAAGACACCGCGCCAAACATCAGAGGATGGATGAACGACGGATGAAGGTTGATGATTTTCTTGGTGATAAGATTTTTTTGCCCTTTGAGCTTGTCAACTGTGTTGACGACTGTAGTTGTTCTTTGAATGTAGATGAACAAGAAGTTACAGCAGCTGAAAGCGCCCAAAAAGAAAAGGCTCCAGGCATCCAAGGTCAGTGTTGAGGGACGAGGCATGGTGAAGTTTTTCTAATCCTCAACTGCAGAGGGAATTCTGGTCTACATGTCGAGAGTTTTCTCTTCAAATTTGAAGCTCTCCGTGTGCTGGCCAAGAAGCAACAGGATTGGATATTGCCCTTCAACCGTTGTTATCTAGCTCAAGCAAGTTATTACTATTGATCAAGTGCATTGGTTGCTAATACATTCTGCTTATTCTTTAAAATGCCTGCCTTGAGTTTCAGTTCATTATTACTGTCCAGGGGACTATATGAGCGACGTGCAATTCAATATAGGGAGATAGAGTGGAGTTGTATACCGTAATAACTTTGTACTCTTTACTGAGTGTCCTCTCTCTCTCTCTCTCTCTCTCTCTCTCTCTCTCTCTCTCTCCCCCCCCCCCCCCCCCCCCCCCCCGCCCCCAAGGCCAATCGGAGATGTGACTTTTTTTAGGTCACTTCGGCCTTTTGAAGACGATTTTATTTCTGTCTTTCGTTTGTAAGCTTGTGGTCTAATAAAAAGATCAAAAGGAACATTGTTCCTCGGCTTTGTAATACAAGTTTTGCACCTTGTAAGGGCTGGTCTATGCAGGCATTGCAGTATATGCATGCTCTCAACTTCATGATGTAAGAACGCTTCTTACTTATGCAAGGTGTCGTTTTAAAGTGTGCCTCATGGAGATACGAGCAGTGGTGTGTATTTTCGGTTGGGCGCTTAAAGAATAGCTGGCTCTCCTTAAGCTGTGCCTTGGCACTGGGGTCTGCTTGCCGCTGTATTGAGGTGGCTCTCTAGCACATCTTCCTGTTGAGTTTCCTTTGCCCCTTGTGTCCACCACATAGAAATTTGAGTTCATTTCCTGTCCATATATCTATCTACTTGTCAATTCACTTGAACTTGCGTGGCAATTATTATCTCATGGCTATCAACATATCTATCTACTTGTCGATTCATTTGTTTAACTTTCTTGGCAATTACTATCACAAGGCTATCAATCCTCAACGTATTATCAGTGGGATTGGTTTAGATTTGAGCACTGCTCATTTTGCACAAAGTGGTCAAGAAAACTTTCAAACCTCATGCTAGAACCTCCTTCCTTGTGGGATGGTGAAGATTCAGAGCCATGCATGAGCTAGTGCCAAATTCTGTTTTTGATGCCTCTTTCGGGCTAGGGAAAAGTCTTCCGTCTTGGTTTTCACTATCATCCGTAAACAATTACTCTAGAAATATTTTCCCATAGATTGACCTATGGTTGGAGGAATGCACTTGAAGATGGGCAAGACGAAGGAGAGGCTAAAGAGCTCACAATAGAGCAAACAATTCACAGGAAGTATTATTGGGTGTGCTAATACAAAAATAAAACTTGCCCTAGAGTGATTGTTGGAAATACGTTTAATATAAAGATAAGGCTTTTGGGGAGTGTGTCAATAACTGTGCTAATACAAAGATAAGGCTTGCCCTAAAGCAAGGGGGGAAAAAAGTGCTTGGTGGTCAGTGTGTTCACACCCCACAAGGAAAACTACTCTCTTAAGAGTGATGCCGTGAACATGAGCGAGCACTCATGAATAGAATAGTGTTGGGACTCTATAATATAAGTTCACAGAGGGGAGTAAGCCCAAAGATTTACATAAAGCTTATATTTTTCTTGAGGCAAAGCCTTTGTGAAAAGATTAGCATGTTTGTCTGTGTGTACGCACATAATCCACATTGACCTTTCCTATTGTAGAGAGTCTCTCCTTCAAATAATGAGCATTATGATGTGCTTTGTGCAAGCATGGAACACTAGGTTCCTTGTAACTTTTGAAGCATGCTAATTGTTGATGAATATAGTTGTGGTAGATTGCTATCCTCCACCCAAGTTAGTCAAAAGTGGTCTAAGCCAGATGCACTCAATAATAGTTGTGAAAGATACCATGTTCTCAGCCTAAGATCTCAAAGTGGCCGTTGGAGGTTGCTTCTTAACCAAGATATCTAAGTTATCGAGCCTAAAACAGAAATTAGTAGTGCACTTGTGTGTCATAGCAATTAGTCCAATTAGATGTTGAAAAAGCATGTAAATTTGCTGGCAATAACCCCCCGTCGGAATAAAACAACCCAAAATCTATAAGTAGAGAGATCGGAATAACTTCCTCCTAATGCATAGACCTTGGGCTACACATAAATCTGCTTACTTGCCAAACTGCATAGTGAATATCGCGCCTTGTAATGCATACATAGACCAAGCAACCACCACCACATGGTTATAGAGAGTGACACCAAAGTAGTGTCCAACATGATGAAGGCTAGCTTTCAAACCTATCTCCATAGGACTAGCAATAAGCTTGTAATCTTCAAGACCGCATCTACACAACAATGTACTTTGTCTAACACAAAGGAAGATTACCATAAACCTACTTAAACGAAATGCCGAAGTTATAATGCGAAAGGCCCAAATTTCAAAAGAGGCATTGAAATAAGCCGAAAATTCAACAATATTTTCCTCCTTTGGTCCACTGAGCAACAAGCACAAAATAAACCACAATGATAAACAAATTCCGTCATTTGTACCCTTGACATACAAAGTGCTCTTAGTTGGACTATTCTAAAAACCATGTGCAGCCAAGAAAGCATGAATCTTCTCATACCAAGCACGTGGAGTTTGCTTCAAAACATACAAACCCTTCTTAGGTAACAAAACTTGCTTTCCTGTTTGTTTTGAATAAACCATGAGGTTGTGCTGCATATACTTCCTCATGCAAATCACCATTCAAAAACACGATCTTTATGTTCAAATGTTGTACATTCCAACCATAATGAGCTGCCAATGCACAAATGCTATGAATGGTAGTCAAATGACAAGTGGGAGCAAGTTTCCAATCAAAATCAATGCCTTTCTCTTGAGCATTACCCATTTGCCACTAGCCTTATAGGGATCAACACCACCTTTGGTCTTGATTTTAACTTGAAAACCCATTTAGTACGAATGGCCTTTTTTCTAGGAGGCGAGTCACACAAAGGCCTATTTCTTTTACAATCGTATTGAGATTGCATGTCGCCTAACCTTCGTCAAATGACAAAGGGTCTTTCTCATCAAACATACTAGACACAACCAAAACATAACAGACTGATGCATAAGAGGCATTTAGAGAATGTGAACAAGTACAAGACGATAAAAGTGCACCCAATTTTCTGCCATGCAATGTTGCACCAACCATTTTAACATATTTGTAGCTTGCGAGGAACGGTTTAGAGCGAGCTCTATTTCCTTAAATTTCATATTTAACGGAAAACCTTGCTCCAAGAGATTTTGGAGCGAGATTTTTACTCTTTCTCCCCTCTCCCTCTCTCTCTCTCTCTCTCTCTCTCTCTCTCTCTCTCTCTCTCTCTCTCTCTCTCTCTCTCAAGATTCCAACCGCAACGATGACCAACTATGGAAAAGACGATGTCCAAGAAGAATTTTATCCCTCTAATGAAAATTGGTTGTGTTTATTTTTCCCAAAATCATTACCCATGTCATCATCTTATAATGATGAAGGATTCGAGGTTATGAGCCCCAAGTTGTAATTCATGCTATTTTTTTAATGCAAATCAAGCCTTTGTACATGAAACTCGGAGCCAAGGTATAAAAGGTAACTTTGTAAAGTTTTGATTATCATTATCATGAATGAGATGGGCAGATAAGGTTTCCTTTATACGTCGTATCCTTCTCTCTTTCTACTGTGATTTTATCTCCTTTCCCAACACAAAACGATCGTCGTATTAAAGTTTTGAGAGCAGCGTTGTGTTAGTCTCAGACAGGTGCATATCTACATTGCAAGCGTCTCGTGAGGTCTGAATGCCGACGTCCTCAACCTTCCAGATGGCTTATCTCACCATTTGATACACTCTAGTAGTCTGTTACTAGATTTGATGGCCTGAAAATATGTAGAAACATGTTTTTTTTCTCTATGACTAGATTTTCAGTTTGATGATATGCTTATTAAGTTTGGAGTTGTTTTGCTAGTGGATGTGTGAAAGGATCGAAGAGATAAAACCCATATCTTTTGTAGTAAGAGTACACATTGATAGTCACTTCAGAGTGTATTGTGTTCAGATGAGAGACTGACAACCTCTTGGCGTGCTTCCATGCCCTAGTCGAGTTGCTTGTAGGTTGCTTGCTTCCCATGTTTGACATTCTAGTCTTGGTTCCGTCTCTTCGCGAGATGTGATAGGTGTTGACCGTGTAGTCCCGAGACATTGGCACCGTTGCTGGAGAACGAGTACCTAAACTAGTGTGGACACATAAAAATTCGAAAGAGTTCCCTGAGTTAGATAAGTTAGTTGGATAAGGTAAAATAGGAGTGGTGATCGAGATATCCTTGATCTTGGTGATTTCATGAGGTGAGTTTTTTGCCACAAAAGTGGTAAAGAGATAGAGTGTTGTTAGTACGTGTGAGAGGTTGGTGCGAAGTTTTGCTGGCTGTTAGAACGACTATACTCGCACAAGCTTAAAACACGCAAGAAACAAAAAAAAATTCAGAGTTTGTGTAGGGAGTTGTTGTTTGAGTATTTTGGTGTTGTTTCTAAGTTATTTTCTCTTTTCATAGGAGTAGGACAAGTAGGAGAATGTGACAAGTACCCTCATCTTGGATTCAGAGTGAGTCGGAAAGACCATCATTGCGGTTTGAAGCTAAGTGTGGTGAATGTTTGAAAAAATGAAATGCATTAAAGAAAATTACGATTTGAGAGCATAGATTGCATGTACAAGTGTATGTCAATACACAAACCTCAACAAAAAGTTCAAAAAATTGATCACCAGCCTCTGTGAGAAAATAACGCGTTTTTTTCCATCAGGCTAATCTGGGGAATTTTTACATAATTTGACTTGACCAAAGTGTTTGAGTTGTGTATTTGAGCTTGTGTGAAAGTTAAGTGCAAAAGGAAGCATAGTTTGTGTGCAAGAGTCGAGAGACAAAGTGTCCGTAGGGTTATCTGTGAGTTAACACCAAGTGGTAAGTGAAAAAGTGAATGTAGACAATGCATTCATTATGTTGGAAATATTGGGAAAGTGGCGCTATATAAAAAAAAAGGGAAAAAAAGAGTTCTTTTGGGCCATCATTGGAAAAAAGCTCTTTTTTTTCCCGAGAGTAGCTCCAAGAGTTCGTCTTTTTACTTTTTCTCGTATACTTGTGTTCATTGGGTGTTAGAAAGCTAAGTTCGGTTGAAAAGTTGCATGCTTACTTTTGCATACTCTCTCTCTCTCTCTCTCTCTCTCTCTCTCTCTCTCACACACACACACACACACACACACACACACACACACACACACACACACACACACATTTGAGTTGTTGAAGGGACGAATAGGAGCTTATTAGGCAAGAATTACAATCAAACTTAACCAAAACTGGATGTACAATATTTTTTGAGAGTGCTAAGCATAGTCCAATTGCCAAAAACAAGTTTGGAATTCAAAACACACGGACTAGGAAAAAAAACTTGTTTTTCTTCCATCACCTAGCCATAGGAGTCAAAATTGGGGTTTTACTTAGCCCAAGAAAGCAAGCTATCAAATCAAAGGTGAATTTGGACTCATAATGTGAGTGTGGAGTCAAATATTGGCTTTCGGACTAAGAAAACTGCTAACATTGGGGTTAAACTTAAAACCAGGCATCCAAACATTGTGAAACTTGGGGAATACACTCAAGGAAAAGGAAAACACACTTTCATATTGAGATATAAGTTGCAAAAAAGTATCAAAAGCAGGATTGAGAGAAAAAGCGCGTTCTTTTCATGAATCATTGTTGAACGAAATTTTTTGGCCAAGCTTTGGACCATTGGTAGATCTTGATGCAAGGATCACACCTATCAAATTCACACGCTTGGGTCCTCATTCCTCCGGGATGATAGAGTATAGCCCGGATTGTTCAGTGCATGGGTGATAAAGTCGTGTTTATGCATGGCTGAGATTGGCCCTATCATGCTACTGATGTCAATGCACGTAAAAAACCTATGCGGTGCAAGAGGTGGGTCTTGAGTAGCGTAAAGGGTTGCCGATGGCGAAGCAGTCTGATTTTTAATTCTCTTGAAGCGTAAATCTTGTAGTAGTTGAGCTTGTTCTTTGATAGTGCTATACGTACTAGTCACAAACGTTGTGCTAGGAGTGGTTGGATTTGCTAGTAATGGTGGAGTTTTTGGTACCCATCGATATATCACTTCCCCTCGATGTGCCTTGAATCATCTTTTGGTACCCATCGATATATCACTTCCCCTCGATGTGCCTTGAATCATCTTTTGTGGATAGTTAGTGGCTGGAAATGGGTTAAGTGACCACCAGAGACCATTAGAAAGCTAAACAATTGGGATTGGTGCATGAATGCATTTGTAGGAGAGTGTTGACAGAGTTGGTGTGAAAATCTTGTCAAAGGCTAGGAGGTGGAAAAAAAACACATTTTTTTCCTCCAAGCAGCAAGAAACACTCATTTTTGGCAAATGGTGATTCCAAGTAGTGGTTTAAGCTCTACATAGCTAAATTTGAATCAGGAAAAATTTGTGGTTAAGGTGTGTTAAGTAGAGAAAGAGTGCCAACTTGACTTAACTCAACCAACACTTTGGTCTTGTGGAGTCTTGTGCAGACAAGGAGCCTAAGGCTGTGTGAAGTTGGAGCAAGGTGGAAATGACTAAAGGGTCTACGAGTTCTAGGTAACAAGTCAGGTTTTACTTCCATATATTGTTCATGTTCTTAAGGTTAGGAACTTGGTATAGGTCACGTGAAAGACTACCAGGTTGACTTTGAGCATTTACAGACAGTTCAAGAAGAGGTGGTTTCAGACACTTCATTTGAACAAGCGTTTCCCATCTTCATGGCCAAATGAGCATTGGGTATGAGTTATCACATTGAAGGAGATGTGGCTGGAATCTCAAGGAGTCCATAACTTAGGTTGATTGTGCTCTTGCACTACCATTACACTAATGGTAAAGGAGCCAGGATTTATGTGGGTGCCCATAATAGATGCTATGTTTGTGAGGACTTAGGAAACCCCAAATTTTGAGAGATAGTCAAAGTTGTGGACAATGGAGACCGATACAATGATGAGAGAGGGGTTGCCTATCTAACCTTGTAGATGCAATGGGAATGATTGGAACCAAGGATAAAGTTGATGAAGGGGTAGAGAGACCTCCTTTGGAAAATGACCCAAGAGCTAAATTCATAGCTATGAAAGAGCGTGAGAGAGTGCTTATTGATAATCCTAGTATGGGATAGTATAAGCTGATAACCAAGGAAGCAAAAAGCTTTTACATCAAGGAAGACATAAACCCAGTGAAGCTTACGAACATCAAGAAGATGTACATGTATGTCTACCGGTTTGAAATGGGAGAACAACCTATTTTGGTAGACAAAAATGGACATGAGTATAGATACGCGTATGTGACAGACATGGAAAATCTTTCCTGTTGTTGGGGGAACCATTTTCTACCATCTACTTGAATCAAGTAGCCAGGAGAAAGCCGGTCGAGAAAGAGGTGAGCTTTATGGATCAAGTTACCAAGATTCCACCACATGCAGAAAAATCATACATGATAGGGTTGGGGGTACCAAATTTTTTGGATCTAGTGATAAGTGTCACTTGTCAGGACACCCGAGCCTATGAGAGGTGGCTATGCGGTTGTTAAAGGGGCATCCACACCACACCACACCACACCGAGTAAGGAATGCTAGATGTGACTACGAGAGAGGTACCTAGAATCGCACCTAGACCACTAGTACATCCAACATATGAGGAGATTGTCCTAGGAGCTCCGGGAGTGATGAGATACGTCACTGGGCCAAGGCCTATGCGTCCATCTCAAGTCGTAAAATGCATGACATCAAAGTATAATGGATCAGAGGATCCCCATAAACATTTTGCATTGTTTAAACATGTATTAAGAGCTAAATATGTCACGAATTTCCACATTCAGTTTGAAGGATTTGGCTTAAGTTTGGAAGGTACCACCCTTATATGGTTCCAGCCTTTGAAGAAGGAAGATTATGAAAATAGAAAGGCATTATCGCAAGACTTTGTGGAGGAGTTTTCCATGTAAGGAATAAAACATAATATAGTGTCGCAAATCCATTCTTTCAAACATAAAGATAATGAGAGGGTACGAGAGGCCACCTTGCGATTCAAGCAATATATTTAGAGATGCCCACAGAAGAGAAATCTCAGGAAGACTGCCAATTACTTCTGTTCATTGAAGGGATCAAGAATGAACACCTCAAGAAGGACTTGAACTTGAAAAAGTGTGCGACATTGGATGAGGTCACAAGCGATGCTATCTATTTAGTAGACTACTACAAGATCTATGGAGAAGCATCACAAGACAGTGATACTACCTCAAATGATACACATTCTACTACTAATGGTACAAATACAGCAAGGACGACACCTATACAACATCTACCAATGAATATTGAGTAGCTTACAGATGAACTTTTGAGGAGAATGGGGCAGAAGTTGGGAATCCAAAACCAATGAGTGCCGCCTTTGAGACGTTGCTTGACGTGGAGGAGATCATCCGACCCAATAGTTTATCATGTTTTCGCAACTATATCCTTGCTTGAAATGGTGTGCCATTGAGAATAAGTGGACGAATTATACCATTGAGGAATGTTACTATGACAAAGGCCAAGTCAAGGAGAGGCCCTATCATCCCAACCTTCAATACCAGCTAGGAGTAGAAAGGTCGAGACATGTGATGGGGCACCAACCCTCGCTGTTGGCTAAAGACCAAGTAGCCGTGAGGTTCGTGTATCCAGACCAATACTCCAAAGAGAATGCCTTAGTGCTAGTACAAAAAGCGACAAATGAACGGGGAAATAACCCTAACAACACCGTGAGTGTGAAATCTATAAGGAAAGCCATGAGGGATAGAATTTGATCCCAATACCATTACAAGATAAAGGTTGTTATAGGTGAGCTTTCACTAGCTCGAGAGCAATCACAACAACTGACAAAATCTTTGTCTAGTGTCATACTAGAAGAAATACCAGAGATTGAACAAAAGTCAAGCAAAATAGAGCCAAGAGATGTGATTATAGGCAGTTCGGTCTTAGTTGATAAGAAGTTCAAGCCATTGGAAGCAATTTTGAAGGCTTATGAAGTGAGACTGGACAACCAACAAAAGATGGAGCATCGGTGGATGGCTTATCCCGATGCAAAGATAAAAAAGCTGAGGTTGGAGATGTTCAAAAAGATAATTGAGACTGCTCAAGCACTTATGGAACCTCCACTAGCTATGCCGACTCAAGCTAGGATAATACCTCAACAACCTGTTGAGTAAAAAAAAACAAACAAGAGCAAGGAGGCCGAGATTTTGGTTGATGAACTGGGTTAGCACAAACAACTCAAATGAGAAGATAGTAGACCACGGATCCAACATCCTCAATGGATTAGCAATGTGTCTACTTGTGAATATGGAGTAGTTGAACAAGTGGTAGCAAACACAATAGATGAATTTGTCTACCTTATACCTCCTATTGTACCGAAAGTCAAGGGTAATTGGCTTGAAGAACTTTGGGATGCGGTTAGGAAGGCTAGAGATGAAATTCATTAGTGGGAATTGGCACCTATAGCAAATGTCGATCATGACACGTGCAAGGTGGACTTTGAAATGCAATCCATGTATGGTGACCAAGGAACGAAAAGATCATAGGATAATAAAGAAGAAACCCTTGAGGAGTTTCCTACTTAGGACCCTATGAGGAGAGATTTGATATCACGATCCTACCATTGCAGCAAGGAGTTCATAAGCCAATCACATATTCTCAAGGATTGCATGACTTTATGTCAACATCGGTGAGGTGTATGCTAATGGTGGCTGAGTTGCTAAAACTCAGACCTCAGATGTGGAGAGATGTTGGTAGCCGCATTTGTCTATGAAATGTACAGAGATTTCCAAAATAACATGGTGATGCTACCCATGATACCAAGGGAAGCATACAATCTTGCAAGGAAGCTTCCAATTAAAGATGCACTTGAGAACGACATATAAGTTATCGCTATGCAAAATAGACACAAGAGATCATGAGCTCTATATCATCATCACAAAAGAAGGCCGAATGGAGATTACCACATTAAAGAATGCTAAAGTTCAAGTGCGGATCACCTCAGAATTGATTTTTGAAGTTGTACACTTTTCAGATGAAGGCGCTCCAATGAAAGGCAAAAAAGAGTAAGAAGTTGAAGTCTTTGCACACGGAAAGGACCAGGAGCTACATTTGCACATTTGACATGCCATGAAGCTGAGCTGCCAACTAGGATATTTATGAAATTATTCCACATTGATGACAAAAGGCCAGATCGCTACACAATGCCTAACCATATGGTAGCTACAACGTACACTTGGGAATGGAATCAATCGATAATGATCAAACATGCTCAATATATCTTGGATATTTTAACAAAAAAGAAGAAACACACAAATTTGATACGTAGCAACTCTAGGGATGCTTATCAGAATTGCATACCAAGCCATTGGTGCGGCTTAGAATTTGCTTAAAACTCCCTCCCAAATGGACTAGATTCAATATTTAGAAGAGGGAAGCAGCAAAGAGGCTACCAAGTCTGGACCTACTTAGACTATAGCCCAGACAAGGTCAAAGAGGAAATTGCAAGAGTCTGACACTGAACAAGAACGTGATGATAGAAAAGGGAAGAAGCCTATGACTGCTAACAAGTCCATTAAAGAAGAAAAAGCACAAAAGCAAGCTCAAGAAGAAAGATTAGCCGAGGACTTCAAGAAGAAGAGAGTGGACGAAGGTGACTTTGTAGAAAAGTGGATCACCTAGAAACTGCAAACTAAAAATTCCATGTTTCAACCAATATTTGGGAGGAACTTGAATAATTTTACGCCCAAATGGAGAGAGAAAATATGGAAAGAGATGCCAAAGAGGCTAAAATTACCAAAGCATGAGAGAGGAGATGTCATAAAATCTAATATCTAACCAACCCAAATGATTTTCTCATATTAAACTGATCATTTAATATGGGAGAATAAATGGGAACAAGGGTTATAATATAGACATGTGCTTATGGATCTATCTCAACACGAGGCCAAGGTTAAAGGGGTCCAAATGAGAGATGGTCTGTCAAAGAGCAAGGCTAACTAATGGAGCTGAAAGAACTTACGGTTAGCTTCATTAAAGACCTCCAAAGGTTAGTGTTAAAAGTCCTTTGACCTTTGACAAAATCTAGGGCTGTGCTTGAGGTGGGAACCAGGCCCAAGATTGAGGTGCTTCTCATGCTTGATGACTAAGGTGCTTGAGGTGCTTAATGACTAAGGTGCTAAGGTGCTAAGGTGCTCCATGACTAAGGTGCTTGAGGGGCTTAAGGTGTCAAAAGTCAAACTAGATCCCTACTCAAAGGGGGGCAAGCCCTGATTGTAGGGGTATGAGAGAGAACACACACACACACCCTCACACAAGTGGTCTAAAGAAGCAACAAGGACACACGTCAATCTCCTCTCCATGTTGCCCTCACGATGTGCCTAAAGCTTATTGGTTGGTCTCTCAAGGCGTCCAATGATAATTTAGCTAATTAAATTAATTATTTATGCATTTATCAAGTCCTCTCCCTCAAAGGGGGAAGGGGGACACTTAGGGGCTTGCTTGCAGGGTATACTCTCTCCCCCCCCCCCCCCCCCCCCCCCCCCCCACACACACACACACACACACACACACACACACACACACTTATATACTGTTCATTAGTTATATTTGATTAAAGAAAAACAAAACCCCCCTCCCCCCCCCCCCCCCCCCTTTTAGGCTTCTGCTGCCTGGACCATACTAGGTCTAAAAACTTAAATTGATTGTTTATTTTGGCCACTACTACCGGGGGCCAAGCCCCTTACTGAGTGATGATGCTCTCTCAATCGTGATCAATGTCTACTGCCCTCAGGGAGTAGCGAGGGCGGGCCCTCCTCCTCCCCCCAGACTGTCAATCCCCATTGAAAGCTATGGGCGTGCTACTCGATGCTGTATCTCATACTCATGGTGGAGCGTGCACGGCCTTCCTCTCTCGATACCATGACACTACACAAGGGCAAGACTTGCCTCCTCCTGCTATAAAAACAGGTGAGGGTGCATCTCTGCCCCTCACTTAGCTATTGTGGGTGTGTTGAGTTATTTTGTGAAACACCTCCTGTCTGCTTTCTACTACCAAGGGGAATGGAGCTCTCCTCGGAGGTAACTTAGGTGTTCAATCCTACCTCTGCTGAGTTTACTATTTTATTGCACCATTTTTTGCACATACTAAAGGTTTTTAGTCCTACCTTTTGCTTGGTAAAAGCACTCATACTGTGTAGGTTCTTTTGGCTATGGGCTTCTTGCAAAAACTGTGCAAATAGTATTTTCTGTTGATATTTTTAAAGGGTTGGATATGGTAAAACTAGGATTGGAGCATCCCTGCCATGTATATATAAAAAAATGCTCCTGACCTTGAATTGGTTGGGCCGCCTTTGTGGCTTACTATAGGCTATGTCGATTGCTGCAGGTTCATATACTTATAAGCTTGACTCAATTTTTTCTTGCTAAAATCCTAGACACTATGGCTGGCCGTGGGTCTCTTGTGAATAAAAAATGTTCATCTATGATTGTCTGCATAATGGGGTGGCCTCAGGGCGCAGAGATTTGATTGCTGCAGTACTTCACCTCCACATAAAACTGCTTGTGCATGTATGGCAGTATGTGGGTGGGTATATGGTGGTGAGTATGAGGGGTGGCTTGATGGCCGTTCAATCTACAGTTGGATATGTAGTAAAATGCGGGTTGTTACTGTGTACCGAGTGTATAAATAGTAGCTACAAGGGATGATGGCCAATGGGCCACTTGGCGAAAATAAACAGCAGGATCCTGTCGTTGTGATTACTGGTTTTTTCTATCTAACAGATCTCGAAATCAGTGGGTTCTTTTTTCTGTGATTAACTGGTTGCTTAGCATAATTGGGAGCTCATAGGCCGGACATTGCATATCGTAATAACCTGGCATTTTTTTGAAGGTAAGTATATAGCAGCTCATTCTTTTGGCTTTTGAAATAGGCTATGGGTTGGTATGGCCGGACACTACTGTTCGAGATAATCGATAATAATTTTTTGGATAAAGAAGGTAAGTATATAGCCGAGGATATTTTGGCTTGGGTATAGCTTCCAATCTTTTGGCAAAAAAATGATGAGATTTCAAAAAAAGAAGAAAGGGGGGGAGTCTTGCTACTCTCCTAACTAGTTACATTGTTGTCGTATTGGTTGTAAAAAAACGAGGTAATCACCACCAGCATCTATAACCTCTGGTTAACAAAAAGACGTCAGATTTCGCATCTCTTTTCCTAAAAAAGTACCTTTGGTACCATGGGTTCTACTGATTGAAAAAGGTAAGTACATGGTTGCTTCTTTATGCATAGTCACTGAGCGGTGGCTCTTGGTGTTACTTTTGATGGACTCCACCATAGTCTATAAAGTAATATGAAAGACTGCTAACATACTAAATGAATAAACTAGCTTGTCTAAAGTAATTAAACCTATAAGATGGACATGGATAACAACTGATATAGTCCATTGATACCTGTAAAACACATCCAAGGCTAATAGAATTGTTGTCTTGTTTGGATGGATGCAGGTAAGGACTCTATCTTATCTTGGATGGCTTTCTTTTCTTTGGCAAGAAACCTTTCTGTAATGAATTACTCACTGAGGAACGGGAAGTTCTTCTACTTCTAGTCTTACTGAAAGAGGATCTCTTTCTTACAATCATTGTACCTAAATAATTCTAATACTGAGTTATTTTTGTACATATCAGTTCATTTATTCCTTGGCTAGATGTCTTTTGAATGTAAAAATTCAATTATGTTTTATTAATTAAGATTTAAACAGCTACACACACATCCTATACATAAGGTTTCTCCTTTTCGGGGAAACCGGGATGCTGGCCTAGGAAATTTTCTTAGGAATGGAGCTCTAAATTGGACCCACAGTCGATAAATCCTTCATTGGTAGACTGGTGTTAGGTGGCCCCTTTTAGACTCTTTTTCTAGGTTCCCTGCTCACGGCTACCATAGTCTATGACTTTGCCGGTTGAAGGTTTGCAGGACCAAGTATACTTTACAATTTAGACACTTTTTTCTAATCTTTATGTCACTTTTTTTCAGGATTGCTCAACATAAATTCAGATGGATATCTGATGCCTCTAATTGCATCTTCACAGATATCACCAAAGATATTACTCTCTGCCTTGATATTATTCTCACAGAATTTGAACTCATTTGTGCAGAGAAGCAAAAGCAAAAATATCCAATACAATCCCTTATTGCTAACAAAAAACGCTACAAAAGTCACACTTAACCTTCCTCAACATATCTTCCACATCTTTACAGCTGACATTACACAATGCTATGAAAACATTCCACTTAGTGGAGATCTCGGCCTTAAGACTGTTTTAGCTAAGGTTATTAAATTAGCCATTTCCAATGCTAAAAAAAAAAAGTATCCTTTTATCTCTCTATCCAAGAAACCCAGATGGATTCAAGCATCTCACTCCATACACCCTCTACACTTCAATGAAACAAAGCTTGCTCCTATATCTTCTGGCTGCTGAATAACTGCATTGTGATTGCAGGCGGCTACTGCTTTAACCAATGCTTTGGCATCCCTATGGGCTTCTCTTGCTCACCTCTTATGTGTAACATCTACCTTGCCTTTTTCGAATACAAATGGTGTCTTAAAAACTTGGAAACTAACCATAAAATACTTCCATTGTTCAATCATACTTTTAGATATATGGATGACCTACTGAGTGTTAACAACAGAATGTTCTCTAACGAGATTGATCAAATCTACCCCCACTGCTTAAAGATTGAGCCTACCTCCCTCCCAAATGATCCGACTGCTGTTGAGAAATTTTGCAAATCAACCCAATTTCTCAACCTTTCAATTTCCCTTCATTCCCCGTCTACAGGCGGATATGACCTTAGATTTATCTGGAGAAAGGATCTTCTTAAGCTTCCTCATATAGAATTCATTAAAAGAAATAGCATTAGGCCATACAAAGCCTCTATTTGCTTCTATATTGGCATACTTTACTTTATTTCTTACTCGTCATCTACCTCCTCTTTGGCTTGGGAAGAGATATCTGTGCTAATAAAAAAATACTGCCGGAACGGATTTAACCATAATCAGATCAGGAATACCATCATACAATCCCTCATTCAACATAACTGGCTTGGGCTATTGTTTCAAAAAGAGATTCTCATCCCTCTCATTAGGTAGTAGGCCCATACACAATGGGCCTACTACCGACCCATTGTGTGTGGTGCCTAGGTTAGGGCGGGTACACACACACACACACAAACACACACACACACACACACACACACACACACACACACACACACACACACACACACACACACACACACACACACACACTTATATACTGTTCATTAGTTATATTTGATTAAAGAAAAAATTCCAAAAAATAAAAACAACCCCCCCCCCCCCCCCCCCCCCCCCCCCCCTTTCCTTTTTAGGCTCCTGCTGCTTGGACCATACTAGGTCTAAAAACTTAAATTGACTGTTTATTTTGGCCACTACTACTGGGAGCCAAGCCCTTTACTGAGTAATGATGCTCTGTCGAGCGTGATCAATGTCTACTGCCCTCAAGGAGTAGCGAAGGCGGGCCCTCCTCCTCCCCCCAGACTGTCGATCCCCATTGAAAGCTATGGGTGTGCTACTCGATGCTGTATCTCATACTCATGGTGGAGCGTGGCATTCCTCTCTCGATACCGTGACACTACACAAGGGCAAGACTTGCCTCCTCCTACTATAAAAACAGGTGAGGGCGCATCTCTGCCCCTCACTTAGTTATTGTGGGTGTGTTGAGTTATTTTGTGAAACACCTCCTGTCTGCTTTCTACTACCAAGGGGAATGGAGCTCTCCTCGGAGGTAACTTAGGTGTTCAATCCTACCTCTGCTGAGTTTACTATTTTACTGCACCATTTTTTGCACATACTAAAGGTTTTTAGTCCTACCTTTTGCTTGGTAAAAGCACGCATACTGTGTAGGTTCTTTTGGCTATGGGCCTCTTGCAAAAACTATGCAAATAGTATTTTCTGTTGATATTTTTAAAGGGTTGGATATGGTAAAACTAGGATTGGAGCATCCCTGCCATGTATATATAAAAAATGCTCCTGACCTTGAACTGGTAGGGCTGCCTTTGTGGCTTACTATAGGCTATGTTGATTGCTGCAGGTTCATATACTTATAAACTTGACTGGCTTTTGTCCTGCTAAAAGCCGAGACACTATGGCTGGCCGTGGGTCTCTTGTGCATAAAAAATGTTCATCTATGATTGTCTGCATAATGGGGTGGCTTCAGGGCGCAGAGATTTGACTGTTGCAGTACTTCACCTCCACATAAAACTGCTTGTGCATGTATGGCAGTATGTGTTGGTGGGTATATGGTGGTGAGTATGAGGGGTGGCTTCAGGGCGCAGAGATTTGACTGTTGCAGTACTTCACCTCCACATAAAACTGCTTGTGCATGTATGGCAGTATGTGTTGGTGGGTATATGGTGGTGAGTATGAGGGGTGGCTTGATGGCCGTTCAAGCTACAATTGGATATGTAGTAAAATGCGGGCTGTTTACTGTGTACCGAGTGTATAAATAGTAGCTACAAGGGATGATGGCCAATGGGCCACTTGGCGAAAATAAACAGCAGGATCTTGTCGTTGTGATTACTGGTTTTTTCTATCTGACAGATCTCGAAATCAGTGGGTTCTTTTTTCTGTGATTAACTGGTTGCTTAGCATAATTGGGAGCTCATAGGCCGGACATTGCATATCGTAATAACCTGGCATTTTTTTGAAGGTAAGTATATAGCAGCTCATTCTTTTGGATTTTGAAATAGGCTATGGTTGGTATGGCCGGACACTACTGTTCGAGATCATCGATAATAACTTTTTGGATAAAGAAGGTAAGTATATAGCCGAGGATATTTTGGCTTGGGTATAGCTTCCAAGCTTTTGGCAAAAACATGATGAGATTTCAAAAAAAGAAGAAAGGGGGGGAGTCTTGCTACTCTCCTAACTAGTTACATTGTTGTCTTTTTGGTTGTAAAAAAACGAGGTAATCACCACCAGCATCTATAACCTCTGGTTAACAAAAAGATGTCAGATTTCGCATCTCTTTTTCTAAAAAAGTACCTTTGGTACCATGGGTTCTACTGATTGAAAAAGGTAAGTACATGGTTGCTTCTTTATGCATAGTCACTGAGCGGTGGCTCTTGGTGTTACTTTTGATGGACTCCACCATAGTCTATAAAGTAATATGAAAGACTGCTAACATACTAAATGAATAAACTAGCTTGTGTAAAGCAATTAAAACCTATAAGATGGACATGGATAACAACTGATATAGTCCATTGATACCTGTAAAACACATCCAAGGCTAACAGAATTGTTGTCTTGTTTGGATGGATGCAGGTAAGGACTCTATCTTATCTTGGATGGCTTTCTTTTCTTTGGCAAGCAACCTTTCTGTAATGAATTACTCACTGAGGAATGGGAAGTTCTTCTACTTCTAGTCTTACTGAAAGAGGATCTCTTTCTTACAATCATTGTACCTAAATAATTCTAATATTGAGTTATTTTTGTACATATCAGTTCATTTATTCCTTGGCCAGATGTCTTTTGAATGTAAAAATTCAATTATGTCTTATTAGTTAAGATTTAAACAGCTACACACACACACACACACACACACACACACACACACACACACACACACACACACACACACACACACACACACACACACACACACACTCACACACTCATTGTGTGAAGTGAAAAGTGCAAGAGCTCCATCTCCTTCTCCAAGCTTGTTGAGAAGTTGAGAGCCTATACCAACACTCTTGACTATGGAATGCAAATCCAACCAAGAGCCATGCTCCAATGCTTAAGCTTTCCATCTTCATTGCATCACCTAGGTCACAAGGAACACAAAGATTGTATTGTACCAAGTCTCTCTGGATGGGAGAATCTATAAAAAAACCTTTTGCCCATAGCATGGAGAATCTGTTTTTGATAGTGATCTTATTTAGTGCCCTGTAGTCAACACACATGCGATAGGTACCGTCTTTCTTTTTCACTAGAAGGATTAATGAACAAAAAGGAGAGGAGCTAGGCCTCACCATCTCTTTCTCAACTAGCTCATGTACTTGCTCTCTTTTGTGAAACTCGATAGGGAGGCTTATTGGGCGGTGAGCTCCCACGTAGAAGCTCTATTGTATGGTCATCATCCCCTCGTTTGGGAGGTAACTCTCTAGGGATGTCATTGAAAAAATCATCTTGGAATCTATTCAAGAAACTAAACAACTCTAATTCCTCTTGATTCCTACCACTTTCATTTAGTAAAACATTAGGATCATTTATGGACTCTTTAACAAAAACCATGTATGCAAAACTGAGCTTTTCATTGACTTATCAAAAGCAAGCGTATTTACAAGGGGTATAGTATGACTCGACTCATTAGAATCTATGTACATGTTCTTTCCCCTGTAGTTGAAATAAATTCTCCTTTCAAGGAACTTCATATTGGCAGCTGTGCGCTCCTTGCCGCACTGTCGAAGCAGAGGACTTGCCGATACACCGTGTACGAGCCGCAGACGGCTCCAAGCACACAACTAGTTTAACTAGTAAGCTCAAAGAGGGCAATGGTGTGTCACTCACCGCCTTATGCTCCTTCCGTAGAGGATTCCTCGCCGCGAAGAAGAGGGAGACGCCGCTACGCCGCGCTCAACCGCCTCGCCGCCGTCGTGCCGCCGCAACGCTCGATCGCACACACACTCTCACACACTCTCTCTCTCTCTCTCACACGCACACACACAAGGAGATGGTGAAGGAGAAGGTGGAGATGGAGCAAGAGCAGCTTCTATTGCACAATGAGAGAATGACTCAATTTTAGGTTTAATTGGCTTTTATGTGAGCTCACCCCATTCACACTTGGACGCCCATACTTAGCCAACTAACCCTAGCATGTTCGTGTTAGAGTGCGCCTCTCATCGGCGATCACTCTACCTTTCCCTATTGGACCGACAAGCCCGGTGCCTGACTCTACTTAAATAAATAATACGGTTACAGTGTCCGTCGTAGGCGATAGGGTGTCCGTGAGCCACGAGGGTTAACATTGCCCCCCTTCCTGATGTAGATTCCGTCCTCGGAAGCTATTGAGTTGAAGCTTGGTATGTCCATGTTGTAGAGCATCTAGATTTGAATCTGCAAGGCAAAGTCACTGTTTTAGCAAGCGGAATTATATTGCCATAAATCATGAGGGGAATGTAAAGTACATGTGGAAATGAGGAAATGCAAGATTTATGAAATGTTGGACTGCCATTAAGGACAAATAAATTGCACTTTGAGTAAATTAATTGATCAAGAGTTTTGAGCTTATGGGTGAGTCTATCAATTAGTTAGCTATGACTAAGGTTAAAACAACTACTCTAGTACTAGCTAAGCTAAGAAGATTATCTAAATGCAAGATTCCCTAATTATGCTTTTCAGCTTTGATTAGCCAACTCGCTCTCACAACTGCAAACAAAAGCTTGAAATGTTAACTGTAAGCTCAATGGAAGTCTTTTAATTTTTTTTTAAATTATTTTTTTAAATACTTTTTTACTTTGGGTCACAATCATGTGACTTGTGTGCTTACTTTGTATGTCCGGGGTTTTTGCTTCTCAAGGAAAAGCGCCCACACTGGGAACCTCTAGGGCTCTAGTACCATAGACAATACATGTGAGTGAAGTACCAATTCAAGCCAGGATTTCTCTTCCAGCGTAAGATTTTTCATTTGTGGCACTTATGTTTTTTTTTTTTTTGCTTCCATTTCCTTGGTATTCGCACTAGTGTTTTTTGTTGTTTGAGTGAGCAAGCCTTTCTCTGCCTAAAACATTCATAAGGTCTCAAATACTCGGATAATTTTATTAGCTAGGCCTAGTGGTCAAGTAAATGAGTTAACCTAAAGTCACGGTCTCCTAATCTCCAGGCTCATCCATAAGATTAAACTGGAGTTCAATCAACTTAAGCAAAGACAAATTTATACATCTATAATGGCAGATAACATCATAACTATTGCACTCAAACAAAGAATGAAAAATCATTATTAGCAATTACACATATCCACCAACATGAATCATGGAAAGTAGTACACTTGGAGGTATGGAGTGGCTCATTTCGTTGAAGCAGATGTCCTCAGCCATGTGGATGGAGATCCATATAAGTCCTACCTAACACATCCAAAAACAGGCACTATACCTCTTGGAGGCATGTCAGTGTGAAAAATTAAAACTCCTAAAAAACAAACTCAAAACACAATCTAGACCCCTAACCTACCTATCTGTCACCCCTTTTAGAATTAAGGAAAGAGGATATTATATAAACCGGGTGGCCACCCTAAGGCTAGGCCTCTATCCTCATCATCTAGATAAATAAAATCGTTGTCCGTGAGGCCATAGTCTTCCTCGGTCTCTATTAGTTCCTCTTCATCATCCTCTTGTGCAAGCATGCTAATCAAGAACCTCGCGATGTGTGGATACTCATCTTGTGCAAAAGAATAAGCATGTGCCATTGGAGACACATTCGCTACTGGGTAGGGATCACTAGTTAGCCATAGACGTATCAGCCATTCTAACTCCTCAAAATTTCTCTCACATGCAAGGCTCTCTATCAAATCCCATTCGCAAGAAAGTATAGGGTAGCATACGTAGAACACTTGAGGAAAAGACAAAGGGTACCTTTCATCAAAAATAGAAGTGCATGCCTCTGGTGAAGTAGCCATTTCTGACAAGACAGATAGATTTGGTTAGGCCTTTAAAACATAAGAGTTGTTTTTGTGTGTTGCTTGAATTGACACGGTGAATTTGGACTTATATGTAAGATCTGATAGGGTGCTCTCTCGTTGCTAGTCGCTCTTGCTCTTTACTATTTTTGTTTTTTGTGAGTATAAGGCTATATATATACATTCCCTAAGATTGGAATTGAGAGGTCAGGGAGGAAGGTTGAGAGGGGAGCGAGTGAATGATTGATGTTAGCAAACACTCCCCCCTTCCTTGGGTAGATCATACCTTTAACCAATAGTTTTCGACCGCCCTATGCGTTTCATCTAGTTGCAAGGGTGGTAAGGTACTCTCCCAGGATCGAACTTGAAGTGGTTCATCAGGTGATTCTTGAACACTGGGAGGTGTGGATTCTTTCGTGCTTGTATGGATATGTACAGTGGTAGGTGGAGGTTGTGTCGAAGCTTCTATTTGCGTATAGGAACTACATGAAGAGCAAGAAGCTTCATTTGATTTCCCTGTTCCTGAGCTAGGTGGAACAAATCGTTCTTTCTTTGGTACCCAAACTAGCTCTAGATCGGGTGTGTAACATTCCATGATTTTTTCTTTTCCGTGATTTTCAATTTGTTTTGGAGCCACAGGATTGGGTTTACATGGGCCAGGTGACAGGTAAGAGTACACTTTACGTTTGGGCACCCAGATTTGATCATTCCCTTCATAGTATCCTTGGGCTTCCAATAGTCGTTTAGGAATCCAACGCAACGTTTGTTTACATTTCTTGGAGTGAGTGGGATGGTTCTTACTAGGTTTCCGTTTTTTTGCATCAACCATGCTCACTACAGAGGCTTTAGGGACCCACTTGTATGTTTTCTGTGTTATATTAGGATGGTTCTTGTGTGTCTCAAGCTTTCTTTCAACTACATCAGTTGAAGCTCTAGAGAGTTGGGCTATGGGGACGTATGGTTCAACCTCCTGGACATGCAATGTCTTGGGTTTTATCTCCTTAGGCAATATCTCAGGGACTATGGCTTGAGTGGTAGGGCTAAGAGTTGGTTTTTGCGTTGTAACACCCCCAGTCCCCCAATCAATAGTGCATTTGGTGGCTATCATCCACGTGCGGCCTAGGTTTATATTACCCTCCCTAGTTCTAGTAGGCATGACCAAAAAGTCTTGAGCTACAATCCCATTGTCATAACTGACAGAAGTGTGCCAGATTCCAAAAACCGTAGTTTTTTTCTTGTTGACACCCTTGACTTGGATAATACTCTCAGATAGAGGTGGCTTCCCTAACTGACACCACACCCCATAGGATAGCAGATTATATTTAGCACCCGTGTCCAATAAGGCGTTATATAGCACTTTTCCATAGGCACTATTTAACTCAATAGGGTATCGTAGAGGTGTGTCAGAGTCCAACCCATCCTCTTCGATTTCCACGTGGAATGCATTTGTGACTCCAAGGTTAGCCTCTCGTTTTTGTCTTATACGTTGTTGTCGCTCCTTAGCCTTAGCTTGAGCTTGTATCTTGTTTAACTTGGTTTGTGCTTTGGCGGCCTTCTTTTGATGAATGGCCCGTAGTTCTTCTTGGCTTAAAGGATCATAATATCTTTTGAATTTACTCCCATTGAGGAATCCAATGGTTTCAACTCCATCAAGAGTTTCCACACGAAGGGTACCTTGTGGGGTAATTTCACATACTCTATATGGTCCTTTACCAGCATATTTCAACTTTTTCTTCTCTTTACGTACTCCATACATAAGGATTTTATCACCAACTTTGATGTCCTTGTCCTTCACATGGCGATCAAACCACTTCTTTCTCCTATCCTTTTCCACAAGAGCATTTTGCACAGCCAACTGTCTCTCTTCGTCTAGTTTTTCTAAGATATATAAATGCTCAGTTAAGGGGTTACCATTCCATCCTTCTTGCGAAGCTACCCTAAGACTAGGAATGACAAACTCCCAAGGCATAACCGCTTCTTGGCCGTATACCATTTTGAATGGCGTACAATTAATAGCCACTTTATAAGCAGTACGATAAGCCCATAGAGAAGATGTCAACTTCAAATCCCAATCAGTGCGATGAGCTTCTACCGTCTTGGTTAAAATAGAGATTAGAGTCTTGTTGGTGCTCTCGGCTTGTCCATTAGCTTGCGGGTAATAAGGTGTAGACTTATGGTGGGATATCATAAAGGTCGTGGTAAGCTCTCTTATTACCTCATTTATAAAATGGGTACCATTATCACTAACAATTTCAAAAGGGCAACCAAATCTTGTGATAATGTTCTCAAAAAGAAACTTAGCTGTTGTCCTCGCGTCAGCTTTTTGTGAAGCCTTAGCTTCAACCCACTTTGTTACATAGTCCGTAGCAACTAGAATATATCGAGATTGAGTGTTGCGAGCTGCGGGACTAATTGGACCTACAAAGTCTAAGCCCCATTTTTCAAATGGTTGGGTTACTTTAATAGGATGTAAGGGCATTCTGTCTTTGCGCTGTGTGGTCTTGTAACGTTGGCACTCATCACACCCTTTTGCAAAAAGTGATGCATCCTTAAATAAAGTTGGCCACCAATAGCCTGATTGCAGCACCTTTCTAGCAGTCAGGTCTCCTGAAAAATGTCCTCCTGCTATGCCCATATGTGCTTCTTGCAAGATATACAAATATTCATCCTCGCGGGCACAACGCCTAAGAATATCATCCTTGCCTAATCTATACAGAGTTCCGGCAATCAAACAATAGGGTTCACATTCTTTTACTAGCCTTTGAGCGATATCCTTACGAAGTTCCTTGGGTGGAAAACCATTAACTAAAAAGTTAAAAATGTTCTCACTCCATTCAGGCATAGTCTCAACTATGAATAGGGAAGTATCGGGTAATTCATCATCAACTCCTGTAGGGGCTTCACCATTGGGTATGCGAGACAAATGATCAGCCATGACGTGCCTTTTACCGGGTCTCACTACAATCGTGAAATCAAACTCCAGAAGAATTAACAACCATCATGTGATTCTTCCTGTGGAGCATGGCTTGTTTACCAGATACAGCAACGCTTGATGATCCACATAAAATACAAACTTGTTTGCCAGAAGGTAGTAGCAAAATTTCTTTACTGCATAAACCATTGCCAAACCTTCTCGCTCTGTAGTGGTGTAGTTCCTTTCAGCATCGTTCAATTGACGGCTTGCAAAGCTAATGGGATAGTCCAATTTATGTTCTCCTGGTTGAGTGAGAACACACCCAATAGCAAAGTTTGATGCATCAATATGCACATGGAAAATGACATCCCAGTTAGGTGTCCTTAAAATCGGAGCACTTGCTAGTGTTTTCTTCAATTGTTCATAGGCCTGGTCACACTCGTCAGTCCATTTAAATTCAATGAGAAGCTTGTACAAAGGACGTGCTATCTCAGCGAAAAATAAAATAAACCGTCGATAATAACCCACGTGTCCCATGAACCTTTGAACTCCCTTGTAATTGGTTGGTGGTGGTAACTTTAGAATCACTTTAATTTTGCTCTCATCGGTTGAGATACCATTCTTGGATACTATATGCCCTAAAATAACTCCATGCTTGACCCAAAATTGGCATTTGAACGGGTTCAATGAGATACAATATAACCTACACTTTTCAAACACCTTCCGCAAACATGATAGATGTTCTTTCCAAGAAGAGTAAACACAAAGGTCGTCTAAGAAAGCTTCACAAAACTCTCTCAAATATTCTTTAAAAGCAGTGTTTATTAATCGTTGGAATGTAGCAGGGGCATTTGTTAAGCCAAAAGCCATCACACGAAATGCAAACACGCCAAATTCTGTGATGAAGGCAGTTTTAGCTTGGTCCTCTAGCGCTATCGTGATTTGGTTGTAGCCTGAGTACCCATCTAGAAAGCTATAAGCTTCCTTGCCTGCAACTCTTTCGAGTACATGTTCGGAATATGGTAGGGGGTAATGGTCTCTTCTAGTAGCTGCATTAACTTTTTTGAGGTCCACGCACACCCTGAGTTTCCCATTCTTTTTTGGCACGATAACTATTGGAGACACCCATTCAGAGTGTTCAATAGGATATATGAACCCACATTTGATAAGCTTTTCTAGTTCTTCTTGAATGATCTTTGCGTACTTAGGATTCATCGGGTAGGGTCTTTGTTGTACGGGCTTCGCAGTGCTAATCATAGGGATTGTATGTTGGACCACAGAAGGTGGAACACCTTTCATATCATGGTATGTCCAAGCGAATACATCCTTGAATTCCTTTAGAAGCTCTTTGAGGACCGCCTCTTCAACTTCTGTGAGGTCTTGGGCAATAAAAACAGGTTTTGATTCTTCACCGGGGTCAGCTAATTCTATTTCTTTAACTATTGCCGGACCATCATAGATTCCATTATTCCCATCGATAGGTATTCTTTGGGCTTTTGTGTACACAACCTTTGCTTCCCCTGTGGTGTAAGATTTGAAATGTTCTGGTGCAGGATGCAAGTCTGTGGATTCTGGTTGTGCTTTGGTTTGTGCTTCCATTTCTGCTTTCTTGTGTTGTCGAGCTAACTCTTGGTTTTGACGCCTCCTTCCAGTGCGGCTCAACTTTGGCTTGTCTATGATCTCTAACTGGGCTATGTCATGGGGTTGTGGTCTACACCACATAACATTTTGGAGATATTCACCCCAATTGTCTACCAATTTTCGATGAGCATCACATGCCCCTATATAACTGAGCCATTCTGCTGAGGATCTCTTCTTTTTTATCCTAGCACGTACATTGGCTCGATATCGATGCCTCTTAAGGTTTTTCTTTTTCTTATTTGAGACCTGCTTTTGATTTGCATTTAGATCTGGCTCACTAAAGGAGTCCTCGCTGGTGTCCTCTTCACTCTCAGGGGAGCTATCATCGGTTGATGTGCTCGGTCCTTCCGAATGTTTTGCCTCTGAACTTGCTCCACTCTCTAATTCATGAGATTCAGAATCCGTTTCACTCTGGGAGTCAGTGTCCAAGTCGTGTTGGTCAAAGTCTTCTATTGAGCTATCGGTGTCACTGTCAGATTGGTCCACAATTGCCTTGCCCTTAGAAGATGCATGTATGGCACTTATCATGTTCAGAGGTGCAATTTGTGGTACCTCTTCCCCCTCTGGTGTGACCCAAGTGGTTCCTCTATTTCCCCAGGTATCTATGGTTGCAGCTAGGTGTACCCAGTCTACGTTGTCTGATTCCGTCATACCCGGTAACACATCCATGTAAGGAGAATCTTGGCCAATGTCTGTATCCTTCTTACAAGTGTAACAATATTGTAGTGGGGCCGAGTGAACTGTGGTGTCAGAGCGATGATCAATAATGGTTTTACTCCCTAAGGGGTGTACCTTACCAGTCACCAAATCCACTCTAAGGACAGAGTCTTGGAATTGCAAATAGACATGATTTTTAGACCAATCATGAACCATTTGTGCTTCCCTCATGAATGGTCGTCCTAAAATCATTTCATATGACATAAGGTGTTTAGAGAAATCCATTACAATGAACGTATGTCGTACCTTGTGTCCTAGAACCTTGATCTTAAGATCCTTGATCATCCCCATAGGTTTGGCTATGGTACCATTTTCCATCTTTACCACAATGTTAGTAACATTGAGGCGGGGTTTTCCCATGGATTCCCAACAATCTTTTGTAACGATGCTAACTCCCGCACCACCATCAAGAATTCCCTTTATAGTTAATGCCTTGGTAGTGATGGGTAGGGTCGCATTAGACTCGTCGCCTTCAAAATACTGCCCTAATTCGTTAATGGGTACCTCGATCACAGACTCGTGTCCATCTAAGTCAAGTGATTGCACATGATTTTCCTCATCAATCATAATCGAGTCAGGCCTATTTGGCTGCGCAAACTGTGGTAATCCCGTTCGTAGCTCTCCGTTAAGGAATGCTCGAAGTGCAAGGAATAACTCAGGATCTCCATACGGCTTTGCTATGATCGTGGTTCGGACCTCAGAAGACATGAAGTCCACTAGTTTGGCAACATTCATTGGCATTTTGCAGGGTGTAGGTTTTTGACTAGGAACTGGTGAGGATGGAATCTCATATTCCTCAATGGGATCAGGTATTCCTTCGTTAAACATCCTTTCCAACAAGAAAGGTGTATGCTCACTTTCTGATGTCCCGTCCTCACTCCCTTCTTGGATGATACTAGATATGGCTAACGGTCTATGGTTCATGTGGGGTGGATGAACTTGCGTGGGAAACACTATGTCATGAGTTTTGACATGCATGGGTTCTGGTTGTAGTTTCCTTTGAGTCTCCTCCACTAAACCTCTTAGATGTTTCACCTGCTCAATCTCGTCTACTGGGTTTGGGTACGTCCCAATCTTCTTTTTACGATTCTTCCCTTTTTGCCCCTGCGGTTTATCTTGGGGGTCTTGGATTGGATTTGGAAACACTTGTGGTGTTTTCAGAGGCTCTTTATGGTTTTCTCTTATTCCGTTTTCATTTGGTTCCATGTTACGGTTTTCTTTGTCTGTCTTTCTCTTTGTGGTATTGGTTCTAGTCTCCATTGTCTCGATTGAATCTGAATCATCCTCGAGGTCATTCATATACACGGGGTCATCTCCTGTTCCTATGTTTGTTTTGGAACTTGGCTTTGAATTTCCCGTATTCTGCGACCTCTTCCTTCGTGTCTTCTTTTTCTTTGCTTGGATAACTGACGCGGTATCTCTCTCTTCGAGGATATGGCCTCGCCCTTGAAGCATGGACCGTGTAATCGCATAAGCGGGTGCGACGGGTGGTATTGGCGATGTCACGCTAGCAATTTCGACCAAATTTAGGGGTGTGATTTTAGGCGCATTTGGGTTATAGGGGCATTTGGCAATCAAGTGATCTATGCCACAACGATTACATGTGAGTATTGGCATTGCAGACGTGCTCCCTTGATTCATTTGCATCTGCGCAGCATTCTTTTGCAGCCTAATAGGGCACTCCGCTGCCCGATGTGGTCCACCACACTCGTAGCATTGAAGAGGTGGCCTCCTAGCCTGGGTGTTGATATTTTGACCTCTGGATGCGAGAGCAGCAGCTTGATAAACCGGCTTGACTTGCCCCCAACAATCTTCCATGTAGTATATAGGACACTCTTCCAATGTATCAAGTCCGTAGGCAATACTAGTGTCTATTTCCTCCTCACAGCCATCTGCATAAGCATTAGATGGCTCACAACCCACTTGGTTTATAGGGGCGACCCTTGGATGCGGGGGCTGCGGTCCTAGCACAGGAGGTGGTAACGGTGTAGCTTGTACAACATTTTGAGATCTAGGGACCATGTGTTGCGGTAGTTGCTCAACAGGTGGAGCAGGCATCAATACAGGAGCTCGAGATGCATCCGTCCAGGCTACAGGTGGTCTATTTGCCATCATACGTTTGATCATTAAACAATCCTTAGCTTGGTGACCATACCTACCACATGCGTTGCAAGTTCCATTAAATTTTACTCTAAACGTAGGGCACTCACTAGTGCTATGTGGACCTAAGCAAATGGAACACCATTGTTGCTCCCTTCTTGGATACATGTGACTATTTTGAGGGGGTCGATTATCCTTAAGAGACTCTTGGATTGCCTTGGTGAGGTCTGTCAAGAATGTCTCAAATACCTTTGGCTCATTGGCAATGGGCTTTGCAGTCATGGGTTCATACTCAATGGCTTGTGAGCTAGTGGATCTCGTGTTGGTAGACACCCTCATGCTTGCTATCATCAAGTTGTCCTCCAATTGGATTGCATTGGCAGTGACATCTTCCCAGGTTGTGATACCTCTAATCACTAGTCCATTATAGATTCCTTCATTCCTCAACCCTCGAATGAATCGATCAAGCAGTTGGTTATTGTTGAAGCGCTCATTTACAGGGCAACGAGAGTTTAAGTGCTTTAGACGACTAATGAAGTCCCTTACTGACTCTCCTTCCTTACGTTCGGCCTTCTGTAGCTGAGATGCTACACCCCAAAGCACACCTTCTCGTATGTACTCCTTTAGAAACAACCTTCGAAGTCGTCCACCCTTAGGGTCCTATACCAATCTCCAGCCTTCCCACTTAATGTCAAGCTTAAGGCATTGCACTTATGTAGTTCGTTGCGTTCCCCTAAGGAATCACATACTTGTTCAAACACTTCAATGTGTTTCCTAGCATCTTCGTCCCCATTGAATTTTTGCGTGAGTTTGGCAATTTGTACTGCCTTACTTCTAGGCTCTCTATCAGATGCATGACGCATATTTTCCGCGATAGATCGACCTATGGTTTGAGCAAACACTGCCAAGTCACCTACGTGAGGAGGTAGGGCCGGTGGAGGTACTCTTGGAATCATATGTGGGAGAGGGACGGGTACCGGTCTTGGCATATGTCTAGATGATGCAGGATATGGAACATAACCGGGCATAGGTCCACTCGGATAAGGGCTAGGGAGCGGCACTCGAGGAGCATAAACAAGTGGTACAATTGGAGGTGTGGGGGGCATGTGTGCATAAGGGGCTAGAGGCACATGCGGTCGAGGCCCCATATTAGGTACTACGACACTAGGTAGTGGCACTGCGCTAACCGTAGATGTCATCGGTACATTCTCTGTCAGGCTTATCCCTGGAGTGAGCACTGTGTTTTCCTTAATAGAGGGTTGAGCCACATCAGGGAAGCTAAAGTTGTCGCTCGGAGGCTCAGATTGCATAGAGACCCCAGGTGAAATGACGTAAGATGGGTCCATGGGGCTCATTAGAGGAGTCTCCATTTGTGATAGAGTAGGCTGTTGAGCCTTTCTCGTATCCAGAAATCTCATGGGGCCAGTTGAGAGTATATTTACCCCTCGGTTTTGCCTTTCTGATTGAACAATGCCATGGATAACATTACAGATCATTTTCTGTTGATCTTCGATGCTCGTGGCACTAGAGGTGGATTGTACAATCTCTATCCATTCTACATGGTAGGCGTGGCCAGAGTGTAGATCCGTCAACACCTCAGTGTGGAGGTCGTATGTCCAATGATCATTAATGAACAATCCTTCTAGAGTCGACGTGTTAACGGTTTCTTGTGAGGTAGAAGCAATGTTGCTCCCCGTGGTTTTACTTGTCACCAACGGTACTCTAGAGGGAACTTCTGAAGGAGGCAGCTCAACAGGGCCTTCTTGGTAAGAAGTTGGCAAGATATCCACATGGACACTCTTTGGGGGTGTGGGGTCCACGTGCGATGTGAAAGGAGAGTCCACTTCTCCACCCCCTTCGTGTGCTTCATTTGCATCAGGTTCCGAGCGAGTAGCTCTACCTAATGTTTCCATGAAACGGCTAAACATACTAGTACTAGGTTGTGGAGCTTCGGGAGGTGCATGGCCTTCTCTCTCAGTGTTTTGGGTAGGGTATGCTTCCATGATTTCTGAGTCGGAGGAGGAATCACTAGCGGCTATTTTAGGGTCTTGGGTGGTGCTACCTTGTGTCCCCGCTGAGGGTCTAGATCCTATCGTGGATGGGTAATGGGTGTCCGTATGAACAGAGGCACCCTCAATATGCTCGTGTTCTAGCACCCGCCCAGAGCGTAAGTGCATGTGCTTTTGATACCCTAAGGTGTCAAAAAGCTGCTCTAGGAGTCCTTGTGACTAGTTTTTAGCGTGTTTTTTGTTTGTTTTTTTTGCTAGATTTTTTAGAGCGTGTCGTGGAATGGGCCGTGTGATAGCTCAAAACGAGCGTATCGGTCAGAGGGTCGTGCCGTGCTTTACAGCCCTCCGTTTGGTCACTCTATGCCCTCAGAATCCCTAAAACTGTCAATTTCCAGTAGGGAACTAGGCCCAAACTAGAAAGTCTAAGGGTGCAAGTGGGAAGAGAAAGGAGGAGAGTGGAGGACTTGCCCCACATGCTCTCATTCTCTCTTGAGGGAGTAGGGTATATATATAAGAGTGAGTCTAGTATATCACATAAGACTGAGGACTGGGGCTTGGGCTTGGGCAAATGATCCCGATCCCGATCTAACTTTTATACAAACCAACCCGTCCGTTTTAAAACTCACGTTTTTTATTTTCAAAAATTTAACCGCCCACTCACTCACTCACTCGCGCTTTTATTTTCCGATTTTTTTTTTTAAAATTCAATTTTTTTTCTTTGATGCAGAAAATGCAAAAATTGAAAACGCAGAAATTGAAAATGCAGAAATGCAGAAATGCAGAAATTGCAGAAATTGAAAAAACGCAAGAAATGCAGAAAATTGAAAAAACACAGAAAATGCAGAAATTGAAACTTGTCAGAACCAGAAAATGCAGAAGATGCAAAATCGCAAGAAATGCTAACTGTGCAGTGCAAACCAGAAAACGTAGAAAACGCAAAAAACAGAAATCTCCACACAACTACACACACTCATTCCCTGCCTTTTTTATGATAGAAATTGCACCACAAGAAAGCGTAAAGTGCTAACCGAGCTTAGTGTAGGGCATATCCCCGGCAGCGGCGCCAAAAATGTGCGCTCCTTGCCGCACTGTCGAAGCAGAGGACTTGCCGATACACCGTGTACGAGCCGCAGACGGCTCCAAGCACACAACTAGTTTAACTAGTAAGCTCAAAGAGGGCAATGGTGTGTCACTCACCGCCTTATGCTCCTTCCGTAGAGGATTCCTCGCCGCGAAGAAGAGGGAGACGCCGCTACGCCGTGCTCAACCGCCTCGCCGCCGTCGTGCCGCCGCAACGCTCGATCGCACACACACTCTCACACACTCTCTCTCTCTCACACGCACACACACAAGGAGATGGTGAAGGAGAAGGTGGAGATGGAGCAAGAGCAGCTTCTATTGCACAATGAGAGAATGACTCAATTTTAGGTTTAATTGGTTTTTATGTGAGCTCACCCCATTCACACTTGGGCGCCCATACTTAGCCAACTAACCCTAGCATGTTCGTGTTAGAGTGCGCCTCTCATCGGCGATCACTCTACCTTTCCCTATTGGACCGACAAGCCCGGTGCCTGACTCTACTTAAATAAATAATACGGTTACAGTGTCCGTCGTAGGCGATAGGGTGTCCGTGAGCCACGAGGGTTAACAGCAGCCATGCGGTTCAACCATGGTGTCCCTAAGATAACATCCTCATGTTGGAGAGGGGAGATGAAAAATTCCTCTTTGTTGATGTAGCTTTGGACATGAAGCCTCAATTTCCCAATCAAGGGGGTAACGGATGCGTGTTGTCCCTTGAAAGCCCCATCGACAGTCATAATGTCTCCCATATCAAAAGCCTATATGCCTAACTTAGTGGCCAACTCCGTTGATATGAAATTGTGAGTAGAACCGGGATCAAAAAGGATAAAGGAGATCATGCTCCCTTACCTTTCCTCAAGCATAGGAAAAGGATGATCCTTTGCAATGAGTATCCTCTTTTGGAGCTTCAACCATAGAAGCCCTAGGTGACTCATTCCGTGCATTTCTTTTGGGGCAGGTGCGATAGCAATGTCCTTGCTCCCCGCACTTGAAACATTTGTTGTCTTTGCAAAAACACTCTAACTCTTCAAGAGAAAGTTTATTCTTACATTTGTAGAATCCTTTCTCCTTGGTCTTGTTATTATTGTTGCTAGAGTTACCTTGGAAGTGTTTTGAGCATTGTTCTTCTCTCTAGGCTCATTTAAGTCTCTAGTTTCCATGGGCTTAGAATTCTTCCTAGCCCCTTGTTGGAAATTAATTTGTGAAGCGACCATAGTATGGTGGATGACCTCAGTGATGGTTCTAGGCTTTTGAGAGTTGACATACTTGGCCATGTCTTCAGGTAGCCCATCACAAAACTGTTGTTTTTGTTCTCCAAAGTCTATCTTTTGGTAGACTGTAGCTTTGAGATGTAAATCCCAAAACTTGTCCACATACTTGTGGATAGACTCGTTGGGAGATAGCTTTAAGCGTTGCCATTTGGTAAGAACTTTGTCGTTGGTATCGCTTGCAACAAATTGCTTCATTATGGAAACTCTTAGAGTTTTCCATGTCTTTGGAGCTTCCACATTACCTTGTAGACTAGCCTAGCCCACCATTTTCTGGTAGATTTTTGAAAATGCATAGCTAACATGTCGTAGCTTAGAGGACTCCGTGAATCCCTCATCTCCAAAGGCTGCATCGAATTGCTAGATGAGGCCAAGACTTTGTCCCTGGCACCAAAAGTGCCATGATAAGTGAGAATAAAAATATTATTTCCTCCCTCTTTGAACTTCTTGAGCTTGTAGGACCTTTTCTAGGGAGCGTAAGACTTCCGATGTCCTCTCCTCTTGAACTCATTAGGAGATAAGCCATAGCTTTGATTGGAAGATGAGGAAGATAATGAAGATAGAGAAGAGGGTGACTTTTTTCTTTCCCTTTTCTTCTTTTGATTCCTCCCTTCCTTCTCGGAATTACGAGGGGGAGGACTATATGATGACCTTTTCCTATTGGGAGGAATCGGAGATCGTCATCTTCCCGGAGCCACATCTTCCGAAGGGTTTGGAGATTCACTTCTTTCTCTCTTGTATGATTCTTCTTTTGGGAGTCTCAACAAGAGGCCTCCTAAGCTCTCTCTTTTCTCGGGGAGTTTGGAAAATCCCATGGGTGCAAAGTTGTTGGGGACAACTTCGGCTTGTAAAGCGGGGTTGCCCATGGCTTGTTGCAACCTAGTTGACAAGATAGTTCACAAACATGGAGGCATCATTAAGTAGCACCTTTTCATGTGCAAAATCAAAGCCGTCAATATTCATTATACTCTCTTTATTATTGTCATCCATGCTAACTAAATTTATGTATATGCTACTTTGTTCTTGGGTAGCCTCAAAACATTAGTTGCTACTCTTCTTAACTTTTGAAAATTAGCACTCAAGCAGCCACCCATGGTTTAGAGACTGTTAATTGCAAAAAGTAGTGGAGAGGGTCTAAAATGCTTTGTTGATATAGTTCCTGTGATTGCTAGTAGCTCAATAATGGTTAAGCCAAAGGCAAGCCCCGAAAGACTCCATTATTAAGTCTACAGTTCCCAACGGTGTACCTCAAACTTTGTTCATTCCAATCGGGATAATAAATCCCTGTGTCAATTACCCTCCTGCAATGAACAACTCCAACCTTTCATGGACAACTTAAGGACCTCTCTTCTTAAGAAATAAAAGAGAAACCAATTACTCTGATACCAATGCAACAAAAAAGGCTAATAACATTGATTGTAGCGGAATTAAAGTGACAGTAGTGAGCATTTCCTTAAGAGAATTCTTGATGAACATAGGGAGAGTACTTCATTGAAGATAGCAAAATAAACATTATACCTAGTTAGCTTGGCATGAAATTTACTTGCAAAAGAGAGTGAGAATTAGAGAAATTGACAACAATTGAGGACCAAATTTACTTGGAGTCGGTTCCCCCTCCAAAAGGCTTTTGTATTATAGGTTCTCCCATAAATAGAGACTTGGTACAATACATTATTTGTGTTCCTTGAGACCTTGTTGATACCATGAAGATGGTAAGCTTCATGCATCAATATTATGCCCATAATTAACTTGCAATAAACATGAACTTGTCCGCCGCCTCAATCCCAAGACCTCAAACACCTCCAAAGGTGAAGAGAGCTACTAGGGAGTGAGGGAAGGAAAGAGAAGAAGATGTATTCTTACGAGAAAGAAGTAGTCTCCTCAAATATCATTACTCTTAGATCATAGCATAGCATAGTAATGGAAATGAACAAGATGATAAGCTTTGCTTTGAAGGTTGACTCTTGGTTGGATTTGCATTCCATAGCCAAGGGCTGTTGGTGTAGGCTCTCTATTTCTCAAGCTTGGAGAAGGAGATGGAGTTCTTGCTCAACATATGAGAGAATGTGTGAGTGTATGCCCAAAAAGGAGGCCCCCATCTCCCTTAGCACTAGCTTGCACCCTATTGGCCCATGCCAAGGCCTAGTCAATCATTGGTTTTGGTCATAATTAGCAATAGAGGTAGCATTTGGATGAGCGTCCCGCTTTCCCCTTTTGAGAGAGAGAGATTTATTATTTATTTAATTGAATCTAAATTCTCATTGGACCTCCCTAAAGGCCATCCAATAGGATTCAGGCACACTCTAAGGGCAACATGGCTAGGGGCTTGACATGTGTCCTTTATGTCTTTTGTGGAAAGGGTGGCTCTTGAGAGTGTGGGAGTGTGTTCTCTCTCATGCCCTACCTTTAGAGCTTGCCCCCTTCTTTGTAGGAATCATGTTTGACTTGAACACCTCGAGCACCTTGGTCATCAAGCACCTCAAGCACCTTAGTCAGTGAGCACCTCAAGCACCTTAGTCACTAAGCACCTTAGTCACTAAGCACATTAGTCACTAATCACCTCAAGCACATGCCTAGCTTGCCTAAGTTCTAAAGTACCTAAAGGTCCTAGGTCTAAGTACTTTTAGCATTAACCTTTGGAGGTCTTTAATGAAGCTAACCCTAAGGTCTTTTAGGCTCCTTTATCTGCACATTGTTCTTCACTAGACCATCTCTTCTTGAGCCCCTTTTGAGATGTAACCATCTCTCCTTTTGGCCCCATGCTGAGGTAGGTCTAACAACACATATCTATGTTCTAGCTCTTGTTCCCTTTTTATCTTTTCATATTAAATGATCAGTTTAACATGAGAAAATCATTTGGTAAAGTTAGATAATAGATTTTATGACAATGTGTGTCACAGAGCTCTCTCTCTCTCTCTCTCTCTCTCTCTCTCTCTCTCTCTCTCTCTCTCTCTCTCTATACACAAAGGTCTCTCTTTATCTCTAAGCAGAGGGCGAGGTAATGGGCAGTGTGGAGAAGCACAATGGGGGAAGCAGGTGATGGTCACTGTGGGAGCAAGAGATGGATCACAGAGTGAGGGTGAGCAGAGAGACTTTTCGTAAATTCTTGGGGGGGGGGGGGGGGGGGGGGGGGGGGGGGGATCTCATTAATTGGTAAATTTATTTTCATGTGTGCCATTACAATAGGTATTGGCTACGTTGACTCAAATAAGGAAAATGCTATATAAGAAGGAATCTAGCCCAGATTTGTTAATCTAGCAAAGGGAAAGGAGAAGAGGTGGCTGCGACTAGGGATGGAGCCAGACAACGGGGAATGTAGGCAAGTCCTACAAGTTGTACGCATGGCACTGTGTAGAGCTGACCTAGCTCAAGCAAAGAGGGAACACACGACAACATGTAGAGGTAATACATGTGTGAGCAAACACAAAGACGACAATGAAAATGGGTGCATGAAGGTTGGGTGGTTAGGAGGTTGTGAACTATTGTGAGTTTGTCAGAGATCAATTTGCATTGGGCCTCCCATGGTTGTTTTGCTTGCAATGAAGTTTTGGGATAGAGAAAGAATCTTGAAAGATTTGGAAAAATAAGAATTGAGTAGAGCCAGTATGGGCGAGTAGGAGATGGTAGGTGGTACCCATCGTAGATAATGCAATTTCATTGGAATCTTTTGGAGATACCAACAGCCATGTCTCTCTCTCTCTCTCTCTCTTATTGAACATGGAAAAGATACATGAACCCATAAAAGCATCTATTAGCTCAATATCAAGCCGTAAACTTGTAAAGCTTGCTCTCTATTGTTGGACGGGAGCGACTCACACACCCATGAAGTGCATGCAAGCACTACCTAGATCAACATAATGTCAATCGAGGACACAGATGACACGATAGGCACACGGAGGAAATCTATTTAGCTTGTCAAGCTGAGACCATCCTACACATACAACACTTAGGAAGGCCAACTAAACCACAATCAAGAACCTCACTGCTCTCAACTACACCACCTAGCCACATACACACATGCGGAAGGTAACTCACATAATCATGCCAGATTCATACGAAACTTAAGGAACACCATCCCCTCACTAGGATACACCTGTCCCTAAGATTCTACACTCAAAACCCTCACTCTAAACCCATCTGCGGAAAACGCGTAGGATGACAGAACATAATTTTGAAAGTGCCCGAAACTGAAATTTATGAGTACCTATGCGTAGCTTATGTCGCCACGATTCTATAGACTACTAGCATGCAGAAAACAGGCATCGTTTGATACACTTACGGCCACAAATAGCTCGTAGATGCGTCGGCATGTGTGCTTCGTCTCGCGTGGAATGCTTGGCGTCGTCGCATATCTGACCTCGAGCCTACAGCAATGGTGCAGTTGGATCTCCAATGTGTTGAGCGAGCCGGGCGTAGCGAGAGGATGAAGCTCACGCTCACTCTCTTTCTCTCTCACACACAGTAGACGGCAGCGCTAAGTTTTTGATTATGATAAAAGTTTTTTTTACAAAATGACCTAGGTACCTTGTATACTAAGGCTACCTTACGTTTAACCAAAAATGGGGTTGAAAGGGTCAAATGGCTTTGTATTTACAATCTGGAAGTGCCATTGCACCCCGGCTTCTAAAACTAGAATAACTACTCATTACAAATGACGTTTATAGCCATAATCCACAGCATTTCATAACTCGCAAAAGATAAGACTTTGGTACGAAACTTGAGTTATGTTGTGTTGTTGACCCAGCGGTCAACATTCCCCCCTTCCGCGTTCATGTCGTCCCCGACATGACCTGATTGTCGTTTGTTGTTGGAAAGAAAGTATAGACTATAGCCTTTGCATTAGCTTGTCTTGTTCGTCCAATCCGATGTACATAGTCTTCACATGATTCAGGAAAATCATAATTGATGACGAACTTTATGTCTTTCACATCCACGCTCCGGCTGCAGGATCTGTTTCTGTCATTATAGGTCTACTGCCAGATCTAAATTCAAAAAGAACCCAATGTCATTTAACTTGACTCTTATCATCATGGATAGAGAAAGCTCCATCCATCATTTGCTCCAGCAAATCTGTCAATTCGGAGTAGTTGTGATTCTCAGAAACAACTTCAACAATCTGTAGAATTGAGTGATTGGCTTTCTGATCTTGTGAGCCAATGAAAACTTTGTAAGGATTTTGTAGAAATTGTATGGATAAACCCTTAACTTCTTTAGGCCAAGTTGCACTCCAATGCAAAGTCTGTCTGTCAGGCCGAATCCAGGACTTAATTATTCGAATTTGAGGTTCAAAACCCTGCCGAGCATTCGATGCGCATTATCAAGGACAAGCTTTTGAGATCCTCTGATTACCCTTATGTCTGCTCTTTGTCATTGAGGACTTCTTTGTTCCTGTGCAATCATGTTGTTAGTGTTGTCTGCAGCTTTGTCATTGTAGGCCATTCTTCGACTCGCCATTGAGGGGAAGTATGCTATGGTCAGAAATTGGTGCTCCAATTCATCTGTCAATTGATTTGAGTAGCATTTCCTTATTGTTGATGTAGAAGGAATATGTACAAGAGGATGGTGATAGGTGTCTTTAGATTAGGGTCTAAAACCTGGATGACCAAAGGGAAAAAACCAGGTGGGAAAAAAATGCCTTTGGTATACTCTCTTATTGGAGTTGAGCAGTTGAACGTGAAGTACATGTTCATGAAAGGTGAGTGCTTGGGTGAAACACGGAAAGAGTGCCTGATGCAAGTGCCAATTATGGGACACTCTATATGCATATGAGAAATTTGTCAACAAAAGCATGCAATGTGAAAGAAGGAGATAATGGGTGTTTCGAGGAATAAATGTAGCACATGTGACATCAAAAGATGTTTCAATAGCTTCCACCTTTCCAAGAAGAGTTTTTGATGTAGAAGTTTCTCCACTCGTATCTCACTGTGCTCAGTACGTGAGTGTCTTTTGGACCTTCTCCTTCACTTCACCAAACTTAAGTACTTAGACTTCGACTCTTTTGCTCACCTATACTAGCATGAGCGACACAACGTAAATATGCTCAACTCTTCCAGCTTGAGCAGTACCTAGAATAGCTAAGACGCTTAGACCACAGAGAATATTACTTGAAGCTTTGGGACTAACACCTCACTCATTTTGTGGCGTAGCTATTCGACTCTGACTTATATGACTTGTCGGTTGCATGTTGACACTGCTTTGTGACAAGTTCTTCGGCTGTTGTAGTGGCTACGGAGACATACTTCGTGAAGTTTCATCGTTTCCCTGTACCTTCGTCTCTTTGTAGTGCTCAGACCTTTCGTCAGTCTTTTCTTCATGTGGATTATGGATTTTTTTTTCTTAATAATAAACAAAGAAAATCTTAAAACAACTCAACAAAAGAAAAATCATTCAAATAGAAATCTAAATGCTATGTATACTATACACATGTCCCTAGGGGCTCATATATGGATTTTGTCCCCATACTCCTCTGTAACACTACTATGAGGGCATATACTCTAAATTATGTCAAAAGATTATCACAATAAAACGCAAAAATTCAATGCATCTCACAAAACATTGCCCTCTAATAGTCATAATGTTAGGTCCGCATTTAGAATGCCTCCCCCCTTCCTATTTGGAGTCATCCTTTACGACAGGGTATCGCAAAGGGTATGTGTTGTGCTTGGGAAATTAAAAGTTGTGCCTATGCAGGCCTTGTAATGTAGCCCTATTATTTATACACAGTCAATGCATGGAAAAGATTTATGTTGTGCAAGATGTGGGTATAAGCAATTTGCTTATTGGCATTTGTTGGCGAGGCTTCCTATTCTAAGCAATGTAATGGTCTTTGAAGCTCCTGTATCGTTGCTTGATTGAAGCGACTTGCTCTCTTCTAACTGTACTGTAATCGTAGGAAGAATTGTAAGAATTCAAGCGGCGATGCACTGACAGCAGTTTTGTTGTTCTTCTTTGGGACCCATTTCTTTGCGATTATTGGCTCTTTTGTTGCTGACTCTCGTTTGGGAACCCATACTTGCCCGTGCTTCGTTTGTGTTTGAAGAGACTTCTTTGGGATCCACCTTTTTGTTGTGTGAGTCGACAGTGGTCTTTGCTTCAGCCCTTGTACGCTTGGTTGGGGATGGGATTCAGGCTTTGAAAGTTGATACTGTGGTTGTTTTGGAATCCAAATGAATTCCTGACTTTTTTCTGCTTGAATCAACTTCTTTGGAGCCCAAACCTGAGTTGTGAAAGCTTGAGACTTTGTGATATTCTTACCCGTTCGTGCACGCTTTCTTTGTTTTTGTTTTTGTGTTGGATCTTGTGATTTGTCATTAGAGATCTTTGTCTTCTTGATCCATATCTGTTTTTGGCCGATCTGGCTTTTTGGTATCCAAATTTGTCGAGCTTTTTTGGCTTTGACTTGTTGTCCTGTTCTTTTGACCTGTCATGGTTGTTGCTGAAGGGGTTGGTGATAGTGATGGCATGAGTTGATGATAGGGGATGTCGTAAGATTCATCACTATCGCTACTATCCTCAGCAAGGTTGATTTCTTGTACTTTCCCTTTATTTTTTGGCTGGTAGTGGAAAGTTACTGTCTGTTTGCTCGTGGGTGGTAGTTTCTTGGAGGACTTTTCTAGCCCATTGATTAGAGCATTGTTAGCTCGTTGCTTTGGTCGTATTCCTCCTAGCTAGGTCTTTGCATCCTTATTAGGAGCCCTGTATGAGGATGCTTGTGGTGGCTATGTCTTCATCGAGGACTTTGGAATCCACTTTTGATGCACTTTATTCGTGTAGCGATGACATTGATTCCCGGGTCGTTGATCTTCTTGAAGCTCGAAGTGTTCTACAGAGTCATAGAACTCGTCGTCTTCTTCATCTTTTGATTCTCCACATTTCTTTGTTTGCTCCTTATTTGGAGAGCTTGTTGATGTCTGGTTCTCTTCGTTTTCCTGGATTACACTTACTGCAAAATAAGGAACGACATCATAGCCATTTTCATCACAAAACTTTGTTGTGGGAGCATCCTCCACGCCGCACACGTCCAGAGTAGCCAAGATGTGTTCCCATCCAAAAGGCTCTAACTCTTCTTTAGGAAATGGTTATGGGATATAGTCCATATCCTCTATAACCCGCCCTAGGATACATTCCTCATGTTTCAAGCTACCACATTGTGAAGCTCCACACATCCACAATTCTTTAGGCTTACCCAACCAAGCTGGAAGTTCTGATCCTACTACTGTGGCGGAATCAAACTCCTCAACCGGTGTTCTCGTCACATCCCTATAGCTATGGTCTCTCAAGTTTACCTTTGTTATGGTTTCCATATGTCTCAGGTATATATGGTCATAACCCCAATCTTGGACCATTTTCAATTGTCGCATGAATGGTCTTCCCAGAATGATGTCATAGTTGTTCTTCTTGCCAAAGTCGACAACAGCAAAAGTGTGTTCATATTCGATGCCACAAGAAGTAACAAGTACTTTTTCTAGCAGTCCTAGGGGCTTTTCCTTGGGTCCGTCTGCAAGCTGCAGGGTCATTCGTGTGGATATCAAGGCAGGTTGTCCCCATTTTTTCCAAACCTCTTTGGTTGCAATGGCCACACCAGCTCCACTGTCAAGGATTGCCATGGTTTTTACACCATTGAATTCCATAGGAAGGGTGGTGTTTCCATCTTCTCCCTCGTAATACTCGCCTACCTTGTTTAATGGAACTGTCCTAGTATTTGGTTGAGGCATTTCAAGCTCTTTGATGCCTTCCTCGATTTGAGTCATTGGGGTTTTTACACCAAATTTCTCTAGACATTTACCCACATTAGCCCACATGTTTGGTCTTATTTTGAGCAACTCGGTTAACATTATTGTACAGGTGACTGGGGTAGATGGAATATCTACTAGCCCCTTTGAATCGATGGCCTTGTTGGGAGACAATCTCTTTGATGGGACTGCAACCACATCTAACTTGGTCTCGTACTCTCCCATTTAGGACGGTAGTGTTCTTAGCAAATGGGGTTGACTATCCATAGATTGTACAGATCCTTTGTCGCCCCAACACGATTGCACGTCTAGATTCATTTGAGATCCAGTCTCAAATTCCTTTATTGGTGGTAGAAACACTCCTCGTTCATCACCAGTCTTGTCTACTCGTCTTCTTAGGTCATCGGCTTCATTGGCCTCTCTGACTTGTTTCCACAATTCGTCAAGACCATCTATCTCTTTACAATCCTTAGGTATAGCTTGGTGAAATCCCTCGGAAGAGTTATCCATGGTATTCAGCACTATCCTTGGTTCTAATGCTGGGTCTTTGAGTTTTGGTCTGTGCTCATGACTAGAATCTGGCTCTTTTAGTTCCTGGTTTGGTGGGATTACTTGTGTAGGCATGACACGGATCACATCCTCAGGTTTTGTAACTGGTGGTTCTAGTAAATCTTGGGATGTTTGAATCATTTTCTGGCACATTTCAAACCTGTGCTTTTCTAGTTCCGCATAGGGATATGTCATCCACCTTTGTTCTTGGGTTTGGTTGGTTTTGAGCTTCACATCATAGGCTTTCAAGAGGGCATCTAATGCCTCATTAACCTTCTCTACCAAAACAGATCCTCCTGAACTAGCACTTCTCGGTTTCTCATTCGTGGATGGTTCTTTTAGAGGTTTAACCATCTATGTAAGAGAAGGTGCCTCCTTTTCCTCATGTTGTTTTATCTTCTCCTGAGCTTCGGTAAGATTCTCAGCTAGGGATTTTTGCTCTCGTTCTTGCGTGCTTTCATCCTAGTCTTTCTAGCTTTCCAACTATTTCGTTTGCTCTTGGTTTTCTGACTAGGTGCGTCTGTCTTTGGTCCATCATCTGTCTTTGGACTCATGTCACTTTCCGTGTTCTTTGTCTCTGGATTCTCATCAGCTTTCTTTTGAGCTTGTGTTCTCGTAACCACTTGAACTGGTACGACATTTTCAATTTCTGAGCTACTAGGGAGCTGAACAATCCCTGATACATTTGTCGCGATTTTCCTGATTTGGTTTGGTTTTTTTGGGCAATCGAGGATCAAGTGAGTGATGCCACACTCAAGACAATAGGCATTTACTTCAGTGATCTCCGTATGAGGACATTGTTTGACCAAGTGGTTGTCACGACTTTTGTGACAATCTGTCTCTGGTTGAGGAGATTCTTTTAGCATTTCCTCTTGGCTATAAGCAAGATTTGACCTAGATAAGCCGCTATTTGCAATGAATCGCAATGTCATTTCGTCCATTTCATACCTTCTTTCTTTCAACTGAAACCCAGGAGGTGGAGGTTGTACAGGCCTCACCACTCCATGTGTTTCTCTCACATTTTGTTGCTCCGAAGGGTAGTACTCACTTTGGTTGCTATACCACATTGTAGCTGTTACTGGCGTTGGTTTATTTGATGCTTCCATCGTTGGCATGTATCTCATGTCTACCGGCATTCTAGCACCTGGCAGCGGAGGTTGTTGTCCTAAGACAAGTTGTGGCCTTAAAACTCCTACTGGTCCTGGCGCATTCCCCATAATGTATCTAGGTGGAGTAGGTGCTTCTGGAACAGGTTGTACATACCTCTCCCTAGAATTTTCCATGCTATAATAGCACTCTTCCCCCATATGGTTCGTCCATTTTCTCTCAATTTCACACCACTTCGGCTCTCCCGAATCAGACCTTACAAGAGGAATCAACCTCTTGACCAAGTCGTCGATAAGCTTTTCTTGATCAATAGGTGCCGTTGGCTTGGCAATGGACTCACTTATCTGTGAAACACTGTGCTCAGAGGATGTGTCATCTCCTTGACTCTTTAAGTCCTTTTCTTTGTATGCCTCACAATTATCCACTAGATAAAGAGCTTCTTTGATCAACTCGTTTAGCATCATCCTCCTTATCATATGCAGATCCTTCTGAAGGCCCGCATGTCTCATTCCCTGGATAAAGATCAGCATCAGTCGTGCTTGCGTAGGTAATTCCGCTCTCGGACAGAGCTTAACATATCTCTTGAGTCGTAATGATGCTTTGCGTACTGATTCATTCTCTTTCTGTTTGAATCTATGGATTTGCGAGACCGTGCTGTGAGCAATGCCTTTTGGAGAGAATTCTTCAATAAACTCCTCAAACAGCTCATCTAGGGTCTCAAAATCCCATTTTTCCACCGAGTCGAACCATGTAGCTGCATCATCTTCTAGAGTCAATCCAAATCCCGCAAACTGTGTCGCAAAATCTGAAACTTCCTCCGCTCTAATCACTCTTCTAAAAGCCGTTACATGATCTCTCGGATCTTCATCTCCGGAGTATTTTCTGTTTACCCATTTCTGGACTTGGGATGGTCTAACTCGTCGATTGTCTACAAGTCTAACCAGAGACTCTCCCAATCCTTCTCTCGTTATCGCTCTTGAAGGGAATCCTTGTGGCTCTCTTCTTGGAACTCCTATAGGAATTCTCGTGTTTGGTGGAGGCATTTGTGGTCCTTCATTGACCAAATATATACCTCTTTCTAGTACAGTCTGTGGATTTGTGCTTTCTACAACTCTGTATTCTCATCCATACTTGTCGACAACTATAGATCTCCATTGACAGTCGACTCCGTATGTGTAGACATATAAGAGCTTGTAATCCGTTATCTCTTCTACGCATGGATCTAAGCACCTATAAAGATTGACCTCATTGTCGTCAATGTATCTATATAGTCCTTCACTCTCATGACCAATCATCCAAACTCTCTCAACAAGATGGGTCTTTATCAATTGCAAGTTTGGAAGATCCATTGTGGGAGGATATTCCTCTATCGTCAGGATCTCCAAGCTTGTGTAAGCTGTGTTTGAATCTAGGGTAGACATGATTTCTGGGCTTCAGAGCTTTGGCTTGGTTCAAGTAGACTTAGTCCACTGTGTTCAGGTGCTTTGGTTAGGGAAAAGTCAAAACTATGTCCAAAACCGCAACCGTTTCGTCACAATTCTCGCAAATTGTCGCTTTTAGACACCCCTAACTTCCGGATGAATTTTTAGGCCTTAAATGGTTGCCGTAAGCATACATTTAATTCATGTTTTGCTCTAAGATCTGTAGAGCCGCTATCAGGCTACGTTTTGATATAAAAAGTTTTCCGATCCGATACTGTTTGTGAAAGTTATGGCCAAAACAGTGAAATGCACTTTAGAATGGTCAAAATGAGTCCAAATTCAATTTTGAAAAAAAAGATTTGGGATCTCTGTGACACTGTGAACACTCGTGTATGGTCAAAAGTACAGTTGGACCCTAAAATTGGCCTAGAGACATACTACGCGTAGGATGTCTATATGCTCAGAATTTAACAAAATTTGGTTCAGAGACTCCCCTTAAGTCCAGCAACACAATGGTATGCTTAGAATTTCATTTGGACCTAGAAATGGCCTTGAGACATCCTACGCGTAGGATGTCTTTTTGCTCAGAATGACTTGAAATTTTCACCCCATCTTCTCCTTGATGTGTTGATCACAGTGGTGTGCTCATAAGTTGGTTTGGAGTCCTAAATCAAGCTGGAGACATCCTACGCATAGGATGTCTAAATGCTCAGATTTTGTCCAAACTTGCACTGTAGCTTCCCCTTGATTTGCTAAACTCACAGCTATTTTTACTTTTTGATTCTGACACCTATAGGTTGGTCAAATGATCCAGAATTTGCTCCAGAAGCCTGATGTCTGTTCTGATGAATTCCTAAGTCAAATCAACTCCAAATTGGACCAAATTTGACTAGGAGGCTTATCTAAGGCTATATGATAGCATGGTATGGTCACATGAGAATTTTGGTCTCTGAATCATGCAGTAGACATCCTACGCGTAGGATGTCTTTTTGGCCAGAATGAACCCAAACTTGGACCACAGACTCTCCTTAAGGTGCTGATCACTGTGGTATGCTCAGAATTTTGTTTAGAGTCCAAAATCACACAGAAGACATCCTACGCGTAGGATGTCTTTTTGGCCTGTTTGACCCCAGACTTGTCCCACAGCTTCCCCTTGGTGTCAGTAACCCAGTGGTATGCTTAGATTTGAGTTTGGATGTCAAAAGACCCCAAAACTAGCTGTTCTTGTCTTTTTCAGTCAAAATACTAAAGTCTGCTTAAAACTCAATTTTCTCACCCAAATGAGCTTAAAACTCTCACATGCACTCAAAACAACATTTAGAACATGCCTATGGAGTCATCCTATGGTTTGGTCTCAAAATTAGGCTTTGGACACAATTTGGGTAGGATGTCTAACAATTCTCGTCTTTTGGCTTTGATCTGTCAAAATTTGGTCAAATTTCCACTTTCCATGTGAAAATAGGGTAAAACCTACCTTCTAAACACATTGGTCAACTCAGATTTTCAAAATTTCCACTAGATCACCCTGTAGACATCCTACGCGTAGGATGTCTACTTCTGATTTTTTGAGACTGAAGTGTCCCTAACGCTTCCTTATGCTCTCAGCAAGTGCAAGTATGCTTCACAATTGCAAAAACATGCAAAAATCACTCAATTAAGCCTTTTCTGAAATTTTACGTTTTCTGACTCCGCCTTTTGGCGTTTGGTCAACAAAAATAGGGAAAAACACCCAAGTCAATATGTTACTAGGGTAAAACCTACCCTCTGAACCCACTGGTGCAGTCAGAATTTTCAAATTTGGTCTCCAAAACCCCCTTGAGACATCCTATGCGTAGGATGTCTATGTTTACAGAATTGCAGGTTTTCTTCACAGAACCCTTGCAAATGCTCTTTTATATGCACAACATCAGTCAGTCATACAAAAATATCCACAAAAGCTTGTTTAATGCATTTTTACCCTCAAAAGCACACTTTTCCATGATTTCAAATGCAATCAAGCACTTTAGCAAATAATTCAGTGCTGAATAGCTCTAGATCAGAATCGGATCACTTACCTAAAGCTACTCCTACAAATCATATGGGGTTTTGCATCTATGAGTAGAAAAACGCTTCACTGCCACACACGGACTAGTAAAAGCTTTTATCACCTCACAAATCACTCGACCACCAACAACTACTCTAACCCACAGATCCTAACTAAACCTATCTAGTCGCAGACCCTCGGCAAGACACACGCTTCTTGGCTATCCAGTTGATCGCGGAATATCCTCTTCAGGATCCACTTAAGAAAAACGCTTTCTTTAGCCGAAACTAAATCAAGCAACCATCACACGAGTGTTAGTAGGAAACCTACTTAGGTCCTTGTGTCCCCGACAGCGGCGCCAATGTTGGACGGGAGCGAATCACACACCCATGAAGTGCATGCAAACACTACCTAGATCAACATAATATCAATCGAGGACACAGATGACACGATAGGCACACAGAGGAAATCTCTTTAGCTTGTCAGGCTGAGACCATCCTACACATACAACACTCAGGAAGGCCAACTAAACCACAATCAAGAACCTCACTGCTCTCAACTACACCACCTAGCCACATACACACATGCGGAAGGTAACTCACCTAATCATGTCAGATTCATACGAAACTTAAGGAACACCATCCCCTCACTAGGATACACCTGTCCCTAAGATTCTACACTCAAAACCCTCACTCTAAACCCATCTACGAAAAACCCGTAGGATGACAGAACATACTTTTGAAAGTGTCCGAAACTGAAATTTATGAGTACCTATGCGTAGCTTATGTCACCACGATTCTATAGACTACTAGCATGCAGAAAACAAGCATCGTTTGATACACTTACGGCCACAAATAGCTCGTAGATGCGTCGGCGTGTGCGCTTCGTCTCGCGTGGAATGCTTGGCGTCGTCGTGTAGCTGACCTCGAGCCTACAACAATGGTGCAGTCGGATCTCCAATGTGTTGAGCGAGCCGGGCGTAGCGAGAGGATGAAGCTCACGCTCACTCTCTTTCTCTCTCACACACAGTAGACAGCAGCGCTAAGTTTTTTATTATGATAAAAGTCTTTTTTACAAAATGACCTAGGTACCTTATATACTAAGGCTACCTTAGGTTTAACCAAAAATGGGGTTGAAAGGGTCGAATGGCTTTGTATTTACAATCTGGAAGTGCCATTGCACCCCGGCTTCTGAAACTAGAATAACTACTCATTACAAATGACGTTTATAGCCATAATCCACCGCATTTCATAACTCGCAAAAGATAAGACTTTGGTATGAAACTTGAGTTATGTTGTGTTGTTGACCCAGCCGTCAACATCTATGCACCCTTCTCTCTCTCTCTCTCTCTCTCTCTAACCTATGTCTACCGGTTCATTGAAGACATTGCCCTCTCTTCAATTTAGGATATATAAACTATTGCGGAATTCATTGCTAACAAAATACAAAGAGGATGAGGAGGTTGGGGCCGTATGATGGAGGACAAGCTACTGGGAGGAGAGATTGGTACAAGAGGCAGGCTTCTACAATGATGAACCTCTCCATGTGTCTTTGTTTTGCAGGCTGTGTTGTTCCTCGGGAGCCGGGGGGGGGGGGGGGGGTCACTACAAGAAAAAAATGCCCATAACAATCGGGATTATATTATTCCATATTTTCTCACATTTTTACATACAAAAGGGTGTTGAAAAATGATATTGAAAAAAATAATTATATATTGAATAGGAAAAAGGTCCCTTTATTGGTGAAAAGGGTCCTATTCAATCTATGTAATTCTTCACTTTTCAATAGTATAAAGAAAAATTATATAGGAAAATGGTAATATAGATCCTATTCAATATATGTAATTATTCACTTTTGGAAAATTTTCACCAATAAAGGGACCCTTTTTCATTATATATTGAATTGACAATGATTCAATGAAGGGACCCTTTTTCTATATAATTATTCACCATTGTTATTTTTGACATTTGATCAAATTTGCTTATGTTTTAGTCTCAAAAACCATTCAAAATAAGCAAAAGAAAATAGAACTCTCCTTTGCCTACTATTCTTAGAGTTTCAGTGAAAAGCAACCACTTCTATTTTTGGGTGCATGCATGAAGAGAAAAAGAGAATCCAAATTCGCGTCTTCACGCGCACTACATTTTTTAGCAAGAATTGGCTTCTTGACTCTTCATGAGGAAGAAGAGCACTCTGAGAGCATCCTTTGAAGATGACTTGTTGTTTTATCCCCCTTTCAAAGTCAATGGAGCCATCAAAATCTCCATCACAACAAAGTTGTAGAAGATACACTTTTGCCCTCTTGTATGCTACTTTTGTCTCTTAATCATGGCATACACTCTCTTGATCGTGTTGTTCATGGTCTCTTATCTTCTATATATTTATCTTTTATGCTAATTTTCTCTCTTAATTATGGCATACACTCTCTTGATTGCGTAGCTCATGCTCTCTTATCTTCCATATATTTATCTTTTATGCTAATTTTCTCTTTTAATCATGGCATACACTCTCTTGATTGTGTAGCTCATGCTCTCTTATCTTCTAATGAATTACAATAAGATAAATATATGGAAGATAAGATAGCATGAGTTGTGCAATCAAGAGAGTGTATGCCATGATTAAGAGAGAAAAATAGTATAAAAGAGGTCAAAAGTGTATCTTCTGTAGCTTTGCTCTGATGGAGATTTTGATGGCTCTGTTGGATTTGAAAGGGGGGCAAAACAGTAGGTCACCTCCTAAGGATGCTCTCGGAGAGCTCATCTTCCTCATGAAGAGTCAAGAAGTCGATTCCTACAAAAAAAAAAGTGGTGCGCACAAAGACGCGATTTTGGGATTCTCTTTCTCTCTTCATGCATGCACCCAAAAATAGTACCCAAAAATAGAGTGATTTCATTTCACTTAAACTCTAAGAATCTATACTACCTATGAAGTATATCTGATTGCAAGGAGTCTATAGACCATGGATCCAGTTGGGAGCAAGTGCAAGGCGACTTCAGCTGTTTCATTCGACGTGTCAAGACCTAGACTCAAGCAATATTGCAAGCCGCTTGAAGAGCTTGGGATCGGGTTTCAAGAAAATGCCTTGCAATGAGGAGTGTTGGTGACCTTTCACCTTACCTTGCAAGAATGCATAAAAGCTCATTTTTATGCTTTAGGTCATTGCTATCAGCCTCCCCTATTCAAAGCCATGTCAATCGACTTCTCTCTCTCTCTCTCTCTCTCTCTCTCTCTCTCTCTCTCTCTCTCTCTCTCTCTCTCTCACACACACACACACACACACACACACACACACATAACCACAAGTTGCCACACATAGCTGATCTTCTTGCCATTATATTAAAGGTATTCCCAATGTTGCTCTCTCTCTCTCTCTCTCTCTCTCTCTCTCTCTCTCTCTCTCTCTCTCTCTCTCTCTCTCTCTCTCTCTCTCACACACACACACACACACACACACACACACACACACAACCACAAGTTTCCACACAAAGCTGATCTTCTTGACATTATATTAGAGGCATTCACAATGATGCTTTAGAGAAGGTCCTGTTGCTCTTCGATGTCATGAGGCTCTCTCTCCCCCCCCCCCCCCCCCCCCCCCCCCCCCCCCTCCCCCCTCTCTCTCCCCTTCATTCGTTCGTAGGGTGTTTGTGTTTTCAGCCTTGGCAACTGCTTGAGGTACATAGCACCAAGGGGAAGCTTCATTGTGCTCCATTGATCGAGGCTTGCTGCCTAGCAATATGCTTATGTCCCTTCCACCTATAGGTTTCACATGTATTGCAATTCTAGAACAATATCCTGAATGCTTGTGTGCGTCCTTGAGTCTGATGTAGCAGCCTCGCTACCAAGTGAAACAAACTGCCCTCTTCTATATGGCTACCCGTTAGCCTACCCCAAGGTCTTCTTCGTCCAATAATAACAGGCATTAAGTGAGAACCATATCTCTCTAAAGCTACTTCGTTCCACACATGGGGGGGGGGGGGGGGGAGAGAGAGAGAGAGAGAGAGAGAGAGAGAGAGAGAGAGAGAGAGAGAGAGAGAGAGAGATAATGTTGTCCTAGAGCAGCAATTTTTGCAAGCTCTTTGCAAATAATAGTAGGGATATGCGGTGCTTTGTCTAATCCAACAATGAACCAATCATGTTTCAAGCTAAATAGCCTTTGTGAAAGAGAGGGTGAGAGCCATGAAGTCTCACTACTCAACCAAGCTGGTGGAATCGTTCCAATGCATGTCTCAAAATGTCAAAAAAAAAACTATCATACAATTTGTTAAAGGTTAGATTGTCCAATGTTAGGACATTTGCTATGTCAGCCAAGCAATAGTAGTGAGGCAAAAGCCAAGTTGATTCAGTGGTTGGGTGGGGATATGGTTCAACCCACAATTAAGTAGTTCATTCACCTCCTTATTATTAAAGACAATATTCATATTTTTAGTGCATACATTCCATCAAAATTGATAAAAGTCTTTACAAAATTGCTTGAATTCAAAGCACTTACATTTAGGGGTAAGCTCAGAAGTGAGGAATTCAATAGAGTAGACAAAGTTCTTCGGTGGTGGATCATGATGTAATGCAACATATTGTCACTTCCAAAGATATATTTAAAAACATGTGTGAAGATTGATATGGGAGGAAAGAAATCCAAAATTTTGTTAACAAAAAGGCAATGAACAAGCCTTCCTACATTCTTGTCCGCTTTTAGCAAAGCACGCTTTCCTGTAGGTGTAGCACTCGTTTGAAAATTACAAAGGATCAAAGGTTAAACATTTGGAAAATTGGGAGGATTTTTCCTCTCCCTCTTACAAAGCTTCTAAATTTCCCTTTCCCCTGCGAGAAGTCAGAAAGAGGAGGGGAGTCAAAAAGGAAGTGACAGACTAAGATTCTACACTAGACAATTGTGGTCTCTTTAGAGAGGGGGAGTCTGCAAGGTCTAAGGAGGGCTTGAGAAGTGAAAGTATATGTTTTATCCCTTTAGTTGTGCTGAGATTTGAGAGAAAGAGCCTAGGCTCATCATTTTTTAGCTCATTCAAAGCGTTATACATAAGTGTAAATATACTATATGTGCCCTGACAATCTCCCGGGCCTGTCCACCACCCAGCTAAGAGCAGATCAAGGGGAGGTAGTATTCTTCTCCCGAGTTGGAAAGAGGGTAGAGAGGTGGTTCAAGATGCACCACAATGAGTGGTTAAACCAAAGAATTTTGCTTTCAAAGTTTTCCTTGGGATCCAGTGCCTTGCAAGCACACTTGATGTATGGCCTGCAAATGTTACAAATTGCTCCAGAGTAGAAATCGTTGTTTTGTTTGTCAAAGGTCATGGTACCTTTCGTACGAGCATAAATGCCCGCCATTATTGGACATCTTTTAGAGTTCAAAAAATTCATACTGAAAGGATCCTTGATCAATTCTCCTTTGTCCAAGTATTGTTCTCCTTTGGTAATGTCCAGCTTGCAATGTTTACTGGTTGAAGATGGGAGTCCTGCAATGTATATCCAAGTATCTATGGAGATAGGCTCCACAAAGGCTTTATTCTAAAGTTCCCACAACTGGTGTTGATGTGCCCTGCCTTCTATTCCAATCTATCTAGATGGCAGCAAGGGGAATATCTTAGAGACCCTAGGGACTAGGTCCATCAAAGACTCTTTACTGGTAGAGCAAAGTCCTGCTTGAATTCCTTTGACTGCTTCCACAATTGCTCGATTGGGAAAGAATAGTACTTTGGGGGTTTCTTTGATACGGGGGTTTGAGAGGGGGCAAAAGCTGTTGTAAGACCGGATAGCTTCTTGAGGTAGTTGGAAAGCTCAACATCTAAGGAAGAAACTACACCAAGTCATCTTTGTGCCCCTGCTCCGTGGCTGCCAGGTTGTCAATCCTAATCAATGAAGTGCAAAGAGGGGCATCCCCAAAAAACCCCGAGCATGAAAATGGACCTGGTTGCATGAAGCTGCCTTGCAGCTGTCCTGTGCAGTTTTTGAGTCATCTTTAATGGTCATCATTACCAAGAATTCACAGGTCAATTGCTTGGCGAGAGAGTTGTGAAAAGGGAGGAGCTCCGTGAGCAGGGTGGTTGCTCTTTCTTAACCATGATTATTGGAGTTTAAATCAAATCCCTACGACTTTTGAGGGAATGCTTCCAAAATATTTCATCTTTCTAGGTGATGTGACCACATTTGGATGAGCTAAGATTGGAATCTTATCTCTCTAAGCTATTGTGGATGGTGCAGATGTCGTGGCAACATAGGTAGTGAGCTTGAGGCATGGGAGCTCACAACCGTGCCACAAGCTTGGGGTCTCCATCAGGGGCAGAACACGGGGAAGCGTGGCCCTTTGGAAGCACTATGGGCCTCAACTTACAGGTGGGCAAGGCGGACTGTGCCGTGGGGAAGGCGGCTTGACATTTTTGCTAGGCAACACGGGTGTAGGGTTATGAAGGTCAACAACTAGAGGATTTTTCAGCGTCATAATGAGGATGGGCATTGTGCTATGGTGGGCTATTGAGAGAGGTGTTGGCAAGAGCGGGCTAAGCTAGAGAGCTTTGAACATGGCCAATATTGTAGTGGTAGCCCCCGACCAGAAGGTGTCGTGAAACTGGGCAGATGTAAATGGCACATCTCTCTCTCTATATATACACACACACACACACACACACACCTAGTTCCCACCATTTTCATCCCTTATCTCTCTACCCTCTCTTTTTGACATAACACAAATTGAGGCAGCTGGTCGAGGAATGCATGGCTTAGATATAGGAAGGGCAGCCAAGGGAGGATGAAAGTGGTAGCAATGGTGGATAGGGTTGGCACATGCACTTCTTTTGTGCCTTTGTTAGGCTAGAAAGAAATAGGGGTCCACCACTCTTATGTTTGCATGCTCATTTTCTCCATAGACCCCGATGTGGTGACACCCCCCCCCCCCCCCTCTTCCCCCCTCTTTCATCCTGTTCACCCACGATCTAAGTCATTGGCTATGGCACCAAGGTAGGAGAAGGCCTCTGTGCACATTTTGTTGAAGTTCTATAGATCTAAAAAGAGATTTTGGCACCCTTTTTCTTTGCCAATGTAGTAGTTTCAATTAGCGAACAATGTTGATGAAGGTGTATGTGTGCAAATTGTTCATGACAATGAGCCCGTTTCACACCAAAAATTGGTCGAACGATGGGGTAGCATGTGCCCACCCTAGGAGTCAAAATCTCACCAATGAGCATAAACGAAGATGAAGAGGAATAGGGTAGCCAAGGTTAAGATGTTTCCCTCCTGCATTAGATTCTACACCATTCCTTCTTCATCCTGTCGGGCTTTGTGTTTCCAGAATATGCCCTGGGCATTGGAGAGAGAGAGGTGGACAACTCTTCAACAAGTTGTCCATAATGCGTGTTAACTATGAAAAGAACTAATTAAGGTCATACAAGCACAACTTAATTAAATATTTTTTTTCCACACCTTACAAATACTATGTGTGTCATGGTAACAGCAAGCGAGACCTACTGAAGGCGGGTCACGTGAGCTAGTAGTAGGTAAAGGAGAGTTCTATTTACATTGCAAATGGTTTTTGAGACTAAAACATAAGCAAAAGTGATAAAATGTTCAAAAGTAGTGATAGTGATAACACGGTTTTATAAATAAGCCTTGAAGACACGTGATATATAAGTTTTACATATAGTGAACCCCCCCCCCGGAGTGTTGTTCTCAGCAGATTCAGTTTCACTATGACCTATGCTTTTTCGTGAAGGAGGGAGTTGGAGAGGGAAGATGACACAAGGTCGATGCAGATGAGGAAAGTTGCAGGGCTAGAAGACCTTAGTCCAAGGATTTAACTTAGAAGATCCACATCAGTGGCTTCTCTAAATTAAAACCACGATTATTTAGATGTGAATAACATGCCATGGTCATGACCAAAAGAGGGGTGCATTAGTGAAATAACTTTTCACTTACTCCAATCCTGAAGGTATCAAACCATTTGGAAGGTGAGGATAAAAAGTTCACTATTTCATAGGGGACATTACAAATACATGAAAGAGATCTCTTCTTCTCTCTCTAGTAGATCAAGCGGTTAATGGAAGACGTCTGTATTGCCTACCCCATGACATAATCTCTCTCTCTCTCTCTCTCTCTCTCTCCAAGTATGGAATACTCCTCCTTGATGCTCATAGGCTCCGCTTCTAATCAAACAGGCGTGCATTGATCCTTGCTCACTAATGAAACGCTCGCACTGCTCCTCGCTCGTTGTTAATAGGCTCGCACTACTTGCCATTGCAGCTGAGCAGAAAAGATTGTGTGGCAATCCGAACCTTGTCTGGGTACATTAATAGCCTTGCCCTCGTCGATGACAAGCCTGCCAATAACTAAAAATAAGCCAGAGAGTAAGTGTTTCAATGGAGCTCGTTCACAAGGGTTAAAGTTGGGTCCTTTGAGTGATAAGGTTAAAGTTGGGTCTTTGAGGTAGCTTTTCAGGCAAAGTTTGGGATCCATCCTCCATACCAAGTCACCGTGTGTGGGTACCAAGTCAATACTCAAATCCAACTCCCGCCCAACATACGAGCAGCCCACAACTCTTGCCCTCTCAACTACCACCGTCAAGGAGGCATGGCAAAAGTCACCACTCCCAAGACCCCCATGAGAACATGGCCAAGTTTTGCCATTGTTCTAGCTGGTCCGAGAAAATCAACCACATCGAGCAACTCTAGGTAGCGCACGATTGGGTCATGGAAGAAAATCATGACCTTAAAGTTAGCCTTAGCAAGATTGAGGCAGGATTTGATTCCATGGACGATCTCGCTGCTGACAAGGTGAAGGAAGTCAAAGCAAAGGTCACCCATGCCCAATTAGCGACCCTTACCAAAGTGCAAATTCGTGTACCAATAGAGCTTTGAGAACAACGGTTCCAAGAAGAGATTTGCCTCAAGGTTCACATTGGTGGGCTACCCTAAGCATACGAAACAACTAAGAATGACTTCTCTGAGTGCTTCAATGTCCTCAATGAGACCCTGAAGCCACAATCAACCTCAACTACAAAATGATAGATTGTATCACCTCTAGGGGCCCCAACAAACTTATATCGAGTAGACATGCCATTCTTGAATTCGTGAATAGGGAAGGTCGGCTCTGGCTACACCAACGCGAGGTTTTGGCCAATCATATATGGAATGATTGTGCTACATGATGCTTGGAAACTACGAAGAGATCCTAGTGTGCATTTGAGAACATGTGCGATACAAGAAAGATTAAATGTTGGGTTTTAAAGGATTACCTCTTTGACATCATGGTGACATTGATGCTTCTTTATGGAGTTGGAGTATAGGATAGTAGCATCCCCAAGTCTACTTTGAAAGAGTTTGAGAATGTCCAAAAGCACTTTCTTTCAAACTTTCTCCACATCAAGACACAAGCACCTTACATGCTCTTACTTCTTGAGTTTGCATCATTGCCAAATTGAGGTTATGGATATGAAGATTTGTGGAGTGCATGGTTAACATGAAGAAAAACCCTTCACATCGACATTTGATAAGTGCATGTTATGCAAGTAAACAAGTCCAAAAGATGCACAAAAGCCCAATGTTCAAATGCTTGAACGTGGACCTTGGTCTTGGTATTCTTTGATCCTTTAAACTTTGGCATATTGATTTTTAGGTCCATTTTTTTTGGGATGCGAGGTTTTGTTGCATCTCTCGTGTGAACAACCCCTTCCACCTCATGTGTCAAACCATGTGAAGAACCTCTTACAACCTTTGTGTAAAAAAACAAGCCACTTGTGTTTGTGCATATGAAGCCACATATTGTGCTCATGTATCAAAAGGTTGTCTATTTGTATAAGCCTATATAGAGGCACATTCTGCTAAATATACGTAACCCTTTATCATTTGCAATATACCATATTGTATTGTGCAATAGTTTCTCTCTCAAGCTCTACACTAACCTTAACCCTACAAATGGTATCAGTGCACCACGCTACCCAATCAGCTTCGCTCTATATTCGTAGCCACTTACAGAGCTGATGGCGCACTTGTTTGCCCTCGGCCCCCTCCGCCCCACCAGCACATGCTCGTCATAATCTACAGACCGTGTCACCGCCCGACTTGCTTCCACGTCACCTCCGCACCTGCAGGCTTAGAACTTCCAAGTTCCCCCCAATTTCACCATCTGCAGTCAATGGTTATTCGACCTTTATTTTTTGCACTAAGAATTTTTTAGGGCCATTCCGACCAAGCTTTCAAAACTCTTTGGAGATTAAATCTCTCAAGCCAGCCTAGAAATCGTTCCCACAACCTCAAGCCCTTACCATAACCTCCATCTCGGCCTTGTCCCACGAGCTTCACGCTCCTCCAAAGCTACAAAATTATCACACCACTTTTGGAAAGGCACCAAACCAAGCTATGTATGTAAAACTAGTGCATCACTACGACATCACAATTGATTTGTATGATTTTGCATGTGTACCCACTTTTGTAAACCCGAGACACTGCCCATACGTCGAGTATACGGTAAGAACGCCTGTCAATGTAATCATACACCATATGAGTACCACATTTTCTATGTACCTGTGTATTGCACCATTAACCAAGACAGCTTCATCTCAAGAGGGAACCAACGACTACCAACATGATGAACGAAGATCAACATCAACGTGAAAATGATAAACCCAACGTCGACACAAGATAGCAGCAACGCTCACAACACCAAGATGAAAGAAAGGCAATTGGGAAACATTCCCAACATATTCAAAATAATTTGAAAATCCTTTTGCATAGCATAAAATAATTCAAGGGTTTTTTTCCACGCGGTTTTTTCCTCCATTGTACATATATGTGCATTGTGTATTCCTTTCCATTTTGCACTGGATCTAAACATTGACGATGATGACAACAACATCAAATGTGGCAAGAATACCGACAACAAAGTACAATACCTTTTGCAGATTTGTGTGGGGGAGAAAATCCTTCAACAAACAACAACCAAAATGTGGTTAAGCATTCTCTTTTGTGTACCTTACCCTCTATTTGTGCCAGGGGAGGCTTGTGTGTGCCTACACCCTGATGTTTTGTCATAAAATATAATATCTAACTTTACTAAATGATTTTCTCTATTAAATTGATCATTTAATATGGGAAGATAAAAGGGGAACAAGAGTTAGGATAAAGATATGTGCTTCTAAATGAATCTTAACAGGGGACCAAAAGGAGAAAGGGTTGCATCTCAATAGGGGTCCAAAAGGAGACGGCCTACCAAAGAGCAATGTGCCATAAGTGCTTCAGATTTACCTAAGCAAGGGACCAAGAGGAGAGATGGTTACATCTTAATAGGGGTCCAAAAGGAGGTAGTCTATCAAAGGGCAATGTGCATCTAATGGACTTTAAAAGAACTTAGGGTTAGCTTCATTAAATACCTCCAAAAGATAGTGCTAAACATTCCTTTGACCTTAGTAACTAAAGTGCTTAAAATGTTTGTGGGAACCTTGCCCAAATCCTGAGGTGATTTTTATACTTAAAATGACTAAGGTTCTTGAAGTGTCCAATTCAAAGATAAACTCTCAAGAGGTATCACGGTTTCCATGCTTGATTGGCTAAGTGCTTGAAGTATTCAATTCAAACCAAATGACTTAAGAAGCATAAAATACACATGTTCAAATGATCCTCCACATATGGCCCTCATGATGTGCTTGAATCCTATTGGATAGATTTTAAAGGGGTCCAATGAGAATTTAGATACATAAAAATAAATAATTAAGTTCTTTCTCTCAAAGAGGAAAAAGAGGACACATGTCCAAATGAAATAAATCAAATAATATGAGTGAGAGAGAGAGAGAGAGAGGTATGGACCAAGCATGAGAGGGGCTTGTACTCTCCCACACACACAGACACATTCTCTCATTGTGTGGAGTGCAAGGTGCAAGAGCTCCATCTCCTTCTTCGAGCTTGTTGAGAAGTGGAGAGCGTACACCAACACTCTTGGCTATGGAATGCAAATCCAACCAAGAGCCATGCTTCAATGCTTAAACTTGCCATCTTCTTCATCTTCATTACTATGCTATTATACTATGCTAAGCAAGAAGAGTGATGATAAGTGAGGAACTATTTCTTTCTCCTATGGATGATTCTTCTTCCTCTTCCCTACCCTCATTCCCCGCTAGCTCTCTCCACCTTCGAAGGTGTTTGAGGCCCGTGAACTAAGGCTTGGGATAGTTAACGCTTTTTTCAAAGTTTATGTTATGCTTGAGATGCATGAAGCTTTCAATCTTCATAGCATCACCAAGGTCACGAGGAACACAAAGATTGTATTGTAGCAAGTCTCTCTTGATTGGAGAATAAATAATACAAACGGCTTTTGGAGGGGGGACCAGCTCCGAGTAAATCCGATCCTCAACTATTGTCAAGTTCTCTAATACTCTCTCTCCTGTAAAAGTATTGTTTATGCCAAGTTCATTAAGTACTATGTTTATGTTTGCTACCATCAATTAAATTCACCCTCCATGTTCTCAAAGTAATCTCACAAAAATGCTCACTCTAATTCTCTTAATTCCACTATTCTCAAAGTTCATAGGCCATTCCCATTACATTGGTAACAGAGCATTTGGTTTCTCTTTTCTTACTTAAGAAGAGAGGTCCTTAAGTAGCCTATTGTTAATTATATTAGGGTAAGTGGGATTGGATCTATTATCGGTTTTATTGAGTCCACTATGTGGGATATTGTGCACACTTGGGGAGCTTTGGTTTTAACAATTGGGTCTTTTTAGACTTGCCTACGACTTTACCATTATTGAGCCATAAGAAGTCTGAAAGGAGCTATCCCTCGGCAATTCTGCTATGTTAGACCCACCGTACTACTCTCTATAATTAACCAGGGTGTAGATACTTAAGTGATTATTTTCAAAGGCTAAGAGGAGTAGCAACTAAGGTTTTGAATTTCCAAAGGATACACTAAGTGAACGCATAAATATAATTAGCATGGATGACAATAACCAAGAGAGTAGAATGAACATTGATAATTTTGATTTTGCACATGAAGATGCTAATGATGATGTCCCCATGTTTATCAATTATGTTGTTACTAGGTTGCATCAAGTTATGGGCAACCCTACTTTGCAAGCCGAAGTTAGCCAACAACTTCGTGCTTATGGGATTTCCCATCCTCTCCAAGAGAGAGAGAGAGAGTTTAGGAGGCCTCTTGATGAGGATATCAAAAGAAGACTCTCTCCCATAAGAGAGGAGGAATCCAAAGAACGAGAAAGAAGCAAATCCCTAAGTTCCTGTGAAGATGTGGCTCCACGAAGACGATGGTCTAGACTGTTGCCAACTCCTCCCAAGAGGAAACAGTCAACCCATAGTCCTTCTCCTCATCATTCCAAAAAGGAAGATAGGAAACAAAGGAAGCAAAAGGCAAGAAAGAGGTCACCCTCTTCTCCCTCTTCTTCACCCTCCTCCTCTTTCGGATGAAAGCTATGGCTATTCTCCTAGAGAATACAAGAGGGGGAGGACATCGCAAATCATACCCTGCATAGCAAAGATCACAAAAGCTCAAGAAGTTCAAAGTGGGAGGAAAGAGTATCTTTTTCTCACCAATGATGGCACCTTTGGTGCCACGGACAAAGTATTGGCCTTCATTTAATAATTTGATGCGTCCTTTGGAGATGAGGGCTTCACGGAGTCCTCCAAGCTATGCCATGTAGCTATGCACTTCTAGAAATTTTCTCGTCAATGGTGGGCTAGCTTTCGTGGGAACAATGAAGCCCCAAAGACATGGGAAACTCCATAATGAAGTAATTCCTTACAAGCGATGCCAAGGACAAAGTGCTCACCAAATGGAAAAGCTTGAAGCTGATCTTTAATGAGTCTATCCAAAAATATGTAGACAAGTTTTGGGATTTACATCTCAAAGCTACAGTCTTTCAAAGGATAGACTTCTCTAAACAAAAGCAACAGTGCGGTATTACCTGAAGAAATGGCAGAGTATGTCAACTCACAACGGCCTAGCACTATCACCGAAGCCATCCACCACACTATGGTTGCTTCAAGGATCAATTTCCAACAAGGGGTGAGAAGAAATTTCAAGCCCATGGAAAACAAGGATCGAAATGAAGCTAAAGGGAAGAGCAATACTCTTCCCAAGGCACACCAACACCAACAACAACAAGAACAAGGCCAAGAAGAAAGAGGAGCTTACAAAGGTAAAAATAAGCTACCTCCCAAAGGATTAGAGGCCTTTCATAAAGACCATGAATTCTTTAAGTGTGGGGAGTAAGGATATGGTTATCGTTCTTGCCCCAAAAGAAATGTACACTCCTAGAGCTTCCATGGTTGAAGCTCCAAAAGAGGATACTCATTGCAAAGGCTCATACCTCTCCTATGCTTGGGGAAAAGTAAGGGAGCATGATACCCTTATTCTCTTTGACCTTGGCTCTACTCACAACTTCATATCAACAGAGTTGGCCACCAAGTTGGGCATTCAAGCTTTTGAGATGGGAGATACTGTAACTGCTGACACAACTTTCCATGGATAGCAAGCCTTCGTTATTCCCTTGATTGGGAAGTTGAGGCTTCATGTCCAAAGCTACGTCGACAAAGAAGACTTTTTTTAAATCTCTCCTCTCCAACATGAGGATGTTATCCTCGGGGCACTATGGTTCAACCACATGGCTGCCAACATGAAGTTCCCTGAAAGGAGAATCTTCTTCACCTACAGGGAAAAGAGCATGTACATAGATGCTAGTGACTTGGGGAACACCATATCCCTGGTAAATACTCTTGCTTTTGATAAGTTAATGAAAAGCTCTATTTTTGCAAATATGATTTTTGTTAGAGAATCTGTAAATGATTCTAATGTTTTCACAAGTAGCAATAAAGAGAATCAAGAGGAATTAGAGTTGTTTAATTTCCTAAATGGATTCCAAGATGTTTTCATTGATGACATCCCTAGTGAGCTATCTCCAAAACGAGGGGATGATGACCATGCAATAGAGCTTCTACTAGGAAGCTCACTGCCTAATAAACCTCCTTATTGAGTTTCACAAGCTCAACAAGAGGAGATCATGAGGCAAGTGCATGAATTGGTGAAAAAACGGATGGTGAATCCTAGCTCCTCTCCATTCTGTTCACCAGTACTTTTACTGCAAAAGAAAGATGGCACATATCACATGTGTGTCAACTATAGAGCACTAAATAGGATTACTATTATAAAAAAAAGATTTCCCGTGCCGTGGGTAGAAGATCTATTTGATAAGTTACAAGTTTTGTCCCGACAAATGCTCCAGCCGCATTCAAACTCACGATAGACAAAAATCTTTAGGCCACTCAAATTCTCTTGAGGAGTACAAGTGACACCTCCAGGTAAGCCTTCAAGTTGTGAGAGAGAATAAGCTATTTATTAATTAAAATAAAAGTGATTTTTTCCTATAAAAGATTCAATATTTAGGTCACATTATCTCTCAAGATGGTATATAAATGAATCCATCAAAATTGGAGGTAATACAAGCATGGCCTAATCCAAGGAATCTACATGAGCTAAGAAGCTTTACTGGTATGTGTGCATACCATAGATGCTTCATAGCAAAATTCTCTCAAATAGCACGACCATTGTGTGACTTAACAAAGAAGAACATTAAGTACTCATGGACTGCTAAAGAACAAAATGCTTTTGACAAGCTCAAAGAGAAGCTTACCTCTCAATCAGTCCTCATGCTTCTGGATCTCTCAAAGCCATTTGAGGTCCAATGTGATGCTTGTGGTCATTGCCTTGGAGCAGTTTTGCTTCAAGAAGGGCATGCCATAGCATATGAGAGCCAAAGGCTCAATACCGATGAACGGGTCTTGGGCATATACAAAAAAGAGCTTTTAGATGTTCTACATGCCCTAGACACATGGAAGCACTATCTCTTGTGCGCTCCATTCATCCTCCAAATGGATTACAAAGCCTCAAGAAATTCATGACGCAAGCCAAGCTCTATGACAAACAAATGAGGTGGAAAAATTTTCTTTCGCAATTTAAATTTCATATTGCTCACATTGCTGGCAAGCACAATCAAGTGGTCGATGCACTTTCACAATGGCCAAGGTAAATGTGGTGTCTATACCAACTCACAATGATCTATCTTTTATGATAGATGAGTATGCTACTGACCAAAACTTTAAGTAGGTAATTACAGCCTTTGCATTAGGGAAGAAAAAAAGAACCATTCACCTTGAAGGATGGTTATCTTCCAAATGGCAATAGGCTATGTGTTACTCACCAATACAATAAGAAAGTCATGTATGAATCCCATGCTTCTCCTTATGCGGGGCAAAGAGGGATTTCATAATCTACTCTTCAAGGAGTAGAAATGTATTTTTGTTGGTCTACCATGAAAACTAAACATACATGAGTATGTTTCAAAATGCGTGGTATACCAAAAATTGAAATTTGATCGAGGGAAGCAACTTGGATTGTTTCAGTCGACATGCTTAGCAAGAAAACACACTCTATGCCTGTCAAAAAGACTATTAAGGCACATCAAATGGCAACCCTCTTTTCTCAAATTTTCAAGTATCATGGCTTGCCAACATCCATAGTATTGGACAAAGATCCTAGAATGACCAGTAATTTCTAGGATTGTCTCTTTGAGAATCTAGGAAGTAGATTAAATTTCTCTTTTGACCTATCATCCACAAACGGTGACCAAAGTGAAATAGCTAATTTGACGATTCTTGAATCTACTAAAAGCCTATGTCGTGGAAGTAGATCAACACTCTCAATGAGAGAAGTACCTACCTCTTATAGAGTATGCATACAATGACATTGTACATACTTCTATGGGGAAAGCACCTTTTAAGGTTAAAGAGAGAGATCCAAAAGTCCCTTACTACTTAAATTACATGGAAAGATCTTCGCTACTGATGAATATAGCCGAGACTTACAAGAATCTTTTCCAAAGATTAAAAAGGTTATATCCATCTCATAGAAAAGGCAAAAAGGGTTGTTGCTAATAAACACAGAAGAGCCTTAGCCTTTAAGGAAAATGATTGGGTCTTGCTAAAGTTTCTCAAGGCTCATCTAAAGCATACTACGAGCAAGAATCCTACGAGCCACCAAGAGTATTATGCTAAAATAACAAAAAGATACTATGGTTCTTTCTTTTAAAATTCTTAAGTCAATCAATGAAATGGCTTATTAGTTAAATTTGCCCAACCATTGCCTCATTCACAATGCTAACCATGTGAGCCTACTCAAGCCTTACAAAGGAGAGCCACCAAAAGAACCAATAATGGAGGACCCGCCTGAGATCGAAGATCAAGAAGAGGTGTTGCAGTGCAAATCGATTCTTTGATACGAAGACAAGGTACTAAGAAACAGTAATGTTATCCAATGATATCTTGTTAAATTTAAGAATTATGATTTTAAAGATGCTAGATGGATGCAAGGAACCTAGCTTAATGATAATATGAACCTTGTCAATGCTTACAATGCTACGCTAGAGTAAGCAAATGAAATGCATTTTAAATGAACAATGTTTTTGTCTTATAAGACTCATTCTCTTTCTTTTATTGTGCACAAAATTTAAGAAGTATGCATACTTAGGATCATCTTTGTGGTGACTTCATCTCCCAAACACCAAGTAGAGCTTGTCAGTCTACTTTGGAAGTATAATATGGACTAAAGAGCAGACGGCAGCTAAGTCTCCTGAGCACCAAATGGATTAGTCATCCATTTTGGAATGATGTCGTAGGGTAAAAGGTGATCCTCTACCCGCTAAGAAACATGGACTAATGACTAGACTTTACCTTCTCTACCTCATACTCATAGTCTAGGATGATTATAATTTCAAGAGAGAGGTAATGTCATAAAATATAATATCTAACTTTACCAAATGATTTTTTCATCTTAAATTGATTATTTAATATGGGAAGATAAAAGAGGAACAAGAATTAGGATATAGATATGTGCTTTTAGACCTATCTCAACAGGGGACCAAAAGGAGAAAGGGTTGCATCTCACTAGGGGTCCAAAAGGAGACGGCCTACCAATGAACAATGTGCAATAAGTGCTTCTAAATTTACCTAAGCAAGGGACCAAGAGAAGAGATGGTAATATCTCAATAGGGGTCTAAAAGGAGGTAGTCTATCGAAGAGCAACGTGCATCTAATGGACCTTAAAAGACCTTAGGGTTAGCTTCATTATAGACCTCCAAAAGTTAGTGTTAAAAAGTCCTTTGACCTTAGGCAAGCTAGGGCTGACCTTGAGGTGGGAATCCTACCCAAGTATGAAATGCTTGTCGGCTTGCTAACTAAAGTGCTTAAAATGTTTGTGGGAACCTTGTCCAAAGCTTGAGGTGATTTTTATGCTTAAAATGACTAAGGTTCTTCAAGTGTTCAATTCAAAGATAAACTCTCAAGAGGCGTCAATGGTTTCCATGCTTGATTGGCTAAGTGCTTGAAGTATTCAATTCAAACCAAATGACTTAAGAAGCATAAAAGACACATGTTCAAATAATCCTCCATATGTGGCCCTCATAATGTGCTTGAATCCTATTGGATAGGTTTTAAAGGGGTCCAATGAAAATTATATGCATAAAAATAAATAATTAAGTTATTTCTCTCAAGAGAAAAAAGAGGACACATATCCAAATGAAATAATTAAATAATACGAGAGAGAGAGAGAGAGAGAGGTGGACCAAGCATGAGAGGGGGGTATACTCTCCCACACACACATACACACACATACATGCGCGCACACACACACACACATTCTCTCATTGTGTGGAGTGCAAAGTGCAAGAGCTCCATCTCCTTCTCCAAGCATTTTCTTGAGAAGTGGAGAGCCTACACTAACACTCTTGGCGATGGAATGCAAGTCCAAACAAGAGCCATGCTTCAATGCTTAAGCTTGCCATCTTCTTCATCTTCATTACTATGCTATGATGTTATGCTAAGCAAGAAGAGTGATGATAAATGAGAAACTATTTATTTCTCCTATGGATGATTCTTCTTCCTCTTCCCTACCCTCATTCCCCACTAGCTCTCCACCTTCGAAGGTGTTTGAGGCCTTGGGACTGAGGCTTGGGAGAGTTAATGCTTTTTGCAAAGTTTATGTTATGCTCGAGATACATGAAGCTTTCCATCTTCATAGCATCACTAAGGTCACAACAAGGAAAACAAATATTGTAGTGTACCAAGTCTCTCTTGATGGGAGAATCTATAATACAAACGCCTTTTGGAGGGATGACCGGCTCCAAGTAAATCCGGTCCTCAACTATTGTCATGTTCTTTAATAATATCTCTCTTGCAAAAGTATTGTTCATGCCAAGTTAATTAAGTACTATGTTTATGTTGCTACCATCAATTTAATTCATCCTCTATGTTCTCAAAGTAATCTCACAAAAATGCTCACTCTAATTCTCTTAATTCCGCTATTCTCAAAGTTCATAGGCAATTCCCATTACATGTTTTGTATGCCTACACCTTTTGTGTCTAGGGGAGGCAACTTTGTGTTCGAGGGGAGGCTTGTGGATTGTGTGTCTCACCCAAGTGTGTTTTTAGGGGAGGACTGTGTGAGTGATATGCAACCAAAACCCACATAGGGGAGGATTGTTGGGATGCGAGGTTTTATTGCATCTCTCGTGTGAACAACCCCTTCCACCTCATGTGTCAAGCCATGTGAAGAACCTCTTACAACCTTTGTGTAAAAAACAAGCCACTTGTGTTTGTGCATAGGCAGCCACATATTATGCTCATGTGTCAAAAGGCTGTCTATTTGTATAAGCCTATATAGAGGCACATTCTGCTGAATATACGTAACCCTTTATCATTTGCAATATACCATATTGTATTGTGCAATAGTTTCTCTCTCAAGATCTCTACACTAACCTCTCCAAGAACGCTTATGCCATGAATGGCACACTAACACATCCTCCTTAACCCTACACATTTGTCTTCTTGCCAGTCCTTCCTTTGGCACATGTTGAAACTCAAAATCCACGGATTCTGCCTTCCCACTTTCCTCTTCTACTTGTTCCACATGAGATGGCTTTGCCTCCTCCTCTTGGTTGATTTCCAAATGTGCTTCCCAAATGCATCTAGTGTGCTCATGTCTCTTTCTCCTCAAGTGCATAAGTGGTTTGGTAGATGGGATGCATTACACTTCCTTCACAACACCTTGATAGACCCTAGAGTGAATGAGGATTGGGAGATATTTGAGGTTTCATGCTTCATACATTACACAACATTTATTGCCCCCACCTACAAAACCGTCTTCTTCTCCAAACAAGGGAAACGCACCCATGCTTACATGTGTGAGGCCATCCTCTTGAGTACAATTTGCACCATCACCTCCATCTCCCTTAGCTCTTATTCTCTACGATGCAAGATAGGGAGTTGAGGCAGTCGCAGGGAGTCTCGTTGACTATGTACCATAGGCCTCCAAAAGTGCTCGTGAGAGTAAGTATCACACTTTTGGGGGCCTATGGCCAAAAAGTGCTCGTGAGAGTAAGTATCACACTTTTGGGGGCCTATGGCAAAAGTGCTCATGAGAGTAAGTATCACACCCTACGAGTGCTCAGCTTTTGATTGCTTTAGAGATTTCTTTCCCCATGAACTCTCAATTGTGACACTCATTTCCACAATCAAGATTCACTTATGAACTCCACACTCCCCACTTGATATGGTTTTTTTGGTCCCACCTTGCATTTGATAACAAAATCTCTCTCTCTCTCTCTCTCTCTCTCTCTCTCTCTCTCTCTCTCTCTCTCTCTCTCTCTCTCTCTCTCTCTCTCTCTCTCTCTCCGTTTTCTCTCTCTCATGTGTGTGTGTGTGTGTGTGTTGGCAACCTCGAACTAAGTTTTTGTTTATTTCTCTATCCACGCCTTCACTTGGTGATGGGGCGGGTAGGCCATTGAGCGTGTAGTGGCTCTCATTCTCACTATCTCTTTGCCTACCTTTGTAGATTCTCACTTATTCCATAGTTCTTGAGCATCATGAGTGACCTATGAACTCCACACTCCCCACATGACCTTTTTTTTATTGGTCCCCTAGGTCATATTTGGCCTTAGAGGATGATAATAAAATAAATCTCTCTCTCTCTCTCTCTCTCTCTCTCTCTCTCTCTCTCTCTCTCTCTCTCTCTCTCTCTCTCTCTCTCTCTGCACTGTGCTCGTGTCAATGTGCGCACTTATCCACCCTCAACATAAAAAAGAAACGAGTCACAATGAAACAAACAGTTATCTCTTTTATTATCCTATATGTAACAAACGCTTGTGTAACACATCAACTCGATGCTTGATCATGAAACGTTCAAACACAATGAATGTAGGCTACCCATGCTCTACCAAACCTCAAATGAAATCTAGTGAAGCCTTGAGAGCTCTTTCTTTATGGATGTAATAGATGGCCACTACAAATAATACATTTCATCCATCTCATTTCTATTAAAATCGACATATTCAGCAATGAGAAAATAGATAAGTTTGTTGATTGTATGTAGTCATATCAATGATATCTCAATTTATATATCAATGACATAATTTTTAGGATGAGGATTTTGGTTAATTGTCTTGCCCTTTGAGTAGGCCAACAAGAATTCACACAAAGCACTACATTGTCTCGTGCAGAAGTGGTATAGGCAATTTATTGAGAGGAACAAAGACAATACAGATGTTACTAGGAGTCATGAGATTCTTTATTTGGAGGAAGACAAGAGGTGACTAAGCAAATCACTGAGAAGAGATGTTACTTGGATATGTTTCTCTCATACATGAAGATAATCAGTGGTGGGCTAAAACATTATTGTCACGTGTTACTTGGGATTGTCCTTCGATCAAGGCATTGTAACCTCAAGAGCAAGCATTACATTTGGAAAGGATTTTTGTTGAATTTATATTTCTTATATTGTTGTCTGCTTGTTCTTCTCTTATTTGAGAAGGGAAAATTCTTGATAGGAAAAAAGTGGCTTTTTCTCGTCACCACTATAGCCCAAAATTTGAGAATGGTAAGTGCACATATGCACGGGTTGCATGTAGCACTCCTGAAATGATTGTCATAAGTGTTGGCCCAACTCTAGAGAGGGCTTTTGTTTCTTGAGGTTTCTCTATTCTTTCTAAGATTTCATGAGTGCACTCCATCATTTTTGCTAGACTCTTGGAATAGACTTAGACTTCAACTCTTATGCTCAGTTTATCCAATATATCCGACATGACTTATATATGCTCAAACATAAATAGATGAAAAGGAAACCAGACTTTATGTACATGGAGAGTGTTTACACAAAGGAGATAGAACATGAAGCTCTAGGTTTAAGATCCAAGCTTATTTTGACTTCAGAATGCAAGATCCTTGAATCTTTTTTTTTCTCCAAAACTCACAATCGTGAGTGGATTATATTGGCAACCCAAAATAATTACAATTACTAGTCATGCTCATCTCGAGCCATGACCTCTTCCAGCAAACCTTAGTACATCGGCTAATAGGGGGGCCACCCCGTGGCAAAAGTATAACACCAGGTTGGTTAAGGATTAGACTCTTACCCATGCCGTTTTGATATTGCTGCAATCACAACCTTGTTCCACTCTTCAGAGCTCCTTCGTTTCCCAATGGCAACAATCGCTTCCTTGCCTTCTTGAATGATCTCCGCGAACCTTGTTGTTTCGATGACATTCTCAAAAAGTCGTCAGTTCCTGGCCTTCCAGAGCAGAACCTGACAATTTGTGTACTTATTAGCAGCGGTTGGCTCATGATTACCTTCCCACCTAAGAAAAGATCGTTCTTACATAACCCAATCTTCCATGTCTTTTGAACCCACTTGCATATTTTTCTTGCTAGGCCACAGATCCCCGGACAGTTCTTGAAAAGGTGGGGGAGGTTCTCACTTGCTGATCTGCATTGTGGGCGTCAATCTGGGTCAATACCTCTAGCTAGGACTTTCACCCCAGTCAGCAAGGCCTCCAAAGTACCTTCCATACAAAGACCTTCATCCTAAGTGGCCATTGTGGGCACCGGATGTTATAAACAATTGATACCTATCTTGCCTCCGGCCATTGCTTTCCCCATTGCTTGTTCAATGGGGAGAACCAATCTAGCAAGACCATGAGGATGTTGTACACCTCCTTGGTGTGTGGCTTATGGAAGTGTGCTTTCCAATCAAGCCTAGACTCGCAGGTTGGTAGGCAACAACTGATAAGCCGTTCTAAGACTTTATTTATCAGTAATCTTTCAGTCCCATTGAGATTGAACTGGGAAGCTAGTTGGTCTGATCCTTTCCAGTCACTGCTACTGTAGTCCCAAAACTGGCCTTGTCGTTGGAGTCCTTTGTTGTTCATCTTTTTGGCTACCTCCATCCAAGTAGGGTTCAACAGGACGCTTCCCACCTTACAAAGCGAAGGGAACCAATGAGACATCGAGTTGTGAAAGTATCTAGTTACCACTCCCCATTCCAAGGTCTCCACTGCTCTACTGCACTTTTGGGCCAACTCGCCAGATAGGCCCCCAAGCTTCAATTTAGACCATCAAGGGGCAATCAACTTGTCATGCAGATCTAGCCCTTTCTAATGGCCACCTTGCGCGAGCATAGTTTGGCATTGTCCATCATGGCCTTTGTCATAACATCCTAGGCTTGATCTTGCTTTGTGATTGTTGCAACCACAAACTTGGCACATTGGGCCTCCGCGTAAGTACTAGGTAGGGTTTAGAATTCCGAGACCGCCTTGCCCCACCGGTCTCGCTATGACCTCCCAACTCGCCCACTACCAAGGCAGCGAGTCTTTCATGTTGTTTTTCTAGAGGAATCTTTTCATCGATTTTAAGAACTCCTTCCAATTGCATTTGGCTATCTTAAGCAGCGGGCCATTAAATGCTATATAAGGGAGCATAAATGAATTAATCACTTTCAATCTGCTCGCGAAAGGGAGTAGCATATACTCCCACCTACGCAACTTGCTCCTTATCTTATCCAACACCCATGAGAATCTTTGCTTGTGGGTGATATCAACCCCCAAAGGGGATCTCCCAAGTGCCTAAATACCATCCCTTTGGACACAATCTCCCCGGACCGCATTTCCGGATTGCCACATTGTCCATGGTTCATGAGGATCCTTGACTCTTATACAAACAACCTGGTTGTCATGGCTTTAACAAGTTTTGAGGAAAGGAAACATCCAAAAAATTTGTTTTTGAACTTTTGAATGCATTCAATTTATGCTCAATTACCTCTAATTTGGTCCTAACTATACTTTGGTAGTATTGGTGGAATCATATTGCGAGGTTGGAGAAGCTGAAGGGAACTTTCATATGGTTTAAGCTCATTGAGACTTGCTTTTGCAAGAAGTCCTTTGATCAATTGGGTAACACTAGAGAGACTTGTACCCACATTCATTTCTTAGTATTCTCACGCTCTTTTGGCCTCCACACCAAAGTATTTGGTTGTTTCCTTGAAGCTTTGAAAGCTTGCCAAGGGAGCCAAATTTGAATGCCACCTTGATAATAGCCTTGAACTTAAAGCACTTGCTTGAGGATCCATCTTGTCTAAGACTTATGTCTACATGAGCAAGACCTTGAGGTTTGTACATTTCATTTCTGACAGAGTGCTATGCTTGGCATCCTTGCATTTTGGAATCCATGTTTTTCCTTGGTCCCTAGCCCTCAATGACTTGAATGTACACAGCGATACAATATCATGCTTGTCTTCATCATATACGCGAGTTGTAGAATGTTGAGCATCTAGAGGCTAGAATATGCATCCACTCTTGAGGTTCTATCTCATCCGCTCAAAAAGGTTTCCACACATATCATTAAGTTTGATTGCAACTTTGTCTGCTTCACAACATAAATTTTCATTTCAACAACTTTGAACATTAATTTTTATTTGTTTTATTTATGTGGATTTAATAGCAAGCCATAGAATCTCAAAGTACCTTTATTATACAATTTACTTCTTAAACTGTGTTTTCCCATTTGATTTCTAGCCATGTTTGCTCTTTTCTTGCTCTAGGGTGATAATACTACCGGCTCATTGAGATTGTGGTAAGATCTCTCCTCACTCACCATTGCCAACAGTGACTCATGGGGAAAGCTCATTTGAAAATTTCAATGGCTCTGATTTCCACACATGGCAAGTCAAAATCAAGGGCTACATAATGAGAAAAGTTCATAGCCATTGAAAAGTTTGATGCTCTGATTTCCACACATGACAAGTCAAGGTCAAGGGCTACATAATGAGGAAAGTGTTATCGGGCCTACACTTCAACAAGGGTATAACGTTGCAACAAGGGCAGTCTTAATTCCAAGTGAAACATGGGTATCCTTGTTACCTCTTTGGAACATAATTATGTTCACTTTCTTGGTGAAGCTACCATAGTCTATGAGGCATGGGAGATCCTAAAGAGGAACTTTGGAGCAAAGGAAAAGCATTCCAAGGTTCTCATTAAAGATGGTCGGTCTTGTACAAGATGAGCATGGTAGAAGGTGAAGATGTTTTGGACCTTGTCCATAGGATCAAGACCTTATGCACCCAAATTGTATCATTCAAGTGCAAGTTGATGATGAATTGAGTGCATTGCCAAAAGAGTATGCACAATCCTCAAAGAAACAGCCATGTGTAAGCTTGGAAGATCTCATCAACTCAATACATGAGGGGGAAAGGAAGATGAATAGGAGGACGGGCGCCCCAAAGGTAATCACGGCCTTGTTGTCACAAATTCTAAGTTTAAGAAAAGGAGCATACATTGTGGCACGAGTAATCATCGCATAAAAGATTGTCTCCAATTCAAGCCTTGCCCTCAGTGTGTGGCAAGACCAATAATCCACCACAGAGATATTTCTTCAAAGGCAAAGCCAAAGAAGAATCACAAGGTAAGAACAAAGGTAAACCCATTGTCAAAAATATTGAAGAAGGGGGCTCTCTTCTCTTGTTATGGGAGGCTCAACTAATGATATTCTTTGACCACCCTTCTCTCCAGATTCCGCTTAATCAAGCACCTGGAAAAAGAGTGGCAAGACCTACTGGAGCATTGCATTTGCATTTGCACCTTCACTTTTATTTTAAAGACGGGTGTGTGAGCTTATCTAATAGGTCTTTGCAAAAGCTAGGGAAAGGTATTTTTGTTTCATGTAGTTGTTTTATCCTCCTCCTTCTGATTGTTTGTAAAGAGGGAGCTATCATGTTGTTCAAGGGGGAACGAATGCGAATGCGATATATTCGGCCTGCCTAGAGTCCCTTGCCATCATCATTGTCACTATTGTCCTATCTTGAGCCTACCTCTAGGCTTAAGGGGAGGATTGCTAGCAATAATTATGGTGGTAGTGCCAATAATGTATGGTGGTATGGAACAATGTAAATGCTAGAAACTAAAGAGCCCCATCATTTTTGTAGTCAACCCATAAATTTCTCAAGAATGAGAGACTTTGCCTCATTGACGCATAACTTCACGCCTACACAAGTTGTAATCATTCACAATGCAAGCAAGGCTTGTATGTTTTGATCAGCACTCTCATCTTCAAGAAAAAATTGTCAATGGTAAGCTCATTATTCACAGCTAAAGCTTCTTCAAGTTTTGTCTCTTGGCATGTGCCAACGTTTTGTGTTCTTGGGAATTGCAGACTGCAATGGTTTTATACCTTCCAATTGCTTCTACACTTGTTTTGCGTGAGCGAACTTGACCATTAAAAGCGAGCATGTTATTTCCATTCTTTCCTCATAAGAGACCCACGACACTAAGTGACACAGAGAGCGAGTAAGGGGGTCGACAGCGAAGAAGTGCGACGGGCATCTCGAGGAAGGTGGGAGCACCCAAAAAATGGGGGCTCGGGTGAGGAGCTTGGAATGGAACCCAAGACCTCACACACCAATGCTTTTGGAAGCATGAGCTAACCACTACGCCTGCCTAGGCTCGTTTGAAAGCATAGCCATTTTACCTAATGTTATAAACGCAAAACCTAGACTCGCGACCTAGAACTAAACCCGAACGGGGTCCCTGGCCGGATATAGTTTTTGACCGGGTTTAGTTTTATCAAGCGTAGATCACCTCAGCAACAGCTGCGCATGGATTTCCTGTCCATTGATCCCCTGACCCCCCCCCTCTTAAATGCTCCGTGTCACTTAATCATGAGGACAGGAGACTAGCATGTTATGTCAGTCATAGGAGACTAGCATTCATGAATCTTTAAAGTAGGCCTTGTCTGATTGTAGACAAGGTTGAAGGATGTCTTCTTTTAAGGACAATCACACTTAGGAGGTTGTGCCTCTTTTAGCTCATACACGGTACACGTTGCTAGGATTTGAAGGGCTCCCCACTCTTTCAAAATCTAGGCACTCAAAAGTAGACCCTTCCTTATGAAAGAAAAATATTTCATTTTTCCCTTCTAACGATGTAACTTAGCGACATGTTGCGATCAGCGCGCCTGCACTAACAGCAGCGTGGGGCAGGCAGCAACTCAGACCTTGTGATCAAGAGCGACGCGTCTCTCTCCCCCAAAACATCTAACATCGTCACCTTGCATCTTTAACTGGTTAATAATCGTGATTATTGGTTCATAATAATCGTTGGCTCGCTGCCCTAGCAAATGATTGTTCGTTTTTGCTTTGCTCGCTACCCTTTAGGTGACCTTAGTCTTGAGAAATAATCCTTTTTTGGAACTTATGCCTTAACATTCCTCTATACCACTCCTTATTGCTTTTGGAAGGGGAAAAGCTTGCCATCACATCGCTATCAAAAGTGGTTTGACATGCATCTATATTTTGATATGAAACCCCTTTAACTTCAATTACCTGTTACCTTATCCATTTCAATCCTTTCCACTAATATAATGGCTTCAAAAAAATTAAAAGGTGCTCCTAATTCGAAGATTCCCTCAAAAACAAGAAAAACGGTGTGTTAATCTATAGCACGCAACGAGAGGCAACTAGTCCTAAATTATTTCAACATGCAAGTTTCCCATGATTGTCTGTGTAGGGAGTGTGGCCAAAAGCGAGGTTATCTCTTAACTAGGTAATGGACTTACAATAAGAGGTTATGTAATGGTAATGCATCGGACCTACAGTCTTGGAATGATGGTTTGGACCGCACCAACAACGTGCAACAAGAATTGGATCATGTTGCGCGTAAACTCCAATTTGGACACAAAAGCGAATCCAAATTAGATAGATCACGATGCGTTCACCAAAAAGTTTCATCCCATTGCTGCTGCACGCTTATAAAAGATGCATTTTTCAAGCGAATCTTAGTCTGGTTTTGAAAGCAAATATATTAAGGAAAGGCGAAGTGTATACTGCCGGTACTTAGGGGCAACAAGGGCAGGCGCATGTGCCCGCGTTCTCTGGAGGTGTTGCCTCGATTCGAGTCCAGCTGTATACTTCCAAGTCTTTAAATTTTTGAAGGCTGGCTTCTGAGGCAAACGGGAATCTGAGCAGATTCGTGAAGCTGGATATGGTATCATGCATGTTTTTTCTGCGGAAAATCAAGAGCAACATTAGATACGCATGGTGCACAAGTCTCCAGTGCTGACTGATTGAAGCATCATGCCTCGTGAGTACGTGTGGAAATAATAACACCCACTTCCCACTTTCGGGACACATACAGAGACAGGCTCTGGTGTGCCATTCATGTAAAAGGTGTATAAATGCAATGCACTCATTGAAGCTTTGTACATCAAAGTCTTTAGCTTTTGGAGCATTCCTCCAATGGCACAGATACAAGTGCCCCTCGTGCCTCTACACGTGATTCTTTCAATGGGAAACAAGTTCAGCGCACATCACAATACCCATACCACTAGTCAAAAGGAATTTATCCTTGGTCTCACTTTGCTACTTGAAGCTGCTTGCCAGTTGAGAAGCAACTGAGCTGCAATCTAATAAGATATGTACAGCACGCCATTTGGAGCTTGGATACTGAAATCAAATCATTTGTGATGCATGCTGCATACATTATCACTGCATTTCTCCCTATCTATGGCAACACATGTCGAGCTAGAGGAATGTTTGCAAGGAGTGCGTGTTGGCAACCGATGCCATTACGCTCGAGCTCTATGCTTCTGATGTTGCTTCTGAGCTTCCATTGCTTTGAATTTGATAGTGAGTCCACGTGTATTCTATTAACTATCCTACAATAAAAATGTTCTGTGGCACCTCCATATTAGGCTCATTATGCAATGACAATATACTATCTCATGACAACTACCACAAGGCCACCCACCAAACTAGGTCTCCGTATTATGAGGCATACATTGTGATAATAGAGCAAGGTGGAAACTCGTGAATGGAGCCATGATGACCTCGTGAGAATTATGCCAAAGTCGGAACAAGGAGCTCTGTACAACAAAATAACCTGCCAACACCAACTGAGTGATTAAAAGAAGCCCTGCACTGATTAATAGACACACGACTGTATATCCAACCAAGAGACATACGACCATGACCAAGGTGCACTCAGTATTAAGTGCCAAATGTCAATGCAGAAATCAATAGTGGTCCAAGAGAATCTAAAAATGATAGAACGCCTGAACATGAACCGGCGAGAGATAAATGTAACAATAAATAAGCCTAACATCAGCAATAACTTTGGCACAGGTTTTTTGCCTCATAGAAAGATCTTCACCTCAATGGATTTATGGAATGCAATCAATTGATGGCTGCACCACTCAGACTCATCAAAATAATGATGTAACGTGGAACTTATCATTACAACACCTAGCAGACATTAAGAATCCTTTGCTGTGTGGAGGATGAGCATTCGTAAGGATGCAGTGCTGAGCAGCTGGACCCACAATAGAGCACATAACTCTGCGTGTCTGTGTGTGGACAGCGATATCGCTGACCTCAATACAACCCCCTAAACGGATGGCAAATGGTATTTATCACAATTTATGCGTCAAGTGCCTGTCCAGAAATGAAATGCATCTGTGACATCCATTTGGACTTTTAACCACACACATGCAAAATTAACAGTGATCATTAAAACAACAAGGTTCATTGCTAGGCCCAATCATCAGCACAACCAGCCACCATAACAGGACTCCAAGTCCAAGGATGCAAATGGTGACCTGATAATAAACAACATACGTTATTTGACTTGTATCTAACACACAAATCAGTTCACTGACGTCACACATTACAGAGTGGGTGTGCTGATATCGGAAAAAAAAAGGTACTACTATGATTGCAACCACTGCCCGAAACATTAGCAATCAGGAGTCTGCATATGATAATGACAAACGTGGTCGACAGCTCTACAACATTAGACAATGTGACCTGCTATAGATCGATGGACCTAGGCTCGTGATATTTTGATCCTTGGCATGGACTTCTTCATCTGCCGCAAACGCTCCTTCTCTTCTCGCTTGCGTATAGCTTCTACAGAAAGCTTGGAATCAACACTTTCGAATGCTTTACGCCTCTCTTGTTTCCTTTTCTGTGAAGCTTCCTGGCGAGCAGTCTGGGCTTCTTTAAAAGCCTCCTGAGCCACTTTAGCCCTTGCAGCGTCAGCTTTTGCACGCAGCTGTCAAGACAGTAAGTCCTCTTATTAAACAAACACTAAGGGGGAGAAAACTTCAACAAGAAATTTTGAAACGATAAATAGTACCTGCGTACTGAGCTTATAGCGGCCCAGAAGATCAATATAATATGGTACAAGGGCAATCAACCTTGACATATCCCCCATACTATTGATCGAGGGAAGTGTAAATTTGAACTGAAGTATCCTTTTATGCGCTCCTGACGGAAACTCATCAGTGAAATGCATAGAGACAAAGTGCTTTCCAAACCTCTCAAAAGCTTTCTCCCCAAAAACCTGCACAGGTTATCGCACTCTAAAACCACTTTTCTCAAATTCCCTCTTTTCTTCACAACTAAACACAAAGAAGTGGAACGTTTGAACAGAAAGGTTGAACCATTTGTAGTGCATAATACATATTCGGCGCCTAACTGTGTAGTATTGTGTAGATTGGGTTGTAAGATACATAAAAATACGTATCATTGTATAAAATAGAACATTTTAAGGCGTTTTCAGTAGAAATAAAGAAAATATATCTGCCCATTACATCTAGAGAGACATATTTACTCTTATCGTCCTCTCGAGACTTAGCGACTTTTAAAGACACCAAGATTCACGTAAGTCAAATTTACTGTGCACGTATTGATCAACAGAGGTTATGTGTAGGCCTCTAAAATCATCCCAATATGGTAAAATGATTTCTTTAGATTAAAAAACCGCTAAAAAGAACTCTTATCAGAAGAATTGAATCATTATGCAGCAACTAACCCACATTAAAGGCCAAAGTCTGAGGGTGAAATCACAGCAAACTACTCTAATAATCAACACGTCATTGAGGCGACATACTACACTAATAATAAACTGAATGATGCCGTCAAGATAGATCTCGAGCAAGAAATGAAGCACAACAAAGGTATGCCTAAGGAGCAGAACAAGTCACCTTCAAGTACCTTGCAGAACCCTCAGATCCATTAGAATGGTAAGAACAACGGTAATTCTTCTTTTTCTCAATCTTCCCCTACACCTAAAGCACCAAACTCTTCACCTACCAGAGATAATAAAGGAAAGGTTAAAAATAAGGCACCGTTGTGTTGGACCCTGCTGAAAAATTTGTAGAAGCAAGATGGTTAAATTGTGACTGGTTTTAGACCTAGGGTTTCTGCGTCAAGCTTATAAACGCATCTAATCAATGCGTCTGGCTAGCCAGTCACAGATTCACTCACCCTAGAAACATGGTCTGTGCCAATCTCTATGTCAAAGCTGAAATCCTTTGTGCCGTGATAGTTTCTCTATGTGGTATTTGCATCTATGTGTGGCATTAGGAACATCGAAGTGACATTTGGGTCTTGGTCTAACCTCTGAGTTTTGCAGGTTCGCGCCGAGGGGCCTGAACCCAAGAAGAAGAAGGAACAGAAGAGATCCCAACTTTTAAAGTCTTATCGAGTGGCCAAAACTATAAAAAGGGGCTAGGATTAAAACTTCTACCCCCCAACAACTTATAAGTTCTCGAAAGGGGGCCTAAAACCATCACACACACACACACATACACAAATTGCGTAAAGGCATGCTAACAAGGCATCTGTACGGATCTTTCGTGAATTGCGTTGAGGTGCTGACGCGGCGCTGTCGTACCGACTAGCCCCATGGGCTCATGATTTTGGGAGCATATGCTTTTAGGATTGCAGATTTTCATGATAGCTTTTGAGTTTGAAGCCAAGGGCCTATTAAGTACGTAATCTCAGGTCTCTTTCTGGAGTTTTACCGCAAGGAGAAGCACAGAAGAGCTCCAAAAACTTGTACCTTTACAAATTAAGTATAAGGGACACCAGTCTTTGGGTCAGCGCGACAAGAGATGGAACTCTGCCACTCCATGTGTTTTGCATGGACTCTCTCTCTCTCTCTCTCTCTCTCTCTCTCTCTCTCTCTCTCTCTCTCTCTCTCTGTGTGTGTGTGTGTGTGTGTGTGTGCAAACCAAAGTACGATTCTATCAACATGGACGGAGTACCATGAGATCATACTGCAGAAGGCGGGAACCCACCCAATCCTTTGACACAAAAGCAACCAGAAGAGACAAACTCTCAATATGTTGTTTGCAACTGGTGCAACTAGCGGAGAAACAAAGACGGAATCTAACTGATGATCGAATTGACGTGGAGCCTTGTATACATACTTGGGATCTTTGAACCCTCCCGTTGCTCCTGTTGTACCGCAACCACCCCTTGAGATTCACTCCCTTCAAATCCTCACATGGCCTCCTCACGTCAGAGTTTTGGGGATGTCTCAATTTTTGAGGGGGCATCTTTAAGCAGATGGCCCCGGGAGAACGTTCTTGTGTAGTAACAGAATCTTCACCTCCGTTACCCTTGGCCGCTTCCACCCTCCACTCCAGCCCCACCACCGATTGCTCCCCCTCTAGTTGCTTACACTACGGGTGGGCAGCATCATCATTATTACTATTACTCCACACTCCCGACCACAGCATCCGGACCAAAACCATTCAAGGTCGATGGAGCCACAATAAAAAAATTTACCTTCTCCGGCATGCAAGATTCTCATAATGCCCTCAAATTCCTCCAACAGTTTGACGTCCTGTTTAACAATGGCAATTTCGTGGAGGAATCCATGTTGCTCAAAGTCACCTCTTTCCTTAAAGATTGTGCCTTGACATGGTGGACTACCCTCACCAAGAAGCCTGACAATCCTAAAACTTGGGTCGATTTTAAATTGGCCTTCTATCCGAGCTTCCTTCATGATACATTTGAGGTCGACATAATTGCAGCTTGGTCAGGCCCGAGGATGTATCCATTCGACACTCTTGCAACTTAAAACAAAGAATTTGGGATACACATCTACCAGTATCTACTTTCAGAGACGTCACTTTTGTAGAACAGTGTCACGTGCACATCTAACCCTATGTGCATGTGGAGCTTATCTCAGGTCTACGGTTTAGGTCAGCTTAGAAAGTGTTCGGGCACCTTTGTGAGCCTGTGAGCAGGCCGTGTATGTCCGGGCACTTGAGTAGTTGCATATCCTCTGATTGCACACCTAGTACCACCCAGCATATGCATTGTCCAAGCCAAAGGTCCAATTCTCGGCCAGATTTGGGACATTACATTTTCCAAGCATTTTGGCATTTTTATTATTTTAATTTACCAATTTACACGGTCGTGGGCTGTTGGGAGGACTGCTCAACCCAGCTTCCAACAGCTATATATAAGCAGACAAGGGACGCCCACTTTTAGCAAAAGAAGTTTCAGCAACTTACAATGCACCTTCTCAGCAAGACCGGTAGAGAGCCCTAGCATTTTCAACCAACAAGATCAACTTGGCGTTTTCTGTAGCAGATGAGCCCCAGCGTTTTCTGCGTTTCCTATAGCAGATCAAGCCTAGCGTTTTGCAGTTTCACGACGCCAGATCAGCCAAGAACATCAGCGTTTTCAGTTTTCAGTTTTCAGCACTTAGCTTTTGCAGATCCAGCCCCTAGCCTCGCAGATCTCACCTACCCGCAGCAAATCCTCACCATACCGTGGAGTCAGCCAACGTTTACAGTTTCAGCCCGCTGCCGCTGTTTTCAGATTCAAGCATCTGCGTTTTCAGCGCATCGTCGTCGAGTCATCGCCATCGCCATCCTTGCCGACACAGTGTCAGAGTTCAGTAGAAAGTCGGTAGTTTGCAGATTTCAGCTTTTCAGCCCTAGCGTTTTCAGTTTTCAGCCCGTCCTCGTCGTCGCCATCATTGTCTTCGATCTCGTCGGCAAGTCCATTGCATCTAGACCATTGTACCAAATTTGTGCAATCTATAGCATAGACCTCTCTCACCATAGAGAGGGGGCCCTTGGAGGAGGGTTTAAGAACAACCTAGTATCGTATTCTTCTCTCTCTCTTCTCTCACTCTCAGCATTTTCATTCACAGTAGCATTCACTTTGTTTGTGACCATTGCACTCTCTCTCTAAAGGAACGGAAGGCTCTCCCTTCCGTAAGTAAAAGGAACCCTTGAGCACAATTCGGAGCACTCATCTTGAGTAATATCAACATTCACTTCCCTGCACTTTACATTGGTATCAAAGCTTTGGCAATGTTCTATATCACTCAAGGAAAGAACCACAAGAAATTTTTGCTTGTTGCGGTCGCACGTAACCCAAGTCCACTTGGGCTTGTGGATTCCTGATCGTGTTTTTGAAGAGTTACAGGTAACCCAAGAAAGAAGGTCTTGTCCAGCCTCCCCTTGTTCCTCTTTTCACTCATTGAGAGCGTACCATGCACTTAGCAGCTGGCCAATCAACCTGAGGTGGAAAAAAGCAACTTTGGTGTGAGCGCAAGGCCGCCAAGGGGTGCGCCCGCAAGGAAGAGTCGAGCTCGGGTAAGAGAAAAGCCTTCTCAAACACCGATTACAAGCTATAGAACTCAAGAACCTCAAGAACCCAAGTTCCTTGAGAACTTAAGTACCCAAGATCTCACGGTATGGTCATCACCCGAAGCGGAATGGATACTTTGCGTGAAGGTGATGAGAGTGGAGTTGGTGACGAAGAATTTTCCCCACAAGGAGGATTTTTTTCCGATCCTCCCCCTTTCCCATCTACGCCACGGGTTGCACCAAATCCTATGGAGGCTTTGGTAAAGTCGATGATGGACATGATGCTACAACAAGAGGCGCGTTGCGCCACCTTGGATCGAGAGTGTGATCAAGCACGCTTGGCGGTCGAAGAAAGAAAGGCAACTATGAAGCTTGAGCGTGAGCAAGTACGCGAAGCCCACCGCATAGCGGCCGAAGAAAGGCGAGCAGCCTTTGAATTAGAGCGTGAGGCGCAGAGAGACCAACGCATGCAAGAGTTGGTCCTATAGGTACTCACCTCGAAATCCGAGCCGATCAAAGATGTAGGCAGTTCATCAGGTAGCACAAGTAGAGATGCGAACTCCAACAATCCAATCACTGAAGTTGACGTTCAATAAGTATGATAGTCAGATGGATGTTAATGTTATTCATTCTTGGTTGCATCAATTTAAAGCTTACTTTGCGACAACTAAGAAAACAAGAAATAGCAAAGTTTTGACGGTAGCCATGTATCTTGCCGGTGATGCCATTAATTGGTACCACGCATGGCAAGAGGCAAAGTTGGCCGCGCACCTAGAGGAAGCCGAAGAAGGCGTGCCCTTTTCTTTCAATTGGGCCGACTTCCAAGACAAGCTCAAGGCGCGGTTTATGCTACCTCAGTACTTAGCGCGGTTGAAAGAAGATTGACGCAATCTCAAGCAAAATGGTATGCCAGTCATCTCTTTCTCTAACCGTGTTTTGTAGCTCGGTAACCAATTACGCAAATCAGATTATGAGCACAAAGAGACATTCCTTTTCGGGTTGGACGAGTATATCAAGTTTGACGTCGAAGTACTTGACCCCGTGGATCTCAACAAGGCGGTAGCAATTGCTCTCGCACAGGAGATGAAGCACAACAAAGGAAAGCCTAAGGAGAACAAGTCTTTTCACAGTATCTCTCAGACTCCTCAGAACCCACAAAACGGTAAGAATAGTAACTCTTCTAGCCCATCTTCCTCTAATCCTTCGGAAAAGAACTCTCAAAATCAAATTAAGGGTAAAGCTAAAACACCTGCTAAACCTAAGCTAACCCCGGATGAAAAAGTTGCACAAGGAATTATAGGAGGATACATAAAGCCAGAAGAACAAGTCATTTATCCTAAGGAAGGTCAATGTTATCAATGTCACATCAAGGGTCATATTAAGAAGGCTTGTCCTAAGATAGCACCACCTAAAGAACCCAAAGCACCGACAGCTACCACAAGCACTTTAGTGAACCAATATGAGTCTTCACATGTTTCTAACACACACATTGATGAGTCTCTCTTTAAATGTTATGGTCATGTGAAGGGTCAACATTTTGTCATATTGTTTGATTCAGGCAGTATGCATGATGTGATTGGTGACTCTCTTGTAGAGAGAGCCCGCCTAGAGGTTAGCCAGACAACTCCTCTCATGGTGTCAGGCTTTGCTCGCAGTATGGACTCTCTCATCACGCAAGAGTGCCTTGATGTGTTATCACTGTTCAACAAGCTTCCTTCCGTCGAAAATTTGTCGTGTCTCCTCTCTCAGGATGTGATATGATTTTGGGCATTAGATGGTTTCGTAAGCATAACCTTCTCATTGATTGGGCCGACAATACGCTCACTCTAAATGCCAAAAGTGACTCTTCTATGATCATTCGTGGTGAGGAGGGTTTGCATTCATTACCTCTCATTTCTCATGTGTAGGCGAAGCGTGAATTACGAAGAGGAGCACAAGCGGCATTCATCTATGCCTCTCCAATTACCCAGAGCATTGAGGCTCCAGACAGGTATTCAGCTTTGTTTACCAAGTATGAGCACCTATTTTTGCAAGATGATCTTCCACCTAGTCTCCCTCCCGAGTAGCCGGAGGATAAGGAGACACAGCCAGTCAGTAAGGCTTCCTAGCACAAGCGGCATTCATCTATGCCTCTCCAATTACCCAGAGCATTGAGGCTCCAGACAGGTATTCAGCTTTGTTTACCAAGTATGAGCACCTCTTTTTGCAAGATGATCTTCCACCTAGTCTCCCTCCCGAGTAGCCGGAGGATAAGGAGGCACAGCCAGTCAGTAAGGCTCCCTACCCTTTGAACAAGACTCAAGAAGAAGAATTAGAGCGGCAACTCACGGAGTTGGTGGCCTGAGGATTCATATGTCCTAGTGTAAGTCCTTTTGCTTCTCCTATCTTATTTGTCCGCAAGAAGGATGGTTCGTCTCGTTTGTGTGCTGATTACAGGGCATTGAACAAGATGACCGTCAAGAACAAGTTTCCAATGCCTCGCATTGAGTATATCCTTGATAGGCTCAATGGAGCAAAGGTTTTCAATAAGGTCAATCTCAAAAGTGGATACCATCAGGTAAGGGTATTCAAAGGCGACATCTACAAGAGCGCTTTTCGCAAAGAGCGAGGAAAATAGGAGTATGTGGTTATGCCTTTTGGATTGACAAGTGCCGTGGGTCCATTTAACAGTCTCATGGTAGGCCCTTTTGGCGATATGGTTGGCATGTGTGTGTTTATCTTTCTTGATGATATTCTCATTTTTCTGCATCATGGGAACAACATGAAAAGGATGTAGAAAGGATTTTAACCCGTTTGGATGAGTGTCAGTTGTACATTGCAGCTAAGAAATCTGAGTTTTTTCTCACTAAAGTTACTTATCTAGGGTATATCATTTCTACAGAAGGCTCAAGCTAGATCCCACAAAGGTAGAACAGGTTCGTAATTGAGATTTGCCGAACACTGCATATGATGTGCGTTCTTTTCTTGGTTTATGTCAAGCATAAAGTTCGCAAATGGAGAATTTTGCACGCATTGCCGCACCAATGACAGATGTTTTGAAAGGGGTAAAAACTCACCGACAACGTGTAGATTTGCCTGAGGCAGCCATTTAGGCTTTTAAAGCTCTTAAGGTTGCAGGGACAAAAGCGCCGTGACTCATCCTTGCCTCTTGGGATGACCCTTTGAGGTATGGACGGATGCGAGCAATGTCGCCATAGGAGTTGTGCTTCAGCAACATGGCCATCCAGTTGCATTTCTTAGTCGGAAGTTAAATAGTGCACAAAAGAACTTTTTAGTTTATGATAAAGAACTTTTGTCTGTAATTCACTCTCTCAAGCATTGGAAGCATTTTCTGTATGGTAGAGAGTTCACAGTTTGCACAGATCACCAAGCCCTCAAGTGGCTCCAGTCTATGCCTAGTGCACATTGGAGTGATCGCCAAGCACGGAGGTCACAATTTTTTGAGCAATTTGGAGGTTTGATTGAGTATGTGCCTGGTAAAGCTAACTCTGTTGCAAATGCGTTAAGTCGCAAAGAACAGAACCTGGATCTCGAGTCAAGATCCACAGTTTCTATTCAAGGTGTGTCTTTCGACAGCATGAAGAACCAGTATGCAGACTCCGAGTTTGGTAGGCAATGGTTGCAAGCTCTTGCTTCCCAAGGGCCCAGCAACTATCTCATTCGTGAAAATTTGTTGTATTTTCGTCACCGCCTGTGTGTGTTGTAAGGTGCAGCGGAAGTGAATGTTGAACTTTGCTCAAGATGAGAGCTCCGACCTGTGCTCAAGCCTCAAGGGTTCCTTTTACTTATGGAAGGGAGAGCCTTTCGTTCCTTTAGTGTGAGAAAGTGCAATGATCACAAACAAAGTGAATGACACTGTGAATAAAGATGCTGAGACTGAGAGAGAGAGAGAGAGAGAGAGAGAGAGAGAGAGAAGAATACGACACCAAACGGTTCTCAAACCCTCCTCCAAGGGCCCCCCTCTCTATGCTGAGAGGGGTCTATGCTATTGATTGCACAAATCTGGTACAATGGTCTAGATGCAATGGACTTGCAGACGATGTCGACGACAATGATGAGACAATGAGGACGGGTTGAAATCTGCAAATGTTGTCTTTCTGCTGAATACTGACACTGTGTCGGCGAGGACGGCAATGGCGACAACGCAACGACGATGTGCTAAACGCAGATGCTGAAATCTGCGAACAGCGGGCTGAATATGAAAACGTTGGCTAATCTGACGGTACGGCAAGGGTCTGTTGCGGGTAGGTGAGATCTACGAGGCTAGGGGCTGATCTTGTGGTGTCTAAGTGCTGAAAACTGAAAACGCTGGTGCAATGGGCTGATCTGTCGCCGGAAACTGCAAAACGCTAGAGGTATCTGCAAGATGCAAAAACGCTAGGCTTGAACTGCAATCTGCTGGCGCTATCTGTTGGGGTTTGAAAACGTTGGCTGATCTGGGATGACCAAAAACGCCAAGTTGTCTTTGTGGCTGAAAACGCTAAGTCTCCTTCCGGTCTTGCTAAGAAGGTACACTGCAAGTTACTGGAACTTCTTCTAACTCTTCTGCCAGAAAGTGCTAGCGCTAGGTTTCTTTAAGAACTTAGCAAATTTGCCTTATCCAGTTTCCCAACAAAAGTCACTTATTATAAAATAGGGAAAATGGGTTATGTGCACTGCAAAATGCTCATATGGGTATTGACTGTCATGCTGATGATCATGCTGTGTGCAACCAAAGGATATGCAACTATTCTAAGTGCCTGGACATGCACGGCCTGCTCACAAGCTCACAAAGGTGCAAGAACACTTCCTAAGCTCACCTGAACCCTGGACCTGAAGTAGCTTGTCCACATGCACATAGGGTTAGATGTGCACGTGACGTGTTGCCCTCTCTCAAGACAGCCATATTGCACAATGTTCATGACTCTTTCACGGGCGGGTACAGGGAATGAAAACCACTTTGGAAAAAATAGAAAGATTTAATATTCGACTAAAATGCGAAAAGATGTGTTTCGTTATGTCACACAGTGCACCATTTGTCAAAAGGTAAAAGCTCCTTGGGGTAAGCAGCAAGGCCTCTTGCTACGGCTACCTAGTCTTGACAGGCCCTTTCAAGATATTTCTATGGATTTTGTGACTAACCTTCCACCTAGTTTGCATTTAAGGAACACTCAATGTTTGACAATTGTCGACCGTTTCAGAAAATTTTGCATGTCGATTCCTTGTAAGGCCGCAGTCACTGCACAATTTATAGCACGGTTGTTCATAAAGTATTGGTACCCCCTCTATTGTTTGCCAAAGTCAATCGTTTCAGATAGGGATGTTAAGTTCACGTCCAATTTTTGGTGCGCACTCTTTGAAAATTTTGGCACAAAGTTGAATTTTCCATCGGCTTTTCATCCACAATCAGATGGTCAAACATAAATTTACAATCAAATGGCTTTTGATGTTTTGAAGTCATATGCGCATGATCAACAGCCTATTGGGAGCTCTATCTCCCATTGGTCCAAGCAATTTTGAATGACTCTTATTCCTCTGCTATTGGTAGAACTCCGTTTGGGGTAGCTTTTGGCCGTCCATTCCAATCACTTTTGACTCGCTCGGTCAATGTTGGAAGTCATTCATTAGATGAGATTTCTAAGAGTGTGAAGCTTCAGCTAAGCAAGGCTCAGGAGTCTTACTCACGACAGGCTAACAAGCATCGTCAAGATGTTTCTATCAAGAAAGGAGATTGGATTTATTTGAGAATCATAAAGTAACGTCTTAAGCAAGTCGGAAAGAAGATTCCGAAATCGTCTTTCAGAATGTATCGTCCATTTCCTATCATTAAAAAGATCTCTATGAAGTTACAATTGCCTAACTCATGGTCAATGCACAATGTTTTCCGTGTTTCTTGGTTGAAAGTGTTTCAGGGTACACCTCCGAAGGACATTTCTGAAGAAGAAGAGCCCGAGATCATCGATGAAGCTGAAGTCATGGAGCGGGAGCAAGTGTTGTTGCATCGGTTTCGCCATGGCTCAAAGAAGCAAGTCCGATAGTACTTTTTGAAGTTCAAGAATCGAGGAACCCACGAGGCAGTGTGGGTTGATGAAGAATTTTTCAAAGATTATCCAGAGTTGTTGGCAGACTACAAGGCAAAAATGCAGCTCGGTACCAATACCTCACTTTCAAAAGGAGGGGATGTCACGTGCACATCTAACCCTATGTGCATGCGGACAAGCTATCTCAGGTCTAGGGTTCAAGTCAGCTTAGGAAGTGTTCTGGCACCTTTGTGAGCCTGTGAGCAGGCCGTGCATGTCCAAGCACTTAGAGTAGTTGTATATCCTCTGATTGCACACCCAGTACCACCCAGCATATGCATTGTCCAAGCAGAAGGTCCAATTCCCGCTCAGTTTTGGAACAGTACATTTTCCATGCATTTTGGCATGGGCTGTTGAGAGGACTGCTCGACCTAGCTTCCAGGAGCTATATAAGCAGACAAGGGGCACCCAGTTTTAGCAGAAGAAGCAGAAGAAGTTCCAGCAACTTGCAGTGCACCTTCTCAACAAGACCAACAGAGAGCCCTAGCGTTTTCAACCAACAAGATCAACCTGGTGTTTTCTGTAGCTGATCAGTCCCAACGTTCTCTTGCGTTTCTTGAAGCAGATCAAGCCTAGTTTTGCACTTTCACGGTGGCAGATCAGCCAAGAACAACAGCGTTTTCAGTTTTCAGCACTTAGCCTTTGCAGATCCAATCCCTAGCCTCGCAGATCTCACCTACTAGCAGCATATCCTTGCCGTACTGTCGAGTCAGCCAGCATTCACAGTTTCAGCCCGCTGTTTTCAGATTTCAGCATCGCGTTTTTCAGCACATCATAGTCGTCATCGCCATCCTCGCCAACACAATGCCAGAGTTCAACAAAAAGTCAGCAACTTTTTAGCCCTAGCGTTTTCAGTTTTCAGCCCGTCATCGTTGTCATCGGTATTGGCGATGTCACACTAGCAATGTCGACCAAATTTAGGGGTGTGATTTTAGGCGCATTTGGGTTATAGGGGCATTGGGCAATCAAGTGATCTATGCCACAACGATTACATGTGAGTATTGGCATTGCAGATGTGCTCCCTTGATTCATTTGCATTTGTGCAGCATTCTTTTGCAGCCTAATAGGGCACTCCGCTACTCGATGTGGTCCACCACACTCGTAGCATTGAAGAGGTGGCCTCCTAGCCTTGGTGTTGATATTTTGACCTCTGGATGCGAGACCAACAGCTTGATAAACCGGCTTGACTTGTCCCCGATCTCGTCGGCAAGTCCATTGCATCTTGTACCAGATTTGTGCAATCTATAGCATAGACCTCTCTCGCCATAGAGAGAGGGGACCCTTGGAGGAGGGTTTGAGAACCACCTAGTGTCGTATTCTTCTCTCTCTCTTCTCTTAGTCTCAACACTATCATTCACATTAGCATTCACTTTGTTTGTGACCATTGCACACTCTCTCTAAAGGAACAGAAGGCTCTCCCTTCCGTAAGTAAAAGGAACCCTTGAGCACAGTTCGGAGCACTCATCTTAAGCAATATCAACATTCACTTCCGCTGCACCTTACAAACAGATTGTGAAGTATACAATGGGCTTGCCTTTTCCATTGCGGGATTACTGCTTAGGCAATGTCACAAAATGATGACGTAGCATGACCATCCGGACGATACCTGGCAGATCAGAATGACCATTTTATAAGTTGTTCCCAACTTATGGGATCCCATCCGATGGGGCCCTTGGGGACACTAGAGCTATAAAAAAATTATAAACCCAAATCACGTGGACAGGCTATACGAGCGCCCGCAAAACGCGCTGCCAGCTTTTGGCACTAATGCTTTTGGACCAAATGCTTCTGAAAATTGAAGCTTTTCATGTACTGCTTTTAGAGGCCATGGGACCTATAAAGTTGTAATCAAGGGCACTCTCTCTCTCTCAATTTTGCCAGAGAGCACTGAACAGAGAGGACCTGTGGACTTCGTACTTTGCTCAAGCATTAATGTTAAAATAAATTCCGAAAGGGGCGCCACACTTTGGGGCCAATCCTTGTGGGCACGGAACTACGCCAGCCATATGTCGTATCTAATAAAGTGTGATAAAGTTTGTGAAGTAAATTTAAGTGATTTCGCGTCTGTCATGCCAGATTCCCGACTTGGTGTGTCCAAGTCTGTTACAGTGGTATCGAAGCTCAGTCGATTTTCTTTCCATCGAGAAATCCGATCCCTTCTACCACGACACACATTGATTCAAGTGACGAATCCCATTAGAATCGGACAAACCCACTCGACAACTCCGGATCGAGTGAGAACACGAAGGACTCGAATGAATGACGGCCACCTTCTGTTGACTCAGAAGGATAGTACGGGCCACCTTGGCCCACGGAATATGAACAAATAGAAATGTACCGTCAACAGCAGGTTGATGCTTGTGCTAAGAAGATGCTTCAGTATTCTAAAGATCCTCAATTTGCGAAATTTTTTACTCGGCAACCGATTGATAAGATGCATTCACGATGGCGTACAGCCATCGATTCACCTTTGAAGTCAGCTTTAAAGAAAACACCTCTTCCGTGGGTGCATTCTGAAGATGAACTTGACGACATAGTCGACAGACAAGTCAACCGACTCTTGAAGACCAAGAAGCATTCAAAGAGACATAGCCAAGCAACAAATTACCCTGGCTATTTGGGTCACAAGTCTACTTTTGTAAATGCATAAAAGACAAAGAAGCGAATAAGCTTCGAGGATGTGTCCAATTCGTCCTCATCCTCCTCTGTTAGTTCCGACACTTCTTCTTCCTCTGATTTACGTGATGAGGACACAAAAGGACAAGAAACAAAGAAAGACTCAAAGATACACAAAGAACAAGAAGAAGGCCAAGAAGAGCAAATCCTACCGAAGATCTCGGAAATATTTAGAGAGGCTTCATCCTCTTCTCAGAGTTCAGACTCCAATGAACCGTGTTTTATTCTAAGAGGAAGCATTTGTACAGTCATCCAATATGACTTTCTCGAGGACAAGAGCAAGAAAATCAAAGACTTCAAGGAGGGTGGACAAGTACTTAAGTTTGATACTTTTTCAAGCTTCCGAGATACCCACAAGGCCCTCGTTTTTATTCAACAGTTCGACATAGCTTATTCAGGAGGGCACTATTCAAAGCACTCCTAGGTTTGGAGGGCAACATCCTATTTGAAAGGAAATGCATAGACATGGTGGTTGTAACTATATCAGATTTTGTAAATAATTAATTTATTTACGAGAAAAAAATTATCTAATTAGTTGTGTGCACATCAGAATAGATCTAGCAGTTTCTGGGGCCTCATAGTGCGCCCAAGTTTGGGCCAGAGCACCTCAGGGAGACCCTAGCAGAAAATACCCTGAAGCCCCAGTGATTGGGAAATCGAGTCTTCAATGAAGGGGTAGATAGTAGCCTCAGATTTCAGGCTCAGAAAATTACACGCGCTAGTGCAAGCATAGGAATGAGATGGGGTCCTTAGAATAATAACCCTAAGGCCTGAATTATTTTACGGCCTTAGGATAAGTCAGTTAAAGTATTTTTAGATTGTTTATGCCGGACCAAATGACAAGACAAGTGCGAACAGGTAATGCCAGAGCAGTGCTGGTACGGCATTGCGTTGGGGAGCAGGTAACATTTTCATTGGTTGCATCTATGTGTGCAGTTGTGGTTTAATTTGCACATTTCATTAATAGTTTGTGAACTTTCAAAAGTGAAAGTTGAAGGGTTTTTAAGTTATTAAGTAAGTGTGCACACTTACCAATGCAAACTAACTCTCTCACTCTCACTCTCACCCTCTCTCTCTTCCTAGCGCCCCCTCTTCTTACTGGCTTGATAAGAGGCCCCCCTTCCCCACTTCTCAGTGTTGACAGTGCTCCTACCCCCCCTATTGTGAGTATGCTCTACGCATTGGAGCCCTTGCGACATATGTGGTGGCCTCGGGTTCCCATTGTCTAGAACAAGGGTTCTCATAGCCATAGCCAGCTTTCGGTAGAGTTTCATCGCAAGAAGTTGCAGCGGGCACTCTCTTCGTAGAGTGTGGTGGCTGTAAATTCTCTGTTTTCAGCCCCTAATCATCTCTTTTTAGGGTGAATTTCAGCAAAATACACATAGAATCTAGTGCTTCTCTACCTACACTACGCATACACAAAGTTTGGTGCGATTCCATCACGAAAAAAATCTCTATTTCGGCTTTGGAAGGTACTCAGGTAACATTTTCAGGTTATGTGCAGAAAATTACAGCAAGCATGTGTGCGTGCATTTTGCGTGTTTCTCCCTTGTTTTTGTTGCAGGAATGATTATGCAAAAAGGGACATAGTTAGCTGAAGGTAGACTCTCATTTTCGAGAGCTTCCGTTGAGTTTTGGTGGAAGAAAGACTCTCGTTTTCGAGAGCTTCCCAAAATCTCATAGCAGAGGGAAAATCCTCTTAGTATTCTGAGAGTAGCTTTCGCACTCTCTCAGTCAGAAGCAGAAAAGAAAGAATAGAGGACGGGCAATTGCCCCGTTCCTGTGCTTGTAAAGATTCTCCCTTAGTAATAAAGATAATCTCTTTATGGGGGGGGACCAGCCCATCTTCTGGTCCCCAATGAAGTGTCAAGCTTTCTCTCTCTCTCTCTCTAATTCTCTTGAGTATTTGAAGTACAATTAAAAGTAAGTTTACGCTTTCGTATTTTTGTGACAGTGGTATGAGAGCAAGGTCATCTCTCTCCTCCTTAAGGGATTGACGACTCTTGGCAGATTGCAGAAATGGGAGGACGCGAGATAGAGTTCTCTCTCCTTCAACAACAGCAGGTGGTAGAGTTGCAAAAAGCTCTCTCCCATCCAGAAGTCCAAAAGATTCTCCATACTCTTGAGAAAGGGAAGGAGAAAGTGCCGATGGGGTAGGGAGAAATCCCGCAGAACCCAAAGGCGCCAGAACCAAGGAAAAATCCTTTAATTGGAACCTCCCGATGCACGAGAGGCAAAGGAAACCTCCAGAACGTCATGTGCGGTTTAACCCAAAGGTTCAAGAGCAGGATCCTCCTGATTCTCCTCGGTTTTCTTTCATGAAGGATCTGGAGGACATAGTCGCTCAAGAAGACATGTTTCTGGACGATCCATTGCAACAAGAAGTGCATTCAAGGGAAAGGACTCCTATCCACAAGGAGTCTAAGCATAGAAAGAAGGAGCACCATAAGAAGAAGCACCACAGGCAGAAAACATTCAAGTCGAGAGACAAAGATGTGAAATTCGACACCTACAATGGACGGCGTGATAATGACAAAGCTTTGGCTTTCATCCGCCAATTTGAAGTTGCATTTGCAAAAGGGAATTTTAAAGAAAGATCCAAGCTTCGCCATGTCAGTATGTACCTGAAAGACACCGCAAGCCGTTGGTGGTTAACCATTATCCTGGAAGATCGCAAACCCCAAGATTGGACTGCTTTCAAGGAGGAGTTCTACGCACAGTTCCTTCCTCCAGACTATGAGGAAGAGGTAAAGAAAGAATGGGATCGACTTTCACAGTCGGAGAACGAAACTGTTCCACGCTATGTGGATAGGTTTTGGGACGTTCTCTTGAAAGTCAATCCATTCAAGAAGATTGACGATTTGGAAAAGATGCGCAAGTTTGAAGCAGGATTGCATGAAGCCTTGCAAAAGGCTATGAAGCTTTACCCTCGGGGTAACTTGCAGATACTTATGGAATCAGCTCGCATAGCTGATGGAATACATGACAAGGGTACTCCCAGGAAGATGGAGCAAAGCACTTACCATGCCAAGCAGAAGGCTCTCCATGAGCAGCCTACCTCTACTTCTTCTTCTCAAAAGAAGAAAAGAACCGCCTCCAAAGCAGAAGCAAAGCCAAATCAGCCCAAGAAAGGGAGATATCTCTCTCCTGCTGAATTGAGAACCTACATTAGCGAAGGAAGATGCTTCAAGTGTGGACAAGTTGGTCATATGAAGGGTGATTGTCCTACCAAAGCTCCGCAACCACCCTCTTCCAATGCAGTCCCAGATGTACAAGGAAATACAACCAAGGATGGAAAAGAAACAGCTCTTCTCATGGCATGGGGTAATATCAACAACCAATGGGCTCTTATTCTGTTTGACCCTGGCAGTACAGACAACTCATCTCTACAAAGTTAGCCGATGATTTGAATTTACAGCCCAACCGTTTTGGAGTTTCTATTCAAGCACAATCTGCTTTCAAAGGGCAGAACTCTAACTCTACTCCAATCATAGGGAAGCTGAATTTACAACTACAAAGATCGAGAGTCTTTCTTACTAGCTTCACTTGAAGGATGCGATGTTATCTTGGGAATGCCTTGGCACTACAAGATGCATCCCATTCCTGACAATGTTCAGAAAACTTTATCCTTTGCTCATAAAGGAAAGGAGTATCTTGTACTTGCAGATGCAGGTGATTGGCGTATCCCTATCGCCAATAACATTGCCATCAAGAAAGTAATGAAAAAGTGTGTTTCAATGTACTTGATTTTTGCAAGAGAGAGAGATGTGTCTGCTTCACAACTTTCTTCCTCTTTAGAGAAAAAAAGACTTAAGTTATTAGACAGTTTATAAGATTGTTTCGCAGATGAACTTCCAAATGAACTCCCACCTCCTCGACCTGAGGATCATACAATTGATTTGATCCCAAGAAGTTCTCCTCCAAATCAGCCCTCTTATCGAGTTAGTCTAATGCAGCAAGAGGAAATTCTCAAGCAGGTTAACGAACTTTTGGAGAATGGCTTAATAAGGCCTAGTACTTCTCCATATTGTTCTCCTGTCTTGCTAGTACAGAAAAAGGATGGCACATTCCGCATGTGCATAGACTATAGATCTCTAAACAAGATCACAATCAAGATTCGATTTCCAATCCCTTGGATTGACGACATTCTTGACAAGTTACAAGGAGCAAGCGTCTTTAGTCGTATAGACTTGAAGAGCGGTCATCATCAAATCCGCATAGCTCCTCAGGATGTGCATAAGACTTCGTTTAGAACAACTTTCGGGTTGTATGAATTCTTAGTGATGCCTTTTGGACTCACTAATGCACCAGCCACATTCAACAGAATGATGGATAGAATCTTCCACTCATATAGAAGCTTTACAGGCGTTTTCTTCGATGACGTCTTAATCTTCTCAAAGACCGAAGACAAACACTATAAGCATCTCGCATTAGTGTTTGAAGAATTACGCAAACACAAATTATTTGTGAATGCTAAGAAGAGTGAGTTCTTTTTAAAAGAAATCCACTATTTGGGCCATATAGTATCTCACAACCAGGTGAGAATGGATCCTGATAAGATTCAAACAGTTGTAGAATGGCCTACGCCAACTACAATACATGATATACGAAGTTTCCTTGGCCTTTGTTCCTCTTATCAGTGTTTCATTCGAGCTTTTGCCGCAATAGCAGATCCCCTCCATGACCTGACAAAGAAGCGGATTCCATTCCATTGGGGGTCTAGACAAATAACAAGCTTTTGAAAAGCTTAAGTATCTACTCAGTCACGGACATGTCCTCACCGTTCCTGATCTTCGCAAACCTTTCGAGGTATACGCATCTGGAGAGTGTGTAGCAACAGTTTTGAACCAAGAGGGTCACGCCATAGCCTACGAAAGTTGGCACCTTAAAGATGCAGAGTTGCATGTTTCCATATACGAGAAAGAGCTAATGGCAATAATTCATGCTCTTTCCATTTGGAAACACTATCTGTTAGGAGCTGATTTTATTATCAAGACAGATCATCAAAGTCTTCGCTACTTTCTCACACAGAGAAAGTTATTAGAAAAGCAGATGAGATGGGCCAACTTTCTTTCAATGTTCCATTTTCATATTTTACACACTTTTGGAACGAAGAATGCAGTTGCAGATGCTCTCTCCAGGCGTCCAAAGATCAATACACTAACAACAATTTATCATGAGGAACTAGAATTTCTCAGTGAGATGTATCCTCAAGATCCAGACTTCGCTACAATTTGGGCAGATCTTCAAGTTGGTCACTCAAAGCCACCTTATTCCATTAGGGATAATATGCTCTATCGTCAACAAGTAATATGAATAGCTCAACCCTTACGACAGAAGGTGATGGATGAAGCACATAATTCTCCTTAAGCCGGGCATCGGGGAATTGCTGCTACCACTAGTGTCCTCGAAAGATATTTCTTTTGGCCAACACTCCGTGCGGACGTTGAAAAACATGTGGCCCTTGGGGACACTAGAGCTATAAAAAAATTATAAACCCAAATCACATGGACATGCTGCTGACGTGGACAGGCTCTACAAACGCCCGCAAAACGCAAACTGTACAGAAACCCCCGATTTGTGCTGCCAGCTTTTGGCGTTGATGCTTTTGGACCAGATGCTTCTAGAGCTTGAAGCTTTTCATATACTGCACTTGGGAGGCCATGGGGCCTATAAAGTTGTAATCAGGGGCACTCTCTCTCTCAGTTTTGCCTGAGAGCATTGAGCAGAGAGGAGCCGCGGACTTTGTACTTTGCTCAAGCATTAATATAAAAATAAATACCGAAAGGGGCACCAGACTTTGGGGCTAATACCTCTAAGCACGAAACTACGCTGGGTCATGTCGTATCTATTGAAGTGTGATAAAGTTTGTAGTAAATTTAAGTGATTTCTCGTGTGTCGTGCCTGATTCCCGACTTGGTGTATCCACGTCTATTACACGCAAAGTAGACTCCAATATGAGGCTGTTAATGTCCCATGCCAAAGTTAATTATCACGTCATGAGAAAGAATAAGTCTTCCAGACTACACCACCACCACGGAATGCAACTTTCCACAATATGTCTTCTGTCACAGATGGTGACGTGGCATGACCATCTAGCAGAGAAATGGCCAAGTGGACAAGAGAAACTAAACAGACTAACTTGAAGAACTTATGAAGCACCGGTTGTGGGGCCCGAAACCCTAAGAGACAAAAGCTTAAACCCTGAAAGAGATTTCCGTAAAATGCGCTGACATGCTGACGTGGCATGGTTGTGCGGAATTTCCGCGATTTGCGTTGCAGGTGCCACGTGGCATGCTGTACGGATTTTTGCAAATTATGATGGCTACTTTTGGAAATCTCCAACACTAGCTTTGGGGACAAAGCTTTTTGGGTGAAAGTTCTTTTGAGCTGATTGCTTTTGGGGCTCTGCTTTTGGACATCCCATGTACATTTCATAAGAACCCTTGGGGCCTCACTCTGCAGAGTATCTAGACGCAGTGACTGAGAGCAGAGGTCTCGGGAGTTGTACTTTGCAATGATTAATGATAAAGAAATACCGAAAGGGGTGCCAGACTTTGGGACCAATACGCCGGCCTCTCTCTCTCTCTCTCTCTCTCTCTCTCTCTCTCTCTCTCTCTCTCTCTCTCTCTCTCTCTCTCTCTCTCTCTATGTTAGGTGCAACCGAATGATTGTTTGCGCTTTGCTCAAGATGAGTGCTCCGAACTATGCTCAAGGTTCCTTTTAGTTCTTATGGAAGGGAGAGCCTTCCGTTCTTAATGGAAAGTGTTATGATCACGTACACAGTGAATGGACATTGTGCGTGCAAGTGTATGAGACTAAGAGACAGAGAGAGAAGAGAGATACGACACCAGAGACGTTGTAAAACCCTCCTCCGAAGGCCCCACTCTCGTCGGCGAGAGTAGTCTACTAATTGATTGCACAAAGTGGTACAATGCGTATGCAATGGACTGATGCAACTTGGACTATGCCGATGACGACGACGGTGATGACGACGACGACTTTAGGGCTGAAATCTGTGGTCTTCTAACTGCTGAATTTCTGCTAATCTTTGGGCTGTTTTGGGTGGCTGAAAATGACTGTTTTGGCTGCGTTTTCATGGCTGAAAATGGGGGTCTTCTGCAATGCTTCAAGGCTGAATTGTCTGCTGTCCAATAGGGCTGAAAACGCTGCTGTTCTGACCCGGCAATGGCTGAAAACCAAAAACGCAAATCAGCCTGCTGAGCGTTAGTAAAAACGCTGGCCTTCTGCGACTGCTTGGCTGAAAATAGGAAACGCTAGGGCTGCCTGCTGATGGCGATGATGCAAGGGCTGAAAACACCAAGGTATCTGTGGCGATGCACTGCTGTGGAAAACGCCAAGGATCTGGGGGTGCTGAGGTTGTCCAAAAACGCTAGGTTGATGGGTTCTTGCTGAGAAGGTGTCTGTTGAGCATGTGCTCCTGCTGCCTCTTCTGCCATTTAGTGCCAACTTGGGTTTGCCTATATATTAACTTAGCAAAATTGCCCTACCTACTTTTGTTGGAAAGTCACTTAAAAATAATAAGTGAAAAATACCAAAAATAGGGAAAATAGGCTAAATGCACTGGAAAATTCCCCTAACTGATTCTGATGGATTCTGATGGGAATTCTGATGATCATGCTGTGTGCGACCAGAGGATATGCATCTACACTAAGTGACTGGGCATGCACGGTCTACGAATAGACTCACAAAAGTGTCAGATCACTTCTAAATCTAGACTGACTGGACTGACTGAACCCTGATCATGCTGTAGCTTGTCCACGGACACATAGGGTTGGATGTGTCACGTGACATCCCCTCCTTTTCAAAGTGAGGTACTAGTACCGAACTGTATGGCATCGAGGGATCGCCAATAGCATCCGGAATCCTGGAAGGGACTCTTCGCCGGCCCACGCTGATGTGTGGGTCGTGCGGTACTTGAACTTCATAAAGGTCTGCAATGCTTGCTTCTTTGGGCCGCGCCGAAAGCGACACAAAGTCTTATGTGGCTCCTTCGATGCTTCAACTTCGTGGAGAGTCATGCTTCCTTCTTCTTCAAGAATCTCCATGGCTGAAAATTCTTGAAACCATTTCCAACACAAAACCATGAACATACCCATTCCATGTACAGTGAGTGGAAAACATCCTGCCTTCCTCAAAGACTGTGCATGCAATGTAGATGAACACATGGACGGAGTGCCAAACCGTTCACCACATATACGCAAACAATGAGATTGAATCTTTCTCTTATGATCTAGAGCAATCAACTTTGGCAATTCACAACGGAAATGCCCATGCTTGGTGCTCATACTTTCATGTGCTCCTTCTACAACTATGTCGTGCCAAGGGAGAGACAGGGAATGCGACTTCCTTGAATGCATACTTTTCAGCTTTTCATGAAAAATCCGCATACATCCGTGCTCACACGCGCTATGGCTACCATTCTTTCTTGGTACTGGCTCTCTATGGCTACTATTCTTTCTTTGTGTTCACGCTCTATTTCTGCTTTTCATTCTGCATCTCTTGCTTTGTCTTCTAACTTCTTGTCCATCATCCTCTTGTCGAAAGCCTCCATAGGAGTTAGTGCAATCCTTGTCGTAGATAGGGAAGGGTCGAAAAAACCTCCTGGTGGGGAGAATTCTTCTTCGCCTCTCTCATGCTCATCACCTCCAAGCGAATTATCCATTCCGCTTCGAGTGATGACCATTCTGCAATCGTGGGTTCTTGTGGGTTCTTAAGTTCACGAGGAACTTGGTTCTTGCAGGTCTTGGTTCTTGAGGTTCGTGAGGTTTTCTTTCGCTTGCAAACCGCGTTCGAGAAGGAACTTCTCTTCGCCCGAGTTCTACTCCTTTCTGCGGGTGCACCCCTTGGCGGCCTTGCGCTCACACCAAGGTTGCTTTTTCCCACCTCACGTCGATTGGCCGGCCGCTAAGTGCACGGTCCGCTCTCAATGAGTGAAAAGAGACACAAGGGGAGGCTCGACAAGCCCTTCTTTCTTGGGATTCCTGTCACTCTTCAACAAAACACGATTAGGAATCAACACGCCCAAGCGAACTTGGGTTCGTGCGACCTCAACAAGCAAAAAAATTCTTGTCGTTCTTGTGGTTCTTTCCTTGAGTGATACAAAACACTGCCAAAGCTCTGATACCAATGTTAGGTGCAGCGGAATGATTGTTTGCGCTTTGCTCAAGATGAGTGCTCCGAACTGTGCTCAAGGTTCCTTTTAGTTCTTATGGAAGGGAGAGCCTTCCGTTCTTAATGGAAAGTGTTATGATCACGTACACAGTGAATGGACATTGTGCGTGCAAGTGTATGAGACTAAGAGACAGAGAGAGAAGAGAGATACGACACCAGAGACGTTGTAAAACCCTCCTCCGAAGGCCCCACTCTCGTCGGCGAGAGTAGTCTACTAATTGATTGCACAAAGTGGTACAATGCGTATGCAATGGACTGATGCAACTTGGACTATGCCGATGACGACGACGGTGATGACGACGACGACTTTAGGGCTGAAATCTGTGGTCTTCTAACTGCTGAATTTCTGCTAATCTTTGGGCTGTTTTGGGTGGCTGAAAATGACTGTTTTGGCTGCGTTTTCATGGCTGAAAATGGGGGTCTTCTGCAATGCTTCAAGGCTGAATTGTCTGTTGTCCAATAGGGCTGAAAACACTGCTGTTCTGACGCGGCAATGGCTGAAAACCAAAAACGCAAATCAGCCTGCTGAGCGTTAGTAAAAACGCTGGCCTTCTGCGACTGCTTGGCTGAAAATAGGAAACGCTAGGGCTGCCTGCTGATGGCGATGATGCAAGGGCTGAAAACACCAGGGTATCTGTGGCGATGCACTGCTGTGGAAAACGCCAAGGATCTGGGGGTGCTGAGGTTGTCCAAAAACGCTAGGTTGATGGGTTCTTGCTGAGAAGGTGTCTGTTGAGCATGTGCTCCTGCTGCCTCTTCTGCCATTTAGTGCCAACTTGGGTTTGCCTATATATTAACTTAGCAAAATTGCCCTATCTACTTTTGTTGGAAAGTCACTTAAAAATAATAAGTGAAAAATACCAAAAATAGGGAAAATAGGCTAAATGCACTGGAAAATTCCCCTAACTGATTCTGATGGATTCTGATGGGAATTCTGATGATCATGCTGTGTGCGACCAGAGGATATGCATCTACACTAAGTGACTGGGCATGCACGGTCTACGAATAGACTCACAAAAGTGTCAGATCACTTCTAAATCTAGACTGACTGGACTGACTGAACCCTGATCATGCTGTAGCTTGTCCACGGACACATAGGGTTGGATGTGTCACGTGACACTCTCTCTCTCTCTCTCTCTCTCTCTCTCTCTCTCTCTCTCTCTCTCTCTCTCTCTCTCTCTCTCTCTCTCTCTCTCTCTCAAAGTTCATTGAATTTGAAGTTTTTGTTCGTGTGTTGCTATTGATTTCTCGCTTGGAGTGTCCAAGCCTGTTACAGTGGTATGAGAGCTCAAAAAGATTCTTCTTCTATGGAGGATCCGACCTTACTTCATCGCGCATCAAGTACGCTCCCGTATTAATCGCTCTGTCTTATAGGACATAAGCCATAAAGAACCCCAAATTACACATGGGTTTTTGCAAAGAGTCTAACAAAGATAACACCTCTCGGTGGGCAAGCAAAGAAAAGTTGAAATCCAGTGTGGGAATTGAAGAAAAGAATGAAAATTTGAACAAATTCTTGGCGGAAAAGTTTGTTAGAGCGGAGTACAAACGTCAACTGCAAGTTGATACATGTGTGATCAAGTACTCCAGAGACCCGAGATTCGTGACATACCTGAAGAATTATCCGATTGATGAGATTTACTCGAGATGGCCAGTTGAAAGAACAAACGAATGAAAAAAAAAAAAAAAAAAGCGAAAGCTCCACTCTCGCAAAAAGAGTTGGACAAAACTCTTGAAAAGAAGATGAACCAAAGGACCACCTGAAGATAAGCCAGAGAGTTACATAGCAACAGCCGAGCACGGAAGCAAAGGAAAGACGAAAGCAGGACTACTACCAAATTTTGTGGGGACTCCGAACCCTGACGAGTTGAACGAAAGTAGTGAACTTTGCAAAGCATGGGGCAAAGAGCCAGACCAGGAAGCCCTTATCTTCTTTGATGGAGAAGCCAAGCCCAACTTCATTTCAACCAAATTGGCGGCTTGACTTGGAATTACGTCCGAGGAAATGGGGCCACCGGCCGAGGTTTGTTCTAGCGGTACCGGGACGGGATGTTGCCACTACACCTGTTATTGGCAAACAACGCTTGCATTGTCAAGGGTATTTAGGACACGAGGACTTTTACATCATGCCTCTAGAAGGGTGTGACGTCCTCCAAGGAATCCCTTAGTTCCCCAAGAACAATGTCGTGGTCAATTATAAGGCAAGGAAGGACATCTTGAAGAATGAGAAGGGCAAAGAGATTGTACGTGATGTAAAACTGAAAGGCGAGTCCATCCGACTTAATGAAATCCAACTTTTTTTGTTTTTTCGATTTTCTTGAAAGAACTGAAGGATGATTAAAGGTTGAAAATGTCAAGACCTTGATTTTTGAATCAACTTTACAAATCATCCTACTTTCAGTCGTATAGATATGAAGAGTGGCTACCATCAGATTTACATAAAGCCAGCCGATGTACCAAAGACAATTTCCCGTACCACTTTCGGGCTCTACGAATTTTTGGTAGATCCTGCCATCAGCACCGGGTTTTCAGTTTTCAGCTCAAGACAGCAGATCAGCCAGCATTTTCAAATTCAGACCTCAGATCAGCCAACAGTTTTAGTTTCCAATCCATCCTCGACGTTGGCCATGGCAAATCAGCTCATAGCCTTGTCAAGCTCGCAAATCCCATTCAGCATCCCTGGCGTTTTCACTTTACAACTTATAGCCTCGTGGATTCAAGGATCGGTAGCAAGATCTTATCAACATCTCAGCATCTAGGACTATTGCATCTGCATTTGTGCAATCTAAAACAAATACCTCTCTAGCGATAGAGAGGGGCCCTTGGGAGGGGGGGTTTGGGATATTTAGCTAAAAGAGAGATGTTTGAAAAAATGTGAGGTATACAGATGATATTTAGAATGGCATATTCCACTTCCAGGCGTTTATCATGCATATCTACTTCCAAACCCAAGGGAGTATGAAATATATGAAGGTCTAAAAAGCCACCAATCACTAATTGTGGTGCAGTCAAGTTCACAAAACTCCTTAGGATAAATTCCTCCACCTACAGCACTCGAATCCAAGTATATAAAATCTTGAAAAGAAGGAACATCGAGAACAAAAAGATCATCTACAAAGCATCTTACAATCACTATTTATATCCAAAGTTGTGTTTTAGAATGTATGGTCCATTTCCATTCATTAAAAAGATAAAGGTTGCCTAACTCATGGTCAATGCACAACATTTTTCATGTTTCTTGGTTGAAGTTGTTTCAAGGAAATCCTCCAAAGGAGATTTTTGAAGAGGACAAACCCGAGATCATAGACGAAGCTAAAGTCATGGAGCTGGAGCAGATGTTACTCATCGCTTTCGACATGGCTCCAAGAAGCAAGTACGGCAATACTTTTTGAAGTTGAAGGATCGAGGAACCCACAAGGCAGTGTCGGTCGACGACGATTTCTTCACTGATTACCCAGAGTTGTTGGCGGACTACAAGGAAGCCATGCAACTCGGTACCAGTACCTCACCTTGAAAAAGGGGGGGGGGGGGGGGGGGGGGGGGGGGGGGGAGGGAGGGATGATGTCACGTGCACATCTAATCATGTGTGCATGTGGACAAGTTGTAACTCCTACTCCTAGGGTTTAGGACAGCCTAGAAAATGTTATGGCACCTTTGTGAGCCTGTTCGGAGAACGTGCATGTTCAGGCACTTTAGATCAATTGCACATGAGCACCGTCGATGTCTACTAGGTGTGGGCACTGGGGAGTGTTCCCATTATAGGACATTGGATGAGAACTGGCCTAGGTAGTTTAGGAGCATATGAAGCACCTCTTATTAATAGTACTCAATTATTAATAAGTGACATTTAAGAAGAGAAGTCGTGGGGTATCTTTTAGACTTGTACTACAACCCCTTCTCTTTGCAGTATTAAGGAGAGCCTGGGGCTCTCCCCTTCAACAGATCAGTCAATACCCAAGCAAGGGCAGCCCAGTACCTCCGGCGTTTTCCCTAGCATCAGCATCAGCATCAGCATCAATATCAGCAACAACATTCAACATCTTCCTCTCCATCACCAGCATCAACAGATTAGCGTTTTACCATCAGCGTTGTTCATCAGCATGCCTAGCATTAGCAGATTCCAGCCGTTTGCATCAGATCTCGGCCCAATGACAGTAGATGTAAGGTGCAACGGTAGTGAATGTTGAACTTTGCTCAAGATGAGTGCTCTGAACTGTGCTCAAGGTTCCTTTTACTTAAGAAAGGGAGAGCCTTCCGTTCTTTTATGAGAGAGTGCAAGTGATCACAGACAAAGTGGATAAACATTGTGAATGAAGGTACTGAGACTGAGAGATAGAGAGAAAAGAGAATACGAAACCAGAAATGTTGTCAAACCCTCCTCCGAAGGCCCCACTCTCTATGGCGAGAGCGGTCTACTTATGATTGCACAAATCTCTACAATGCTTGGACTTGCCGACAATGTCGACGACGATCAGGACGACGACGAGACAGACTGAAATCTGAAAATGCTAAGGGCTAAAATCTACAAATCTTTATCTGCTGAATTTTGACTCTATGTCGCGACGATGAGACAACGACGCGCTGAAAACGCAGATGCTGAAATTTGTGTTTTCCGGGCTGAATCTGCAAACTTCGCTAGATCTGACCGTGTGGCGAGGATCTGCTGCAGGAAAGGTGAGATCTGCGAGGTTTGGGACTTGTTCTGCTGTGTCTAAGTGCTGAAAACTGGAAACGCTGATGCTTCTAAGTGTACTGTCGCGAAGGATCTACAAAACGCTAGGATGGTATGATGATCCAAAAACGCTAGGGCTGAAAATGGAACCTGCTGCAAAAAACGTTGTGAATCCGCTGGTGCAAACCACTAACGCTAGGGCTGATCTGTCCTCTGCTGTCGCCAGGCTGATGCAGATGCAAAAACGCTGGCTGATCTGGGTTCTTGATGAAAAACGCTATCCTTGCTATTGTGTTGCAAAAACGCTAGGCATCGCTGGGGGTTCCTGCTGAGAAGGTGCCTGTTGAATTGAAGCTCCTGCTGCCTCTTCTGCTAGAAAGTGCTAGCGCTAGGTTTCTTATATACAAACTTATGAAATTGCCCTACCTAGTTCCCAACAAAAGTCACTTAAAAATAATAAGTGAAAAATGTCAAAAATGGGGAAAATAGGTCTATGCACTGTAAAAATGCTCCTGATGAGTTCGGATGGAAATCTGATGGTCATGCTGTGTGCAACCACAGGATATGCATCTACTCTAAGTGTCTGGACATGTACGGTCTGCGAGCAAACTCACAAAAGTGCCCGATCACTTCCTAATCTAGGCTACCTGAATTGAACTGAACCGAACCCATGTCATGAACTAGCTTGTCCACGTACACAAAGGGTTACATGTACACGTGACATCCCCTCCTTTTCAAAGTGAGGTACTGGTACCAAACTGTAAGGCATCAAGGGAGATCACCAACAGCGTCTGGATGAATCCTTGGAAGGACTTGTCGTCGGCCCACTCTGATGTGTGGCTCGTGCAATACTTGAACTTCATATAGGTCTGCAACGCCTTCTTCTTTGGGCCGTGCCAAAAGAAACACAAAGTCATCTTCAATGCTTCCACTTCGTCTATAGTCATGCGTCTACCTTCTTCAAGAATCTCCGACGCTGAAAATTCATGAAACCACTTCCAACACAAAAACATGAACATACCCATTCCATATAAAGTGACTGGAAAAAATCTCGTCTTCTCTAAAGACTGTGCATGCAATGTAGATGAACAAATAGACGGAGTGCCAACCCGTACACACGCATACAATGAGATCGAATCTTGTGTTTCTGATCTATATCAATCAACTGTGGCAAATCACAATGGACATGCCCATGCTTGATGCTCAATCCTTCTTGTGCTCTTTAAGATACTGTGTCATGCCAAGGAAGAGACATGGAATGTGAATTCCTTGAATGTAAACATTCATCTTTTCATGAAAAATCTGCATACATCCATGCTCATTCATGAGTGAATCGTGCTCAACATACAATATGGCATGCCTGTGAAAAGGGATCACATAAGGACTAAAATACAGGAAAGCACCACGAATGAAACACTCAAACAATGTGTGCTGACTAATCACTCGTACACATAATACTTCTTGTGAGGGTTCTATGGACTGAGGCTCGAGACCCAAGATCGGTTCTTCGGGATCTGTAGAATCTTCTTGTGGGGATTCTGTGGACCTCGCCTCGAAAGCCAAGATCGGTTCTTCGTGATTGATCGAATCTACAACAAGGTTAGCTTCGCTAAAAAAAGCATCAACTAAACCATCATCCTTGTGAACAATCACATCTTTTTCTTGCAAATCATCATGCTTGTGAGTAATCACATCTTGATCATGCAAATCATCATGCTTATTATTATCATGCAAATCATGGAATGCCCGTGTGTCGTGCTTTAGAGAAGACGAGACTAAGAGTCTCCTTCTCCCAAATCTCTTGCATCTGTGTCTGCACTTAAGCAAAGAATCGGAACAAGGCGGCTTTCCTTTCGTTGTGCTCATGCTCTATGGCTGCCATTCTTTCTTCGTGTTTTTACGCTCTATTTCTGCTTTTCTTTCTGCATTTCTTGCTTCGCGTTCTAACTTCCTGTCCATCATCATCTTGTCGAAAGCGTCCATAGGAGTTAGTGCAATCCTTCGCGTAGATGGGGAAGGGGGAGGGTCGGAAAAACCTCTTGGTGGGGAAAACTCTTCTTCGCCACTCCCATGCTCACCACCTCCATGCAAAGTATCCATTCCGCTTCGGGTGATGACCATCCACTGAAGTCTTGGGTTCTTAAGTTCACGAGGAACTTGGGTTCTTGGGTTCTTGAGGTTCTTGAGGGTCTTGAGGTTCTTGAGGTTCTTCTTTCGCTTGCAATCTGTGTTAGAGAAGGATCTTCTCTTCACCCGAGTTCTGCTCTTTTCCGCGGGCGCACCCCTTGGCGGCCTTGCACTCACACCAAGGTTGCATTTTCCCACCTCACATCTATTGGCCGGCAGCTAAGTGCACGGTCCGCTCTCAATGAGTGAAAAGAGGCACAAGGGGAGGCTGGACAAGCCCTTCTTCCTTGGGTTTCTTGTCACTCTTCAAAAACACGATTAGAAATCGACACGCCCAAGAGGTCTTGGGTTTCGTGCAACCTCAACAAGCAAAAGAAAATTATGTGGTTCTTTCTTGAGTGATACAGAACACTGCCAAAGCTCTGATACCAATGTAAGATGCTACGGAAGTGAATGTTGAACTTTGCTCAAGATGAGTGCTCCGAACTGTCTTCAAGGTTCCTTTTACTTAGGGAAGGAAGAGCCTTCCGTTCTTTTATGAGAGAGTGCAAGTGATCACAAACAAAGTGGATAAGTATTGAAACTGAGAGATAGAGAGAGAAGAGAATACGACACCAGAAATGTTGTCAAACCCTCCTCCGAAGGCCCCACTCTCTATGGCAAGAGCGGTCTACTTATGATTGCACAAATCTCTACAATGCTTGGACTTGCCGACAATGTCGGCGATGATGAGGACGACGACGAGACGGGCTAAAATCTGAAAATGCTAAGGGCTGAAATCTGCAAATCTTTATCTGCTGAATTCTAACTCTATGTCGATGACGATGTCAATGGCGACGATGCAACAACGACGCGCTGAAAACGCAGATGCTGAAATCTGCATTTTCCAGGCTGAATCTGCAAACTTCACTAAATCTGACCGTGTGGCGACAATCTGCTGCGGGAAAGGTGAGATCCGCGAGGTTTGGGACTTGTTGTGTTGTGTCTAAGTGCTGAAAACTGAAAACGCTGATGATTCTAACTGTACCGTCGCGAAGGATCTGCAAAACGCTAGGATGGTATGCTGATCCAAAAATGCTAGGGCTGAAAATGGGTCTTGAAAAAACGTTGTGAATCCGCTGGTGCAAACCACTAACGCTAGGGCTGATCTGTCCTCTACTGCCGCCAGGCTGATGCAGATGCAAAAACGCTGGCTGATCTGGGTTCTTGATGAAAAACGCTAACCTTGCTGCTGTGTTGCAAAAACGCTAGGCATTCCTGGGGGTTCTTGCTGAGAAGGTGCCTATTGAATTGAAGCTCCTGCTATCTCTTCTGCTAGAAAGTGCTAGCGCTAGGTTTCTTATATACAAACTTATGGAATTTGCCCTACCTAGTTCCCAACAAAAGTCACTTGAATATAATAAGTGAAAAATATCAAAATTAGGGAAAATGCACTATAAAAATGCTCCTGATGGGTTCGGATGGAAATCTGATGGTCATGTTGTGTGCAACCAGAGGATATGCATCTACTCTAAGTGTCTGGACATGCGCGGTCTGCAAACAGACTCACAAAAGTGCTAGATCACTTCCTAATCTAGGCTAACTGAACTGAACTGAACCCATGTCATGAACTAGCTTGTCCACGTACACATAGGGTTAGATGTGCACGTGACAGCAGATCCCAGCCAAAAGCATCAACATTTTCAGTTTGCAACCATAACCTCGTCAAGTTGCAGATCCAAGCCAGATCCGCTGGCGTTTTCAAATTTCAGCCTTGGCCTCTTCGTACCATCGAGTCCAAACAGCCAGTGCATGATCGCATCAACCTCTCAGCATCTAGAACCATTGTATCAACATTTGTGCAATCTAAAGCAAATACCACTCTAGCAATAGAGTAGGGGTGTCACGTGCACATCTAACCTTATGTGCATGTGGACAAGCTAACTCCTACTTCTAGGGTTTAGGACAGCCTAGAAAGAGTTCTGACACCCTTTTGAGCCTGTATGCAGGATGCATGCCTAGGCACTTGAGATTAGTTGGATACCCTCTGATTGCCCAAGAGCACAGCCAGCGTCTGTGAAACGAACACAGAGAGTGGATCTCCCGGCTACACTGACCGCCTACAGACACGCGTCGGACAAATCACCCGACCATAGCCACCATCCGGCAGCTCCCCCGTGTTGGGGCCAACGTTCAAGGACGTAGGCGTGCACCTGTAAGACCGAGCGTCCCATACCACCCAGCCTCACCTCCTCGAGGTGACCTCGCGCACTCCTAGCCTCGCGGGCTAACCACTGGCACTCTGCCAGCGGGGGTCGATAACTGCAAATGAGGGCTTGGCCTCCCTTTTATAATAACGGCGGGCCACACTGGCCGTGTTCACATTACCTCCGCCCAGATACTGGACGCCCATCCCGACAGCGTCTAGGCTAGATCCCCTCTCCTGTAAGCGGGACATAACATACTTCCCCCCTTAAGAACCATTGATGTCCTCATCAATGAAGTGGGGATACTGAGCCTTCAAAGCCCTAACTAGTTCCCAAGTAGCAAACCTTTCAGATTGACCCTTCCATTTAATTAAGTACTCGTCCCAAGTAACAAACCTTTCAGGTTGACCCTTCCATTTAATTAAGTACTCGTCATAAACCTTTTGGCGTGAATGACGGTTACGATGATCTAAAACTGCTTCTGGTTCTCGAGGAATATACTCAATTTGCATATCTTGCCATACATTTTCCTCGATAGGCACAATGACGTCGGCTTCGCCCAATTTCACTTTATGGCGGCTGACATGAAACACTGGATGTACACTAACATCCGAAGGAAGAGCCAGTTTGTAGGCAACTTGGCCAATTTTCTTTGTGATCAAGAATGGACCACAATATCTAGCTGAAAGCTTATAATGCTTTCCTGTTCGCATAGTCTTGGAATCCTTGGGTATCTTCGAATAGACCCATTGTCCCACATCTAGAGTCCTTGGAGATCTCTTTTGATTAACATAAGTAGTGACTCGATCACGAGCCGTTCTTATACTATCCTTAGCCAATTCGAGCATTTCTTGCATGTCATATAGGAAATCACGAGCTTGGCGTTCCTTGACTTTCTCTAAGCCAATAGCAATTGGGGATTTAGGCTCAAATCAATACATCAACATGAATGGGCTAAATCCAGTAGCAGAATGCCTGCTACTATTGTAGGCAAACTCTAACTGTGGAAGATATCTTTCCCAATCAGACTGCCTGTGAGAGACATAGGCTCTTAACATGTCCTCTAATGTCTGGTTCATCCTCTCAGTCTGTCCATCGGACTCAGGATGGTCAGAAGACGACATACTCAACTTAGTCTGAAGATGAGCAAACACATCTCGCCAAAATCGGCCAGTGAGCTTAGTATCTTGAGCACTGACGATATCCTCTGGCAGACCATATAGCTTATAAAGCTGATCGACAAATAAAACTGCCAACTCATGGCCTTTTACTGTCGACTTCGTTGGTATAAACTTCGCCATTTTTGTGAGTCTATCGACCACAACCTAAATAGCGTCATTGCCCCGAGTAGTATTTGGCAAACCAACGATAAAGTCCATGGAAACACTCTGCCACTTGGCATCTGGGATTTCCGATGGATGTAGCAGGCTAGCTTTCCTAAGGCGCTCTGCCTTATTGACCTGACACTGAGCGCATCTCTTTACATAGCTTTCTATGTAAGAGCGCATTCTTGGCCAATAGAAATATCGCTTGACCAAAGCTAAAGTTCTCTGGATGCCTGTGAGCCCAGCGCGAGGAACATCGTGGCATTCACACAAAATCCTTTGTCGAACCTCATCGATTTCCAGCACACAGACTTTACCATTTCTGAACAATAGTCCACCTCTAATGGAATATTGTCGCTGTCTCGTCTCTCCAGCACGACTCACTTGGGTCTCCGGACCACCCAAGCCTATATGCGAGTCATGCCCCGCTTCGACCTCGTTCCATATCTTTGCCAAAATGGCCATCTGCACGACATAGCCCTCCAAGAGAGAGATAGAAATCCGTCGAGATTTCAGCCATAGACAAGGCATTGACCTCAGGAATCCTATTGAGTGCATCGGCAACTCGATTGCTGGATCCTTTTCTATAACGGATCTCAAAGTCAAACTCTTGCATGAGCTCAACCCATCTAGCCTTCCGGCCTCCGAGGTCACCCTGATCACAGATATAGCGCAAGGAGTGATGATCTCTCCATGCAACAAACATAGAGCCATACAAGTAGAGCCACCATTTCCTCAAGGCGTGGACTACGGCGTAAAGCTCCTTTTCATACGTTGGATAACGCATCTCAGCATCAGAAAGCTTCTTACTTTCAAACGCAACAGGACATCCATCCTGGTATAATGCTGCACCAATGGCATAATCACTAGCATCCGTCTCAACCACAAATGGTTTGCTAGGATCCACAATGTGCAATATTGGCGCAATAGTCACCAAGTGCTTTAGTGTCCGAAAGCTCTCGTCGAGACGCTCATTCTTGACAACGGGGGGATTACCTTTACGATGAGGACCCGAAGTCTTTGGCCCTTTCACCCCTCCTTTTAAAAGTTGCGTAAGCGGAGCAGCAACTTTAGAGTAATCCTTGACAAACTTGCAAAACAATCCAGTAAAGCCTAAAAAGGACTTTACTTGGCGTACATTCTTCAGAATGGACCAATTTCGCACTTTATCTAACTTTTCAGGGTCAACGCGAATTCCATCGCGAGTAATGATGTGACCCAAGTACAGAAGCTCTTTCCTAAAGAATTCACACTTAGAAGCCTTAGCGTAAAGCTTCTCAGTTCTCAATACTTCGAGAACAGTGCGTATATGCGCTAGGTGCTCAGACAAACTTCGGCTGTAGATCAAGATATCATCAAGAAATACAACAACGAAGTTGCCTAAAAATGGTCTCAGCAGATCATTCATCATCTGCTGAAACGTAGCTGGAGCATTGGTCAAACCAAAAGGCAAGACCAAAAACTCGTAGTGACCATAACGTGTATGGAAGCCTGTCTTAGGAATATCTTCCAGTTTGATCCGTATCTGATGATAGCCTGATCGCAGGTCTATCTTCGTAAAATACAACGCTCCATGGAGCCGATCTATCAGATCGTCCATGCGTGGGAGCGGATACTTATTCTTGACAGTGAGCTTATTCAACCCCTTGTAATCCACGCAGAAGCGCATAGTGTTATCCTTCTTTCGAGAAAGTAACACTGGCGCTCCCCACGGAGATTTACTTGGCCGAACAAAACCCCTGTCGAGATAATCTTTCAGCTGCCGCTGAATCTCGTCCTCCTCGGTTTTACTAAACCAATAGGGTTGCTTTGAGAAGGGCTGACTACCAGCCACTAACTCAATCCCATGATCTACTCCTCTCGAAGGCGGCAAGCCAGGAGGTAGATCATCAGGAAAAACATCCTTGAAATCAGTCATGATTTCTCGGATAAGGTTGGATTCGTCGGAATCCCTAAGTTCAACAGAAGAACATGAAACATTTTTACGAAATTCGGTGACAGAAGTACCAAGCACTAATGAATCAAACCAAGCAGATGGTACACATTGATAAAAGTCAACATCAAAAGACTGTTTCTTTATACATTTCCAGAGCAGTAACAACTGGTATTGCAAAACCATTATTTACAGACTTCTGATTACAAAGCGACACAGATACATGAGGCATATCCTGCTTAACAAAAACAAGAGAGTGATGTACATAGTCTATATACAATGAGTTTTGTTTATCATAAAACCATGGAATTCCTAAAATAACATCTGCTCTGTCCAGGTGCATGATGTGGAAATCCAAGTTCTCTTTGTAATCAGCTAACTCGAGCGACAAATCTGGAACCATCCGATTCCATACATCTGTATCCTCGCCACGAGCCATCTTCACGCGATACTCATGGTCACTGTCCCGCGTCCGCAGGCTCAGTTTCTACACCAATTTTGCATCCACAAAATTGTGTGAGCTTCCATTATCAAGGAGTACGGTCACGTCGTGACCATTGATCTTCATGAGGAAACGGAGAAGATCGTGCTTATCAAACACTTTGGTGCTAAAAGTACAGTTAGTGCATAAACTATGCGCTAAATGATGGATTTCAACTTAAACAACATCAGAGTTACCTGAGATCTCGTGAATCTGAACCGAAGGACGACTTTGCAGTTTCTATGTCTTCTTCTTCTCGGGGCAATCCTTGATTTGGTGACCCGTTTGGCCACATCCGAAGCAAGCCCCCTTCTTCACTGCATCAACAACTGAAGCATTTTTTGCTTTCTTCTTCTCCTGAGAAGATCTTGGCGGTGATTTGGACTTATGCTGGAATCGGGGTCGCTTCCTCGAAGCACCCTCACCGGATTGATGGTCTGCAGTTCTTTTCTTCTCATAATTCGCTCCATTTATTAAATGAAACGTCCTGGACTTTGCCACTGCATCCTCCACGTCAGTCGGGGCTTTGTCCTTGATTAAGGCCCAACAGGTAATCCTCATGTAATCCCAGCAGATACATGTGCACCGCGTGCGTAGAATCTACCTTGCAGAGGGTGAGCACCTCTTTGAAAGTTGTCGTATACTTATCAAAAGACAGTTTTCATCGAAAGACTTTGTAGTTTGGCATAACCTTTCAAAGGGTCCATTTTAGCGAAATCCCTCTTGAATTTCACACAAAAATCAGCCCACGTTGTAGGCTTCTCTGTCATGTCACGCCACCAGGTAAGCGCCTTACTACGCAAATAAAGAGGAATCGTCTGAATCCTCCATTCATCATGCTCCCCATGAAGATCAAAATACGTGGTCCACTGATACAACCAGTTATTTACAGTCAGTTCCGTACACTCCTCTTCCCCTGAGAAATTTGTAGTTTTGTGCGGAATCGTGGCAGTCGGACCACCCTGTGAACGCCCAAAAGCAGCAATCTGCGTCCGCAATTGCTGGAGATGGGTTTCGCCCTCGAAAATACGCGCAGTCGTCGATTGAGCCGTATTTTCTAAAGCAGTAAGCCGAGAACTAAGCCCTTGGACGACCCCTTCGAGAGAGGCCAAGCGAAGGTTCGTCTGAACGTTCGCGTAAACCAGAGCGGTAACCCGTTGGTCGAAACTCTAGAAAGTACTTTGTAATCCATGTGTAGAGAGCATGCGTGAATGGAATTTGAACATTACCTGGCGCGTCGTCGCGCTGCACATCCGAGCTGGAGGAATCCATGGCGAAGTGCATGAAACACTGGAAGTTTCACGCGAAACTGGGCCTTTTCTGCACTTTTCGGTCGCGAAAAGTTGAACTTCGAGGAGCTCTACGCGTCGGCGTGAGCGTTCGAAGGCGAGCAGGTGATGGCGGAAGCACGGGAGCGCGAGCAGGTGGGAGAGAGCAGGCTTGAGAGAGGAGCATGAGAGCCAAAATTGAGTTCTCTGAAGGTTTCTGTAGGTCTCTGTGAAAGGTTTTATTTTTAAATAACCTACACGTTTCACACCCACTTAAAAAACTTAATGTGTCCAGGCCTTATTAAAAAAAGGTCTCACTTAATAAGTTATGAGCACATAGCGTAGAAAGAATTCAACGCAACAGTCCAAGCGAAGGAAAGGAAATTCGAGCGTTGGTCCATGCCGCGTGGAAGAGGGGAAAGAGCGCACGCGTACGGGTCGAGGGAGAGCCTTTGGCTCGTGGAAGCTTGTGCCCAGCACGCGAAAAGGATGCAAGTAGGAGCCAGCGTTGTAAAAAAAAACTCCCGTGCTGGAGAATTCTCTCCACGTCAAAAGAAGCAACAAGCGGCCTCCCTCTCTTCTCCCACAGTGAGCACTCTGCTCAACAAAGAGAGGTACTCTCTCTCTCTCTCTCTCTCTCTCTCTCTCTCTCTCTCTCTCTCTCTACTTCACACAGAGGACATTACAGAGAGATTTTAAATGCGTTGTATGCTAAATTTAGTCTAAATTCAGTAAATTAACAAGCTATTCTCTGATTTTCATCAAAAATCAGGAAAATTTATCAAAAATCTTTCAATTTCCAGCACTCCCATCTATTAATTTGTTGTTTTCAATTAAAAATCGGCAAAAGAGCGCTAATCCTCACCTGCAAACATGCTTACAAGAAAGAAAACAAGTAATTTCAGCAATCAATTACTAAAGATTACGCGAAATTGAGGTTTTTCGACCCAAACCGATCCGTAGGTGTGCACACAGTCCTTCCTGCAGCCAAGCCGGCTCTGATACCATGAAACGAACTTAGAGAGTGGATCTCCCGGCTACACGGACCGCCTACAAACACGCGTCGAAAAAACCACCCGACCATAGCCACCATCCGGCAGCTCCCCCGTGCTAGGGCCAGCATCCGAGGACGTAGGCGTGCACCTGTAAGACCGAGCGTCCCATACCACCCGGCCTCACCTCCTCGAGGTGACCTCGCGCACTCCTAGCCTCGCAGGCTAACCACTGGCACTCTGCCAGTGGGGGTCGATAACCGCAAATGAGGCCTTGGCCTCCCTTTTATAATAACGGCCGGCCACACTGGCCGTGTTCACACTACGTCCGCCCGAATATTGGACGCCCATCCCGACGACGTCTAGGCTAGATCCCCTCTCCTGTGAGCGGGACATAACAGTCTGCTAGGTGTAGGCATTGGGAAATGTTCGCATAGTCTAGCATCAGTATCGAAGCCTAGGTAGTATAGCATAGGAAGCACCTCTTATTATGAGTCGGTAACTTATTAAATTGATAAGTGACATATTACACATTTTTACACCAATTCGAGGGGTTTTCCAAAGCCTTGCCCCACCCAGCCTTCAGGTGATATATAAGAGCCCCCAGGGCTCATGCATTCAAAATCAAATCAGTACCCACAGTACCCTATGAGCAGCCAGCCCATTAGCACCTGAGTCACCTAGCGTTTTCTCATCAGATCCCAGCCATTGAACACCAGAGCAGCCCTAGCGTTTTCAGCATACAGCAGAAGATCAGCACCACAGCCCTAGATCAGCCCAGCGTTAGCAATTCTCAGCCCTCAAGCATCAGTCTCAGCCAGCGTTTTCCAGGTTCAGCCCCAGATCATCAAATCAGCCAGAGTTCACAATTTTGAGTCCTTCATCCACATTGGCATCGGCACCATGGACATCGGCAATAGCAGATCAGCCCATAGCCTCGTCGGTTTGCACATCCAGTCTCAACATCAATAGCGTTTTGCATTTTCAGCCCTTAGCCTTGTAGATCCAAGCACCTACCACAACAACCCATCAGAATCTCATCGTCTAGGACCATTTGTCCAATCTAAAGCAAAATACCTTTCAAGCGATAGAGAGGCGGGCCCTTGGAGGGAAGTTTGAGACCCCATCTCGTGTTACGTCTTCTTTCTCTCTCTATCACTCATAGAACCTTCACTCTTAATATCTCCTCTCTCTAGTATATTGCACATCTCTCTCATGAAATAAAAAGAACCTTGAGTACGCATTGAGAGTTATTTAGTCCTCTCACTCTATCACTCACAGAACCTTCACTCACAATATCTTCCTCTCTTTGTCTATTGCACAACTCTCTCATCAAAGTAAAAGGAACCTTGTGTACGTACTGAGCACTCATCCTACGTTGTCACCATCGATCACTTCCCCTACACCTAACTAACATAACCTCTCCTCAAAAGGTATTTAAGGGCTGCTCTACATCATCCAGCCTCTGTCTCATTACCTGTCAGTAAGCAAGGCCAAGTTGTACCTGCCCCTGTGTGCCTCCTTGTCTACCTCTGTCTCTATGTCTACTCATCACTGAGCTGATGCTCAAGTTACAGGGAATGGCCCTTTTCAGGTTGACGTTCCCCGTTCCCAATCTAGCTTCCCATTCCGAAACCCGTTCCGTGTTTCAGACGTGAGTGTCCCAAACAAGGAATGGCATTCCATACCAGTTGCCGTTCCCCATTCCCCATTCCAATTTCCCGTTCCAGGTAACTATGGTCCCACTCCGACTCAGCCCGATGCTCATCACTCTTTTGCTATTGACTCTGACCCTCTGATATCTATCATGTCGTTGCATAGGGTCTGCTTCTGAGCACAACTTTGTTGGGTCTGCTGTGATTGAGAGGTTCACAGACAAACCACTATCTCGTGCAAACACATGCAATGCATCCAAATAACGTTGAATCCCCTCTGGAGAATTTGAAATCGGCACAATATCATCAGCATATAACAAGAGTGGGATCCATGTCCCTACTAGCTGAGCAACTTTGTCTCCCTTTCGCTCTACATAGTCTGAAAACTCATCCACATACATCCCAAAAAGAGTCAAAGATAGGGGTATCTGAAACCGGTCCGTAGGGCGGTAGACTTTAGCTTTCACCTGAATCTTTACTTGATAAACTTTACTTGACATTACGACACAGAGGAAAACTTCACGAATAAACTTGTGACTGGAATGAACACTTCACACAAACCACAGCTTGGCAGCCAGAGTGCTACCAAGCAGACAATGACACCCTGTAGGCCCCAAAGACCAGCGCCACTTTCACTATTTCTTAAAACTTGGGAGAAAACCTGCAAGTCCCGCTTTTACCGGGCTGAAAATGTCCTACTCTAGCCCGACTTCAGCAACATAACCGCAATAGGAGGCTTCACAGAAAAAATCCCCATGCCAAAGGTGACTTCCCGGTGCATACGGACACTTTCCCAAACCTGGCAAGAATCTGCAACACGCTGAATTCTTGTTTTCTGCACTAAAAAGGCACCGGATCACCTGTAAAGTGATCCATCACTTCCCCAAATCTCCTGGGAGTATTCGGGATCAATTAAGGTCAAAACCCTAAACCTTCAAAAGCAGGCTGTATTTTACTGTTTTGGGCTACATTTCGCGTGTTGGCCGCATCCGTAGCAAGCCCTCGTACTCCCACACCTGTAGGGCTACTTGTCCTTTGAATCGAACAAGATTTCTCGCATGAAATCTCTCCGAATTCACATGTACCTGCGGGGGATTAGCAATTAGCTAATCTAGTACCTGGACAAGAGGCTCTTGCCTCGGCATACGCGCATGAACCCACACAACTGTACATCCAGATGGAAAGCCCTCAAGCGGGGCATTACGATTCTGTATTCAAAGGGGGGGAGAGGTGCGCGAGAGCGGAATCATCGAGCTACATAGGACAAGGGAGAAGGCAAGCTTTCCATTAAAGCTGTGGAGTGTGATCACCTACACCCACTACTCACACACTCTTGTGTTCACTTATGGAGTAAAAATCAGCCTCCTCTCTCATTTTGGGCGCCCCCTCTTCATGCTGGACTGGGAAAATGCATCTAGAGCCCCGTAAACCCTAAACCCCCTCTTCATGCTAGACTGGGAAAATGCATCTGGAGCCGCCATGTGCCCAGTTTGCCTCTTTTGAGTTAATTCCTAGTACCCACCGACTTATAAAGTGTAGCGAGTGGCCTAAATGACTTTGAACTGAGCCTAGACACCCTTTCACTGCTTGAATTCCAGTGCCGACTGGCCCTGCCATCTCGTGGCGACGTACCCTTACTGGCTGCGGTTGAAACTCTCAACCGTCGACCGTTTCACACTGGCCACACAACCATTTGTGACTTCAAAAAGAGGGTCCCAAAAAACAAATAAAAATAAAGGGAAAGAAACCAACAACTAAGGTGAGTGGTTGACATAGCCTCTTAACATACCCCCCTCTTGAAATTGCAAACGTCCTCGATTGCATGCCAGATATACATGCCATAGATGATTTAGTGTGATTACCACCCTTTTAACATCACATGTATCCGCTAGAAAGGTCATGAAACATAGATAAAGATGACTTAATGAGACCTTCGTACTTTTGTCATTTCATTTACAATAGAAGTGAGCATAATACCTTTAGCATTTATAGAGCAGTGTTCACTTCTATTGCACTGAATCCGTATGTACATTTGATGTGCTAGCTCCATCATTACCCCTCCTTTGAGCGCGTTGAGTTGGGATATACATAGGTTGTAACCCAAAGGCCTCAAGGTAAAGCTGCAATACATTTGATGACTCCAAAAGTTCACTCTCTTCCATCCACTTTGCATCCATAGGTTGATAGTTCTTGAGCTTCACCAAATACCGTCTTGCAACCTGTTCCTTAACTTTTCTTTCCTTATGTGCCAAAATCTGCTCAAGTACGCACAGCTCCATCGCGAAGGATTGTGAAAACGGAGAAACAAGGCTTTGGGCACTTGACAGTGTTAAAACAGGGAAATACAAGAGAAACAAGGCTTTGAGCACCTGACAGTGTTAATACAGCACGCTGAAATTGACCTATAGCTCAGTGGAAAGCTTCCAAACCGCAAGGGAAAGTGTTCTTGACGTGTACTTTTGACCTACAAAGGTTTTTGCGCCGTTATGCTGGTGAAATTGGGCCAAAATCTTACAATTACAGCCATGGACGGGTTTGGACAGCTTGGTGAGAGTTAGGTGGAAGTGTTTGAATCGTCTATTCACAATAAGAATAAAGAAATACCGATGGATCGTCTACAGGGTGTCGTTGTCTGCTGGTAGCACTCTAGCTCCGAGGCCGTGCTTTGTGTGAAGTATTGATTCCAGTCACAGGTTTAATTGTGAAGTTTTCCTCTATGTCGTAAGTTCAAGTAAAGTTTTTCAAGTAAAGAATCGGGTGAAAGCTAAAGTTTACTGCCCTACGGGCCGGTTTCAATATCCTTCACCCCAATAGTGGAGTGAACCATGTCAAACATGCCCTGAGTAGTGGGCGAAGAGAGGCCGAACGAGTGTCTTAGGTGGCATTGTGATAGGACATCTAGTGAGAGATTGCCCTAGAGGGTGTTAGTAGAGAGGCTAGTTGTAGGAAAGGACAACCCTTGGTAAAACCGAGGTAATAGTGTTGAACACCACAGCACAGTGGGTCAGACCTTTACAGTAAGTATGCGTTTTGAAAAATTATAAATAGACATGTCACATGAGGACATTAGAGCACTTTGTAGTTTGTACTTACCGATCCTGTGTCAATGAGGTACATCCAGAAATGTGTGTCTTCATCTGCATAAACAGATGATACACCAACCCAAGTGTAGAGCCCTCCATGTCTATGACCCGTAGTAGTACATACAATGGCTGTAGAGCCACTGCCAAGGACTGCACCTATGTCCAGAAGGTCTCATCAAGAACCTTTCTTTGAATGTACTTGGTCGCCTCTGACTGAGTGTGGTGCATCAATCTCCACTTTGGATCCACGATTGTCTGCAACAGTGGATCTCTCAATCTGAACAGCCTCTGAAGCACCAGATACATGTATGCAAATCTGGTCTTCGAGGGACGCACCATGTCTACTGTGCTGTGGCTCCTGAAGATTGCCAAGGCCTGGTGTTTTTTGCGGAAAAAAGTGGTAAGCTTGGACGCATCAGACACTGTAGGCTGCACCCAGGGAAGTTTGCCTATGTCCTCCATGAGAAGGTCTAGGCAATGTGCAACGCATGGTGTCCACACAATGTGCTTGAACTCAGCCTCCACCATATCCCCCATGGCCTTGCAATTGGAGGCATTATCAGTGACCACCTACAATGAGTCATGACAAGATATTAAATGAAGTGTGGACATTATTACGTTGGACAATGTATGTAAAATTCAAATGTGCATGCCACATGGTCACGAATCAGTATCTACCTGCACGACGTTCTTCTCCCCAACCTCCTTGATGGCCTGGCGAATATGTTTGAAGATAAACGCCGCAGAAATGCGTTCTCCAGCTTTCCCTGCATCCACAGCTCGTAAGAAGTATGTGCCCAAGCAGGAGGAAACAAGGATATTGATAATGTGGCGCCTCCGCGTGTCACTCCACCCATCAAAAAGAATAGTGCATCCAAATTGTTGCCACCCAACCTTCACTGGAGTCAAGAGCACAGACGAAATTGACCAGAGCTTATGCAACATTAGGGAGACTTGAGAGGATGTGTTCGCACGTTCAGTTCCAATAACCTCAAGGCTCGAACAAAGCTTTGGCTCTTTGACACTTTGGTCACTCCTGCTATGCTATACGGAGTGGAGATATGGAGACCATCAGTTGATCAACGCAGCAGAGTTTGTAGTATTGATGGATGAAGATGCATGGAGAGTTCCTTGGTTTCTATGATCTCTCAGATGATTAGGGCCAAGGCCTCAGTACAACATGAGATTATCAAGGCGGAGCTCGTTGCCCCTCCGTTGGTAGTGGAGGCGCTCACTCGATTAGTCTCTTTTATGCATAGCACCAAGGCTCTCCCTAGAGACAGATATGCTCGCTTAGCTTTGGAGTCCTCACGACAACTAGCATGACGGAGATAGATCATGCCGGTATGCACACATGGCATCTTAGTTCCAGCTGCATGGTTATAGTATGGACAGACTACCCCCATTTCAGTACTCCCTGGATGCACCCTCTATCTCTTTCACTCGGGCAGAGATTACTAGGCTCATCAGGCAGGACTTGTCACTTGACTCAGTTGGATACCAGGAGGACATGGATACAGCCGACACATGAGTTGGGTATGAAGATGGCTTTATATAGAGAGCATCTTCTTCAGCTTATCGAGGATGGATTTGTGATCATACCCGGATATGTCAGTAGTACAATCTTTGAATGAATATTTTTGGTCAGTAACTCCCTACTAAATTTGTCCAGTCATGCAAGTATTGTGAGAAAGCTCACCACAAGGGAAAAATCCCTAGGCTTTCATCGACTTACTTGAGCTTTGAAATCAGTTGCTGGTAAAGAAAATCTTCCAACACCCAAAAAATAATAACTTAAATCCCAATTCACACTACAAGTTGCGGTTGATATTCCTCTAATATCTACCTCTTTGGTATCAAAAATGTACAAAATCCCACGCTTGCTTGTTTGACGAAGAGGTGGGTCAAAGTAAAGAAATTGCTTTAAACAGTTGAACCAGTAAAAAATAACACACACCTGATCTAAAGCAGTCTCTGTGACAACATCATAGGCCAGATCTCGGAACTCGGCGATGATAGCCAACTCTTCTGAAAGGCCTGTTCGTTGAACTTGTGCACCAGCATAAGTTTGCAGATCCTTCCAGTCTTTGAGAATGGTCTTCACATTTTTCTTGCGAACAAGGGCAAATGTGAAGGGCTCCATGTTTTCATCGTTCATAAATACATCAATGGTGATCTCATCTTTCCGAGGACTCACAAAGTACCACATGCAGGTTATTAGATCGTGTCGACACTGCAAATCCATGGTAGCTAAAAGACCCCGACAAAAACGTCTGCCACTGGCATAGAACTTAAAAATATTCTGGCCTTCCTTAATGAGAACTGGTGAATCAGGCTCTGTGCTCGTTCCCAAAAGGCTGAAGTTCTTATCAAAAATCCCATTTTTTCCAGCAAACTGGGCAGCCCAGGCAAGGGCAATGTTCTCATTCTCTTTCTTGCCAAGGAAGTAGGCAATAGCAAAGAAAATGAGGAAAAAAATACAGGCAACTTCAATGTAGAAATTGCGGGGCCCGATTGGTGGGGTCGCCTTCGGGATACTGGAGGCAGAGGCTGAATCTGATGACAGCTCCACTTGGTCAGGAGCGGTGTGAGAGGGAGGATGCTCTTCAGGAAGACCTTCGAACTCATCTTCATCCCAATATTCGTGGCGATGTAATGTCTTTGACGATGGAGAAGAGGAAGAAGACACAGAATCAGTCGATTCCACGGGCGGTGCAAGGGTCTCCGTGGGGTCAACCGGTATAGCATCTTGTGGTGGAGGTGGAGGACCTCGATCCGTCTCAAACCCAGGCCGTCTGTGAGCAGGGGGAGGGGCCACCAACAACGGTTCTTCCTCAATTTCCTCCCACTCGTCTCCAAAGCCCTCAAAGTCGGAAATGGAGGCAGTGGCCAAAGCGATGGCAGACGTGCGCACTATCTCTTGGCCCAGCAGCGCCATCAATGATAAAAGCGCTAGCCACCACCATAGCCGATCCATCGCCGGCATCCCCCAGCCTCCAAGCATCGCCTCCACGCAGCTGCCGCGCCTCGACATGGCCATTACTTCATTCACAGTGTCACACAGCGTCAATTTTAATTTAACTTTAACTAGTCTTGCACTGCTATTGCGAAGAAGAGAGTTACACAAGGTCCATTATCATATTCTTATAAGATCTAGCTGATGTAATTATGGTCCCTGGATGACGTCATGACTCAACAGGAGCTTGACAAGACCTTGTAATTTTTTGGCTTGATCAATATAATTCGCTCGCACTTGTGAGTTTTGCTATTAAAAAAAAAAAGAGTTTTAACGTCGTCGAAAACTATCCCAAGAGATCTTAAAGATCTAGCCGACGAGGAGTTGAACTCAAGACATGTTAGTCAAGAGGGAAATGGCATAACCAATCTACCACACTTGGGTGACAGAAAGCCAGGGCCTATTAGCCGACGGGAGAAAAATACAGAAAGCATCAACAACTATAAAAATTAAGTTGCACTATTGACTTGGTAATCGTGTACGGGTGTCGTCCAATTCTGCAAGCTGGAGAACAATGTTTGAAACAAGCTACATAAAAACAATGTGAAAAGTTAAACATTTTGTCTTGCAACTAGGCACAAAGTGAAAATGATAAATATACAGTGCACGTCATGTAGAAGTGCCATACAAAAGTATGGTGGAGAGTTGGCACTGTGGTCTCTCTAGAAATTATAAGAAACGGAAGCCGTGTCCTATCCCATAGAATTTATGTGTTGGGTCAAGCAAACGCATAGGCACAAGGAATTAGATACAGATAACGGACCTTACAGTGTTGTCGAGTTGGAGTCGTGGTTGTGCAGTCGAAGTGTCCATTCTTGTGAACATGTATCCTTTTTGTCACACATAACAGGTGTTAACACAAATACAAAAGATGCAAGATATAGATTAAATGTAAAAAGAAGCAGAAATAACTTTATGTTCTCCGTCATAGACGATGTAGGGTTCATTGTAATGAGTTGTCAGTTCATAAACTTCGACACAATCACTACAATAGAATCGTTGATCAGTAGCCAAGAGATAGATTTAAAGAGAGATTTAAGTTAAAGAGAAGCAGAGGTAACTTTTTTCTCTACGTCATAGATAGTCTAGGGATTATTATAGTGATGAGTTCTCAGTTCATAAGCTTCAACGCAATCACTACAGTAGAATCGCTCAATCAGTAGGCTATGGATATTGAGTTGGGGGGCACCTTATTTTAGTTGTGATTCTACACTATACCGTTTAAATAAAAAACTCAAATCATTTAAAGCAATATTAGCTTTGAATTCTACTAAAATCTACTACAACTCTATGTTTTGCATAGTACCACGTGGCTTCAAGATGCAAGCACAGGTGATTGCATGTGGAGAAATTTCCTTGCTTTGCATTAGTTGAAAACAGCCTAGAGCTTTCTTGTCCTACCGATGTTGAGCATATCCCATGGTCAGCATGTTCCAAGAGATGACATTCCAGACAACAAGCTTCTCAAGCCCTTTTTGTGCTTTGCATTTGCTGAAAACATCCTAGGGATTCTTGGTTGTGCCACATTTGGCATACATGTCAACCAAGGCAGTGCCAAGCATAATGTTTTTTTTCGACAGTCCTTGACTAGCAATGTCATCATGAAATCTTTTGCCCATCTCATCATTTTTCGAACTCCCAATAGCCGCTTGCATCCCAACATCCTTCTCGTCACCAGGTCCATCCCCAAACCATGTCCAAATCTCCTTGGCGGCCACCTCCTCCTGCAATTCACCAAGAACAAGCCGTTTGCATAGAATCCGCATCTTCTACAACATGGCACTTCTTAATGGTGAGATGGCAGATTGTTGGTCCAAGCTCCCACTTCTTCACAAGCTCATGTTGTGCATCCGGAGGTGGATTGGATATGGTGGATGGATAGCGATGCGGCATGACATTTGAGCCTTTTTTCTTTACCATGTAAAGCATCACAAGGGTTATATATTGCAAGTACATGTAATTCGTAGAGCCCATTGCAGGTGTTGACAAAACGTTGCTGAAGTAATTATTACAGTGCTGAAAAGCAGACCACCCTTGAAAAGCAAAGCACAGATTTGTGATGGCAAGATGAAAAGGAATCTGACAATGTAGTACAATGTGGCTAGTTTTTTTTAATGGAGCCATGCACACTCTCACTTCTCTCCCTTTCTCTCACTCTTTCACCATTGAGAGTAACTACAACCCTTTCGCCGTCTGCTCCACTTGCAATTGGTACAAGGTGGCAAGGCAGATTGGGTGCGACAAGGAAGGTACAAGGTGGCAAGGTAGATTGGGTGTAGCAAGGTGCCACCTTTAAGGGCATAGCTATCTCAATTACCATCCCTGACAAGCACATAGTGAGTAGAGTAGGAAGAGAGGAGGCTGATTGGATACGGCACAGATTGACAAGGGCTCTTGCTAGCCTCGTCATGCACACAGCCTTTTGGAGGCTAATTGGGTATGGCATAGATTGAGAAGGCCTCTTGCTAGCCTCTCCATGCACGTAGCCTTTAAGCCAAATTAGGGGGGAGAGAAAGAGAGAGAGAGAGAGAGAGAGAGAGAGAGAGAGAGAGAGAGAGAGAGAGGTCTAACATGTACGCGAGCCAGTGGGTGGAAAACCCACGGAGGCGCAAAGTAACCCAACAGGTGGGATCCCCCTCGGGGGTGCACCATCGACCAACGGTGATCTTCTGTGTGAAAGGTATGAGTGGGAACGTACCTGCTGGGACTCGAAAGATGGTGAACTATGCATGAGCACCACGAAGCCAGAGGAACTCTGGTGGAGGCTCATAGCGATACTAACGTGAAAATCGTTCATCAAACTTGGGTATAGGTGCAAAAGACTAATAGAACCATCTATTACCTGGTCCCCTCCGAAGTTTCCCTCAGGATAGCTAGAGCTCTTCGCAGTTGTATCAGGTAAAGTCAATGATTAGAGGCATCGGGGGTGAAACACCCTCAACCTATTCTCAAACTTTAAATAGGTAAGCAGTCGGGGTTGTTCTGTTGAACCCCAGTGCGTGATGCGAGCTCCAAGTGGGCCATTTTTGGTAAGTAAAACTAGTGATGCGGGATGAACCAAAAGCTAGGTTATGATGCCGAACAAAACGCTAACCTAAATCCCACAAAGGGTGTTGATTGATTAAGACAACAGGACGGTGGTCATGGAAGCCGAATTCGCTAACAAGTGTGTAACAACTCACCTGCCAAATCAACTAGCCCCAAAAATGGATGGCATTGAAGTGGGCGGCCTATACCCGACCATTGGGGCGAGTGCGAGGCCCCAATGAGTAGAGGGTGTGGGGGTCGTGGCGCAGCTTCGGACGTGAGCCTGAGTGAAACAGCCCCTAGTGTAGATCTTGGTGGTAGTAGCAAATATTCAAACGAGAACTTTGAGAACTTTCCTATGTGGGTGTCTCTCTCTCTCTCTCTCTCTCTCTCTCTCTCTCTCTCTCTCTCTCTCTCTCTCTCTCTCTCTCTCTCTCTCTCTCTCTCTCTCTCTCTCTCTCTCTCTCTCTCTCTCTGTCTCTCTCTCACACACACACACACACACACACACACTCAAAAGCTGTGCAAAGGCAATGGGTGGCCGCTTGTCGGCCTCTCCCACTCTATATATACTCCACACGCTTGTCCATGTTGTTGCCGCTCAAGCTCCTGCAGAGACACGAGGGTAGGCTCTCTCTCTCTCTCTCTCTCTCTCTCTCTCTCTCTCTCTCTCTCTCTCTCTCTCTCTCTCTCTCTCTCTCTCTCTCTCTCTCTCTCTCTCTCTCTCTCTCTCTCTCTCTCTCTTCGCAAGTCCCTATAGGACAAATGTGACAAAGCACGAACTGCAATCAAGTGTTGGAGAGACAGAGACGGGAGGGGGCAGCGGCTGAGGAAGAAGCACTAGAGCAAAGTGATGTAGCCAGGCAGGAGGAGGGGCTGAGCATGGGTGCTCGAGCACTTGGTGCAGCAGGAGGAGCGGATTTGACGATAGGTGGGACATGTAGTGGTAGTTACCGCTTTTTTTTTTTTTTTGTGGGGGGGGGGGGGGTGTAATATTTGGAAAGTAGCTCTAAAGATATTCATTGTTTTAATATTGTCCCAGTAGGATTAAGGAAGTCAAGGATTTAAATGTTATTCTAGAAAACTAAAACAATCATCGATAAAACTACGAAAATTTTTCAAAAGTCACTGGTTATGCCCTCCTTTTAAGAATAGGCCAAGATGTGGATCTAGGGATTGAGATACATATCCATCTTCATGTGGGACAACACCAGGAACATAGCAAGTTGGTAGGGTCCTCGTGTCAAGAAGCTATATTGCACAAATCCCTCACTGAAGATTCTCAAATACAACACCTCAATCTCCTTAGCCGTATTGTAAGTGTCTCTAGGTTGTCTAAATGCTTTAATCTAGTCAATAATGAGTACTACCCTAATAGATGAGAAGATGGCTCCAGGGTTATAAATAACTGCATAAACAACTTTTTTATGAGGAGTAGGTTCTCCTATGGCTGCCTGCACATGTGACTTCCTTCCTTGACCTCTCTAAAGGCCCTTGCTAATCTTCCTCTCCCTCTACCTTGTCCACCATTTTGCCCACCACGACCTCCACCAGGGTGGTATCTTTGGGTTGCCTCAATTGTTGTTGCTTCTCTAGTAGTTAATCATGGGCATTTGTTGTGGGTATGTACCAACTCACCACATTCAAGCACCAAACCTCAAGCACATAGGATTTTGGGCATTAGCTACATAAGATCTCTATGGTTTTATGTCATTATTGAACTTTCTTCGTTTCTCGTCAGCATTAAAGCTTTGCTTCCATTCAAATCTCATTTTACTCCCTTGTTCCTTCATTAAGGGCTTAGCTTGTAGTAAATAATCTTGGAATTTGGTGGGTTCCATGGCTTCAAGTCACAAGCTAATTGGTTCCCTTAGGCCATTAAGGGCTTAGCTTGTAGTAAAGCATCTTGGACTATGGTGAGTTCCATGGCTTCAAGTCACAAACTAATCGGTCCCTTAGGCCATTCAATGCTTAGCTTGTATAAAGCATTCTTGAACTACGGTGGGTTCGATGGCTTCAAGTCGTAAAATAAATGACCACCTGTTGTTTTATGGTCATTGGCAGTGCATGGCATCTAAGCCTTGCAAACTTTGATCTTCCAAGGAGAAGCGATATTGCTTTAGACTAAAGAAATCGTTCATCTTTGTTGCCTCATGAGCAAGGGGTATGCATCCCTCCTTCATTACTTGCTTAATCTCATTTCAAGTCTAAGAGATGTGTAATATATATCCCTGCTACGACAATGTCATTTCCACCACAATTTTGCTTCCATTGTGAGGTGAAACATCCCTAGCATTGCGTGGTTTGCAGGCATGGTCTTTGCAGTAGAAAAATAATCATCCATAGCTTTGATTCATAATTTTGATTCCTTCTCAATATGCTCCCCCTCCCCCTCCCCCTTAAAAGAGAGTGGTTGCCTTTATTTGAGCAACAACTTCTTTTCCTATAATTTTGTGTATATGGCATCATTTTGAGGGTTTTCCTGGAGTACATGTGTATATCAGTATACTATAAATAAACATCAATGGTTCTTGAACTCATTCCCTTCACAAATCATGATGACCAACCCAGATCATCCACTAAGAGCTTAATTACAAGACTCAACTACTCCAACCAGTTAAAATAAAGTTGACCTCAAGGAGTTACATGTGTCAAACTTCGTACGACCCTTCAAACTCTATGAAGTATAATTTAAAACGTCAACTTTTTTTGTGTTTTATCAATCAAAATAGTTGGTTTTACATGATCTCCCATGATAAAAACTTAATAGATATTTTATGTGAAATGATGATACAAGGTAGTTGGCAGCAGGTTGTAGTATTCTAGGAGATCAAAACATGGGTGCACAAAATGATACATGAAGGGAAATTGAGGGTAG